>NW_023605083.1:29655415-30855415 GCF_014898055.3 Talpa occidentalis
TGTTAATTAACTGGATGGGATGAATCCTCTCACAATGTATATGCATATCAAATCATCATGATATACAATTTAAATACCTTACGGTTTTATATGATGATTATCTCTGGTGAAGCTGAAATTAAAAAAATTCAGTAGATTAAAAAAATAGGGAGTTATGCTTCTCCTTGAAGGTAGAGTAGTTACACAAATTATTTGCAATTTTTCTGCATGGGAGATTTTTCTCTACTTCCTTGTTTACTTATTTTGTCAATCATTTATTTATATCCACATGCACTCATGGATATTTATTTTGTACTTTGGGCTTCTACTTATTTTATTGTTCTAATTGTCACAGATCTGACCACTTGGAGCTCTTTCAATTGGCTCTTATTTTTCTGCAACGTACCCCTGTTAATATATCCTTTTAAAAAAGAAATCAGCCATTTATCAGCCAAAGAAACTTGATGCCTTTGACCAGGATCCTTTTATTGGAAGCAGATCTTGGCACTAGGTGTGCTTATTATCAGCAGCAATTTCTAGATCCTCTCTGCTGACAGCACAAGATAATATATGTGCCTGCTAAGCATTTCTATATGTAACCCTCTGAATTAATATTGATGTAAACATGAATTGTTAAGTATATTTCAACTCTTTTCCATGATGACTTGTATTGTTTTTTTTTTTTTTTTTAAATTTTATTGTTATATTCCCCATACAATTGCAGCCCCCCCATTCTGACCCCAATCCCTCCCCTCCCGCCCCTGCCCCCCAAAAAAGTGTCTCTGGTTCATAGTTTTTTGTTGATTTTGATTTTCACTTTCTTATAGTTATTCATTTTCCTGGTCCCTTATTTAAGTTTTCTAGATTCCTGCTATGAGTGAGACCATCCGGTATTTTTCTTTCTCTTTTTGGCTTATTTCGCTGAGCATGATCCCTTCCAGCGCCATGATGACTTGTATTGTTTTAACCTCCCTCTGTAAGTTCCACTCGGTCAGAAATCTGTTAAGTCTAGTGTGCATATATAGCAGTATCTAAATTATTAACACCTGTCCCTGTAGAAAACTTTCATTACCTAGATTAGAGTGCTTATGCATCACTTCTTTCACTTTTATTCTCAGAAGTTCCACTCATTTCCAGTTATTTAGGTCTATCAATTGACTTTTAACTTTCACTTTACTGCATTTTTTAATTGAGGTTTATTTCCTGTTCCTGGTTGTCAGTCCTGACTCTGACACTATGATAAAGGACACAGGTGTTATATGCAAGAGATTTTCAATCTCCTTGAGGTTATAATATATATGTGTATGTGTATGTATATATACACAGGCACATATATGCATGTATATATGTACATGCATACACAATACATATAATGCATATTTAAAATAAAGCCTTAATCAGAAAAGTAGATATTAGGTTGCAGATAGCAAAAGGTATGAAAAATCTTAAGTGGAATTACTCCAACTATAACATATATATATGTATATATATATATATATATAGAGAGAGAGAGAGAGAGAGAGATGGATGATAGTTTTGGATTTATAATAAAATATTTCTTTCAATTTATAAAATGACTATTTTCAGCAAATGAGCTCAACTTCTGAACATTGTCTTTCTGCCATCACTGTTTAAACTTATTTAGTATTTGATTCCAATCTGAAATGGATAGCACCCATTTTTCACTTTTTGCCCCAGAGCTTCTCCATTGCCACAGCTAGGAATGGGGAGCTACTTGTTAGCCTCACACATGAAGTTCCTACATTTATGAAAGTTAACTCTGATAGCAATCCTAATCAAAGAGGGATAGAAATGTGTAGATAAATACTTTTTTCAGTTTTCCTCTAGCAGAAAACTCTGAGCTACATTCTGTAATATTATAGACACCAGGATTAAGTTGCAGTGCCCCAAAGCTATGAAATCAACATTATATAGATTTTTCTCTCATTCTCTCTGGTCCACCATTTGTACTCTGGATTATCTCTTTGACGCGGGTTTTGCTTTTGGTAGCTAAGACATATAGTATTAAAATATGATTGGGGGTGATTAAGGATGAGGAGACATTGTGAACTAAAGCTTTGGGTCATTTGCTATTAAATAGGCACTTCAAGGTATAGGTCTATCATGACATCGCTTGACTTTCATATCCCCAGTGATAATGGTGACTGACAATTGCAACCACCATGTCCTGACAATAGTGAGAACTCAGCCTGCTCAGAGATAAAAGTCTGCATTGCCTCATTAGGTTAGAAACCTAGGCCAGAAGGAGTGCTGGATAAGGGAGAAGAAAATTTAATATGAGTGTTGGAAGAAGGTGATAAGTATCAATTATAACTTCAGGATGAGCTGCTCAGTAAAGACTACAGTTTATGATTGAATAGATACGGAGTTTTATTTTAGTCAAATATTTGAAGGTAGTGATATCTTATTTTCAGTGTTGTTTGTTGACTATCCCAAAACAATTTTGATTTTAATTCTTTATATATGATTCCTCATCTCCCACCCTTCTCCCAACCCCCCAAAGCTTGTAGACTCTCCTTTAATGCCCTGTCCTGAAATTTTAAGTGGAGTGCCTTCATAAATGCATGTTGTTTGTTTTTTTACTCTGTGTTCAAAGTTTCCACAGATATTTGGTAACTCTTGGAAGGTTTTACATTTTTAATTTTTCTTCTAAAGTATATTAAAAGAAAAAAATTATTTTTATTTACTTATAGTTACAGTTGCTATTATTCTTCATTCTTCCCTCTGAGTTCCTATCTGATATCACTTTCTTTATCCTGAGTAACTTACTTTACTGTAAATTTGCTAGTAATATTTTTTAAGTGTCTGAATCGCTCAAAAATCTATCTTACCTTCATTTTCAAAGGATATTTCACTGGATGTCGAAGGCTTGCTTGATGGTTTTTGTCAGTTGTGTTTTGCCTTCATCATGTCTGATAAATCAAACATTATTTATAACATTGTTCCTCTATATGTAATATATTCTCTTTAGTTGCTTTTAAGATTTTCCCTTGATCTTTGGTTTTCAGTAGTTTGATTTGATTATAATGTACTTATGTGTGTTTTTCTTTATATTTATCCTGCTTAGGGTTTGGTGAGGTTCTTGCTTATATAGGCTAATATTTAAACAACTGTAAATTTTGTACTATTATTATTTCTTAAAATGTTTTTTCCTTCATCACTCTCTCCCTTCTCCATATAATTGGGACTACAATTGTATGTATAGGGACCTCTTTATGTTGTTCCATAGCCTTAAGAGATATACCTACTTCTTCTGTTTATTTTTATTTTTTCTTTTAACAAATGGATCTTTTTAAAATTATAGCAATTTTATGTATGTATGTATATATGTATGTATGTATGTATGTACCTACCTACCTACCTACCTACACATCTACCTCTCTAGGGACATTAATGGAGACGTGAATAGCAAACAGTGATTCATGGCTGTTATTTTTCTTGATAACAGAAATATAGTAATTGGTCTGGACAGCTATATCTTCAGATCTTCGGGCTTTAATAAATGTATAAGAATTCTATTTAGATTTTCAGACCATTACATATTGAACCATCAGAAATAATCAGGTAGGTTTTAACTCAGCTGAGAGATAAACTGATCAGTTTCATACTTGTAAAACAAACTCTGGAGGTAGCTTAATTTTCAGATTTATCATTTGTGATTATTTTTCCAGTTCCTTTTTGCCTAAAATACAGATTTTTTTTTCAGCAAACTGGCAGGCCTGTGCTACTTAACACAAATGAAATCCAAAATGTTTAGAAATGAAATGACTTGTCTTATTAAAAGAGGTTCAAGGAAAACACTATGTCCTAAGAGTATAAAGAGATATACCTACTTCTTTATCTGATAGTCTCCAGTGGCAATAGTAGCAAATGGATGTTTTGTGTACCATGTGATTATAAAATCTAGACTGCAGAACTGAATTATGTTTGTTGAGAATGGAAAGGGATAGGAGGGGAGAACATGTGCTTTTGAGAAAAATTATTCTTTTACTTTATCTTCTTCTGTGGAAGCCTTGCCTTTGGGAAGTGCTCAAAGACAGATCAAATGTGATAGTAAAAAGTCACTATCTGAACAGGTATGCCCTAGAATGGTGCTTTGGAAATTTAAGGTGGGAAAGACAGGCAGTCTATGCCAGAAACTGATTAAATTTCAGTCATTTATACAAACAAATCCCCAGTTGCTTGTAAAATGCTCCATGTAATTATCATAACTATGGGTTTTTAAAGAATTTACATATTAACCTTTATGATAGGACTTTCTTTGTGCTTGCATTTCTACTTTAAAATCAATATCCTTAAAATAAGCTTTAATATGACTTCTTAATTTTATCTATGTGAATTATGTATTCTTTATTTACTTAGGTAGCACTGATTTACAACACTGTATTTGATTCAGAGACTGAGGATCAGACCTTTTCAGATGCATGTCACCACACCACACCCATCAGCAAGGCGCCCACAGTCCATTGGCAGCAAATGAATCTTCAAGTTCACTATTGCCTAACGTACTGCCTTTCCCCTAAAATCTCCAATTTGTTTTAAGTTCTTTGAGCAATTTTTCTTTCTGATGATAATTTCTCTTAAGTTTTTGAACATGTCTTAGCCCTTTCCTGCTAATTTTGATATCTAGGTCATTTCAGATTCTGTCTTGCCTTGACTACTTTGTCTCTTGATTATGGGTCACATTTTCCTTTTTCTTCATATGTATTAAGAAAATATTAATAGTGAGTGATTTTTAAAATTCTATACAAGTTTCTCAGAAAATTTGTTGTAGAGATTTTGGAGTCTGTTCCTTTTGTCCGAAGCATGTTTCTTTTGATATGATGGGGAGAGGGGTGGGCATTAGCTCTCTTGTACTCCAGTCTTTCCACAACTGCTTTTTGTTGATCTACTTGGTGTCTCTTCCATGTGTGTGCGGTTCAAGGGTTGATCAAAATTCAAAGGACATTTATATGGTGATTTGGGGGCTTTCTCCTCTGTGGCTTCCTCCCTTCAGGACTTTCTCTGTTCAATATCCAGTCACAGTGGCAAACTGAATTCATTCTCTCATTGAATCCTCAAGTCATAAAGAAAATGGCTTTCTTCATAAATTGGAGTTACTGTAAAACACAGTGATTGAGAAGCACCTTCATAGGAAAAGTTGTATAAAAGCAAATCTCACCCAATACAGTTACCTTCTTTCAAGGGTAGAATCACCTTCATCTTCAACAACTAGTTGTTCTCATATACATTCAAATAATTGTGTTTTTTATTAGTTTAGCATTTACAATCATTATCTGTGGGAGGGTTAGTTTAACATAGGTATGCAACTGTTTCTAGAGTCAGATCTTCTACTGTATAGTTCATACCCTGTCATCTACCTCTTTAAAAAAACTTCAGTGGCTCTTCATTGAGTATAAAATAAAAACAGATTACTTAGACTGAATATGTTTTAAATTGTTTCTCCCAAGAGAACCTACAGTCCAGTTAAACTGAATTGGTCTCTAAACATTCTGCTTTACCCTGCTCCTTTGTACATACAATTCTTTACAATAGTGTTGTTTACTTTGTAATGTCCAAATCTTGACTATCCTTTAAAATCTAACTCAAATGTCAAGTCCTCCATAAAAACAATTTTTTTTTTAAATTGAGGTAGCATTGCTTTACAGTATTGTATATGATTTAGAGGTATAGGATCACAACCTTTAGTCATCCTACCACCAAAGTAATCAAGGTCCTCCACCATAACCCCACTGGGCCCTTAGAGGAAACATTGCAAAATGAAATGTGTTAGGAGAAAGATAAATATCAGATGGTGTCACTTCTATATGGAATATAGAAAAAAAAAACCCCACAGGTTTAGATAAAACCAAACCTTAATAAACCCTAGAAATCTGACTATAGTATTGAGGCATAAAAGTAATTCTAATGTTGCCAGTTTGAAGTGATTTCATTTTCCACTAAACTACCTCTTTACATTTCATGATTTCACTCATTTAAGAAGCTTACTCAGCTATCAGAAACCATAATGGGAGCAAAGGAATAAAAGATGGATAAAACACAGTTCTCATGCATGAGAAGTCTCTGCTCTTACAGTAAGCTGGCTACCATCTTGGATCTGGTGTTGCTCCTGGTGCTCTTTACTTTTGAAATTAATTCTACAGATCTACATAACCTGCCCTATCACCATCAAAACAAAGCAAGCAAACAAACGAACAAAGAAAGAAAGAATAGAGCAAAGAGTCGGAGGAAAAGTTTGGTGGTAGCAGTGTTTTTCTACCTGGAGTTATAGCTCTTTTCTGACTGCTCTCTTCTGTTGCTCTTGGATTCTGAAATGGTTTCCTCTCCCTGATTTAGGCCTGTCCTTGATAAAATTTGAGGACTTGGCTTATCTTTCTGCTCTGCCTAGCAGTTTCAAGGCTTAGGACACTTCATCTTCCACATCCTTTACAAACAGACCCTTCATTAAACTCTCTTACTTATTTGTGTCAAGTATGTCCTCACACTCAAGGACACTGAATTTTTTTTTTCTTGTACCTGTACCTGTTCCTGTTCTTGTGCCTGTACCTGCTTCTGTTTCAGGACCTGTACCTGTACCTAGTCTTGCCTGTACCTAGCACATAGGCTGATGCACCTTACACTCAACATATATTTATTGAGTGATTGGAAGAATGATTGTTCTCCTTTGTTTTTCAGTCAGAATCTGTTAAACTTCAAGCTCCCATAATATACTAAAAGTGGGATTCTGTTTGAAAAACTAAACTTCCTACAGCATAGACTTTGTATTCAATTTTCTTTTTCTTTTATTTTTTTAAAGATTTATTTATTTATACAAGAACTGGGGTACAGGCCAGATGCGTGGGAGGGTGAGAGGATTCACCAGAGACAGAGACAGAGCAGGGAACAGAACCGGCAGACTGACGAAATACACTGCTGAGGGGAGCAGCTGGCGAGACAGGAGATGTCTGCTGTGCCATGTGGGATTCTCGCCGGCCGGCCGGGATTGAACCCGTGCTGCAGAGGCTGCAGACAGCTTCACAGTGCGGCGCTCAACTGCCTGCGCCACCAGGAAGGCCCTGTATTCAATTTTCTTAGTCTAAGCCTAAAATATAGTGAAGTAGCATAGATTTTTTTTATTTTAAAGAAAGGATTGTATATTAAGTTTTGGGAAATACAACATTATTTTTTAGCATTTATTGTTTCCTGAACTCTAAATTTTGGAACATACCCTAAACATCTACTTCTATAGTTGAGGAAACTGAGGGTTTGACTGAAGGGTGAGTTGTTCATGAACACTATGGGACTGAAATCCAGCTTTTTCTTTCAGTTTTTTGCCCTTTGGATGTTATTAGATTATTTCCTCAATTACTAAGTATATCTTCAAGTACGACTTGCCCTTGAGTTACCTTGCTCTTTTAATAATCCTTTTTTCCCCCCTAGTTGCACAAAATTGCCATTTCAGTCTGGCAACCAAAGCTTGTTTTGAAAACTCAGAAAGATTTGGGAAGCAGTTGCCACTGAGCTCAGTCTTTAGGTCAGTTCAACTCTGGATAATGATGAGTTTTCAGTACTTAGCTGCCTTGACCTCCTAGTAGATGGAGGAAGCTATCCTGATCACCTGTTGGGTGATTCCCCACACCTGGCTTCTGCAGGGTTGGCCATGCCCTGAGGTTCTGCTCTCTCAATAGATCCTGGAAGTTTGCACAGTAGAGGTAAATGCAGGAATCGTCTATCCAGGATTTTTCATTCTAGCTCGTTGACTCTGTGTCTTTTTATGATCTACTTATGGAAGAGGACTGCATGTTAATGCTTTGAATCCTTAGACTATAACCCAGTGCTTCATTATTCAGTTGATTGCTCTAGCAATCAACCATTTATTTTTTAAAAAATTTATTTATTTATGCATACAGAGCTGAGGTGTAAACAGAGGTGCAAAGGCGTGAGAGTATTCACCAGAGACAGAGTGGTGAGCAGAACAGGCAGATTGACTGAGATACACTGCTGAGGGGAGCAGTGGGCAAGACAGGAGAGGTCTGCTACGCCATGTGGGTCATCTCTCTGACTGGGGATTGAACTCAGGCTGGAGTGCTGCTGATAGCCTTACAGTGCCAAGACCTAACCTCTTATGCCACCAGGGAGGCCCGCAATCAACTATTTAATTGTATTGAATACAAAAGGAAATTTTTCAAATCATATCATGAACTTAATATGGGCATTGTTGAAATTATAACAGTAAACCAGCTCATTCTAGGTATGTTCTGGGTTGTGAAGGAACTTTAAAACAATTTTAAAACAATTTAAAAAAATTTAAATTCAATAAAATTACGCATATGGTTACAATAATATATGTATGTGTACAGACCAAAGGGCAAAGAAAATTGAAAATAGGTTGTTCTAGTGTAGTAAAATTGGGGGATAATGTTCATTTTCTTTGCTTAAATATAATTTTTTAAAAGCACGTGTGAAAAAAAATACAAGGTTAGAGGAAGAAGACTTGGAAGAAAATGATAGATGAGTAACCATCATGATTAAAGAGCTGTGATAGAGTTAAAAATCAAGTGGTTTCTGGCTTGCTTAATTGGAAACGAGCCTTGCGTGAGGAGGTTGGTCCATGAGGGATGAAGGCCATCTCTGTGAAAGACCAGACTGGAGGCAACAGGCTTAAGTTACAGCATGAGGGATTTAGATAAGAGAAAAAGGGAAAATTTTCAGACAGTGAGATTTGATAGACACTGGAATGTGTAACTGGGGAAGCTTGTGGAATTTCCTTCTCTAGAGGTCTTTTAAAAATAGAAATAGCATCTCATCTCCCTGAAGGATGGACTCTATTTGACCTTTCGAAGTGTCCACTGAACTTAGTAAGTACACCACACCTTAGCAAAGAAAGCAAACTTGAGTATTCCTGGGTAGTTTGAGTAATGACAATAGGGTGGACAAATTTCGCATTTAATTTGATTTCTGTCCCGTGTTGTAGCGGCAGGAAGGCCACTGAGCAGGATACCTATGATACGAGCAGACCAGGTAAAGGAGGAGTCCTGGAGCCCTCGGTGGCTTTAACAGGCTTTTATTGAGCTTTACATGTAGTGTGGCGAACAGGTACACTGCAGGCAGGGGTGCCAGGGTTGGGCCAGGAGGCCGGCAGGCTTCCAAGCCTCCAGCAAGTGTTCACTCTGGGCTTCTCTGGCCTTCAGCTGCCTTTCTTTCTTTCCTTCCCTCTCCTGCCACTCTCCTGCTTCTGCTTCCCTTGGTGACTATCTCTATACTCCTCCCATGGCCCACAGAAGTAAAGTAGGCAGCTTACAACAATGTAACAACTGCAGCTGCCCCATCAGGCAGGGCAATCCTAATGGTGGGAGGGCAGAAAAGCCTGAAAACCATTTGCCCTACCCATGTGTAAATTATGACTCTTAGAGTTCTTTTCCTTTTAGTCTAATGTTTTCATATTTAAAGAGATTGGGATTTAAGCATAAATAGTATAGGGAGGGAAGGAAGAATTCTTATCTTACCTCAGAGCAGATTTTTATAGGAACAGAGGGAGAGAAAAGGGTGTTTGGGACATCTTTCATTTTTTACTTCACTTCCTAGTCTAGAGAAAAACCCGCTGCCCTTTTGTGTTTAAATTTTTTAGCTAAAAATTTAAAAATTGGTTTAGTTTAGATGTTCCTTACAAGTGTTTTTGGCAGAACTGATACCCCAAACTGGAAGAGGTTCTCTGTATTTAATTTCCTCTCAGGAAGTTTACCTTCAGTAGTCCAAGTGGGAGAGGTCAAACTTTGGGTTGCCGGAAATAGTAATGTCCTTTACTGTCTGAGCACCCAGACATTTAATAAAACATCCTACTTTGTGGACATTGGTAAGGATTAAAGTCCTTGAACCATTTCCTCTTATTTTATAAATTATAATTCCTATATTTGGTCTTCCAAAGCTCAAATAAAATTTTATGTAAGTAAAAGCTGTAGTCTCTGAATTCAGCTATGACCACACATTTTCACTTAGGAGATACCATCTTTTTCCTTTTTAAATACCAAAATATACTGAAAGATGTAATGGATCTTAAGCTTTAGACCTCATTATTAACCCAAGCAAAAACAATTTCTAGAAGATCTTAAAGTTGAAACTTTCTTACTCTGTTTAGTGGACCTGAAGACATTTACAGGTTAAACCATTGACTCTTAAATCTCTTATGTCTATAGCTCTTTGCATTTGTCAAAGCACTTTACTCATCTAATATCTACTCTGATCTCAATAAGAACCTCACAATTGTATGATCTTATAGATGAGAAAAGGGAATTTCATTAAGGAGGTGTGACAATGCAAGATCACAAAATTAGGAAATGCAGAGTTGTTCCACTTCTGATGTCAAAGCTTGTGTCTTTCCCAGTGCATTGTTGTAGGGTAAAGAAAATATCAGGCTTTTCTGCCCTTCCGCCATCAGGATAGATGATGGATCCTTGTCCTGAATGCATGCCTGATGGCGGGCACCTGGAGTAGGGTGTGGGCATAGGTAGATGGGATTCAGCTGAGCTAAGACTGTGCTTTTAAGGGCGGCGTCACGGGGGGACGCCAGCAGCCCCAGCCAGCAGCAGCAGAACCTGAAGGAGAAGCCGACGCAGAAGCAGAGAACGCCAGAGAGCCCAGATAGAGTAAAGACTTGCTGGGGGGCTGGGAGGCCTGCCAGCCTCCCAGCCCCCAGCCAGCACCCCTGCCTGCCATATGCCTGGTGAACCCCAATAAAAGACCTGCAAAACCACTGAGGACTCTGACTCCTCCTTTACCCGGTCTGCATGGGATCAGAAAACCTGCACTGTATCCAGTCCTGCCCTTACAATTGGCGTAAGTCGGCAAGATCCATGCAGACGGGTATTGGAGCCCTCCGAAGACCTGGAGGGACTAAGGAGAACAGACTTTGCCTGTGACGACGCTGGAGGCACCATGGCGGTATAGAAGATGGATACGTCCACGAGCTACAGGATGAGACCTGGCGTGAAGGAGACGCCCGAAAGGACCAGCCAACGACACTGGAAAGGACCAGCCAACGACACCGGATAGGACCAGCCAACGACACCGGAAAGGACCAGCCAATGACCCCTGAGGCAGCAGGCCATTGCTGAAGCAGGGAGAGGCCAATGGACTGATAGACTGATGAACTGATGATTTTGGACTGACAATCCTGCCAGAAGGCGGAGGACCTTAGCAGGTTATGTTTATTTTTTGAGAATCTGGGGGTGGCCAGTGGGCCTAGATGGCCAAAAGCAGCCTGTGTATGCCCAGTGGCCAGGTGGAGGAGAAAAGCCAACTGAGAAAGCAAAAGCTGGTACTGATGATAAGTTGAGAAGCCCTGAGCGGCTGTTAAGCAGCCTGGGTATGCTGAAGAACTGTGAGTCTCGTAAAATCACCTGTGGGTGATGCCCTGCTCATTCTTGAGCGAGGGTGAGGAGCTGAGGAACCTGTCCTTGGGGGACGGGTGGGGAATGTGGCTTGGGGTGGAGCCCAAGCCGAATGCAGAGTTTGGATCCCCTACCCATGTGATTGTGCAGTGGGTTGGCTTGAGTGCAGGGGTCTGTGAGTCGCATGGGTGGCCATGAAGGCCGAGTGTTGGACCGACTGCAGACAGAAACCCTGAGGGTTGGTGATTACCCCCAACAGAATAAAATTGCCAATCCCAGAGCTAGTGCATCCTGGGGGTGGATGCTGTGTGTGGCTTGTAGCCGAGACTACAGCCAGAGAAGGCCAGGAAGCCTGACGGCTCCTAGCGTGTTATAGTAGATGCCTGAGTGTTCCCCTCCCTCGTATGAGCAGTGCCTTCGGCAGCAGATTTGGTGGCTCATCTGCTGGTACCAATAATTGTCTTTTGCACTTGGTTGGTGCCCTGCCTGGACTTATTTGTGTTCTGTTGTATTTTGTTATATTGTATTTTGTTATATTTGATGTATTTGCTTTTGTGGGCCATGGCTGCATTGTTTGTTTGCTTAGAAAATTGTATATGTATGTATAGACTGTATGGCAGAAAACCCTGAGGGGGTGGACTGTAGGGTAAAGAAAATATCAGGCTTTTCTGCCCTTCCGCCATCAGGATAGATGATGGATCCTTGTCCTGAATGCATGCCTGATGGCGGGCACCTGGAGTAGGGTGTGGGCATAGGTAGATGGGATTCAGCTGAGCTAAGACTGTGCTTTTAAGGGCGGCGTCACGGGGGGACGCCAGCAGCCCCAGCCAGCAGCAGCAGAACCTGAAGGAGAAGCCGACGCAGAAGCAGAGAACGCCAGAGAGCCCAGATAGAGTAAAGACTTGCTGGGGGGCTGGGAGGCCTGCCAGCCTCCCAGCCCCCCAGCCAGCACCCCTGCCTGCCATATGCCTGGTGAACCCCAATAAAAGACCTGCAAAACCACTGAGGACTCTGACTCCTCCTTTACCCGGTCTGCATGGGATCAGAAAACCTGCACTGTATCCAGTCCTGCCCTTACAATTGTGCTATACTGTGTGAAAATATGTGATTTCCTGGAGATTTATTTTTTCCCCCACTACAAGATATTTACCTCTGGTTCATTCTGAACCAAAATTTATCAGAGGCCATGTATTAATTTTGTTATGATCAAATAGAAAGAGTGCAAACATTCTCATGGACTAAAACACAATGCTTTAAAAAAAAATTCCACTTAAGCCATGTCAATTTCTGATAGGGCACTCCTTATGGAGATTGCAACCTATTCTAACTTAATCTAGCTGTTAATCATGAAACAGCATTTTAATTATCTTTATTACAAAACTTAATTTAATTATTGTATCAATCTCTGACCAGATACTGAATACAACTCCCATAACCCCTGGCATTCTGTCCTGGGTGTCTGTGAGTGTACAGTGGCTTTATTTCCTTTCTTAACGGCTCGGAAGTTTGTTTCATTCTGACTCAGAGGAAGCATTGTAGCTGAGCCCTCACATGGTCTTTTTTACAGCTCCCAAGTGCACATAATAGATAAGCTACTGACTTCCACAAGACCCCCGCACTTCCTGGGTGTGTGGGTGTGTGTGCTTGCGCCTGAAAATGAAGATTGAGCAATCAGCCTGCTAGCCACACCAGGTTGTGAAGTCACTTCACATCTCTTAAGTATTTCTCTAGCAAGCCTCATTTCAAAAATCAAAAATCATTGTATTCCATGTATCCCAGGTGTGCTGGTAACTAATAATGCTGCAAAACCTGTGAGTTTATAACAAGATCAAACCTGATATGGAGGCAGGAAGTAGAGAAATTTGCCAAAAAAATGTTGTGAAATAAAGCCACAAATGGCCATAGATGAACACTGTTCTATCTGTAGGACTTCTTTTCTTGAATGTAATTCTAACTACCGGTTGGAGAGAGCGCAGTATGTGGCAAGAACTTTGTTAGGTCAGCATTATTTCATTTGATCCTAATGGTAACCCTGAAAGATAAATGTGGCTGAAGCACTTTAATAGAAGAAAGATCAGAGAATTCCCAGGAATGTGGTCTGTGCTGTACTGATGCTAAATGATAGAGTGATGAAGGGGGCCAGGACTCGTTGACGCCAAAGTCCAACTTTCTGCAAATCTCTCTTTGCTTCCTTTTTTGATGTGACTCTGCCTCAAATTTAATTGGACGTTATGTAAGATCTAGTAGAGTTCATGAAAAGAATTGTCTCTGAATCTTAAGGGGATTCGGGTGCAAGTTATTAGGAGGATGGTGTTAGTGGGCTGAGAATAGCTCCATGAAACTCCCGATTGTTTCAGGGAAGGTGGATTCTAGGCATAAACGTCACATAGAGCATGGGTCATTGTTTCTTGGAGAAGGGGAATGTAGACATGACTACATGTGATCTTTCCTGGGCAAAGTACTGAAGTGAGTAAATGCGTCATGAGCAAGTTTGAACATTAAAAATCCAGTAGCAGATATTTTCTTCTACCAACTGCCACATCAAAACTAAGCAACCTCTATTATCTCAAGATAGTGCTTACCAAATTTAGACATTCTTTGTAACTCTTAGTTTTAAAAGCCATCATAATTATTCCCCTTTATTTTCCCTTTCCAACTGCTGTTGCTGAATTATAAAGCGTGCATACTTTTGGAGTAGATATTTTTGCAAAGTGCATGGAATGGGGTTTGTGGGGATGTTGACTGCAGGCACTGGAAAACTGAAATGAATGTGTAAGAATGACCACAAGTCACCATATGTGGGTGTATTTATCCATTTATCTCATTACTGAGAGGTTTTAGTTTCAAAAAATAGCTGGAAGGATTTAGTTTTGGGGAAGTGGGGAGAGAGAAGGAGTAGACTAAGATTTATGAATTTTTAAAGATTTGAGTTTCCAATGGATATGTTCTTTTTTATAAATTATTTTATTTTATATAATTCTTACATCATTTTTCATTTTTGCATAATGTATGCATTTTCATTTTGGTTATAGTCCCCATACAATTCCCACCCCCTTTTTCTGACCCTAATCCCTCTTCTCCTCCCCCCCCCCACTGTAATGTGTCTCTGGTCTATAGTTGCTTGTTGATTTTGATTTTTACTTTATTGTAATTAGTCTTTTTCCTGGTCTCTGGTCTCTTATTTAGGTTTTCTAAATTCCTGCTATGAGTGAGACCATCCAGTATTTTTCTTTTTCTTTCTGGCTTATTTTGCTGAGCCTGATCCCTTCCAGCTCCATCCATGTTGCTGCAAATTGCATGAGTTTATCTTTTTTGATTGCTGAGTAGTATTCCATCCAGTGGATATGTTCTATCATCCTTACATTGGAGTCAAGATTGCTTAAGGGGCAATTAAGGAAAGATTTTCACACCAGTGTACATGGGTATTAAAATGGCCTCACTCATGGCAGGAATTTAGAAAACCTAAATAAGGGACCAGGAGAAAGACTAATTATAATAAAGTAAAAATCAAAATCAACAAGCAACTATAAGACAGAGACATGCTATGGGGGTGAGGGGGTGAGTAGAAGGGATTACAGTCAAAATAAGGGGGGTGGGAGTTATATGAGTACTATAACCAAGATGTGAAAGCATACATTGTGTAAAAATGAAAAATGATGTAAAAAGTATATAAAATAAAATATTAAAAAAACTTAATTTGGAAGTTTATTTAGAATGTTAGCAATAAAGCATTTTATTGCAAAAAAATTAGAACTTAGACAATTTAAATAATACTTATAAATGATCAAGACTTTTTGTGCCCCAAATATGTTTGACTTGGTGGCATATACTCTGCTCCATTTGCAGATTATTGTAGTTCTAGCTGATGCCCTACTCTTTAAATAGATTAGTAGTTTCACTGATAGAGAATAAAATGAAACTCCCACTACTGTTTGCACAGAAATGTGGACTGGAGTGAAGCTACTCAATCTGGAGTCAGATTGTTTGGGTCAAAATAAAGCTCTATCTCGATCAAGTTTTGTGATCCTGGCAAGTAAATTAATCTCTGTGTCTCGGGCTCATTATTTATATTATGGGTTTGATGATCTGTTCCCCTTCTCTATCTTACCAGGTTATTATGAAGGTTAAAATGAAATAATCATTGTAAGTATATGGCACATAGAATAAAACTTACGTACAGTCATATTCACCATTCTTGATGTAAGAGACATTTTGTTTTTTCCACTGTAGAGATTAGGTGACAGATTCTAAGAGATGAAATGACTTACCCAGAGAAACAGATATGTGAATTAAAGACAGAACCATAGTCTGTTCTCAGGAATGTCTGTTTCACTTTGGAGACCAGGCCTTTGCTGGACTTCGTCTGTTCTCTGCTTTCACACAGAGAGTGGTTTATTTGGAATCAATTGTCTTTCTATTTGAAAATCCATGATCCAATTTGAACTACAAGGAAAAAATCTAATATTTTAATGTGTATTCTATAATGACACCTTATGTGTTTTTTCTTACTAATGATGATAATACTTTATATCCAGCATTACTTACTGCATTTAACAGAAAGTTTAGGAAAAGAATGCTAAGTGATAAATAGGTCTAAGACTCAGAGAACCTGAGTTAAAATTTCAGTTCTGCTCACAATATCTGCCTGGTCTCTCTAAGCTCTTTATTCTTCAGTCAATTCAAAGTGATAATTTGATGACCCCAGGGTCATTACACCATTTAAATGAGAAAATGTATAGAACTATGCCTAGCTATGCTTATCACAAAATGCATTTAATAGTAGTTTGAAACATTTGAAGAAAATATAATTAAGAAATACTGCTAATTTGAAGACTTGAGCATAAGAAAAAGAATATACCTGGACTCTAGTCAATTGAAACTCTGACTACCTTTGGTGGTCTTAGAGTAGGTTACATACCTTTTGATTTTTTTACATTAACACAATCTTTTTTTTAAAATCAGTTTTTCTTTTTTTTTTAATTTCTTTTTGTGTAGAAGAATTAGGTGTAGGCCAGAGGTGGGGGGTAAGAAGATTCACTAGAGGCAGAATGGGGAGTAAAACAGGTGGAGTTACTGAAACACATTGCTGAGGGGAGCAGCAGGCAAGATGGGAGAGGTCTGCTGTGCCATGTGGGTTAGCTCCCTGGTGGGAGATGAACTCAGACCATAGTGGTGATAAGTGCTGAGAGTTAACCCCTAGGCCACCAGGGAGGCCCCTTATTAGCTCAATCTTATGCATATAAATGAGTCCAGTTAGATCAACAGGGAATACATTGAATGAATGAAGTTTAAATATGTGATGGTATATAGATTGCATGATAGTTCACACCTAAGCATCTATGCCTCTATATCATTCTTCTCTCTATGTAATTGCTCTCAATTTAAGACTAATAAATATCTCTAGAGATTTCATTACTAAGAGGGAAAAGCCAAACTGGTCTGAGAAGCTCTTTGTATCTGCTTTATGTAAGTACATGTTCTTTTTACTGAAGTCCCTTCTTTTTAATTTGAGAGAAATGCAAATGTGACAGTCAGGAAATTTATGTTTCACTAGAATCCAACCTTCATTTAATTTACTGACTGTGGCTGCATTACTCCATTTTGAAGCCAACACCCTCTTTTTCAGTAGCACGTTCTCTGCTATTTATTTGAAATTCAGTTATATTCACCAAGAATGTTCTTGGGAAGTTTGCTCCTACTCCTGTCCTCCATGCTGGGACTTATTGGTGTAGGACAGGGCCAACCACACCAAGTGAGGACAACAGATGTTTAGGAAGTCAGCTTGATGTCAGCGCCTGGTGGGCAGAAGAGAAGCCAGCGTGGGTAAAATTGAGGATTGATGATGAGAGCAGGGGAGTTAGCTCTATGGAGCCACAAAGTTGTTAAAACAGGAGGAGGGAGGGCAAGCACTCCACATTACTGCTGGAAGCTTGGCTGCCTCCCCAAGTCTCAGCTGTACTCCCTGCTTCTTCCTGCATCTTTTTAAAGGCACAGATCACAGCTTCTGATACCAGAGAAGAGTGTATATAAAGCCGATTTGAACTTTTTTTTTAATTAAACTTATTTATTGTTTTCTTAACATTGTTCATTTTTATACAGTATTTGATTTCTCTCCTCAGGGATAGTCCCTGTAGTACCCGTGATCCATCACCATAGTCCCTTGTGCTCGTTTCTCCTGTTTTGACCCCTCTCCCCCAATTCCCCTAACTCCCCTCTGTAAGCCTCAGATCTATAGTCAGGTTGCAAGTTTTAACTTTTCCCTAACCCTTTTGTTCTTTTGTTGAAGTTTTTTTTTTTTTTTTTTTAAGATTTATTTATTTCTGCATACAAGAACTGGGGTACAGGCCAGAGTTGTGGGAGGTGAGAGGATTCACCCAGAGACAGAGTGGGAAACAAAACAGACAGACTGTCTGAAATACACTGCTGAGGGGAGCAGCAGGAGACAGGAGAGGTCTGTTCTGCCATGTGGATAGCTCCCTGAACAGCCAGGGATCGAATTTGTGCTACAGCGGCTGCGGATAGCTTCACAGTGCTTAACCCCTTGCACCAACAGGGAGGCCCCAATTGAATGTCTTTTTAAGGATGACTCTAAGCAAAATATCTGCCCTATTTATTTGCAACTCTGGCAGGGGTTTTGTCTTTTTTACTCACAGTTTCTCCTTATATAGGTGAAGCCCAAGTGATAGTTGGTAAAAGTAATAAAGTCCAGATTTTATTAATTTTATGCTTCAAATGAACCACATAGAATTGGAATTAATTGCAAAGTTTTAAATTCCATTAATGATGCAGAGCCCCCAAAGCAAAACAAGAGTGGATGTGTTTTAGATCCTTCAGCGTATTTGGCAGATTACATAGAACATTTGTTACGTTTGTTCTGAAAGTGGACAGATTTACTACGTAAATTACTGAAAAGAACATTCAGACATCTCCAGAGTCTTCCCAATAAATTTGTTACTCTCTTCACAGTATCTTCGGCATTGACAGCATTTCTATTTAATAAATTAAAAAATGCACTTTTATGTCTCATAAGAATTTCTTAGCTTCCTCTCACCTACATTCATCCTTATAAGAACCCTATTCTATGGATATAATTTTTCAGTGGAGGACACAGCATTAGAGAAGTTAAGTGCTTTGTCCAAGAACACATAGCCAGTAGTGAAAGAAAACCAAATTTGGAATCTTTGTTCACAGCTTTTGATTAGAGGCTGATGCATTTAGAGATGATATACGCTGAAATGAATCTATTTTCCATATTCTAATCATCTCTTGCCCTGTCCTTTCACTCATGTTCTGTTTTAGTTTGTATAACAAAGTCAATTTCTATTTGCCAGACACAAAATCGTAATAAGATACAGGCACAAAATTCAACTCTAAGAGGCAGCCATTGTTATCAAGGCTAGGAACAAACAAAACTATCTAGAGATATTTATTATGTATGAAGTGATAATTTCAATCTAAAAGGGGCAAAAGAAAAAATGAAAAAGAAAAGATGATTGCCTTACAATTTGGAAAATAATAAAGATCACATTGACACCACAGCCATACACCAAGGTGAAATCCAGAAATATTTAAAAAGATATAGTAAAGCATTATTAGAAAACTATAGGAGCATGAACATATACCTCATTTTAGGGTGATGCAGAAGTTTTTAAGCGTAAAGGCAATGAACTCTTACATAAATATGTACAGATTTGATTACTTAAAAACTTCCTTTTGAAAATTCACAACAAATACAATAAAAATATAAATTGGAAAATATTTGACATCAGATTAAAAAGGGCTATTATTTTTAATATAAAAACCTTATAAATCAAACACAAAAATCACTATGACTGCAAGAAAAAATAGGTAAAGTATAAACCCAAACAATTCAATGAAGAAATTTGATTAATTTTAGAAGATTAAGATACCTTCTTTTTCAAAATAGAATGAATGTTTGAAAATATGTATTCAATTTTGGTGATTGGTGAGATGCCCACTTGTAATAGGAATTATAAATGGGTGCAAAGGTTTTGAAAACACTTGTTTTTTTAAGAGCCTTAAAGAAGTTCATGCCTTGTGACCTCATAATTCTCTTTTTAGAAATATACTCTGTGGCTTTAGTAAAAACTTCAAACAAATTATTATATGTACAAATATTTTATATCAGTATTTGAGAAAAACTTTTTATTATAGAAAATTTTACACCAATATGAAAGTTGCAAAAGTATTAATGTAAATCTCAGCGTACCCACCAACCAGTATTATGTTTCTGCCTTCTCTCCATTTCTTTTCTAAGAATATTTTAAAGCTAATTCAAGTCATCTTATTATTTTATTTGTAAGCACCTACATGTGATAAACTCTTTAAAAAGTATCCAAAGGCCATTACTAAGTCTAAGATAACTTAGACTTAGCTGTTCTCTGGCCTATATTCCAGCTCTTGTATACATAAATAAATCTTTAAAAAAAAACAGTTATTTGTCAGTAAATAACAGGAGAACGAGGAAACCTAAGAGAAACGAAGAGACAAAACATCACCATATACAGTGTGCAGACCAGCTTTATGTTCAAATTTCTCCTTTGACTTACCAATGTCTTTATAATTGTGCTGTTAACATTAGTATCCCAAAGTGGTCTGCACACTGTATATGGTGATGTTTTATCTCTTAGGTTCTCTTAGGTTTCCTTGTTCTCCTGTTATTTATTGACAAATAGCTGTTTCTTTTTTTTTTAAAAAAAGATTTATTTATGTATAGAAGAGCTGGGGTACCGGCCAGAAGCGCAGGAGGGTGAGAGGATCCACCAGGGACAGAGCAGGGAGCAGAACAGGCAGACGGACCGAAAGTACTGCTGAGGGGAGCAGCGGGAAAGGCAGGAGAGGTCTGCCGCGCCATGTAGGTATCTTCCTGGCCAGGAATGGAACCCACGCTGCAGAGGCTGCAGACAGCTTCACAGCGCTGCACTCAAAATTTTCCTGTAGAATATCCCATATTCTAGATTTAACAGATATCTGCTTCATGATATCATTCAAATTTTTTCTTTGTCTCTCTTACTTCCTGTAAACTTGTACTTAAAGTGAGGTTGGATGAGAGTCAAGTTAATTTTTTTAAAAGATTTATTTATTTATGCATACAAGAGCTGCAGTGCAGGCCAGAGGTGCAGCGGGGGGTGAGAGGATTCACCAGAGACAGAGTGGGGAACAGAACAGGCAGACTGACTGAAATACACTGCTGAGGGGAGCATCAGGAGACAGGAGATGTCTGCTGCACCATGTGAGTCACCTCCCTGACCTGGGATTGAACTCACACTGCAGTGGCTGTGGATAGCTTCATAAGCTATGTGTCTTAACCCCTTGCATCATAAGGTTGTGTCTTAACCCCTTGCATCACCAGGGAGGCCCGAGAGACAAGTTAATTTTAATTTTACTTTTACTTTTTGACAAGTGTACTGTGTGTGGTGTTTTATACTTCCTGTCACAGCACATTAGAATGCACTGAATTGCTGACTGCCCTACTTTTACTGATGCTAAGAATGATTTGTAAGTTCTAGACAGCCCTCTTTCATCAAATTCCTTATTGACTGTTCATGTAATTGTTAGTTACAACAATCATATTGATTATTACCTAGATTCACTATTTCCCTAGGATTTGTAAATGATATTTTTCTAATTCTACAAACCTTTTGTATTAACTGGAATTTTCTATAAAGAAAAACTTTCCCTCTCCAACAATTTGATTACATTAAAATAGTTCATGACAGGAAGGTATGAGATATACTTGATTCTCTTCCTAACTTTGAATTTTAAGAGTAATGAGTTAATGTTCTTGGTGCCTTTATCTCATTGGTTTATAATGGTACAAATTGGTAACAATGTAAGTCTCCAACTATGTTATAAATATTATGAGTCTTTCAATTTCAAATAATATTTAATAACACAGAAAATATTCAGGATAAAATAATAAATAAAAAAGACTCAGAAATGAATAGGTTGTATGGTTCAAGTATCTAATAACATACATGCGTTATAAAATACTATTTCAGATATAACATGGTATCACATATTATCATCGGATAACAAGTGTTAAGATATTGTAATTTTTCTCTTTATTTTCCATAGGCTGGTCTGTAAAATATATTACTTTTTTCATTCAAAGAAGCTATAAATTTTTCTAAAGGAAAGGTCTCTGGACAAATCATAGACTCAGAGATTGGCTCTAACTTTAACTTCTATTGTAACTTTAGACCTTCTCTCTTATATCTGACTGAGTGTTTAAGGTGATAATCTGTAAACTATGAGCATCTTTTTCATTATACATAACACTTTTGTTGATTCACACAATCAGTAGAATGGGGTCAATTAAATTGAGTCATGCACAGCTGGATTTGACTAGCTCAGAAGACAGATGAATTAAATTTCCTGTGTGTGTGTGTGTGGGTGTGTGTTTGTGTGGTGTGTGTGTTTATCAACTGGTTCATGGGTCTGTATTGGATGAACAGATGGATCTCAAGCTCAAGATTATGTCTTCTTGCCAGGGTCTGTTTAACATACTAAATTTATTCTCTGCTTTGTCTTTGATTTTGACAAGTTCTTAGTGATCCCCCAAAAAGTATCTTTTTCTCCAGGGACCTTTGAGGTGTAGTTTCTAGCTCTGTAAAATGGGGATCAGATAATTTGACTCAGAGTTGTTTCTAGCATACTGAATGTGAAATTCTGTCATAATCCTCAGCATTTAGCAGCTGCTGAACAAACACTAGCTTCATCTCAAAGAAAAAAAAGTCTTTTCTACTTTATTGTATTCCAATATTAGGGAGCCGATCTTGGGGCTAAGCTATCTAAATTAAAGTCTACCTTCACTCTTAAACTTGGTAAGGAATATAATAAACTTATTGTGCCTCAGTTTCCTTATCTGAAAATGACTATAGTTATAGTGCCCACTTATAGGCTCTGTTATTCATATTAAATGAGTTAGTAAATGCTAAGTGCTTAGAACTTTTTCTGGCATAGGCTAGGAACTATATAAATACAAGCTATTATATTTATTATTTGCCTAGAGGAATGGACTTTCCAAACTCATTTCAGACACTTCCCTTTAGGGCGATACACTGACCACTGACCATTTTTTGCTTTTCATTTCTCTTTTTCTAGGTCCTATAAAATCTCCTTCCTTCTGTTGATACACTTAATACCATGCAGTTCAGATTTTGTTTAATTAGATCAAGATTTCCTAATCTAATTGATTAGGATTAGGATTATATAAATTTTATCCTTTTTCCTTTTTATTGCAATGGTGGTGGTAGAGGTGGTCATGTGTGAGTGCGTGTGCATGTGTGTGTGGGGGAGGGGAGTGCCCTGAGATGTGGTGGGAAAGACACAGTATGGACTTGGGTGCAGTTGCTACTTTCCACACATCCCTTTTATATTTTTTCTTTCAGGAGAGAGTGAGAATACAGTCGTCCACATTTGGGGAAGTTGCAGGGGTTCAGCACATCCATAGTGCAATGGATAAGCATTGTCCTGGACAAACCACCTTCATGATCAAAATATCTCCCCTTCCAGGTAAGTATCCACACTCCCCTTTATAAAAAATAATCTATATATATATATATATATATATATATGTATGTATAGTGTATATCACTGTTCTCTTTTGTACAGTGTTTGCTCTCTCCTCTCAGGTGTAGTCTCTGTAAAATTCCCACCACCAGTTCACCTGTGCACCATCACCACAATCCCTTGTGCTCTTCCCTCCCCTGTTTTGATCCCTCTCTCTTCCCCTCCCCTGCAGAATGTCTCTGGTTTATAATTGCCTGTTAATTTTGCTTATTTATTTATTATTATTATTTTTGTTCTGATCTCTTACTTGGCTCCCCTATATTCCTGCTATAAGTGAAACCATCTGATATTTTTCTTTTTCCTTCTGGCTTACTTCACTGAGCATAATCCTTTCCTGCTCCATCCATGTTGCTGTGAATGGCATGCGTTTATCTTTTTGATGGCTGAATAGTATTCCATTGTGTACATATACCATATCTTCTTGATCCGGTCATCTATTTTTTGGCATTTGGGTTATTTCCATATTTTACCTATTGTAATAGTGCTGCATTAAACATAGGGGTGCAGGGATCCTTTTGAATTAATATTTTTTGTGCCCTTTGGGTAAATGCCTAGGAGTGGAATTGCTGGGTCATTTGGTAGCTCTATTTTTAGTAGTTTGAGTAGTTTGTGAACCTCCACACAACTCTCCATAGTGGTTGGACCAATTTGCACTCCTACCAGCAGTGTAGGAGAGTTCCTTTTTCTCCACATCCTTACCAACATTTATTGTTGCCTGCTTTTTTAATGTGTGCCATTCTCACTAGTGTTAGGTGATATCTCACTGTGGTTTTGATTTGCGCATCCCTGATTATAAGTGATGTTGAACATTTTTTCATAGGATGACTTAGTCAATACACAAAAGCACTAGATCCCAGATGGGAATATTATTCTCCAACTATAATGACTGGAGAAAATAAAAATATATTATAATAATATACAATATTACTTATAATTACAATATTATATATAATATGCAATTTATATAATATAAATATATTACATCCAACATAGATGTAATGCAATCTCTGTAGCAGTGACCTAAGAAATAATTTCAAAAAACACTGCTGATGAGAACAAGATGTCCCTTCTATTCATTCATAGGCACTGGGGCATTTCTCATATTCCATCCAAGTGATCAGGGTATGGGCCCTTTGGAATGAGGATGGTTGTTTTGCTATAGCAACACACTTGTGGGAG
Source organism: Talpa occidentalis (assembly GCF_014898055.3). Lineage (NCBI taxonomy): Eukaryota > Metazoa > Chordata > Mammalia > Eulipotyphla > Talpidae > Talpa > Talpa occidentalis. Next base: position 29,679,556 of record NW_023605083.1, read on the forward strand.
GGTTGTATTGTCAAAACAGATTGAGTTTAAGAAATGGAGTTTGGGGCCTCCCTGGTGGCACAAGGGGTTAAGCATAGAACTGTGAAGCTAGCTGCAGCCTCTGCAGCATGAGTTCAATCCCCTGGCAGGCCAGGGAGCAACCCAGGTGCAGCAAACCTCTCCTGACTCGCCTCAGCAGTATATTTCAGTTAATCTGCCTGTTCTGCTCCCCACTTTGTCTCTGGTGAATCCTTTCACCTCCACACCTCTGGCCTGTACCCCTATTCTTGTATGCATAAATAAATCTTTAAAAAAAAAAGAAATGGAGTTTGGAGAAATGAATACCAATGAGTAAAACCTTCTCCTTAGGCAATTGTCAGAGTAGAAGCTAATCTAATTCTTCTGAGGGCTGACCCTAGTTGTCTGGATAGAAATATCTAGTGAGGGAAAGCACAATCCAGTCAGGCAATCTACTGAGACTATTAAAGACAATCTGTGTCCAACTGTTTAAATTCTTTGTTCACAGGGTCTCTCTGGTGGCGCAAGGGGTTAAGACACAACCTATGGAGCTCACCGCAGCCACTGCAGCATGTTTTTGATCCCCCAGCTGGCCAGGGAGTGACCCACAAGGCACAGCAGACCTCTCCTGACTTGCCTACTACTCTCTTCAGCAGTTGTATTTCTGTCCTTCTGCCTGTTCTGATCCCTACTCTGTTTCTGGTGAATCTGCTCACCCCCCACAACTCTGGCTTGTACCCCAGTTCTTATATGTATAAATAAAAAAATCTTTAAAAAATTTTTTTTTGTTCACAAGGGAAAAGTGAGGCAGTTCTTTGTTCTACTGATTGTTCACATTCAGCGGTAAGAAGTGATTCCTGCAAATTTCTTACATGGATAATTTGTTAGGTGACACTTCCATCTGGGGCAGGTCACACAGGGCCTTGTGAGTCATGTAAAGGATTTGGGGCATTGGGAATCCATTTGTGGCTTTTAAATAAGGGAGTGATAAAAAATGCGGTGCTCTTTATAGATTTATAAAATTTGAAATTAGAAAAAATCATCTATTTGAGCTACTTTAAAAAGAGTAGCTTGTTTTTCATTTATAAAAATGTTGAAAACATCCTAAAATAATGTAATAGGGATCTCTAGAGAAATGCTAGAAATTCAGATAAGAAGAATTAAAGTTGCAGTCTTGAGTCTGAATTCCACACAGCAGCAGGTTGGAGATTCAAGTAGGATTTCTAGGTTGCAGTTCTGAGGAGAATATTCTTTTTGCTCTGGAAACTTCTGTCCTTGCTCTTAACACCTTCATCTGCTTGAATGAAGCTCACCCACATCCTGGAGGCTAATCTGCTTTACTCAAAATGTGTTGATTAAATGTAATCACATCTAAAAATAGCTTCACAACATCAAGACTGGTATTTGGCTAACCAACTGGCACCATAGTCTAACCTAGTTGACATATAAAATTATCCATTGCAGATAGTAAAGAATTAATGATGTCATCCTTGGTTTAGAAGTGACTTTGTTAGTCCAGGAGAGTCAAATGGCCATTTTTGCTTTAGTCCTGAAATCAGTAAGAGAGAGGGCCACTCTCCTTATCTATTTCACACTTGGAAGGGGAAGCTTAAGGTAGCAAGGATATTTTATGGACCCTTGGAAATCCAAGGTGATAAGTACCTTATTTGAATACTTCCTTTTGTACTATATCACACAGTCCTTTTATTGACACCTTTATGATAAAGTTTAATGCCTTTTAGCTTCATTATTGACATTGTTGAAACCTAGTAATTGATGTTTTGATAATTAACTGGGATTTTCCACCTTATTTTAAAGAGTGCCTCCATTTCTAATGAATAATCTTTTCTTTTTAGGAAGCAATATTTATAAAATCTCAGCAATCATGTTTAAAGAATATTAGATTGGTTTTGGAAGGTTGTTAGCAATTTTGTTTGATAACAGAAAAGGGAGAGTTTCCTCCCTACTTTCTAGTTTTAAGTCTTTCCCTGTATAGTGGATCCATGGTAATAAATATATCAACTCATAGAGAAATATATATATATATTTCATTAACATTTAATATTTCATTAACATTTAATATATATATTTCTCTATCGGTTGATATATTTATTACCATGGAGATAAATACACACACACACACACACACACATTGCTAAGCTTATTACCTATCATCTAAGTTGGCCAGAAAAATTCTAATATCTTAGAAAAATTTAAAGGTCACTTGTGGCCAGTTACTTGAAATAAAATAGTCATAGCAAATACTAGTAATCATCTTTAAAATTGTATTTAAACTCTGACTCTAAATGCATTTAGATTAGGTTTTAACAAAACAAATAGCACCAAGGCAAGTCATTTATTATCAATTGTTAGTGTCCAATGCTATCAAATATGAGTTTAATTCCCACTTTGTTATTTAGTTTTTAAAGCCCATCTTTTAGACTGCATCCCTAGGTTTTAATCTATATCCTGTACCCTCTGAAACATACCCTTACCCACTAAGAAGAATTGGTAAGAGGTATGAGTAAGTCAATATACTCTTTTGCTCCCTTGAGTAAGCAATTCAGAGTTGCAGACTCTGGGGTGGGGTTCAGGAGTGGAAAACTGTATCACTGCTCTGTTGTGGGTGGATGTAAAGGGTTAGCATTTTTCTGTGCATCTCATTTGTTTTTTTATTTTAATTTTTTAGAAAGATTTATTCATGCATACAAGAACCAAGGTACAGGCCAGATGTGCAGTAGAGTGAGAGGATTCACCAGAGACAGAGTGGGGAACAGAATAGGCAGACTAACGAAATACACTGGTGAGGGGAGCGGGCGAGACAGGAGAGGTCTGCTGTGCCATGTGGGTAGCTCCCCGGCTGACTGGGATCAAACCCATGCTGCAGAGGCTGTAAGCAGCTTCACAGCTCAGTGCTCAACCACCTACCAGGGAGGCCCTCATTTGTTTTTTAAATTCAGTGTTAATTTTCTTTTAAAACCAACCAGCCAGGAATAAATCTATTTACATATTCAAGCAACAATAAAGCTTATTTATTAATCATTAAAGATCTTTTTTCTCCCTCACTCCCTATGTTACTTACAAATCTAGAAACTGAAAACTGAGCTTTTAATGAAGTCTATTTAGCACCCAATCCTGAATTTTACTCATCTATGTGCAAGATTCTTGTAGGTGAATGTTCTTCCTTTGTTTATAGGATTTAATAAAATAATGCCTCCATTGGGACTCCTGTGGTGAAATGGAAATTTTCAGTGAGTCTAACTTTTGCTGATATCCCTCCATGTGACAACTGGTGAAGAAAAACACTCAAAGCAGTCCCCTGCCCTCAAGGAGTTCACAGTGTCATAGGGGACTGAGGTAAAAGGAACAATGGGCTAAAAGTGGTTTGCATAGAATTCTGTTATCTCCTGTTCTTTCTTTCACACCACTCTCATTTGAGGTGGACCAGACTGTAATTCAAGGTCACTAAAAATTTGCGGTTTTTTTTTTTAAGATTTATTTATTTTTATACAAGAACTGGGGTGCAGGCCAGAGGCGCGGGAGGGTGAGAGGATTCACTGGAGACAGAGCAGGGAGCAGAACAGGTGGACTGATGAAATACACTGCTGAGGGGAGCAGCGGACGAGACAGGAGCGGTCTACTTCAACATGTTGGATTCTCGCTGGCCGGCTGGGATAGAACCCACGCTGCAGAGGCTGCGGGCAGCTTCACAATGCGTCGCTCAACTGCCTGCGCCACCAGGGAGGATCAAGGTCACTAAACTTTTAACCAAAGAACAAGTACATCACTGAAAATAGGCTGAGTGACATAATCCCTTGGGAACTTGAATCTTGTGCATGATTTATAGAAAAAAAATATTGATAGTTTGAAGCATCATTCCCATAACTATGTCATGAAGACATTATCCAACCTGCTTTGATGACTGGTCTTGTCTGTAAGAAGTCTACTTCTTCAAGTTTCTTTTGGTTTTGTGAACCACTTTGTCCCATCTTTCTACTAAATTCCTTAAGAAAAATATGCTCCTTATTTTGCCCATACCACCATCTTGGCTTCATATAAATTTAATTTTCTTTAAAGTCATTCTCCGTATTTTGTCTCTAAGGGCAAGGTGATTACTATTTGAAAGAGATTCTTGACCTAATTGAAAAAAAGCTGGATTTCCCCTTACTACATTAATCACAGTGGGTAGGAATTAAAACTGTCGATTATTGAGACTCTACTGCACTTCATTTAATTATTACAGTGAGTGTACGTAGTAAGTATCATTATCTTCATTTTACAGTTAAAGAAACAGAAGTTCAGACAGGTTAAGGAAATGGTCAGAGGAACATAGCAGGAATATATCCAAACCGTAATTTGAACCCATATCTACCACCTGACCTCAAAACTCAGTCTTTCCTGAGGCTTCTCTGCCACCCTAACCCAAGACATCACAACTTTGATATCTTGAACTCATTACTTCATCTCTGTGAATCTTGGCTTTCATATGCATAAAATAGGACTGTGAATGCCTTCTGTATCACATAGTTGTTATAACTAAGTAGGATAATGCATAGAAAGCCCATAACTTTTATAGATGCTCAAAAAAAAGTGTACTCTGTAGTTCACTTTCCAGATGCAGTATGTTTTTTTTTAAGATTTATTTATTTATGTATACAAAAACTGGGGTACAGGCCAGAGTTATGGGGGGAATGAGAGGATTCACCAGAGACAGAGTGGGGAAAAGGACAGGCAAATTGACTGAAATAAACTGCTGAGGGGAGCAGTGGGTGAGAGAGAAGAGGTCTGCTGCGCCATGCAGGTCACCAACCTGGCTGGGGATTGAAGTAAGGCTGCAGTGGCTACAGACAGCTTCAAAGTGCTGAGATGTGTTGCACCACCAGGGAGTCCCCACTATGTAAGCTTGACCTCAGAGGTGATGGTGAATTCCAAATTCTTGGCTGAAATGGTCTACGGATTCATAGTCACGGGTGCTTGGATAGTGGGAATGCATGGTGACATACATCTGAGGAGGTGTGAACCTATTCCCCTAAGTCTTACACAGTGCTGTAAATCAATGTTATCTCAATAAAGGGGGGGGGGAAGCAATAACAGTGATTGATTATGTATTTGAAGGGAGGATGATTGGGTGAGGGAGCAAGGTGGTGGGGAATCTTTATATTATACATATTTTGATATGTTTTTGATTTTTGAATCATGTTAACATACCATATATTTTAAAAAGAAATTTAATGTAAATTAAAACAAAGGAAATAAGCCCCACACTCCAAATCCAAAACCTTAGTTGAACCAGTCATTTCCAATTACCACTTAATAAACTTTTCACTGAGCAGGTAGCCCCTGAATAACTTTGAAACCTATTTTTTCTCCCCTTTCCCCTCAATGCTCAGGCATTTCCAACTCCTGAAAAAAATGCTAACAAAGAATTGTCTATCATAGATATCAATGGCAAGGGCCATTCCTAATTCAAACTCTGAGTAAGTGGGAGATGGTCTTCTATGTTTGTGTTGTACGTGTTATTTTACCAGTTTCAATAATGCAACTCACTTTTATTTTTAGTTATTTTTAATTTTCTTTTATTTTTACATCTTCGTTCATTTTTAAACAATATTTGCTTTTCCCCACCCCCTCAGGTGTAGTCCCTATAGAGTTTGCACTATCATCACCAATGCACCTGTGCACCATCACCTCAGTGCCCTGTGCTCCTCCCTCCCTCCCTCTGATCCCTCTCCTGCCTCCTCCCCTGCAGGATGTCTCTGGTTTATAATTGTCCATTTTTGCTTTGTTGTGTTTTGTACTGTTATTATTTTTTTACACTGATGTCTTATTTGGTTCCCCTACATTCCTGCTATAAGTGAAACCATCCCATATTTTTCTTCTTCCTTCTGGCTTATTTCACTGGGCATGATTCCCTCTAGCTCCATCCACGTTGCTGAGAATGGCATGGGTATATCTTTTTTGATTGCTGAATAATATTCCATTGTGTATATATCCCACAACTTCTTGATCCAGTCATCTATTTTTGGGCATTTGGGCTGTTTCCAGGTTTTACCTATTATGAATAATGCTGCAATAAACATAGGTGTACAAGTGCTCTTTCGAATCACTGTTTTTGTGTCCTTTGGGTAGATTCCTAGGAGTAGAATTGCCAGGTCATTGGTAGCTCCATTTTTAGTAGACTGAGGAACCTCCAGACAGCTTTCCATAGTGGTTGGACCAGTTTGCACTCCCACCAGCAATGTAAGAAAGTTCCTTCTTCACCACATACTCACCAACATTTGTTGTTGCTTATTTGATATATGCCATTCTTACTGGTGTAAGGTGGTATCTCAATGTGGTTTTAATTTAGTGCAACTCACTTTTAGAGAAACATTTTAGTATGTATTTAAACTTGTATCTCTTCAGTTTTTGTGAAGTTAGGTCAAAAGGAGAACACGTTCATGGATTTATTCGATGAGTAGTTGAAAATAAAATGTTTTAATTTACACATTGTTTGAATGCAAACTGGGAGGAAGTAACAGTTAAATTAAAGTATGTGTTTTTTTTTAAATCTGGTCAATACTGATGTTATGAGCTATGGTTAAGGCGATGTTAGCAATTACTGACTCATAACTTTTGTTTTCACTTCACGTTTTAGTTTTACTCATTTCCCTCATTTCCAAGAAACAATATCTTCCCTGTGTGGGTGGGTGAGAGGGAAATCATATTTTTTAGCCTCCAAAATTCAAAAGGTATTTCATTATCTCCATAACTGTAAATGAAACCCACCAAGGGTAATGCTAAAAGTACCAAGGTAATGCTAAAAGTACCCCAGAAAATACAAATGATTAGCATTTCCTGACAAAGTCTTGGTCAAAGTGACATCCTTGTGAGAATCATGTTTAGAGCTGGTAGATGAGATAGCAAAATTGTAGCCTTGTCATTATTGGAAACCGATGTTGAGCCCCACTGTGCTGTGGTTGGAGTGGCTGGGGGCTGGTCAGGAAAACAGGGAGACCAGAGAGGCTGAGATGTGTGTGGAATTAGTTGGAACTAACATTAAGGTAGTAGGAAAAACTGAAAGTATGGTAAATCCAGGTCTGCTGGGGGAAGAAAAGGAAAAACAGTAGAAAAATAACTCATAGATGTCAAGACCTACAGTGAAACAGGCAAGGATGGAGGCTCTGTCACAGAGCAGTTCAGAACTGAGGAGAGAAAATGAGGATGTTTGTAGATCATTCAGGGCAAAGCTGCCACTTCCCATCAGGGTCGACTTGCCATTGGCCAACTGAAGTTGCCACTCACCAATTTAAGTCAAGATTTTGGGACAGGACAAACTACTGAGACAGTTTGGAAGTGAGGAGAAATTTTCATGAGCAGGTGGTTTCATCATTTTTACTAATATAATTTTGCGCTGCTTCCTATGTCAAATCTACAGCAGGAGAAAAGACCAAAATTAAAATACATGAGAGAAGTATCATTCTTCTTAATGGTTCCCTAAATCTTAATGGTTCCCCAAATCTTTGTCTCTAATTGTGGCAACAAGACACATGTTACAGGACATAGTATGGTAGGAACAATTTTTTTTGACTTATTTAATTAAAAAATGTTATTTAAAAAAAATTTAAACATGTGACAAACACCATTAAAACTTATTGAAATTTTAAAAGTGATTTACCGAGGCTCTTGATCCACTTCTACTATTCTTATATGACATGCACTATAACAGAAAGGAGAATGTGTGACAGGTCCAGAACAAGAGATAACTCAGAAGTCAGTATATTTTATACTTCAACAAGATAATACATCATGAGAAAAAATTCAACTACCATAAAAGGGGCATTTTGTCTGATTTCTTTAGGACAGTGTTTTCTGTAAAATATTCTTTTTCATAGCTGCCAAATTACTTCATTGACATTTTAAAAACTTTTCACTGTGGAAAAGCTAAAGCATGCACAAAAGTAGAGAGTGTTATAAATTCTCACAAACCTATTAACATCTTTAATATTTTGACAATCTTGTGTCATTAGTCCTATATATATATATATATATATATATATATATATATATATATTTAAACTGGCATATTTAAGCAAAATCCAGACACTGCATCATTTCACTGGCAATGTCATTATGCACTGTTAATTGAAAGAATGTTCTAGGTACAAGTCATTCATTATAACAACTTACAAAATTAATAATAATTTTCAACATGATCTAATGCTTAATTTATATTTAAATTTACATTTTTGTCTTATATTTTAAAGTCTGTATATTCCCTTTATTATAATTATGGAAAACTGATGTTGAGAACGACACATTGGAAATCGTAAAAGACACTTATTTGAAGAAACATTTATAATAATGTTATTATGATGGTGATAATAGACCTGTGATCTATTATAGTAAAAAATAATTATTGTCTTCAGGGTTAAGTGGCAAAAATCCTTAGTTTTAAATTACAAAATATTTTAGAAAGTCAATTTAAAAGCTTTTGCTTTTTGATTTTTATAAAATTTTATTTGGTTTCCTAACAATGCTATTTTTGTTCTTTTGTGTTATTTTCTATTTGTAGTATTTTGTTTTTTTGGTTTTGAAAGTTCACATACATTTTAAGAATCTTGGAAAACCAATCATAGTTCCATGGACCAGTAAGGATCACTCAACACCCTGGTATATTTCCTATAGTTTTTCATGTGTGTGTGTTAAGACATTTTACATATTGATAGTCAAACCTAGCTCTTTAAATTGTTACTTCTTTCCAAGATTTTATTTAGAATTTTTCCCATTTTAAGTTAATAAATATATACTTAAATTTGCTTCATGCTGATTTATGATTTAAAAAATAGTTTATTCTTTCTGAATTACTTTTAGGAGTATAGTGTGATGGGAGGTACCAATAGGATATTTTCCAATCCTTTATTTTCCATATAAGGAATAACCATTCCTTTCCCTACTGATTTTTTAATAGTGACTTTACCACATACTAACATGTCCACTTTGGCACATAATGTTGCACTGATCTTGATCTACAAATGAAAAAGCTGCCTATGTATTATCTTTTCTCAATAGATAGTTAAACCTTTGTGTGGTCTTCTTTTGTGTCATTTAAATTACTTTGAATATGGTAGTAAAAAAAATTGTTGTTTGAAATGAATGATGAACAAGTCATTAATACACCTGGGAAAGTATTAACTTTAAGATAAATAAATGTCTGTTTTGACTGGTTTAAATATTTAACTTTTGGGAAAAAGGGCACTGTGCCTGACTGGTTCTTTAACAATTCCAGTTTGTGATTCTTTCATGTAACTTAGCTATTCAGACTCGGTCACTTGCTATGTCAGAGTATCAGTTTAGCTTCTCTCTCGTGAGCCCCAGGATCTCAATCAATATTTGGATCCAAGGCATTTTAATTCATTATTCTTCCAAAAAAAATTGTGATGAGTGTGGCCACAATATTGCAAACCTGGTAAGGTTGGACCCCTTTTTGCAAAAAAACTCTGAAGCTTGTACTGTTGTGTGTTTGTTTTTTGTTTTTTGTTTTTTGTTTTTTTTGGCTTGGAATTTCCATACAGACTAGTCCTGGAACATCTCAACATTTTTCTAAGTATTTGCTTCTGGGGATTCTTTTCTGTCACCCACCCACACATGCATGCAGGCACATATTATGCACACATTATGCAAGCAGGCCCTGCAGGGACCACATCTTCTATTGCTTTTGCATCTCCTTTAGAAATGTATTCCCTCTGCAGATGCTTGCTCTGTGAAAGAACCCACACCTTATGCTTTTCTTCCTCGGCCCCCACACCCCCCCAGCCTTGGGTCTTCTCTCACTCAGACCTTCCCTTCATGGCGACTTGACTGTTCTGGATTCTGCTGAGTCCTGTCAATTGTGGGTCTCTGGTGCTGTTCTGTGCAGGCGCGGCCAAGCGAGTCCCAGGACTTGCTGGTCTAGGTCCTGAGCAACACGTCTCCAAGGGGCTCTGATCAAGTCCTGGGGAGATGGACCACTCTATGGGACCACTCTATGACTCCCATTCTTTTCTTTCCTTTTCCTCTGCTGTACCCCCAACCAACCCCCCCCCCCACACAGTGTAGTAACAATGGATTGAGAAAGTATTTTTGTTTCATTACTTGATGAAATAACATCATTGCCTCTTACTGAAAGACCACTGTCTGGCCTGGACTTCAGTTCCTGTTAAATAAAACAGAGGGGCTGAAATAGACTGGGTGTTTTCAAACTGTGATTGAGTCCCCAGGAACAAAAAGATGCCTCAGGGGGTGCAGTTTAAAACAATTTTTAAAAATCCAGAACATTCCTCCCTCAAAAAGAAAGAACAAAAACCCAACAACAGAATTCTTGTAAAACCACTGAAGCAGACAACCTCCAGTGTTCTCTCAATGCTCAATGCCAGGCGTAATTTTTTCACTTTTTTAACAACGCATCACTTATGTGTGTTTTCACATGCAATGATTTTCACTTCAACAATTTCTTTATGCACATTTAGTAATATATTTAATTGTAATATGATGTGCATTCTATCCATTAACTAGTTAAAACAGTTCACATAAAAAAATAAGCTTCAGCCAAATTCTGTTCCTGAGGAAATTCTAGAATCCAAACCAAAGATTAGGGTTTTAGCTCTACTTGAACCCTTGTTTTGTCATGAGAAATTCATTTAACCTCAGTTTTGATCCCTGAAGACCTGACTAGTAGACCTGAACTTTTTTTCTGTCTCTTTCCTGTTTTGAGTTTGCAGGACACCCACGCTTACTGCCACAAGCTGACTATAGCCAGACTCTAGCTTGAGTATAGGTTTGATGTTTTTCTCCCTGTTAAAGACTTTTTGCCCTTGGGCCTTTAGCTGCTCATTTCTTCATTGACCTTATCAATAGGAAGTAGGCTGAGTCATTTGCTGATGGGCTAGTGAGCCTTTGAAGGACTCCTTCCAGATCTTAAGTACCAGGAAGGAACCCAGGGTCATACCCCATTATGCAAAGAACATGCTAAGATTCCACACTTGCTTTCCTTTATCATAGGCCACTCTTCAAAATCTTGCTCCCTACTAAAATTGCTAACAATTTTTGGCAAAGAAACTGCAAGTTTGTTGCCAAAGAGAAATCAAGCGAGCAAGGATGTGAAATAGGAGGTTACCTGGGGCATAGAAAAGGTATACAACTGGAACCTCCTTATATGGTCAACTTTTTTGAATTATAAAAAAAAATTCGCTTATTCTCAAGGAGGTCAGAAAAAAGCATTAGTGACACATCTTTACTTAAGCCATGATTAGAAACCTTCCTGAATGGCTCCTACCTAATCTAGGTCACATTTGTTAAAGTAAAAGATCATTGTGTTTTCCACATTAAGACTGTTCTTTTTACAATTTATTTTTCTTACTATATTCATTGGGGATATAGATATAGGCAGAACACTATTTCTCCACGCATACTGATATTTTTGTTATCTCCAAACTCAGTAAACTCACATCAACAACTCTTTCCTCTTGAGCTACAAAAATAGGGTTCTTTAGAGATTTTAATTAAAGCATTTGCAAAGTACTCTAGGAATCTGATTTGATTTAAAAATATTAAAAGTTGAGTCCTCTTATATACCTTTCAAAAGAACATAGAGAATATTTGAAGATCTGTAATCATTAATAATAACTATTCCTTTTTAAAAGTTAATTAGAAAGTTTTATTTTGAGCTCTTGAATAAAATCTGATGTCAAGGAAACTAAGATTTTGGGTCACTTTTGCTGATGAAATGGTATTAGAGACTTAGATCTGTGTGTACTTTTGCTTTGATAGCTTTGTCTTTTTAGCCTTTCTGTGGGGCAGGACTAAGATTGTATACTAAGGTATACAATCTATGCATCTATGTGTGTATCTGTGTTATCTGTGTCTGTCTGTCTGTGTGCCTATCTACATATATCACCTCTATATTCTCTGATGTATTATATGGTTACTCCAAAGATCCCTGGGAAATTGTTTCATATGAGTTCATCAATATCTTTCTCATTTTTTAATAGTTGTATGGAATTGAGAAAGAAACAATGACCTAAAGATTTGGAGGCGGGAGAGGGGAGAGAGAAAGAGAGAGAGAGAGAGAGAGAGAGAGAGAGAGAGAGAGAGAGAGAGAGAGAGAGAGAGAGAAAGAGAAAGAGAAAGAGAGAGAAAGAGGAGAGAGAGCAAATGATATACTGTTGTATGATGTGAGGGGCTCGGGGGAGAAAGATGAGTTTTAAAAAACATTTTTTGGACGTCTCCTCTGAGATGTGAGGTTTATTTCCTCATTACCTAAGAAAACTTTCAGAAAAGGCCACTTTTCTATTGTATCAGTGATGTAACTTTGCTGAACTTGGTTTGAAGGTATAGCAAGAAATTTGATTTTATTTGAATCAAGGGAGAGGATATCACACAGTGGGTCATTTAGAAGTCCTGTTTCAACTATGGCTAATGGTATAGTTCCTGTCTGGCTTGGCTGCAGGGGGAGGCAGTGGGTGTCCAAATCCTTGTTTTCTGGAGATTCGATGCCTTATCCTAGACAGGGAGATTTTTCACCTACCCCAGCAGAGACTGCAAAATCAGTTGTGTGAGCAGACTCACAGAATCAACATGGCTTAAACATCTCATTGACAGCCTGGGACACAGAGGGTTAGATGCAGACGTCAGAGCTGGGTTATTGTGCCAGAATCTGAGCACTGGAGATGAAAGGAGTCCTGAACATTTCAAGAGTAAACAGGGAGGAACCGGGGATGATCTGCCAGCTAGAACAAGTGCTGCTGTTCATTGCTTCTTTTGAAGTTCTGGTTGGGGTGTGGTGAGTCAGCTGAGTTTAATGAACCTGAGACACAAACATGTAGAAACCCAAGGCCCAAGATAGACTGGCATAGAAAATGTCCAGAGAAGGAGGAGGTGAAGTGAGTAAAATATGAAAGTGAAGGAAAAACACTGGAGATTCATGTCTATATTTTGGAAGGAAATCTAAGCCAGAATGTGATGAAGCAGCTGTGTGAAATTAATCCTAAGATACCCAAGCTGAGTGCTTGTGGAGAAAATCTGAAAACTAAGTTACATTTTCAATTTTAAGTAGTAAGCATATGTAATTTAATTCCTCAGGAGGTTGAAAATGTCTAGTTTCCAGTATAGATTCTTACATGAATGATTTGAAGATACCAAAAAGCAGAGCCATTCAAATAGTTTATTTTTCTTTTCTGGTAACACAAGAGGTAAGAGCTTATAGCTTGATAAATTGCAAAATATTTGCAACTTATTTCTCTCCTTTCTTCTTTTACCAGTAAATTTGTGATGAATGTCTATTTTAAAACTTGAAAGCCAAAACAAAAATTTACTTAGAAAAATTTCTTAGAGGGTGATATTTAAATACTATTTTTAGAGTTAAAAATAAAAGGAAAATGAATTTGAACTTAAATTTTCAGATAGTCCTAATGTTTTTTCTAAGTTTATTTTGGCAGTGTTCTTAATTTTCTTACACTCTGTACACCTCTGGCTGTCAGATGAAGCGTAGGTGCTTTTCTAAATAATATTTGAGAGGGTAAAGTAAAATATGCAGGACAAACGAAGGCTATTATATTGAAATATAGCCATCAAAAACATACTAAAATTGTGACACAGTAAATATATACTCTTTGACACATGAAATAACTACAGGCCTATTATAATGAGAGAGATGATTTTGATGAGATTAGTATAAATGATATTTGCAACAATTATATGATTGAAAATATCAATTGATATTGTAAAAAATATTAATTGATATTGTGATATTATGAAAAAGTCAGTCATCGTTATCTCTACTATGGTTTATTTTTATTATTTATTTATTTTAAAAAAGTTATTTATTTATGCATACAAGAGCTAGAGTGCACGCCAGAGATATGGGGGTGAGAAAATTCACCAGAGACAGAGCAGGGAGCAGAACAGGCAGATCCACTGAAATACACTGCTGAGGGGAGCAGTGGGTGAGACAGGAGAGGTCTGCTGTGCCAAGTGAGTAAGCTTCCTGGCTGGGGATCAAACTCATGCCACAGGGGCTGGTGATAACTTGATAGCTCTGATATTTAACCCTTGTGCCACCAGCAAGGCCCCTCCTGTTCGTTCCTTTCTGCTGCCCTGGGTTTTGTTGTGTACTTTGACACAGCATTGTATCATGTGCATGATACTAGAATATTAGGTCCTTCTTGGAAGAAGTCTTGGCGTCTTTTGTTCCCTCACAAATACCCATTATCAACAGCAGAGCTAGCACTTAAACATTCGTCAGATCAGCAAATAAATAAACATTCATTAGATTAACAAATAAGTCAATTTTTATGCTTCCATAAATCTCCATAATAATTTCCAAGGCTGTGTAACATATTGCTGAGTTGATCAATGGGGGAAGTAATACTTGTGTTCTGCTAAAATACTGCAGCATCTGTCTTTATATGTACAAAAATTTTAGGAACTAGTCACTAATATACTTGTCCATACTGCCTTGTTTATACAGTCTCTGTCTGTCCTATGTGCTCAAATTCTTCTCAGTGTTTTTATTTTTCTTTCTTTTTTTGTTTAACAAATCACGCCATGAAATCCCTGCATTTCAATTTTCCACATGGGGCTGGTGGGCTTCCTGCTCCTGGTTTTGAGGATTTTGGAGGTGGTGTCCCTTTCATCTCCTGCACTGTTCTTTCTAGAGATTAGTCACAATAGCAATGTGACCTTAGGCATTTCTTCTGCAGTGCAGCTGATCTTGAAGCAAAGTAAAAGGGCAAACTATTTATAAGTGTAACAGGTGCAGAGAACAGATAAGAGTTAGCTTTATCCAGGTTGGGACACCATTCTTGCTGAATTTCCTTGTAGGCTCAGACTGACTGTCAGGTCTAGGGTTTATTTTTTTAACAAGCATATAGCAGAACCGAACTCACCCCCACCTATGCTGATTGGGAAGTCTGCTGTTTAGAGCTCATAGCAATAAGTTGATTTTTTTTTTTGTACAATCACTGTTCACTGCTTGCCTCAGCTAACACCATGCTGGGAGGTCACGAAATTGGCAGAGGACTCTCCACACAGCTCTCCCTAGTGGTTGGACCAGTTTGCACTCCCACCAGCAGTGTAGGAGAGTTCCTTTTTCTCCACAACCTCACCAACATTTGTTGTTGCTAGTTTTTTTAATATGTGCCATTCTCACTGGTGTCAGATGGTATCTCATGGTAGTTTCGATTTGCATTTCCCTGATTACAAGTGATGTTGAACATTTTTTCATATGCCTGTTGGCCATTTGCATTTCCTCTCTGGTACATATACATAATGGAATATTACTCAGCAATCCAAAAAGGTAAACTCATGCAATTGCAGAAACATGGATGGAGCTGGAAGGGATTATGCTCAGTGAAATAAGCCAGGAAGAAAAAGAAAAATACTGGATGGTCTCACTCATAGCAGGAATCTAGAAAACCTAAATAAGGGACCAGGAAAAAAGACTAATTATAATAAAGTTAAGATCAAAATCAACAAGCAGCTATAAACCAGAGACACACTATGGGGGTGGGGGAGGGGTGGAAGGGAGTAGGATCAAAACAAGGGGGGTGGGAATTGTGTGGGGACTATAACCAAGATGAAAATGCATACATTGTGCAAAACTGAAAAATGATGTTAAAAATATATAAAATTAAAAAATTAAAAAAAAGAAAATATACTTTAAGGAAAAAAAAAGAAATTGGCAGAGGAAACAATAGAATCAGTTAAATAAAATAATTCTACCTATGATGGATATAAGAGCAAGGAGCTATGGAAGCATCTGGTAGGGAGCTGCTCCCTCCGGGGTGGATAAGGATGGCTCACACACAGACTTGCTTTTTAGTTGAGGCTGCTCTGACCTTCCCCAACTACCCCCAAATAGTCTTGTCAGATACAATCTTTATCAACATTTTCTCTTTCCCATACTTCTGCATACAATTTGGATTTGTAGGTATTAGTTACTAATGGATATTATCAATATTTATGATTTAATGTTAATATTTTAAATTAAAATTTGGAGTCCCTTTTACTCCTGATTCCACCTCTTTCTTACCCTTTGGTGACAGCATGTACAGATATTCTTTACTTTTCAAAATTCACATTTATGCCCCTTTGCTTTTTGGCAAGACTTACATTATTAACCGTTTTAGCTAACTGAAAGAAACCAAAGGAGGATATTTGCTTTTATGATAAAAGATAAAAAGCAAAAATAACGTTCAATGTCTGTTTTGTGGCAGAGCCCATTCTAAAGGTTGCATGCACCCCAAGCAGTGAGAGTGTACTCCCAAGCTCCTTCCCTGGCAACTGCTTTATACCAGGTGTATATTACTATATCATTCCTGCTTTCACTCTTTGTGAGTATTATTTTAGGTTTTATGTGCTATTTGGTATGATTGGTAGGTTATTTTTAGATTCTAGGAACTCTAAATACTATCCCCATATAAACTAATGGTAATTGCTTCTTTACACCATTTCAGTTTATAAAATTTTTCACAGAAACTCTCCACTTCTGGACAGAGGGGAAACCTGTATTAATATAAATTGTTCAACTTGCATATGCCTGGAGGAAACACCTTTCTCAGTTTTGTCTCTGAAATTCTTCCTTTTCTATTTTGTTTATTCAAATTCTTTCTTTCTTTCTTCTTTTTTTTTTTTTGGAGGTTCAACTGCTTTTGTTTATTTACATGTTTTTTTTTTAATCAAGGTTTATTTGTATTCTTGCTCATGTGGTTTCCTTTGTCTCTCACATTACAGAAGTATTGAATTGCCAGTTTTTAATAAATCAGCTATGTTAGATCCTACTCTATAGCCACTGTTTTTATCTTGAACTACTTTCGTTTCTTTTTTAGCAATGTGGGTGAAACTTTCTTCTTCCAGTTTCTTCTTTTCAATTTGAGAGCTAGATGTTGTTTATATTATTTCGCGGTTGTACACAGAATTGGGCTTCATGGGTTTATTTTTGCATTTAAGATATTGATACATACAAAATGGTGCTAAAGTGCTTATAGTCATAGAATAAATGTTGATTAGTCACAGGTTTGGGCTTTTCTTTCTTCCCTTTTGATTTCCTTTTTTTTCTCTCTTCCATCTATTCATCCTTTTTTTTTTCACACTGTGACATAGCCCTTTGCAGGTACCAGGCATACACAAACTAACAAGACATGGAATCTGCCATGGGCGATGGGAGGACATGCAGTTAGAACATATCATGAAACAAGCTAACTCCATGCTGGTTTTGTCCAATACATTCTTCATGATGAATTTGACTCTTTCTTGATGTTTGTGACCCATCTATTACTTTGGGAGAATTTTGTTACTGATTCCAATTTTCTGCCTTAGAGCCCTAAGCTGCCATGACAGACATGTTGAATTTTTCATAAGGCTTGGGTAAGACACAGTGTCTGTTTTGAAACCTAATGTACTGCATTTGAGAAAATTGGTTTTTCTATAAGGGGAAAAAAATCCAATCACCCTGACACCAAGCAATGGATTTTCAGATGCATTTCGGAAATCTAGTAATACTGCTTTTTATCTCTGAGTGTGACTGAAATGAGTTGGGTAAAAAATATTGAGAACCTACAGAGAGCCTTCCAGCCTTTGCATTAGGCTTTTTTTTTTTTTAAGATTTATTTATTTATGCATACAAGAACTGGGATGTAGACCAGAGGTGGTGGTGGGGGGCTGTTGAGAGGATTCACTAGAGACAGAGTGGGTACAGAACAGGCAGATCTACTGAAATACATGGAAGGGAGCAGCAAGCGAGACAGGAGAGGTCTGCTGTGCCATGTGGGTCAGCTCCTTGGCAGGGGATCAAATTCATGTTGCTGTGGCTGGTGATAGCTTGATAGAGCTGAGACTTTAACCCCTGTGCCACTATGGAGACCCTGTATCAAGTTTGATACAGAGATTGGCTGTATAGGGGCAGGAGAATCCTAAGAAGGACTCATGGTGGCAAGAGAATTCAGGAGTCTGTGGGGGTTATGGTCCTAGAAATATTTCAGGATATAACAGGGAGCAGTTTTTGTGGATTATTTCTGGAAGTATATGGAGTACTTGGCTGGAAAAGGCAAGTTACATTTATGACCAGCACAATTAGGCCTTGGCTTGTCATCCAATATGAGTCATTGTCAGGTGAGGTTCTAACAGGGCTGAGCCAGCAGACACGTGCTGAAGAATTGTCTCCTTCTCATCATTGGTTGTGACATGATCAGGAAGGAGGCATTGGAACCCTGGTGCTCCCTGAAGTCTCTAAGCAGAGCTCCTTGAAAGTGTGCAGCACCGTGAGGACCGTGACCTGTCTGGTCATTCATCCACTCCTAAGGATAGATAAAATACAAAGGCCATGTGGGTATTTTTTTCCCCTTGTCTCACCTGCTGCTTCTCTCTCTCTCTCTCTTTTTTTTTTTTTTTAAGATTTATTTATTTATACAAGCATTGGGTACAGTCAGAAGCGCAGGAGGGTGAGAGTATTCACCAGAGCCAGAGCCGGGAGCAGAGCAGGCAGACTAAAGAAGTATACTCCTGAGGGGAGCAACGGGCGGCAGGAGAGGTCTGCGCACCATGTGGGACCCTCACCAGAGGCCGGGGATCGAACCTGCGCTGCAGAGGCTGCGAGTGGCTTCGCAACCTAGCGCTCAACCACTGCACCACCAGGGAGGCCCTGCTGCTTCTCTTTTTTAATAAAGTTTATTTTATATATTTTTTACATCATTTTTTATTTTTGTACAATGTATGCATTTTCATCTCAGTTATTATCCCTGTAAAATTCCCACCCCCGCCCCTTGTTTTGATCCTACTCCCTTCTCCCCACTCCTTCCCGTAGTGTGTCTCTGGTTTATAGTTGCTTGTTGATTTTGATTTTTACTTTATTATAATTAGTCTTTTTCCTAGTCCCTTATTTAGGTTTTCTAAATTCCTGCTATAAGTGAGACCATCCAGTATTTTTTGTTTTCTTTCTGGCTTATTTCATTGAGCATGATCCCTTTCAGCTCCATCCACGTTGCTGAAAATTGCATGAGTTTATCTTTTTTGATTGCTGAGTAATATTCCATGGTGTATATGTACCACATCTTCTTGATCCAGTCATTTATTTTTGGGCATTTGTGTTGTTTCCATAGCTTACCTATTGTAAATAGTGCTGCAATAAACATAGGGGTGCAGGTGTCTTTTTGAGTTAATGTTTTCATGTGGATTTTTTTTTTAGAAATGATTGAGGGTAGAACATTCGATTTCCAGGGTCTTTTGACCCCTTGGTTTCATTATATGATCGGAATTATTTGCATAATTTCAAAACAATTTCAAGATAAAGTGTCTAGTTATTGCTTGAAAAACAAATAATGAGTTAGGGACAAGTTCTTTATATCATTGTCACCTTTTTAATCTTTTTATTAAGGTGCTAGCCATTATTGGCATATAGCTCTTAAGGCATCAGTAACTGGACCTAGGTCAGTAACTTTTCAATTAGGTACTGATAGGGCGAGATACAGGGATGTCAATTAGGGGTTGGATGCAAAAAAGCTAAAGTCTTTAATAAAAAATTGGTGTGTCTTACTTATCCTTTTAACACATATATCTTAAAAACCTACTGTGGGTCCTCCCCTGGTGGCGCAGCGGTTGAGCGCTGGGCTGCGAGGTTGCCCGCAGCCTCTGCAGTGCCGGTTCCTTCCTGAGGGTCCCACAAAAAACAAAACAAAAAAAACCTACTGTGTGTGGGATTGCGTGCTAATTCTTTCTTGTCAAGAGATGTAAATGGGTACAGCCTGGCATGCATTTTTATTACAC
Organism: Talpa occidentalis; assembly: GCF_014898055.3. Classification (NCBI taxonomy): domain Eukaryota; kingdom Metazoa; phylum Chordata; class Mammalia; order Eulipotyphla; family Talpidae; genus Talpa; species Talpa occidentalis. Next base: position 29,699,329 of record NW_023605083.1, read on the forward strand.
GTGAAGGTTAGCAAGTTTCACATTCAATTTTTTCTCTGAGACTTGAAGTTTTCTCCTGTTTCTCTTCTCCACTGCTTTTTTTTTTTTTAAATCATTTATCTATTTATGTATTCAAGAACTGGGATACAGGCCAGAGTTGGGGGAGTGTTGAGAGGATTCACCAGAGACAGAGTGGGGAGCAGAACAGGCAGATGTACTAAAATACACTGCTGAGGGGAGCAGCAGGTGAGACAGGGGAGGTCTGCTGGGCCATGTGGGTAGCTCCCTTTGCCAGGGATCGAACTCGTGTTGCAGAGGCTGCAGACAGCTTCACAGCACTGAGTTCAACACTTTGAGTCATCAGAGAGGCCCTTTCTCCACTGCTTCTTAAAATGAATCTCTATGTCCTTTGAGTAGGTAATACACAAAGAAAAAGAAGGCATATTTTTGACTCTTACCTGTTCCCAAACAGTTTTTCCCCCCCTGAAGGTAACTCTTTTTTTGTTTCACAACACTATATATGATTTAGGGGAATAGGATTCATGCCGTCAGTTTATCTTTGCTACCACACGGTCCTCCACTGTAGCCCACGGGCCCCCTAACTACTTCCATTCCCTCTACTGGCCTCAGTTCTGCACTCATATCTTAAGGGTTTGTTTTGGTTTCATTTTGTCAGTTCCTTTGTTTTGTTTCTTTTGTATCCCACATAAAAAAGATATCATTAGGTGTCTGTCTTTCTCTTTTTGATTTATTTCATTCAGCATAATCTCCATGTTTTTACAAATGGCAAGATTTTATTTCTTTTATAGTTGAGTAGTATTTCATTGTGTATATAGGTCACATCTTCTTGATCCACACTACTGTTGTTATTTTCTAATTTCTAGATTATAAACAATTACAAAATCTGTCATACCACTATCCATTTAAATAGGAAGACATACATAACTTGATAATTTCTAAAATGCATGCTTCAATTTTTTTAGATGACATTATAAGACATATTTTATTCATAGCCATTAAATTCCTGCAATAAAGAGCCAAAATTCAGCCTAAAATTTCCATAATCTCGGTCAGAATGATCTATTCAGTGAATTACTATTATTAAATTTAGTAAAACCATAATTTTCCACAAGAGATTTGGGTAACTACATAAATAATCATAAAAAGGACAGATTCAAAATGGTTTGTAAAATTGCAGTTAACAAACTTCCCAGGGTGGAATCCCCAATTCAATCTATGTGTAATTGAACTAGTGAAAGTGCAGTAATAGTGTTTTAAACATGAAATCAAAATAGAGCATAGTCTATTTTATGAAGCATGTCACTTAGTGGATTCCATATATTATCTATATGGTGGCACTGTTTGTTGTCCCAGTTTTAGCGATGGCAACTCAGAGGTTGAGCAACCTGATAGCTGGTCAAGTGGCAGAGTCTGGGCCGGAAAGGAGAGGTTGGTGCTCACCCATCTTATCTCTTTCCTCCACAAATGCTGAGGGCGTTTGGGTGTTGGCATTCTTTGTATTTTCATTTTTTTAAATTTATTTTTAATTATTAATTATTTATATATTTTTACATCATTTTTCATTTTTGTACAATGTATGCATTTTCTTCTTGGTTATAGTCCCTGTAAAATTCCTACCATGCATTCACCCATGAGCTATCACCACGGTCCCTTGTGCTCTTCCCACCCTTGTCTTTATCCCACACCCTTCTCCCCCTCTGTAGTATGTCTCTGATTTATAGTTGCCTGTTGTTTTTGATTTTTATTTTATTATAATTAGTTTTTTTTCCCTGATACCTTATTTGGATCCTCTACATTACTGCTATGAGTGAGACCATTCAGTATTTTTCTTTTTCTTTCTGGCTTATTTCACTGAGCATGATCCCTTCCGGTTGGCATTCTTTTTAAACTCCAAAGTGACTCCTCAGCAATTGGATTGTTGTGTGAAAAATGTTTGTAAGATGTTTGTTTTGTATCCTTTCTCTAAAAGGAATGGAAAATAAAATACATGCACTAAGGTTGAAGAAGATGTATCCAAGCACTTGATCTGAAAAGACATCTGTGGATGTCTTTCTGATCACTTTGCAAACAACATTAAAAATATTTAAGCTGTCTTTTAAAAAAATTAAAAAATATTTTATTAAGCTTTTTTTTATTTTCTCAAATTGTTCATTTTTGTACAATGTTTGATTTCTCCCCTCATAAATCTCCCACCACCACATCACCTATGAACCATCCAATAGTCCCTTGTGTAAGCTGCTTTTTTAATTAAAAGTTTGGATTGCTTTTATTTATTTTGCTTTAAAAATTTTAAATTTTAGGATTATTGACTTTTACTCACTTTAAAATTTTGTTTTGGCTGAACCAGAACTTGCCATTTTTGGAGTAAGAGTATTGATTAGTTATTACGTGTATTAGTTATTACACTGTTACATATAATCTTTTTAAGTTGTCACAACAACCCTGTGAGAAAAAATAATATTGATAGCTTAGTTTTACATATAAATAAACTGAGTCACAGGTTAAGTGACTTGCCCAAGGTGATATAATTAGAAAGTAGGGAAACTGGTGCATGAACTTGGGCTGATTGATTTCAGAGTCTGTTATCTTTCTTCCCTTCCCCGTTCTTTCAGTAGCAAAAATATATTTTTTATACAACCCCCCAATGCCAAGTATATGATGTACTAGAAATATTGCAACATAAGAACAGGTTTGTTGGGCCTCCCTGGTGGCTCAGCGGGATAAACGCAGTGCTGTGAAGCTGTCCATAGCCTCTGCAGCATGGGTTCGATTCCCTGCCGCCAGGGAGATACCCACATGGCGCGGCAGACCTCTCCTGCCTTGCCCCCTGCTCCCCTCAGCAGTGCTTTCGGTCCGTCTGTCTGTTCTGCTCCCTGCTCTGTCTGTGGTGATTCCTCTCACCCTCCTGCACCTCTGCCTTGTACCCCAGCTATTGTATAAATAAAATTAATCTTAAAAAAACCAGGTTTGTTGTATAAATGTTAACATTTCTCTTTTAATTAATTTTAATCAATTCTTTTTTTATTGAGGTCATGTCGGCTTACAACACTATGTATGATTTAGGGTGTATAAGTTCACACTTCTTCAGATGTATTGCCATACCACACCCACTTCTCAGGCACCCATAATCATTTACGATTGTCCATTGGACCCCCCTCTTTCCTTTACAACCCACTTCTCGCCTTCCCCCTTTAGTAGCCTAAATTCTGCAGTCAGATTTCCAGGAACTATTGTGAATTAGTTTTGTCTCTGTTTTGTTCCTTTATATTCTACAACATTGACTTACATTGCTCTTTTAATGCTTCACAAATAAGTGTGTGATCTTTTCTTAGGTCACTTAATGACTCTTGTCTTCAGATTTTATTATTTTTGGAAAAAGAGACTTGTTTTCAATAAATTAATAGCAGTATCCCTGATTTAAAAACATACCTTTATTTAACCCTCATAATAACCCTAGACATAGATAAGATGTATAATAATAATTTGACCATGGGGATTTAGATCAAGTAACTGCTACAGGTGACACAGCCAGTTTACAAACCTAAGTTGTAATTAATATATTTACTGCTTTTCTTTCTTAAGGGCTTATGCAAACTGAACATTCCATGAGTGAAATCGTGGCTTTTTATTTCAAATGATAACATGAATATTTCATTTCATAATGATGTTTCATGAAGGTATAGTTTATGCTGCTTTCAAGAAATGACCTCAGTCTAAAAATGGCTGCCTGCGCCTCCCCGGGCATCCCTGGTGGTGCAAGGGGTTAAGCACCACACTATGAAGCAACCCGCAGCCTCTGCAGCAAAAGTTCGATACCCGGCCGGCCAGGGAGCAACCCACATGGCACAGCAGACCTCTCCTGTCTCGCCCACTGCTCCCCTTAGCAGTGTATTTCGGTGGGTCTGCCTGTTCTGTTCCCCACTCTGTCTCTGGTGAGTCCTTTCACCCCTCATACCTCTGGCCTGTACCCCCAGCTCTTGTACGCATAAATAAATCTTTAAAAAAAATAAAAGTGGAGATTTCTTGACCTACTAAACATAGAGCTTCCATATGATCCAGCAATTCCACTCCTAGGTATTTACCCAAATGACACAGAAACATCAACTCCAAATTGCACCTGCACCCTTATGTTTATAGCAGCACTGTTTACAATAGCTAAGCTTTGGAATCAACCCAAATGCCCAAAAATAGATGACTGGATCAAGAAGATGTGGTACATATACACCATGGAATATTACTCAGCAATCAAAAAAGATAAACACATGCAATTTGCAGCAACATGGATGGCGCTGGAAGGGATCATGCTCAGCGAAATAAGCCAGAAAGAAAAAGAAAAATCCCGGATGGTCTCACTCATAGCAGGAATCTAGAAAACTTAAATAAGGGACCAGGAAAATGAATATCTATAAGAAAGTGAAAATCATAATCAACAAACAACTATGAACCAGAGACACTTTATGAGATGTAGGGGGTGGGGGGGGAGGGATTGGGGTCAAAATAAAGGGGTTGCAATTGTTTGGGGAATATAAAAATAAAATAAAAAAAATAAAAGCGTCTGCAAACATTTAGGAATGACTGAGGCAGATAAAAGCAGTCTTAACAATGAAACACTATGCTATAAATATTATATTGTTATTATTTTTCTGAGGGATCGTATTCATAGCAAACAGGATGTAACCGGACGTGTTAGGCAAGTTGTTGCTAACCCAGAAGACTAAAAGGGATTAAATTCTCATTATTACTCACAGTTAGTCCCCAAATATCTGTGTATGTTCAGTTTCTCAGTTTGGCAGGAAGTTTTAAAGAACCAAGCAGAGTGCCCTTCCGCCTCTGGCATATTCATAAGCTATTTTGGGGTGAGTCATCGGAATTCTGTGGTTTGTATATCCTGAAGGGAGAGACGAGATACTGTATGGTTAGCATTTATTTGAAACAGCTAGCTGGAAAAAATTCTTTGATAAAAGTTCAACATTAGGTAAGAAATGTCTGCGGAAGGATCTTTTCATTGTTATAAAATTTTGGCTTATATTCACATCTCTGGGTAAATAAAGACTTTAATTATTCAGTCTGTGGATATTCACACCTTGACCATAGCACACAGAAGCTCTGCTATGGCATTTAGTTGGGGTAATTCAGAGGAAAAATAACTGAACGATTCTTCTTCTATTCTTGGAATCTCTGATTCCTAATATAAAAGTATTGCTCCATGTTGGATAGAGTTGTAGCTATATGAAAATAACGACCAACCCAAACCTCTGAGGTCTGTTGGATAATATCACCAATATCATAACTGTGGATTATTATTAAACCATTACAACAGTAAAAAGCAAGTGGAGAAGAATCAGCCTTTCTCCTCGAAGCTCTAAGCTACACTAAGGGGGAATTCCAATTGAGAAATATATTTTTTCCTGTTTCATTAGGAAAAAAATCTGATTATTAATGGAAGAAGAAAAAAATACAAATTAGGGGTGCTTATGATGTGCCAGATGCTGCACTATGATACCAGAAAACTTTATAAAGCCATAGCCATGCAGGAGAGCTACCTGTTGGTCCTCACGCTGGGAGAGTTAAAATAATGCCCTGTTTCTTGAAGTATAGAGAGACTACTGTTTGCTCCTTGAAATGGTTTTAGATAGAACATTACACAGCAGTAAAATACATAATGAGTAAATGCCTTCTTTTTAATTCCCTCTTAATTTCTTAGTATTCAATTAAATGTTTCAGTTTGGCACTAGTGGAATTTTAACTGTCCTTGGAGCAGTCAACCAGATCTCCCTAGACTCGAATACCTAATTATTCTTCACTCTTCTTAGTATAGGCATCTTTTATTTATGGCAAGTGAAATGGTTTTTCCTTTATATGGAGTCAGCATTTAAAATTGTATCTCCATAACAAAGTGTGTTGATTGAAAAACTGTAAGTAACTAGTACAATTAGTGAACGGAATGACTTGAGAGGTTATTCAGCATATAAGAGTTTTTAGCTGTGGTGATTAAGAAGGATGTGGTTTCATAAATAAAAAATAGAAAACACACTTGTGTAAGTTCTACCTGCTTGTTCTGAGCAATTCTTCTCAAAACGTAGTCTGTAGACCACAGATGATTTGTGAACTTTTTACCCATCTGGAAGAAGATAAATACAGAGTCACAAGTAATCATTTAGAAATTTTATAGCTTATTCACATTGCTTTGACATCCAATTATGAAATATCATTCTAGTAATGTATTATATTGTCTTTTACAAAATTATCAACCTGGACTGTATTAGAAAAGAAAATTGATAGTTTGAGAAGCCTTAATGTACAGCCTGTGTTCAGAATGAGAACTTAACCAAGGAAAATGGCTGTCTAGGCAGTTGTGAGAAAGGAATATGCATTGGTGAGAAGTACATGTGGTCTAGAAGAATGGGAATAAGAGACTAAGCACATTTGTAAAGGCCAGGACTGTTTCAATCTTTTCATAGTTGGGGCCCAAGGATCCTGGTATATATTAAACAAATCATTGAGTGAATGAATGAACAAATGACTGAATGAATGAACTATGGTGTTTGGTAGGCGGGTCAAATTAAATTGTCCGTGAGGTACACTATATGACAGTGTAGTAATACCTCACTTTGACTTTCCAGGCATTTCATTACACTCTCTAATTGTTTTTGTTCTAATTTTAGAAACACCTAGTCAATGGATAAGCATTAACTAGCTTATCAATATATCTTGACTCTGAGAAGGTAGTGTCTAGTGTCTTAATTTTAAATAATTTTAAATTCTGAACTGTATACCACAAAAGGAAGGATAAGTTGGGTTATATTTTAGTAATAATTCCAGTATTTCACTGGCTTAACCAACAATTATCTCACATGAATGCCCAACAAAGGCTGCCATAGTGTTTTGCTCATGGTAGTTATTTCAACCTGTATGTCCCAAATAACATAGCAGGGGATGTGGCGTTTCATATCCTGTCTCCTATGGATCTGGCCTGGAAGTGACACATTTCAGTTCCATTCACCTTTTTTTTGGCTAAAGCAATAAACATGCCTAATATCAATGGGGCAGAGAAATGCAATCCTACCACGTACTTACCAGGAAAGTAGAGTCAGGAATATTTTGTGAAGCATATTAATTAATAACCAGCGTATACCCCCACTTACTGTGAATTCTATCTTCAGCAGTGCTGATTGTATCATCAACATTGAGTTTCTGTATGTTCAGTTCTCTGAAATCTTTAATATAATTACCCCACAAACATAGGGTTATTTGTACCCCTCTCCCTCAGTTGTCAGTTCACTTACTTAAGCTGCTATTTTCTGTTCCTTTTATAGTATCATTTACAGTGGTCTTTACCAGAGAATACCAGCTCCTTTGGTTCAAGTTCTGTCTCTACCAACCAGGTTTTATTGCAGAGTACCACTTTCTATGAGAAGGTAGGCAATTGACCTTAGATCTTGGTCAGGGAGATTTCTTCTAGTGAGATTTTAAAATGACTGTGATTATAAAATTTTAATACATATTCCTGTGTGAATTTGTTAGAGTGAGTCAAATTTCAAGAGGTTTGTCAATTCTGAGAAAACTGGGCATGTTTAGTTTCTAGACCTGCAAACCTAAGAAGTAGGTCTGTCTCTCTTACTTTCTTCTTTCTCCCACCCTCCCCCATATTTCCTTTCTCCCCTCCCCATGCTTCCTCCCTTCCCTCTCTCTGTCTATCTGTCTGTTGGTCTGTCTCATCTAATAATCATCCATCTCCCAAGGCAGAACATATCTACGTATCTAGGTTGGGAAAGAAAGGTACTTTTGAAATACATGAAGTATTTTAATCTCAAATAGTATATAAAGTATCTTCACTTTTTTGACATAATGTTTGCAAATTTAGCAGGAAAGAAAAGATTGGCTCTAAAACGGTAACCATTTTGCAGCCATTGTTAACATTACTTGAGCCTCTGGAATTACTGGAATCTGAATGGAGATGGGTGAAACCTGACAGCATACTGGAAAAACCCATGATTTTCAAAATTATAAATAAGAATCAAAACATCACTGTCTGCCTCTTGTACTGACAGAGAGGTAGGGGATAGAGATTTTTCATTGTGATGAGTGTAAGAAGGCAAATCAGATACCAGGTTTCCCCAAAGCCACTTGAAAGGGGCTTTCCCCCAGCTTCCTGTATTGAGCACATTAACAGAATGGTTTCCAGATCTTTACAAGATTATGGTGGTGGACACAGACTAATCACCCAGCTGAATGGTACGGGGGAGGTGTCTTTTATTATGCCTTAGTCAGCTGTTGCACATCTAGACATGTAGCTAATCATTTATTTGCCTCTAATTTTGGAGGCTGGCTCTAGATGATAAGCCTCATAAAAAGCTAACTGGGAGATTCCTTTGATAAGGCTGTAAATCATTAAACAGAGAAATGACCAATTGATTTATGACTTACTGGAATACTTTAGACTGTGAAAGATAAACCTCCATTTCTAGTTTACAAGTGATATCCTTACTGACCCTTAAAAAATCAAACTTTGATTAAATAATGCAAAAAATACCTATTTTTATTCAATTTCAGAAATTCTGGTTGAATGTCTGAACTCAAATGCTAAGATCTCTTCCAGTTTACAGAGTCTGCTATTAAGTTCCTTCAAACAACATCTGTATAATTAGAGTAATCAGCTTGATAACCTTGGAGGTGCTGCGAGCACCTTTTCATTATAGGCATAAATTTTGTGTTAAAAAAAAGGTTATATAGACAAGTCATTACTAAAAGCATAGAAACATAAAATTGCTTAAATTTTCTTTTTTTAGTACCTTCTTCATATACCTATTTCAGGACCTCTGCATTTTTTATTCCTTCCATCTGGAACACCTTTCTCTGTCTCTGTCAAAATAGTCTATCTCCTGGGCCTCCCTGGTGGCGCAAGGGATTAAGACACAACTATGAAGCTCTCCTCAGCCACTGCAGCACAAGTTCAATCCCCAGCCAGGGAGATACTCACATGGGCAGCAGACCTCTCCTGACTCGCTCGCTGCTCCCCTTAGCAGTGTATTTCGGTCAGTCTGCCTGTTCTATTCCCCACTCTGTCTCTGGTGAATCCTCTCACCCTCCCACACCTCTGGCATGTGCCTCAGTTCTTGTATGCATAAATAAATAAATCTTTAAAAAAAATGTTCTGTCTTCTTAGAGACACCTTACCCAGGGACCTTATAGTGTTTCTCCCCCTGGCTCTAACCCTACTGTTTTTTTCCTCATAAAAATGGACATTACTTACACATTTGTTTGTTTTTTTAATTTTTTTTTTCTTTGTTAGAATGTAAACTCTATAGGATTGGGCGGTAGTGAGGGATTGTTTCTAGCTGTTTCTGTAGTACCCAGAAAATGCCTAAATCTTATCTAGTGAGCATTTAATAACTACTTACAAGAGTGAAAGAACAGATAAATGAATATCTAGGTCAATTAATCCATAAAACTGCAAGTTACTGTGGCTTCTGGCAGTCTTATTTTTTTTCTTTAAGTTTAGTTGATTGTAGTTTAAAGTCGGAGGTTGAAATAACTTCTCGTGATAGATCTTACTATAATCATCCTATAGACTTCTCCTCTTATTAAAATAATTATGTAAAACTTCTTTGGCTTTCATTATGCGGTGATTGTATTTTGACTTAAGTTGGCAAATATAGAGGGATTTGGTTTGGGGAACAGAAGGATTTTAGAATAAGGAAGTAAAATCTGGTACCAAATGTTACCTCTTGTTTATGAAAGAAACATTAATCTCTTAAAGAGCAAAAATGGGAACTTTTAGACATGGCTAATTGGCAATATCTACAAGTTCTCATACAGTCTAAAATTTGAAATGTTTGCACAGAAATAAGCTTCAATATGCCTTTGAAATAAGCATATTTCTTCTTTTTTTTAAGATATCTTTATTTATTTATACAGGAACCAGGGTGCAGGCCAGATGTGCGGGAAGATGAGAGGATTCACAAGAGACAGAGTGGGGGACCGAACAGGCATACTGACAAAATACACTGCTGATGGGAGCAGCGGGCGAGACAGGAATGGTCTGCCACGCCATGTGGGACCCTCGCCAGCTGGCAGGGATTGAACCAGCGCTGCAGAGGCTGCGGATAGCTTCACAGCGCGGGCCTCAACCTCCTGTGCCACCAGGGGAGGCCCTGAAATAAGCATATTTCAAAAACAATGTGAAAATTTGAAAATGAAATCACTTTCCCAATGCTAAAAGAACTTTTCTAACATGCTGTCACAAAAGACAACACCTCTCCTGCCCCTTAGAAAATTTCTTTCCTATAAACAAATGGACTGCTAAATAATCTAAATTCCCACTGCATGTTCAGAGTCACATGAGTAGGAGGCCAAGGTAGATAGTTTTGAGACTTATATTTGGGAGAAATGCTGTATCTATGTTGCATGTTCTATCTCACAGTGTAACTACAACTCTGTGGAAAGAAATCTAACACAACACTAGTCAACCCAGTGCCTGAACTTCACAAACCCTCAAATTAAATGCTCATTACCCTTTCCTGACCACATATGTAGGCAGTTCAGAAATAATTGTTCCCATCTTACCTTGAGAGCAGAAAACAATGATAGAAATTACAAAGAATAAGTACATAATGGACAATTATTATTTTTTGATAGAATATAAGATTGCGGTTTTTAGCTGAGAATTTCCTAGGAATATACATAATTTTTATTATAATTTAATTAGGCAGATATAAGAAAATTCCTATAAATAACTGTAATGATTATTTATATTCTTAGGGCAAGTACTTCAGGGGTCACTTGGGAGAAGGTTTGTTGGAGGGGGTTGGCATGTGATGTGAAAGCAGGAATCACATGAAAGACCCTTTACATGGACATGGTCCAGTTCCAAATTGTTGGGATCAAGATGAGTCCTTTCCCTTAAATATCCAGAATACTCTTAGAAAGAGGGTCTCTCTCTGGTCCTCAGTTGTCTTAGGCATAGAGAAGGGATTTGACTGAACATAACATTTCCATGTCATTTAACTTGCTATAATATATCATTCATTTTCTAATCTTTTTTTAAAAAGATTTATCTATTTATACAAGAACCAGGGTACAGGCCAGATGCGCAGGAGGGTGAGACGATTCACCAGTGACAGAGCGGGGAACAGAACAGGCAGACTGACAAATTACTCTGCTGAGGGAAGCAGCGGGCGAGCCACGAGAAGTTTGCTGCACCATGTGGGATTCTCGCCGGCCAGCCGGGATCGAACCTGTGCTGCAGAAGCTGCGGACAACTTCACAGTGCGGCACTCAACCACCTCTGGCGCTCAACCGCCTGCGCCACCAGGGAGGCCCATGTGATTCATTTTCTGAGACCATAGCATTTTATGTGTGTAGTTTTATCTGGGGGAAAATAGATTGCTTTCAATTTTTCCTTTATTTTATCACTGACATTTTAATTTATTCTAATTGCAAATGAATTTCATGACAATATTTGCTTCAACTTTTTATGGTAATCAAAAATAACACATGCGTTCTATGATGGAATATTATTCTGCCTACCATTTGTGACAATATGGAAAAACCTGGAAGATATTATGTTTTGTGAAATAAGCCAGTCATAGAAAGACAAATGCTGCATCACTGTTCTCACTTATACATAGAATCCAAAATAGTGAAACTCACAGAAACACTGGGTAGAATAGTGGTTGCCATGGACTAGGGGTGTGGGAGAGTGGGGAGAATTCAGTGCAAGGACACAGTTTCAGTTATATCAGATTGAATAAGTTTTGGAGATCTACTGTATAGCATGGTGACTCTAGTTAACTATACCACATTGTTTACAGAGTTACAAGTTGCCAAAGGAGCGGGTCTGAGGTGTTTTCACAAATGCAGATGTAATTTTTTCACAAATGCAGATGGGTGGATGAATGTTACTTGTGGTGATTATTTAACAATTGATGGATATAGTAAAGCAAGTTTTATACTTTAAATATGTGCAAGTTTTATTTGTCATTCTATTTTTTTAAAATATTTTTTTCTCTTTAAATGTGTTCTTTTTTTTTTTTAAAGATTTATTTATTTATATATTCAAGAGCTAGGGTGCAGGTCTGAGAAACGGCATTGGGGGTGGTGGTGAGAGGATTCACCAGAGACAGAGTGGGGAGCAGAACAGGCGGATTGACTGGAATACACTGCTGAGGGAAGCAGTGGGAAAGACAAGAGAGTTTTACTACGCCATGTGGGTCACCTCCCTGTCTGGGAATCTAACTCTGTGCTGCAGTGGTTGCGGCTAGCTTAATAGTGCTGCTCCTTAAACCCTTGCACCACCAGGAAGGCCCCTGTCATTCTATCTCAATAAAGCTGAAGGAGAAAATAACCTAGCCAATCTTCCAGAAAGCAGTCTTTTTAAAGAATTTAACTAAGACAGCTTGCAATGCCACAAGAATGAGGGGACTTTTTTTTTAAAATTAGCTCAGAAGAATGAGGGAAGATCTAAGAATTTTTTAAAAATTGCATGCAAATATTTAAGTCTTTATGACTGAAATTCATTCCTGTAATAATTTGGCAAGTATTGACCCATGCTAAGAGGTGGAATGTAGTTATTAAAGATTTAGACATTAATGACTCTTGCTATTAAAAATGCTGCATTCTAGTCCTTGGTTTAGTCTAATTTTTGCTAGCATCTTCTTTGATCATTCAGGCTTTTTAATAAAGTATGTCTATGATTTTCCAAATCTATTTTGTTGTAATAAATACTTTTAACTGATTCCAAATATATTGTACTGCAACAGAGAACACAGTTTGAATGATACTGACTGAAATTTGCTAAGATTTTTGGACTGACATGTGACCAGTTGTCATCGATTTTCTGTGTATGCTTGACCAAAAAAAATGTCATCTAGTCATTAGGTTATTAGGATTTCATTTGTTCCCATTACATACATTATTAGTTATGCTGTTCAAATACTTATTTCCACGATAATATTGATTTGCTTGAGTCATCCTGTAGAAGGTATTTTAAACTCTCCCCTTACTACCCCCCCACATTGATAGTGGTTTTTTCAACTTTTTCTTGAAACTTTGCTAACATTTTTGCTTTGTATGTTATGAGGCCATGTTAATACAAATCTAGAATTTCTATACCATCCTGATGGATTGAAATAGTCAAGCTCTAGATGACTGTGACATTGATTGACTATATGATTACGACTTCACCTGAGACAGAACTACTAAGGTGAGTTGCTTCCAGATCCCTGACCCTCTGAAACCATGAGAAACAACTATGCTATTGTCTTGAACAGCTAAGTGTAAAGTAATTTTTATATGGCAAGGATAAACTAACACCATACCTTTTTCTCTATTTTCTCTTTTTGAAACTTGTCTGAGCAATTCTTAGCCTTTCACATTTTTTTTCATTCTCTCCTCCATATCTCTTAGCCTATCTTGTCCAATCCTTTTTTCTGTTTGTGAAATATTTGACATAACTTATTCAGATCTATCTCTTAATTCTCCATTTCCCCCATATCACATTATAATGTATGTAGATAATCTAATGAGTTATTAATTTTGGCAATTAAGTTTCTACTCTTGGAATTTCTGTTTATTTTTTTTCACATACTTTTGCTTAATTTGGACAAATTCCCATTCCTTATATTTGACTGACCATAATTTTTTTGAGGTAAGGGTACTCGAATGAGGATGTCAACAATTCAAAAAGAATTTGTATTTCTTTTTTATAAGATTCTGGGGTGTTATCTACCTAGGGGCACATTTAATTTAGTATGTTTACTTGAGCACTTTAGGTTTCCCCAGAGTGATTCTGGGCTCCCTGGTCTTGATTGAGAAGACACAATACTGTAATGATGTATATCTTTTCAACTAATTTATGTATTTGGAGTAATGTCAATCAATGTGACCTCCCACTCCCCAATCCCAGACTTTCCTGATGGGAAGCTTAGAATTTAAAAATTGCTAAGGAAGACATTTTCTTCAATGAACAAAGACCTGAGTCAGACAGACAAGTTATAAATTAGATTTGCTCAGCTTCTGCTCAAGGGCAGGTGCATACTGTTGACAAAGAAGTAAAGGTTTAGTTGTTTCCACAGCCTGTGTATCTCCACAAAGACTGGGTAAATCCCTTTCATACTAGCAAGAGTGGAAGGACCGTTCCCAGTGTTGCCCTTCCAACACTTGCAGAGGCATGTATTATTGGTTATTAACATTGGGTTCTTTTTTCACTTTTACTAAGACAGGCAGGGAATACCTCTGATTTTCATAAAGAATGATCCAGAATTCAGTGGCTGACCTGCTTGAGCACAAGAAATCCACCATTCTTTTATCAAAATGCAGATAATGGCTAATCACATCTTTATATTTCATTTCAAACAGAACATTGCAAAGTAAATGCAAAAATTACTCTTAGTTGTATGAATTAGTTTTATTTTCAATCCATTAGTCTTCAAGAACTTTATAAAGTAGTCTTTGACCAAAAGAAAATTTCTCTTTACGAAATGTTTCTTTCGTTTAATGATTCTTAGGCTTTATAAGGGAGACCCAGAGACATTTAAAGTCCTAGTATAGTAAATTAGTTTTCTTAAACTACTTGTGATGAAGTAACTAATTTTTTTTACCAATCCTCTTTTTTATTCCTCCATTGTATTTAAATTTATTACTTCATTTTCCCTTTTACTCCTGACTTGTAACTTGAAGTGAAGAAGATATTGACTTTATTTATTGTTTATTTTACCTCCCTCCCTAATATAAGAATAAAGCACAATAAATCTTCTCTAAGTATTGCACTGGCATCATCCCAGATTAAGATATAGACTCCCTTATATTTTTCTTTAAATATTTTATTGCATCTTAAATATCTCCCTGATCCAAAGTTTACTCAGGAAGAATTCATTTGCAGAAAGCAATAAGAAAAAGCACTGATAAAGAGGTACAACTAGAGGAAGGAAAGAAAAGAGGATAAAATCATCAGTCATTGATAATATGATAGTATTACCAAGATAATCAAATGAAAAATTCTTAGAATTAATAAAAGTTTAAAGTGAATATTTACAAAATATTCACAAAATGATTCATTTTTTTTTCCTCTATACTGACTCTTATAAAAGAGTACAGAAAGGGCCCTCTTCATAGAAACTATAAAAACAAAACATGGTAAACCTGCCTTACAATAAATATTTGAGAAATTACAAGAACACTATGAAATCTTATTACAAGTCACAAAAAAAGACAAGGAAATAAACAAACATGTGATATTGTAACAATGTCTATTTCTTCAAATTATGTTTTTGGAGTAATGTCAAGCAAAATCTTAATGGAACTTTCTAGTAAATATGTCCAAGTGATTCTGAAACTCATCTAAGAAAACAAATAAAAGGAATGTCTCCTACAGTTCCCCTTGGGGAGGTGGAGGTCTGCATTGGGGGGCGGGTCATAGATGGTAGGAAGGTGAAATATCTGTGGGGAGCAGAGGACTGATCATCACCTGGGTCCAGTGATAGCTGAGCTTTCAGAGTGATGCACAACAACTCTTAAACAAGACTTTGGGCATTTCTCACTGGAAAATGAGTGAGTTCAAACATTCAACAAATATTCATTGAACATCAGGCATGATTCTCGGAACTGGGAGTTGAATCATGAAAAAAGAAAAGTCTTACCATTGGCGAGCTGAGATTCTGTTGGAGAGATAGACAATAAACTTGGGTTTTACTGAATGATCTTAAGCCTTATAAGGGGTACTTGGAGACATCTACCAAGATCCTAATGAATTAAATCAATGCTTCTTAAACTGTTTCTCTTGTAAAGAATAATTGTTTTGGTTTCCAATACGAGTTAAATAGATATTTTTGGACATATAGAATCTTTTGCTTGGATGATGTTGTACTACCAAAGGTTTCTACAGACTCTTTTTTTTTTTTAATTTTGTTTTTATATTCCCCACTACACACTCTTGACTTTTGTTTTGCTCTCATTCAGAGAACCTTGGAACATACTGAGTAAAACTGAGGTAAACAACCTCAAGAAATGTCTTGCTAATGGGAAACAGAGTTACAGACAAGTTGGTTTCAATGACAGTTCACTGTGGGAGTAAATTTTCCTCCATTCCATTGGCATTTCACAGTTGCTCTCCTTCCTTCACTCAAGAACACTTAGATTTCATTTAGATAACCTCCTTCCATACCATTCATGTTGTTGCAATTGGCAGGATTTCATCTTTTTTAGTGCTGAATAGTATTCCATCATGTATATGTACCACATCTTCTTAATCCAGCCATCTGTCACTGAGTATTCAGCTTGTTTCCATAACTTGGCTATTGTAAATAGTGCTGCAATGAGGGGATTGTGCTAGGTAAAATAAATCAGAGGGAGAAAGACAAAATGGATGATTTCACTCATATATGGAATATAGAAAGACAAGACAAAGAAACTGAACCAAAACAGAGTCGAGAAATGATTACCAAATTGAGGTCACTAGAGGGGGTTGATGTGAACCAAGTGAAGAGGGGGCCCAATGGTATACCATAAAGAGATGTGGGTGTTCTAGGTTGGGTAGGGTGTGGTGATGTCCATCTGAGGAGCTATGAATCTCTTCCTCTGAATCCTATACAGTGATGTAAAGCAATGTTATCTCAAACAAATAAATGAATAAGAAAAAAGAAAAAACAGGTAAATAATAATAAAAAAAGTCACTCTGATTTCTATGTCTCAGTCCCTCTTCCTTTCAAACTCAGTTTGCTTAGCAGTGGCATGGTGGCATCAACAATGGCAGGCCCCCCTGGCAGAGTAAATAGGAGTTCAGGCTCTGAACTGGATCATTCTGGGCTCAAATTCTTGGCCCTTTCCTGTTGGCTTTGTACCCAAGGATGCTTTGAATGGGAGATAACCTGTTGGGATAGATAAAACATGGATATTCTTCTAAAAAAGAGAAAGAAAAAAATGAAATGGGCTGAGAGTGCACTTTGTGTACAAAGAAATATCAAGTGTTTTCACTTTTGAAGATTCAAAACTTAATAAATGGTCTAATTTCCAATCTTAAAATTCTAATTAAGTTTTTTCTAATTCCCAGATCCCTTAGGCTATCCGTCACAGCCTGTGTTAAATTACATGGAGGAAATAGCTGTTCTCTTCAAGGAAAATGTCAAACTTCCCTCACTAGTTTTCTTAACTGTTGTGGGGTAATTGAAAAGGTATCAGGCTTTTCTGCCCTCCCGCCATTAGGATAGATGAAGGATCCTTGCGTTCCTGAATGCATGCCTGATGGCGGGCACCTGGAGTGCGGTGTGGGCATATGTAGATGGGATTTACCTGGGCTAAGGCTGCGCTTATAAGGGTGCGGTCACGAGGACGCCATTGAGAGCAGAGAAGCAGAGAGAAAGAGAGCGAAAGAGCAGCAGAGACCACCAGAGACCCCCCCAGAGAAGGCCGGAGAGCCCAGAAAGAGTAAAGACTTGCTGGGAGCTGGGAGGCCTGCCAGCCTCCCATCCCCCTGGCACCACTTGCCAGCAGTGTACCTGGTAAATCCCAACAGAAGCCTGCAAAAGCCACCGAGGACTTCAGGACTCCTTCTTTACCTGTCTGCTCGGATCACAGAGATCCTGCTCTGGCCCTTCCTGCCATGACAACTGTTTATGGATGTGAGCACGATAAACACCTTTTACGATTATGGGGAGGATTAATTAATGAATATTTGTAGAGTCCCTAGCACAAAGCCAAGAATATTTTAAATCCTCGTTATCTAAGAAATAAGAGTTGGGAATGTATTCATTTGTATGTGTAACTTCCTTCTATGTCCAGGGTTTTTAAATTCAAGACTTCAGTATACACTTTCAGAAAGTATTTTTATTTTTTCCCCTTCTGATTCTCACACTAAAAGAGGCCTGCTAATTTATGATTACTCCTATGGGTTTAATTATCATTTACATTTTTTTTAAAGATTTATTTTTTTTATTTATACAAGAGCCGGGTATAGGCCAGATGCATGGGAGATTGAGAGGATTCACCAGAGACAGAGTGGGGAACAGAACAGGCAGACTGACAAAATACACTGCTGAGGGGAGCAACGGGCGAGACAGGAGAGGTCTACTTGCCATGTGGGTGGATCCGAGGCTGGCGGGGATCAAACCAGCACTGCACAGGCTGCGGACAGCTTCACAGCACTGTGCTCAACCACCTGCGCCACCAGGGAGGCCCCATTTACATTTTTTAAAAGATTTATTTATGCATACAAGAACTAGGGTACAGGCCAGAGGTGCTGGGGGAGGTGAGAGGATTCACCAGAGACAGAGTGGGGAGCAGAACAGGTGGATTGACTGAAATACACTGCTGAGGGGAGCAGCGGGCTAGTCAGGAGAGGTCTGCTGTGCCATGTGGGTTGCTTCCTGGCCCACTGGGGATCGCGCTGGTGCTACAAATGTGGACAGCTTCATAGATTGTGTCTTAACCCCTTGCGCCACCAGGGAGGCCCATCATTTACATTTTGAATTAGAGTTGGTGTACCCCATTTTTTTTTCCTTTCTGGCTTTCTTTTGCAGACTTTAGTTAGGAAAAAAATCCATCTTAGGTAGCTCTAGAGAGAGAAAAAGGAACTCATGTCTCTAAAAGGCAACCTGGGCCAGTGAGGTACATGACGGGGAGAGGCATAGTTTGAGGAGTCAGCTTCAAGAAGCAGTTGGGGAGCCCTCCCACAGAATTCTCAGTTCTTTCTGGCCCCAAATAAGTCATGTGTGACTCTCAGTTCTACTCCCCAGGCAGAAGCAAACCTCCTGGGGAGGAAATTGCTCCCTATTCATGCCACTTCATTACTCAATTTGGAAATGGTTTTTGCTGTCAGACACAATTATGTCTGAAACCATGATTAAGGACTGTGTATCTTTGGTGAACAAAATGAAAATAAAAGCTGAAAATTTCCCTACATACCTTGAAAGGCTCACTTGTAGAGAGAGATTGTTTTGTTAGGTTTATCTTCCCAGGTGTTTTGTAGAAGCCCAAGACAGCCAGTGGGAATGAGTCATCTGGCTGCGGAAAGATTAGAAATTCCTAAAACATGATATACGGGCCCAGCAAATGAGGCAGAGAAAATGCAGGGGAGCAGCCCTCTTTGACTTTAATTACCCCTCTCAGCCTTGGTGGCCTAGTTTTCCTTCCAAATTATTGGGCAGGTGCAGATAGAGACACCAGTTTCTAATCTTTTCCCTCTTTCCTCTTCTGTTTTTCTTTTTCCTTTCCTTATTCTGTAAAGTCATGACATTGACTTAAATTGAATGTACACAAGATCATGGCCATGAACTTGATTTTATGTGTGTGTATAAAAATGGCTAACAGAGGGAACCAATGGGTACTCACCCACAACTCATTGGCTCGAGGTTTGGGTCACTTTCTCCCATAAACACAACAATAAGGAAGAGTATTAGTTGAAAGGAAGACTTGGAAGTTCCCTGACTCAAGTCCAGAATCTCAGGACTTCCCCATGGAGTACTTTTTTTTTTTGAGTTACAAAAAATGTTTAATTAGATTTGGTCAGTACAGGTAAGGTATACCAGAGTCACAGAGTAATATACAATAACAGGATACAACAAATTATAAAAGCTGAGTAACTGTGCACAAATTTCTGAAACTTTTAGTCATTAACCAGAAAATACACAAATGTCTGGTGGACAAATGTATCTAATGTGCAACTACTAGAGGACTTCATCAATGAGTGCAGCTTTCAGTAGTGAAAATTAAATGACCTTATAAAAAATTGCTGGGAAAATATTACAAAGATTGAACCCAGTACATTTACACTTGAATTCAAGTCATTCTGAACATGGTGGGGACCTGCAGTGTGATTTCCTTTTCCACTCACTAATCTCTCCTCTTGAGGCTCATAATTGAAGATGTGTCATCTGAGTGGCATGTGAGAGTTTTTACTGCCCGTGAGAGAGTCCACATTTCTTACCCGCACTGAGATGGTCTCTGTAAAGACCACCTCCTCTGCCAGCTCTCTCCTCTGCGCTGCTGGAGGCCTTATGACCATTCCCAGAGAAGGAAAGTCATCTTCGGTTGTGTCCCCTTCCTTGAGAAATCCAAACCCAGATGTTTTCTGCCAATGGGAACAGTCATTACTTGGTCCACTGGACAGACACAACTTTAGTCCTTACATGTGGCCTCTGCCTGTCCTACCAGTTTAGAAGATGTCGTCCCTCTGCGATCTGGGGTTGAGGCTCGAGGCCATGGCAGTTGATACTGCATCAGGTGCTGGCACATCTTCTGCAACTGTTGGCAAAAAACTGGGATGGCACCCTGCATACCCTCTACTTTTTCATCAAGTTGAATGATGAAGTCATTCAGTTCATTCTGACCACTTTTAAGCTTCTCACTGGTTTTCTTCTGTTAAGCTTACTCTACTTCAAGTTGTATAATTCATCAAGCTGCCATCCAAGTTCTTGATTCTCTTGGATAAGCATTCAACCCTTTATCAGTAACTTTTTCCTGTTTGACTATCAGGCGTAAACTCCCAGGCACTCAGGTCATTTTGGATTTGTTCCAGTTTGTCTTTAGTGTGTTATAGTTCCTCACTCATTTTTAGGAAAGACAAGTTGATGGTTGGATCTATTTTTGTAGATCTCAACTGTGTAACTCTGGGCTGCTGGACTTGTGTGAGGCCTGGATTTGAGTAATATAGTCTTGGCATTCTTGCTGCTCAGTTCGATGTTTTCCCTGAGTGCAGACTCATAACTGTTGGTGCTTTAGTTTTCCTTCAGACTCCCTTAAGCCAGTTACATCATAAGAGTTAAGATCTGTGCACTTGACCTCCAAAACGTGCACATGTATTTCATATTGTTTCCATCTTAGAATCAACTCATCTTGTGCCATAACTTTGAAGTCTGTTTTCACTCGGTGGAATCTTTTTTGGGAAGAGGTTCCCTGCCGGAAGTCTTTAATTGAGGGGTTGCCTTCTGGCTACAGTTGTAGCCCTGGCTTGCTCAAGGCCCCTGCCAAGGGGAGACTCATCAGAGGACTTATACTAAGGGGGGCTCACTGCAGGGAAGGAAATGGAGGACAGGAAGGGGGTGCAACCGGGAAAGTAGATGCCCCTGCAGAACAAAAGAGGGCAGCCCTCCATGGCCCTACAGAGTGTGGTGATTTTCACTGGAGGGACTTTTCAGAAAGGGAGTGAAGACGTGTGATGTGGGCATGGAAACAGCCTAGGTCACTGAGTATTCCACCTCTGGTGTATGCAAGGAAATACGTATGTATATAAAATGCTAGTACAATTCAACAACAACAAAAAAACCGGCAGCCCAGTAAAAAAATGTGCAAGGACCTAAATAGACTTTTTTTTTTTAAAACAGCAAGACACTCAGATGGCCTATAGGCACATGAAAATTGTTCAGTGTTGTTTATTATAGGGAAATGCAAATCAAAACAATAATGAGATATCATCTTGTCCCTATGAGAAGAGCTTGTATCAAAATGAATAAAAACAACAAATATTGGTGAGGATATGGGGAAAAGAACCCTAATCCACTGTTGGTGTGAATGTAATTTGGTGCAGTGTGGAAAATGGTATAGAGAGACCTTAAAAAAACAAAAATAGAAATCTATGTGATCCAGGGCCTCCCTGGTGGCGCAGGTGGTTGAGCACAGCGCTGTGAAGCTGTCCATAGCCTCTGCAGCGCCGGCCTCGGAGCAACCCACATGGTGAGCAGACCTTTCCTGTCTCTCCTGCTGCTCCCCTCAGTGGTGTATTTCAGTCATTCTGCCTGTTCTGTTCCCTGCTCTGTCTCCGGTGGATCCGCTCCCCTCCCGCACATCTGACCTGTATCCCCTCTTGTATAAATAAAATAAATCTTAAAAAAAATTGTTTAAAAAAAAGAAATCTTATGTGATCTCGCAAAACCTCTGCTTGGTATTTAGCAAAGGACATGAAAATGCTAATACTGAGAAACTTATGTTTTTCTATGTTCATGGCAGCACTGTCCACAGTTGCCAAGTCATGGAAGCAAACTAAGTACCCCAAAACAGATGACTGGATTGAGGAATTCTGGCATATACACTCAGTGGATTAGTATGCAGGTATAAAAAGGATGAAATTGTGCCTTTGGGGACAAAATGGATGGACCTTGAGGTGAGTATGTTAAGAGAAATAAATGAAAATGCAAAAGAAAGACACCAGATGGTTTTACTTATCTATGGAATATAAACAATTAAAAATATATTTGCAAAAAACAAAAACAATTATTGGATCTAGTGAAAAATATACTGTTTACTAGAGGGAATGGGGGAGGGGAAAACATGGGGGAAGGAAGCGACTAATTATAATAAAGTAAAAATCAAAACCAACAGGCAACTATAAGCCAGAGACAACTGAGGGGGGGCAGGGAGAAGGAGAGAGTAGGATCAAAACAAGGGAGGTGGGAATTGTATGAGGACTATAACAAAGATGAAAGTGCATACACTGTGCAAAAATGAAAAATGATATAAAAAATATATAAAATTAAAAAAAAAAAGGAAGAGGCTAGAACTTGGGCACCCAAGATTTGATAGAGGCTGACTGAAGGATGGAGGAGTATGGAGTAGTAAAAATATACCCCCAGGGTTATCTAGACATGTCAACAACTAACAAATTTTAAAAATTTTAGAAAGAGGGATGCAAAGAAAGAGTAGAAGCAAAGGAGGAAAAAGAACTGGAAGGGAGTTGGGGACTGGGGAGCAGGGAACGGGTGAAGGGAGGGGGGCCCTGAGCCTGCAGAGACCAGCAGAGAAGGGAGGTCCGGTCTGTGTTTACTTAAAAGACTAACTGGGGATGATCTTGACTCAATTGTGTTTTTCTATTTGCTGATGTCATAACTAAGTAAACAAAAGACTGTTGCAGCTGCTGTCCTGGAAAAGGCAATTGCTGCAATTCAATTTAAATTTTAAGATATTCTGATGTTAAAAGATCTGCCAGAGCAGTTGGTTTTTGAAATGCTGAGTAGCTCAGGGCTAGAGGCCAGATGACCCCTGGTGTCCTGATTCCAGGATGACTGGTGAGTTTTGGTGAGAAAATTTTCTGCTGTCCATTTGAAGCGATGTTGGCCTGCCTTACTGACAGAGTAATACAACTCCTAATTAAGGACAAAAATGAACAACTTAAGTGTCCTTTTTCTTGTAGGACTCCATTTCCTTTCCAGAGGTCGGGTGTTCAGGTTTAACTACTGACTGTTAGAGGCAGGAGAGTCCGGGAATCAAAGTTAGTCAATTTAGTTCTTAAAAGTGACGAAGTACTTTTCCCCGTTATTATTTTTACTTTGAGGACACCTAGTGGCAGTTTATTGAAATTTCTGAAAGAAACTTCAGAATGTAGTAAAGGCAGGGAACTTCTTTTTCCTCAACACCTTCCCACTTGCAGCCTGAAGCCAAAATTGTTTTCTGGCTGGGTGAAGCGCAAGCTGCAATCCTATCTGCAGCCCAACCCCAATCCTATCTTCCCACCTCTCAAAGCTTGCAAACACAGTTACCTTGGGCTGTTTCACGGTGGTTTCTTTCTCTCTCTTTCTCTCTTTCTCTTTTCTCTCTTTCTCTCTTTTCTCTTCTTTCTCTCTTTCTCTCTTTCTCTCTTTCTTCTCTCTTTTCTCTCTCTCTTCTCTCTCTCTCTCTCTCTCTCTTTCTTTCTTTCTTCCTTCCTTCCTTCTTTCTTTCTTTCCCCTTGCCATGTGGCTCGGGATCAAACTGGCGCTGCAGAGGCTGTGGGCAGCCTTGCAACCCAGCGCTCAACCACTGCACCACCAGGGGAGGCCCAACAAGGTTGTTTGCTTATGAGCTCCTTGTTTATTTGACACTAATAGACCTCATTTTTAAAAGATTCATTTTATTTATTTATGCATACAAGAGCTGGGGTGTAGGCCAGAGATGTGGGTGGGGAGATGAGAGAATTCACCAGAGACAGAGTGGGGACAGAACAGGCAGACTGACTGAACAGCAGGCGAGTCAGGAGATGTCTGCCGTGCCATGTGGGTAGCTCCCTGGATGATGATCGAACTCGTGCTGTAGTGGCTGCAGATAGCTTCATAGGTTGCATCTTAACCCCTTGTGCCACCAGTGAGGCCCAAAGAGAAGGTTTGAGGAACACCTCATGCAGTAGGCGAGCCTGTTGGCCCATCATGATGAAAATCTATGGAGGATGAAGGGTATGCTGAAGATGGTCAGTGTGTTGGTTAGGGTGTGTTAGCATTGTAACTTCATCACTTATTAGCTGAGTGACTTTGGTTAAATTGTTTAATATCCATTGGGCCTTAGTTTCTTTTCTCATTTGTAAGATGTGAATAATAATAACATAGAGCTAATGAAATACTTAGTACATACAAAATGCTTAGGACATATGCACAATAATTTTAACTTCTGTCCTCTACTTCTTCTTTTACCTGTTCTTTTTCTCCTCTTCATTATTTTCCTCCTAAGTGCCCTGCTTCATAGAGGTCAAGAATGTGTCAAGATATGCAAAACACATCAGAAAGAGAAGGCACACAAGTAAAAAAGATCATTCCCCTGACCCATGAACTTTCTCTCACACTTTTCTGTCCACTCTGTCAACTGCCTTCTGAACTGACATGGAGGAGGCTGCTGGGACCCCCTCACTCTGAGACTGTGAGACTTATTCTCCACAGAGTGCCTAGTCACCTTATGAGCTGGAGAGATATACCAGCAACATTTCTGCTCATGCTGTGGTTGAAAGGAGAAGGAGATGACCTGTGAAGCATCTGGCTGTCCAGTCTCCCTGTGTCCGTAGATGAAGGAATATTGATTTAATTATTTTTGGGAAACTTAAGCCAGGATCTGGTATTTATTTATTTATTTAGTTTTTTTTTTATTTTGTATTTTTAAAATTTAATTTAATATATATTTTACATCATTCTTCCTTTTTGTACAATGTGTGCTTTCTCCTCTCAAGTGTAGTCCCTGCAAAATTCCATTACCAATTCACCCGTGTACCATCACCATAGTCCCTTGTGTAAGAACACATTCCCTCACCTGTATTGGTCCCTCTCCCTCCCTCTCAAAAAAATATAAATAAATAAAGGAATTAAATGTCTGGTGGGGAAAGTTCCTGGCTGACTCCACTAGAGCACATGTGTGTGGAGGGAAAGAGGAGTCTCAGCTGCTATTGTGCATAAAGTAAAACCATTTGTGTATCATCTAGTGACTGCCTTCCTTTCCCCAGGATCATGTACACTGCAGGAGAAATATTTAGTCAGGATGTGCTGTGCTGCACGCTCCCTGTGTGCCAGGCTCTCGTAGTGTAGACCATGTATTAACTTCCTTCATCGTCACACTTCCTGCATGTGGGAGGTATTGTGATTATCCCAGCTTGAAGAACATGAAAACCAAGGCACAGAGAAGTAGAATAGGAGGATCAAGATTCAACCAGCCCAGTCAGGCTTCAGAGTCTGCTGCTTAACCTTTGCGCCTCTCAGCGGCCGCTTTGATACTCAGCATCTCAAGGGGCTTCGCTTCTGTGCTCACAAGATTAACACAGGCCGTTAATTCTGTACTGGGTGCTTTTTCCCTTGATTTTGCATTTGGATACCTCCTATTAAGCTCTTTTTAAATTTTATATATATATATATTTATTTTTTACGTCATTGTTCATTTTTAAACAATATTTGCTTCCCCCACCCCCTCAGGTGTAGTCTCCATAGAGTTTCCTTCACCAATGCACCTGTGCACATCACCTCAGTCCCCTTTGCTCCTCCCTCCTCCTCCTCTGATCCCTCTCCTGCCTCTTCCCCTGCAGTATGTTTCTGATTTATAATTGTCCAATTTTGTTTTGTACTGTTATTATTTTTTTACACTGATGTATTCCTGCTAAAAGTGAAGCCATCCGATATTTTTCTTTCTCTTTCTGACTTATTTCACTGAGCATAATTCCTTCTAGTTCCATCCACATTGCTGTGAATGGCATGAGTTTGTCTTTGCTGGGAAAACTGGACCACCACATGCAAAAAATGAAACTAGACCACTACCTTTCACTATGCATAAAATCAACTCAAAATGGATAAAAGAACTGGACATAAGACCTGAAACCATAAAATATATAGAAGAAAATATAGGTAAAACACTGCAAGACATACATCACAATAACCGTTTTTTAAAAATATTTATTTTTATGCAAGAGCTGGGGTACAGGCCAGAGGTGTGGTAGGGTGAGAGGATTCACCAGAGACAGAGCAGGGAATAGAATAAGCAGAAGGACCGAAATACACTGCTGAGGGGAGCAACGGGCACGACAGGAGAGGTCTGCTGTGCCATGTGGGAATCTCCCTTGCCTGCCAGGAATCGAACCCACATTGCAGAGGTTATGGACAGCTTCACAACGCTGGGCACAACCCGCTGCGCCACCAGGGAGGCCCCACAATAACATCTGTAAAGATTCATCACCCAAAGCAAAGAAAGTCAGGGAAAAGATAAATACCTGGGATTACATCAAACTAAAAAGCTTCTGCACAGCAAAAGAGACATTAACCAAAACAGAGAGACACTCCTATTAACCTCTAAAGCGTTCATTCAGACTATCAATTCCTATTACAGTCTATTGAATTTCTTTACTTATTTCCTCTCTTCCACCACAACCGTAGGTATTATTTCCTGTCCCCAACCCATTGAACAGTGCCTGGTACAAAGGGGTGTTCCAGAAGGTCTGGGGAATGAATCAATAAATTGTGTTTTGGGGTGCATTTGTTTCAAGATATGAGTATATAAACATATCCAGTCACAAATAGTTGTCATAAACCCTTGAGGTTTGTGATGAGTTAAATTTTTAGCTTCTATTTATGGGGAGGAAGCCAATAATTTGCCAGGTGGGAGCTTGTTTTTTTAAGGAAAAGAAGAAACCAGTAGTGAGGTTCTATCATGGTGTTTGTCCTTTTATGTGTCAGTTTTGACTAGTTGACACTAGGTGGAGCCAAGGAGCTTTGAGAGACTATCAAAAGAAGCATGAGCTAAAATTCTACCAAGCTTCAGATTGTGCTTAAAATAATTTTAAAGATTACTGTTTTTTAAGTTTCACAAATTGGTACATTAATCGAGCCACTTATTTAATTACTTTCATTATCAAATGCATTTTTATTTTGCTTCACTGGTTATCTTATTATTTTTCAAATTGGAAATATCTTAAACTTTAGTTTCCCAACACTTAGAATCAATTTTCAATTTAGGTGAAGACTCTATTTGGCAAATGAGACTCAACATCCCAGATCTTTCTCTGCCTCATCCCCTCAATTCACCCCACCTTTTGTTTTAGTGCAGTGTGTTTGCAGACACCAAAAGTCTGGCATGTTGTAAATAAATGCTCTGGACTAACAAAAGGGAGTTTTCTTTTCCTCCCTCTTCCTTTTCTTTTTGTTCTCCTTCTCCACCACCCATTGTCCACTTTCTATTCTTTTAGCATTTTTAAAAAAAATTATTTATTTATGCATACAAGAACTGGGGTATGCTAGAGGTGCAGGGGGTGAGAGGATTCACCAGAGACAGAGTGGGGAACTGAACAGGCAGATTGACTGAAATACACTGCTGAGGGGAGCAGTGGGAGAGACAGGAGAGGTCTGCTGTGCCATGTGGGTGGCTCTCTGGCGGGGGTCTGCTGCATTAGGTGGGTGGCTCCCTGGCAGGGATCAAACTCATGCTGCAGTGACTGGCGATAGCTTCATAGTGATGACACTTAACCCCTTGTGCCACCAAGGAGGCCCTTTTTTAGCATTTTTATAAGCAAAAAACCAGTGAATACCAGCTATTGCAATTGGCTTGACCTAATCTGACTGTTTCTGACAGTTCATTTTGTGCCCTTTCTTCTCCCTCCTTCTTCTTCTCCTACAATTTTCTTCTCTATCTTGATATTTTATCTCCTTATTGACTATGCCACTCTGTTAATATTGAGGAGAAGAAACTATTGCTGACAGAAGTATTTGAATAAGAAAGTTTTCTGAGGCTGTAAGATTCAGACCACAGCTAGAAGCCGTTTCCTCCTTTGTAAAATAAAAGATAACACTAATATCACATTGCCACTGTGAATATTGAGCAGAGATACAATTTTAGAGAAAGATTTTCTCACAGGAAATTCCCATATCAATGTTACTTATTGCAACCATTGCTATAGCAACCTGGCTTTCTGAAGACAAACATTGAATTATAGATCTACTTTTCTTTATATTTAATTTGAAAATAGTTTCTTTTTAAAACTCATAGGTTTGAGTTATAATAATAATTTTTATGCACCATGAAACTTCAAGTATATGCAAAAAAGGAAATGCCTTCAAAAGGCAGTGAAATATTTTTCTAATCTAAAATCAGTTCATTTACTTCAATTTCAGAGAATTTTATTTTAACTTCAGTTCACAAATGTTTTTACAGTGATAAACTGAAGCAATGGAGACAGTTTTATTCATTGGAATCTTTCATTATAGTCATATTTTCTTTGCTAAGGAAGCAAGGAGTTTATATTTTTAAAAAGTGTTATAATGTCAAAATACAATAAATCAATGAAATCATTTCAAAAATCCTTTACTCTTAAAAATAGGGTAAAAAGAAACTCCCTATTCATTTCTTTGTGCCAAGAACTATGGATTCAGTCAAGCAATGTCATGAGATTCAGCCAAGATTGTATCTGCTGGCTGAAGAACTACTGGCTGATTCCATTCACTGCATAATTTTTAATCATCACTTAAAATTATAGAGCCAAGTGAAAGTTGGAAAAATACTTACAATAGGGAAGAACAGCTTTTGCATGTTTGTCAGTTTGTCCTATGAAGAATAAAATGAAATTTTTATAGGAGTTTTGACAGGTCAAATCCTTCCTTTTGGTTAACCTCAGGTAGTGCTTCTTACCTTTTTGTGTGTTTAGTTCATCCCATGAGCCTAACGATAGAAGCAGATCTTTTCCCCAGAAAAATGCTCATATTCTCACATATTTTACACAATATTTTGGAGCATTCTGAACACATCTCCTCCCACAACTGTGGTATTAGCAACTCAATTCCTAAGGACAGTCAGCTGAAGGACAATTTTTCACCTTGATTCTGAGTCCTGATAACAGATCAAACTATATCACACTTTTTTTTTTAAAAGATTTTATTTATTTATTCATACAAGCACTGGGTACAGTCAGAAGCACAGTAGGGCGAGAGAATTCACCAGAGCCAGAGCGGAGAGTAGAACAGGCAGAGTGAGGAAGTACACTGCTGAGGGGAGCAGCGGGCAGCAGGAGAGGTCTGCGCGCCATGTGGGACCCCCACCCGGTGGCCAGGGATC
Source organism: Talpa occidentalis (assembly GCF_014898055.3). Lineage (NCBI taxonomy): Eukaryota > Metazoa > Chordata > Mammalia > Eulipotyphla > Talpidae > Talpa > Talpa occidentalis. Next base: position 29,728,573 of record NW_023605083.1, read on the forward strand.
GAACCGGCGCTGCAGAGGCTGTGGGCAACTTCAGCTTAGCAACCCAGCGCTCAACCACTGCCACCGGGGAGGCCCTGTATCACAATTTTATTTGAAGGGGGTTTGAATCTCAAAGGAGGATGAGATTATATATTGGCTGAGATCCATCTACTTCCACTAACTTTTCTTACTTACCCCCAAAAAAGAAAACAGTATTTCCATTCAAAATTAGCTTGAAGAACACTAATTAATAAAAAATCTGACTCTCCCAGGGAGTTATTTATAGGTTGTAGAATGATGTCAAGGAGCATGAAGTCATGGAAAATATTTCCATGTCCATCCTAGCTCTCGATGGATAATGAGCACCTGACTGCCCCACCTAAGGGTCAGTGCAACAGATCTGGATTAGAGCACTGTGTGTGGTCTCCAAAAAATATTTCCTTAGTGCATAGTCTCTAAATCAGAAATTAATTTCCCAATTTTGTCTCAAAATAGGGCCATACATTTAATTTCTTGATTTTATTTTAAAATTCAGTGCATTCTTGCATATATACACAATGGAATATTATTTAGCAATCAAAAAAGATAAACTCATGCCATTCTCAGCAATGTGGATGGAACTAGAAGGAATTATGCTCAGTGAAATAAGCCAGAAAGAAAAAGAAAACTGTTGGATGGTTTCACTTCTAGCAGGAATATAGGGGAACCAAATCAGACATCAGTGTAAAAAATAATAACAGTACAAAACACAACAAAGCAAATATGGACAATTATAAACCAGAGACATCCTGCAGGGGAGGAGGAGGGAGAGGGATCAGAGGGAGGGAGGGAGGAGCACAGGGGACTGAGGTGATGGAAACTGGGGAAGGAAACTCTATGGGGACTACACCTGAGGGAGTGGGAAGAAGCAAAAAGCAAAATATTGTTTAAAAATGAACAATGATGTAAAAAACAATAAAAAAATCAATGCATTCTTCTTCTTCACTAGGCTTGGTGAGCACCATCTGAAGTTTGGTTCCGTGAAATTGAGGGTAAATACCACTTCCCTCCGATGACTTATATGTGTTGCAAATTTGTACTGTTTTAATGTAAATAGGGCCTCCCCAGTGGAGCACTGGGTGAGCGCTGGGTTGCAAAGCTGCCCGCAGCCTCTGCAGCACCAGTTCGATCCCCAGCCCCTGGGCGAGGGTCTCACATGGCGCACAGACCTCTCCTGCCACCCGCTGCTCCCCTCAGCAGTGTACTTCGGTCCTTCTGCCTGTTCTGCTCCCCGCTCTGGCTCTGGTGAATTCTCTCACCCTTCCGTGCTTCTGACTCTACCCTGTGCTTGTATAAATAAATAAATAAATCTTAAAAAAAAAAAAAGGCAGCAGTGTTGCTGTTGCTTTATATATATATATATATGTGTGTGTGTATATATATATAAAATAAATATATGTGGTTTTATAAGGTGATACCCCTAATGGCAACCAGTTTGGCATTGATGATTCATAAAAGTCTTTTATACTGTTGTTTTTTTTTTTCCTTCAGTCGCCTCTTTTTTTTTTTTTTTTAAAGATTTATTTATTTATTTATACAAGCACTGGGTACAGTCAGAAGCGTGGAGGGTGAGAGAATTCACCAGAGCCAGAGTGGGGAGCAGAGCAGGCAGAAGGACCGAAGTACACTGCTGAGGGGAGCAGCGGGCAGCAGGAGAGGTCTGCACGCCATATGGGACCCTCCTCTGGTGGCTGGGGAGCAGCCGGGGATTGAACTGGTGCTGCAGAGGCTGCGGGCAGCTTCAGCTTCTCAACCCAGCGCTCAACCGCTGCGCCATGGGGTGGGTGGGGGGTGTCCCTTATACTGTGTTTTGCATAAAGGACAGGGACAGGCATTATGTTTTGCATAAAGGACAAACTCTTGAGGCTTACAAAGAGTTGTGACTGAGTTAGCAAATGACAGAGCTGGGCTTCCTCCCTAGTGCTCCTTGCCCTTATTTGGATGCACTAGTTCTCAAACATATGTTGAAAACTCATTTCAGTCATCTCTGTTTATTTTAGTAATTGGCATGATTACTTGAAGCATAAAACTATTTAACAACACTATTTATCATTATAATTTAATAACACCTTAGGTTCATTCTTGACCTCTTGTTAAGTCTGATAGTTAACTGTCTATCCCTTGAATTAATTTTAAGACAAAATTGGTCTGATTTCGGTTTCCAAACCAGTGTCTCATGAGGAAAGTAGTTCTTTTGTTTTTTATGATCTTGGTATGAATTACTACTTCTGTTTGATGTCACTTCTCTGAAGAACAATTCATCCATGAAAGGTCATTTCACATCAGACTTCCAAAAGAATAACCTTAATTTCATATGAACTAGTTGCATAAAGAGTTGTAGTTATAATAAAAACCCATTGTCAAAAATGCCAGAGAGAATGCCTCTTGTTCTTACTGAATGTATGGCACTGGGTGAATGTCTGTCTAATCGAATATTTCAAAATGTCACACCAAAGGTCTCGTGGAAGCAAAATTTGAATTACAAAAACATTTCCCAAGTTTCCTAAATTTTACAGAAATCTTGGTTTCCAAAAAGGAAAAAAGTCTTAAACTGGAAAAATCTTAAAAGTAGAGGACTCCAAAACATACTTGATCGTGGTATCATGCATGAAACAGGACTAACAAAAATTAAGAGAAAGCTCACCACACAGATAAATATGCTATGGACTCAACTAGACTTCTTAATGAATATGAAAATCAAGGCCTCTCTTTTCCTATTTGTTTATCTTTGTTTCTGAAAATTGATTTTCTTTAGAGTAAATATGTTTTTGTGCTGTAAGTTAAATAGCAACAAAAATCTAATGCTGACAGTGGAAAATGCATGCCTCCCTGGCCTTAACAGCTCAAGCAATACCTTTCTCTCAACTTTGTGTAGGCTAGAACTACCCCCTTCCTCTCTACCATTAAACATTAATTGCTCAATTACAGTGCTTTGGGATACTGAAAATTTTGCCTGAGGCTTTTCAGCAAATTCAGCTTTAAAGCAAATGATCCCAGTAGTCAAAATTATTTTCTAAACACAGTACAGAGTTTCCTCTAGAAAGATTATTTAAGGCCTATTACACTTGCTAGGTCCTTACATTACAAAATACTTGGGTGCTTAGTGAGGCTGTTGTCTTTATTTTTCAGTACCTAAACGTAAAAGGAATATTATGTATCTGGGTAGCACAAACTCACGCAAATATACTTAATCTGAATGCAATTTTCTTCATTTCAGACCATTTTGAAAAGGGATATTGAGTTCTGTTTTCAGGGCATTATTTATAAATGCAGAGCTAAAAGATTTATTTATAAAAATACTCTTTCTGTTAAAATTTAAATATGTATATAGATATGATTTGATATGTCCAAAATCATCACGTTATTTGGACGTATTCTTTCCTAAATCTCTGTGAAAATTTTATCAATTATTTTATAATTTGACAACAAAAAATAAACCCATAGAGGTCTGTGAAGCATTTTCTCATTACTTTTCTCAATGGTTGTTAGCTATTCCAACTCCATTTTACAGAAAAGGAATATGAGGCCCTAGACGGGTGAATGACACAGGCAGGGCATACTGCTAGATATGGGCAGGGCACAGTGAGTCTTATAGGAGTGGAGTCTACAGAAATGAAAACAATGACATAATTAAAAATACTGCTGTGGAAGCTATGATGAAAAGGGGTTTTCCAAGTACAGAGATTTAAAGGATATGTTGATAAAAAGTTGAACATAAATTAAAACATTTGAGATATATTTCAATAAAACAAGTTTAAAATTCTGTAGGGAATTCTTTTCAAAATCTTTGTCCTTTATAGTAATTTGGATTTTCATGTATCAGGTTTGCTTGTCTGGCTGTTTCACTTGGAATGCAGCCACCTAATTCTTGAAAAGTAAGACTTCTTGACTGTATGCTTTCCATACAGTCTCCACTCTTGATCTTTATAGTTAACAGAAATAGTGGTGGCTTTATTGTGTTGATGCCATATCATGAAACTCCAGATAGAGCTATATCCTATCAAGTCTTTAATGCCTCTTTCCGCTCTATCTGAGTCTATCATCAAGCTGTACATATAATTATGTACTCCGTATTGTAACATAAGCATATTATTTACTTTTATCTCAAACAGTTTCACCACTGGGATATTTTTTGAAAGCCTGTATTATTTTGCCAGCTTAGACTTTGAAAAAAAGGAGATGAATTTGCTCAGAAGAATTACCTTAAGTGTGTATGTATTTTTCATTCACAACACCAAACCAAACAAAATACAACAAACAACACCACTGAACAATCCCCAAAGAAAAATCTCTAGGAAAAATTTACTTTGATGTAGTCCTAGACTTGCCTTGCACACAGTAGGTATAATAAAATATGTGTTAAACTTAAATTGAATAGACCGTTCCTTGTGTCAAGGATATTTCTTTGTGGTGACTTTGACACTGAAGCGATTTGACACTCCTGCAAGCTGGATTCGCTGGGAAGCAGACTTAGATGACAAATGTGCAGGAAGTTTATTAGGGAGTGTTCTGTGTGAAAAAGCTAGGAGTGGGTAGAGAGAAAGGTTTGTCTGTGATCAGTCTCAGTCAAGGCCTCAGGCTCATAGGAAGCTTTGAAGATGGGCTGATCCTTCAAATTTGTGTCTTGATGTGATGTGAGGAGTCAGGTTTTATAATCTGGCATTGACCAGCCATTGGATGTGAGCTGTCCCTCTCCTTGACGTTGGACAATGCAGCTTTCTCCAGACGAAGGCAAATTCTGCACGTTGACTGCAGAGAAAGCAGAACTTCTAATAGCTGGTGTAACAGGAATAAGTCCTGGAACCCTGAAGGTGAATCTGAGGGGTGCAACACTATTTTCAACACAGACACTATGGCCAGTGAATTGAATGAAGCAACAATAATAAAAAGGAAAATTTTCCTCTGCCATTCTTCTTCATACTCCATCTTCCAAACTCTATTTCTATTAAAAGGACAGGCATTTTTTTTGTTGTTGTTGTTTGTTTCATTACTTTCAACTCACAGGTAGACTTAGTGAGGTCTGACTTGGCTAATTATTTTGACAATTTCCTATTCATTATTTCACATAGCAGGGAGCCTTTTTGGACCATCAAGCCTGTAAATTTACGATTGCACATTAATCAGTGGAATATAATTGCTAGCTGCTGCCTCTGGGCTCGTGGTGCACTGTATATGCCAGGATACATACAATCAGCCTCCAGGTTTTCTCTGGAACACTTGCCTATCCAACAAGAAAATGAGCATTACTGTAATTGAGAAAATGAACACCTTTGGGTCATTTTCTTATTAGCAATGGTTAGAAACTTATCATTGCATTGCCTTGTTTTGTTTCTCATTATCTTACAAAGGATTGCTGGGCAAAGAGCTATTTGGCATATGTAGAATTTTAGCTTGCTTGGGGGTGGGGAAGAAGGTGAACTCTAAGAGGAGAAAATACTAAGTTCTAATACCATATAGATTCAGTGCCTGGACTTTGCTCATTTGTATATATTTTGCTAGATGTGGTAGGGCAGTGGAAATTGACCTGGGAATTCAAAAAATCTTCCAAAAATACATAGCTGATTTAACTGTACATACATCTGTATATTTTTCTTTTCTGAAAAAGAGAGTCTTTAGCTGTCATTCTATGCTCAAAGTGCTCTATGGCACCAAAAGGTTTAGGACTCGTTACACTGAAAATTGAACAAAGAAACCACTTCTTTTATTTTCTGGTTTTCAGCTATTATCTCTATGTCAAGCCTAAGCATGCCTTTGGATACTCCACAAGCACCTTCAACTTTCCTACCACCAACTCATCACAAATTAGCCCTGTTTTCCCCATTTCCATTGATAATATCCCATTCACTTAATTGTTCAGTTAGAAATCTAGGCACTCGCTCTTCCTCCTTCCATTGTTCCCCACTTCTGAGATCCACTTAATGACATGGTTGAAACACAGGTATCTTCTATCCTAGGAATCCACTTACCGTGATGGACTCTTGGTGTCCTGCTGCTCAGCTTCATGAAGTCTGTTCAAAATGACAGCTGTTTTGAGGATGGGGAAATTATGAAGAAGAATAAGAAAGAATTTCTTTATATCAGAATAGAAGGAAAGAGCCAGTGAGCTCTTGTTTGTGGGGGCAATGCCTAGATTGCTGTTTGTCTTGGGTGGTGAATAGATAGGAGAGGGTCTTTCTCTTTGAAACTTCTTAGCTTAGCATGGTGAATTAATCAAATCTAGATTGGGTTTCAGAAATCAATAATCTTTGAGGTGATTTTGTGTGAACTCTGCTCAATAGCAATACTTCATATTTAGTAAGACAAAGGAAGTTTTTCAGAGTCATACTTTCGGGGAAACATAAATGCCAGTTAAGCAAAGACAAGTTTCTTGTTCCTCACAAAGTTAGGCAGAATTTCCTGGTCGAAGTTTGCCTCACATTCCCAAGCAGAAATTTTTTCCTGAAAGACCTTCTTTTCTGTCTCCCATGTATTCTTACAGTAAATTCATCCATGTAAGCAATTTGCTTTTCTCTGTTTTGGAACTTGGTAGAAACTGACCTTCTGGACTAGTAAAATCTCTGTAGCTAAAAGGAAATATTTTCCTGCCTCACGGGTGCTGACTGATGCTTGAAATTCTAGTAACAAGGAACAAATCTTTTTATCCCACAAGAAAGAATGAGGAATAGGGAGGAAACCAATTAAGTCAACTAATATTTACTGTGTGTCTGCTGGGACTGGTATGGTGCTAAGCCCTTTATTCAGATGTTCTATTTGTATATGTGATCCTCTCTTCTAAGACAGATTTAATTATTCCAGCACAGGAAAACTAATGTCACTGATTTTATGAAATTTGCCCAGAGTCAGTCATCTTTTCTTTAGGGGAAGGACACCAGCATTGTGACCCAGGACAAAATCATTTCCTGCTTGGTCCTCAGCAAGAGTCCTGATGATATTGACTTGTAGCATTTTTGGTTATATTTGTGCTAGGAGGGTGGAGAAAAGAATCTGGAACTAGCTGTAGAGGGAAGAGGCAGTTTGGTGCAGGACTGGCTCTTTACCTATTTTAGCTCCACTCTGGTCAACTTCCCTATGCACAATTATGTGACACTGCTGCAGGACTCTGCAAACTTTATTTTCAAGACCCTTTGTTACGGTGGCTCTCTTTTTAGAATTGGTCGAAAGGATGACTATACAGAAGTTGGGAAATGGGAGGAAGAGAGAAATACTTCTCCCATTTCATCTGTTCCTGCAGTGTGAGTCCAGTGGCAGTGTGGGGTCCCAGCAGTAAAAATTAGTAAAAATTAATTCCAGTCTCTAATAACTTCCATACCTCTAAAAATCCAGTGTCTTCCTACCCACTGAGAGGTACCCGTCATGGCCAATGGTGTGCCCTCTCCTCAAAGGCCTGAGGACAACTCCACATGCTTCTGGGCCACGTGCTTATGTTTTTAACCCCTTCTCTTCCCCCTGTTCTTTGAGTTTTAGGGTGGCAACTGCTTCCAACTTGGGCTACCGCGGAGCCCCACTTTCCTCTCTTAGTTGTCCAACACTTGCTGTAAGCAATTTCTTGAATTAAATCTTTGTATTTTAAAATGTTACATTGATATCTGTTTTCCTGACCAGCTGTTGTTTATATTTGTATGTCCAAGCGGCAGAGAGTGGATAAACAGACAGCTGGGCATACGAAGACTAGGGAAAAACGGAACCATTTCTGTTCTGTTTCAGCAAACTGCTGGTTGCATCAACTGTTCGAGGAGGGTTGTCTTGGCCTAAAAGTTCTTGGACGAAAATGTCTGAATTCCGTGTTGTTCACAATAAGAACATTTCTTATTGCAAGGGTGAGGGCCAAAGAAAAATTCTACACGACATGTCTCCTTAAAGTACTTGCAAGAGGCCACACAAAGGAATCAAATTTCCATATTGTGGCCTTTTTCTCTAAGTCATGTGGTAAAGTGGAAATTTTGTAATTTGACCCTTTATACTAGAGACAACAGAACAGTCTGCTCTGGTGTATCCAATCCCTCCCTTACTTCCGGAGCACTTGAGATCCTATGCAAGATTTGATCCTCCCCAACCACAAATCACCCAGTTTTTCTTTTTATTCAAATGTCAGCAAAGGCTTACAACTGTTTTCTACAAGATCAAGTTACCTATTTATTGAAATAAGTTAACTGTAGCTTGCTGACAGAGTATTTCATTTTCAGGAACAGTTGTCAGATTTTTAAAACATTAAAAACCCATCAAAAACTTTACAGGAACTATAGCCAACATTTTGGAAGTGACTTTCTAAAATCTGTTCTGCTCAGGTGTATTCAAGATAATTAACTGGTGAGGTTTTTGCCATATTGTGGGTAGTGAGGCTTTTATTCTTTTTAAATTAATGTGTTTCAGAAATTTTCATGGATCTATTCACCTTGCCTTTTAACAAATGTACATCATGTGATGTGATGGAGATTAATGTGACCATATTACATCGGAAACCTATAATTTCTCCAAAGGTGAGGAAACCTTGTCCCCTTTGGGGAGGTGGGAAGCACACTTATTTATCCTTCTTTTTTTTGGCCAGTATTCTCCTTTACCTTGTTCTCCAAACTTGTCACATAATTTCCTTCTAAGGTGCACCAGATGGAATGATCTAAAGACCCGGATGTACAAGTCAAAGGATCCCTAAAATGCTAAGTGATTTGGAATAAAAAGTCTCAAATCCCATCTGAATCTTCATTTTCTGAAATATGTTTAACGTAATCTTGTCCCATAGTTAATCAATGAAATTAAGATTTCCACAGCCAAACCCCTGGGGTAGTTAAAGATTTTCTTACTATCCCTTGGAGATGCAGTACATGACTCATAGGTTAAATGCTAAAAAAGTCCTGCCTTAGAGAAAGCAATTTAACTTTGTGGAAGGAAGTAATTTCCACATTTATGTGACCTTGGAGCATTTTTAACCTTTTACATCTTGTATGGCTCGGTATACCAACCTAATTTTCCTTGAAACACACTTTTAGAAATACTGTATATAGATGAAAGAATGAAGATGAAGGCATTTAAAGGTCCTTCAGCAAAAAAGTGAGTGACATCTGGAGAAAGATAAGATTCAGTCTTATTTACTTTTTGAAAACATATAAGGCTTCTTATGTCATTTAAGACTCTGTTGAAAGGGATAGAAAAACTGCTTCAAAATGGTTTGAAGGAAAAAGAAGGAAATTTAACATTTTACAATATTGAAAAATCAAAGGTAGACTTGACTTCAGACACTGCTAAATCCAGCAATCAAGCAATGTTTTCCTCCACCTCCTTACTCCCATTGTTCCCAGAGCTGTGCATAGTCTGGGGAAGCCCAGTCTCTCTATAGATAGCAGCATGAGAGCTGTGAAATCTCCAGTTGTGTGTTCAGAATAGAGTGAAAGGGAAAGAGACCTCCTTTTTTGGTGGAACTTGTGGTGGAGAACTTGAGAAGGGAGCAGTGTGGACCCAAAGAAACAGGATTGTTGTTGTGCCAGATTTACTGTCTGGGGAGACACACAATCAAAATGTTACAACACAATCTAGTGTATCTCCCTGATGTGTTTTTTCTACTGAGCTAACAGGAGAAAATAACAACAACAATAACAACTCTTAAGAACACTCTCTAAAGATCTGTGTACTTTCTTGAGTGACAGAAGTGGAGATGCTTGGAGTGTTGATGGATTCCCATAGGGCACTGGAATAAGTTGGAAAGACACCCTGGCTACAACTCCTCATTGTGAGTGGAAAGGAAAATAGATATTGTTGAGCTCGCCTAGATTGGAAATGTGCCCTAGTAAGTGTCCTAGCAGGTGCTCCGTGGGACAAAGAAAGAAGTAGCTGAAGAAAACAGAAGGGAAGAAAGAAATACAAGACTGACCCTTATTGAATCTCATTCCTTTGGTCGCCATCATTTCTCCAGACCCATGTCTATTTCCTCACAATCTCCTACCCCTTAGAGGATTACCCCAGCCCTTCATTTGCCACCCTTCTTTCCCTTCCAGATCTGTCAGAATTTGTCTCTATCCATGATTACACAGCCCCTGACCCTGTGGCTTGGATCTAGAAGGCTCCTTATTTCCAGTGCTTGATGACAGATGGAATGTGATTATTTATTATAAATGCAAAACAGTCTTTCCAAGATGGTAATCTGATTGATTTTCTTTCTAGCCATCCATGTCAATATTTTGTATGTATTGAGGTTTCATCTTCTCCATTTCTCTCAGTGAATTTTGATGCTTTTATGGGTTGTTGCACCCCATAGACTGGTTCCCCTACTCGTCCAGCTTTCTCTCACCACACTTAGACTTATACTTTGTTACATCAATGCAAACCCCCTGTAGTTCTCTAGGCATTCGTATGCTGTGTACCTCTAGAAATGGCCTGAGATGAAGATTCCATGATTGAGTAAGAAAGTGCTTTCAGGAGAAACCTGGGATGCAGTAAGGGGAGCAGGATAGGACAGGGAAAGAAGCTGTAAAAGATGGATGGTCAAATGATAATGCTGGTGATCTCTGAAGCATGCATTACATCTCCCAGTTTTTCTACCTTTTATATCTCCTAATCAGTCCATCCTTGACAGTGGCCTCTTTTGGGAAGGCGCTAGCTGTCAAGTATTCCCACATGAGTCACTTTCCTTAGGTTGAGACCAATTGCCAAGAAGTCAAGTGCCACTGTGAGCTGTTAGCAACCAGTACTCAGAGCTGCTGGGATATTGACTAAACTGCTATAAGTGCTTGCTTAAGTAATTCATCCCTGGAGAAACCATCAGTCCCCCCACCCCCACCCCTCGCTCTACTGCCTGAAAACATGACTTGATATGGTGTATTTCAAACTTCAGCCTGTATCAGAATCAACTCAGGGCTTGGTGAAACTCAGCTTGCTGGCTCTTGCTCTCAGAGATTTTGATTTGGAAACTGGGGTAGAGCCCAGCTGTTGCATCGAGCAACACCACGATGATAAACAGGAGTCAGGAGTCCTGAGGCAGGCTACATAATGCAGGATGATGCTGAAAAGCAAAATCAATTGAGAGGAAGGAGGACAAAGAGAAAAGGGAGGCAGAGACTAGAAAAAGTGCTTTATCATCTGCAGTATCAGGGATTGGGAGTCTGCCTTCCAGGCACTTCTCATCTGCTTGATGACTTGGTATTATAATTGAGATTAAGCTCCAGTTCCCCAGCGGTTTCACCCTTATCAACAAGGTGTTCCACTGATCCACTGATCAGCTTTTGGGGTCCCTTGTAATACAGCTGTCCTCAGCAGCCCCCCCCCATTCCCAGTCATACCTCATGATGCATAGCCTTCCCAGCCTGATCCAGCTTTGTGCTCTTGTTTGATTTGAAAGGCACCTTGTAGGGTTGTGCTCCTGTGCCTAACTGAATGGGTCATTTTAACCTTGCTTAAGATTTCGAACAGTAGGTAACAAAATGGGGCCCAAACAGGCCGCTTAGGAGTAGCAGACCCACACCCAATAATTTATATTTCTAACAAGTTCCCATGTTATGTTGATGGTGTTTGTCTGAATCCCCAACTCTCTGAGAATGTGTGGTTTTATACATTTTACCTTCCCTTCTTAACTTAATTGATCTATAACCACCTTAAGGAAAACTTCTTATTTATTCATATCCTCATCGCTCCTCCTCACATTGAAGGAGCCATTTTTTGTTTGTTTGTTTGTTTTGGTTTCACTGACAACACCCCGTGCACTTACCACACTATGTAAGAGTTTTGTTTCAGGTAGTAGTGGAGAGTTATGAGGACTCAACCAGAAGAGTGAAGGATGGCACATGTTTAGACTTCAAAGGAAAAGCTTCTATTGGATTTCTCTTAAAAATGAATCATTTCTCATTACCTCATAGACCTTTGAGAACAGTACTCTGTCACATTCATCGCGATATATCTGAGATCTTAGAATTTTACCTGATTCCTTGTAGGAGTCCAATATAGGTCTATTAAACTGAACAATGTCAATCTTGGTTTCGTGGAAAAAAATGTTTAGCTTACCTATGTTAATAAGTGACATAAGTGAAATACTTGCATAAATGTATGTTTAACTCAGTTATGGGAAATAAAATAATTTGCAAATAAACCTTGAAGAATAAATTTATTTTTCAGTTGAAGCTTGCCTTCTCTAGGACACAGTATTTATCCCTCAATATATGTAGGAAGGTATTAGTATGACTTTTTATACACACACAAATGAGTCACTTCCTGAAATAAGCACCATTTCTGCCCCAACACTTACTTAATTCATGAACCTGTAATTTGCTTTTGGAAAAATCATCTCATGAAATGATGATGACTTGAGGTTTCAGAAACCTGGCACAGAACAAGAAAAAAAGTAAACTTTGTGGCAACGCTGCAAAGAACAAAATGTAAGCCGCGTTTAGTGTCAGTAGCTGTTAAATACACGCATTCACAGTGGCAGACAACCTTCCTTTAGAAAACACAGGCCAGTGACAGAAGATAACAAATACATGCCATTCTCTGTGAAAGTATGAGTGTTCTCTCCAGAAGAAACATGATAATTGGTAATTGGGGAAAAAATTAGAAAAAGGTGACTTTGGTAGAGTGGCTAGGGAGTATATAATGTAATGGCTGTTTGGGTATATATTCATCAAAGCTGTTGACATAGTTCTCTTATTAGCTAATATTTTAAATGTTGTTTTAAGGAAATAGCACATCTGTAAAGCACCAGAAGCAAGAGGGTCTGGAGTGGTTGCTGTTAAACCTCTTTGCTAATTGGACACGCCAGCCACTGTTGCACCATTAGTCTGCAGCTGTACCTGACAGGCTAAACAGCCTGAGCAAACCCAGCATTTGGAATTAATGTGTTTACTTTAAGAAACACAAAGTCTGATTCAATTAGCATCCAAAATCATGGAGCTACAGAATTTAATGTTGAAGGCTTTCTTTCATTTTCTTTTTAAATAAAATTTCTACTACAGCATTTACAGAACCTAAATTAATGATGAAGAGATGTATTACTTTTGTCTTAGAGGCTGAAAACATAAAAAAGTTGGATTAAAATTATGAAGCTACTCTGACATGATATATTAAGAACTCTGAATGATGCCTAGGGATGTAGAAGAGGAGAAAAACACTTGAGTAAGTAAACAGAGTTTATGAGACTTGTTTATGCCAGGAAAGCAGGATGAATATTTCTGACTAAAAGTTAATTAACTATTTTGCCTCAGCGAGCCAATTTGTCGTCTTAAACTTTGATTCATTAACTGCAGACTGAGAGGGTTGCTTGTTCCTTGGTGTACTCATAGACTGAGTTTGTGTTAAATGGTGCTGTGAGATATTGTCTGTTCTTTCCAATTGAAACTAACGGAAAAGGCTATTATACTGCAAGTAAGACTTTTTAAGTGGCAGTAAGTAGATGGGTAGTCTTTCAGAGCAAAGCCTAAGAACTATATGGCTTAATTGCAAAGCTAATCAACCCTTATTAAATAAAACAAGGGCAAATCCAGGATTTTCGAGTCTGCACATTTAATGGGGCATGGAAGTTGCCCAGTTGGCAATTCTGAGATCTTAAGACTCATGAACTAATGGTTTCTGCCTGCCCCTTTAGGATTTGCCACTTGGAGGCTGTAACCTTCTTTGAAAAAGTAAGTTTCTTGTGATGACAAAATAAATCTCCATTTGTCAAGATATTGGCTTTATTTCTAATTGCGACATATTTTATGCAAGACCATGTGCTGGATGTGGAACACCTTGGGCAAAAGAAAAGTAAAGACACTTTATTTAGAATCTTCGTAAGTCATTTCATTAGTCATTCTAACTTTTTCCCTATTATAATGACCTTTGAAGATTTTAATCACAGCTATGGAAGGAAATATTTGAGGGGTCAGAGTACATGTTATTTAAAGGGAAAATTTGTACCCAACCACACTTACCTATACATGGCTAACTCTATATCCATAGGACATATATTTGGGAATATTTGTGAAAAATCCCAGAACTTTGGTGAATTGGTTCAAATAGAAATAGAAGAAATATCATTCTTCACAAAAAATATCATTCTTCACATTCAGCACAAACATGTCACCCACCCTTTATGTGAACCTCAGTCCTGAGCTGTCTCCTTCACCCTGTCATGAAAGGCAGCCCTTCTTGGAGCAGCTTCGTCATGTGTGCTGGTATAAGACCCCTTCAATGTGGACTAGACTGTAAGCTCCATGAGGGGAGGACCCTGTGTGTCAGAATTGTATGCCCACTTCTTGGAACAGTGCCTATGGAATGAATAATGGAATGAATGATGAATGAACAAATGAATGATTGCATCTGGGCACTGAAAATGTATTGAGAAGGTTGTAGTGATTTGAGAAGGTTGTGGTGGTGTTTTGTTTAATAATGAGCTAAGCTAGATTTCAGTGTTGGATTTATGGGCAGCCAAACAGTGACTAAGCACAATGTGTGCTTCAAGGGATTAAAATTTTTGTTCTTTTTCTTACTATGTAACTTTAGCAAGCTATTTAATCTCACTAAATCCTGATTTTATCACTCCTAAATCAGAGTTAATAATGATAATACCTTTCTTATAGGCTTACTGTGAGGAATGAAAATGGTCATGTTTGTTGAACACCTATTCCTCAGCAGGAAGACGACATGAAACTGCCATGCGTTATGACCTAATTCATCTGAAAGTGGAATTTGTTTTCAAAGAGAGTAAGAAAACGCTGGTATTTTTAGGTGAGGTTTTATAAACACAGAAAGATTTAACTAGCAGTAATTTACAAACCAACACTTGCTGTTTCAAAGATTCTAGCCTGTGCTATGTACTGAAAATGATCTACATTCATGCCCGCTGTCTTGACTCAAAATGAAACACAGACATTGAACAAGCTGACTGTGTCTCATTGTATCGAATGAATACAGGCAAGTCTGACATTAGTATGGGTAGTAAGAACAAAAAAAAAAAAATGGGCAGAACATTTATTCAGATTAAATGTCCCTACATTATAAAGTAACCAGCAATATAATCACAATGGTGAAGCAGAAATCTTGTCAAGATTCCCGAGATGCTAAATTTTAGAATTTTGTGTGTGTGTGTGTGTGTGTGTTGAGGGTGAGGGTGAGACAAATTGAGAGAGAAGTTTTTGGAGGAATGGATGTCTAAAACTTTTAACATGGCATACTGAAACAGTGGAATTTGACCTTGATGGAAATCATAGAAAATCAGTTATCCTTTGAAAAGCAGTTTTACATGTTCCCCTAAGTAAAGAGGACTACTGCCCTGGAGAGGATATATTTTTTTATCCTCATAGCTTGGCACCAAGTGCTCTATCTTTGATCCACAGTTGGTGCATGTAAATTCTTCCCTATGCAGTGAACAAGAAGGGATTGTTCTTCATTTCTTGCAGCCATATTATCTCCATGGGCAAATTCCCTCACCTCTTCAACACCTACACTAAAGTTGCCATTATAGGCTGCTATTCCTTCAGGCAGTTTTGGTGTTGATTTTTGTGATTTACTCACCTGTCTCAGCCAAAAGAAAACACACACTTGCACACACACAATGTTGAAGATTCAAGCAGCTCCTTTAAAAATTGTGCTAAAAAGCATATAACATACAATTTACCATGTTAACCATTTTTAAATAGTTAAGGGCTTTAAACCAGATCAGCCACGTTCAGTATATTTATATTGTTATAAAATAGATCTCTAAAACCTCTTAATATGATAAATGAAAACTATACTGATTGAATGACAAGTTATTTTTCCCCACTCCCAACCTCTGGAAACCACCATTAAACTTTCTGAGTTTGACTGCTTTAGATACCTCATAATACAGTGATTGTCTTTGTGAATGGTTTATGAACTTACTGTAAAGTCCTTAAGTTTCATCTGTGTTGTGGTATGGGACAGAATTTCTTTTTAAAGACTGAATAATATTCCGTTATATGTTTGTCACGGATTTTCTTTATCCATTTATTCATTGATGGGCATTTGAGTTGCTTCCATCTTTTAACTCTTGTGAATAATGTTGGGATGAATGTGAGTGTAGAAATATTTCTTTGTGATCCTGTCCAAACAGCTATTTATTCAAAGTTACTGGAGATTAAATCCAAATCAGAATGGAATGGAGCCAATAACATGGAAAGTTGTCATTACTGGATTTAAGCTAGCAAATTTCTTGTTATTTATTAAAAAAGAATATAGGGTGGGCCTCCCCTGATGGTGTAGTGTTTGAGTGCTGGGCTGCAAGGCTGCCTGCAGCCTCTGCAGCACCGGTTCATTCCCCGGCCTCTGCAAAGGGTCCCACCAAAAAAAAAAAAAAAAAAAAAAAAAAAAAAAAAAAAGACTATAGGGTTCACCGCTGAGATCTCTGTGTGATTCCTAAATGAATGTTTATTATGAAGATATGTGTCCTTTTTGTTTCTCACAATGCCCACCACTACTTCCTGCATTTCAGCTCTTTGAGTCATTTTGATATGCTCCTGCTTCATGTTTCTCCTTGTCCTGGGTTTTTATCTTTCCTTCCATATCGGACAAGTGCATAGGATCCTCTTACATCTTTGAGATTTTCCCTTCTCCTTTCTATGTTCTGCGTCCTAAGCATTCACTCTTTCTTTAACTTTAATAATTTACTTATTTATATATATTTTACATCATTGTTTATTTTTTTTCCTTAAGCAATTACTCTTCTTCCTGTTTGTTACTCTGAGCCACAAGTGTGGAGATAAGGAATAGGAAAGTAGGAGGGGTTGTCACTAGGTTGCAATAGCCTCTTTGATCTTCAGTTGTGCCTAACTAGAAAAATAATGAATAAGTGTTTAATTTTTTTTATTTTATATAATTCTTACATGCATTTTCATTTTGGTATTTTCCCCATACAATTGCACCCCCCTTTATTTTGACCCTAGTCCTTCCTCTCCCTGCCCCTCTCCCTTCTCCTCCCCACCCCCTTTTCCTCCCCCCTCCAAGTGTGTCTCTGGTTTATAGTTGCTTGTTGATTTTGATTTAGAAAAATAATGAATAAATGCATGCATGACTACACAATACCTTATATATTATTGATTTCTGTTGACCTGACTTGTAAAATGTTTGGCTGATATTTGAGAGTATGGAAAAGGGCTTTGTATCAAGTAGAGATTTAAGATTCAGGAGTTGTCGCCTGTATTCTTGTCCTGGTTTCATAGAGGACATAGGCACAACAGCCTAAGTTCATTCATGTGCAGTCAGGATTATGAGGTTCAATATTCCAGAGAGGATGTGAGAGGGCCGGTGATCAAGGCGATGAAGGTTGGCTTGGTAGGGGTAGGGCACTCCCTATCCATCATCACAATTGAGAGCCAAAGTGTATGGAAAATGTATCAGAGATCAAGAAAGAAGTGAGACCAGTGTATATGAATGTGTGCAGAGAGAGACCAAACCTAGGCAAATTAGTTATCAGGAATGGCACCAAAGCAGTAAGTATTGAGACATTTACAGAGTTCATGGATCAATAATATTAATATCACTATTTTTTTAAGATTTATTTATTTATGCATACAAGAACTGGGGTACAGGCCAGAGGTGTGGGAGAGGGGTGAGAGGATTCACCAGAGACAGAGTGGGGAACAGAACAGGCAGATTGACCGAAGTACACTGCTGAGGGGAGCAGTGGATGAGTCAGGAGAGGTCTGCTGTGCCATGTATGCAGCTCCCTGGCTGGCCAGGAATCGAACTCGTGCTGCAGTGGCTGCGGGTAGTTTCACAGGTTATGTCTTAACCCTTGGGCCACCAGGGAGGCCCCAATATTAATATCACTATTAATAGTTGTACTTATTGACTACTTAATCTGTGCCAGATACTACTAAGTACCTTTCATGCATTGTGCCATTTAATCCTCACTACAACCCTATGAGGTAAGTTTTATTATTATCTGAATTTTACAAATGAGAAAAACAAGTTTCAGGCAAGTTAAGTAACTTTCTCATGGACACAGTAAATGGGAGAGTTTTCAGACTCAATACTGCTTTCTGGTTGTAAATAGATAGGAACTGGTCTGAGTGAATAAGAGGATAAGTAAAATGTCACATAATTTTCTGCATTATACCGTTATAGTGCATTTCCTGGTAAATAACAGATATCGTTTATCATTGATTTGGATTCAATGACTTTGTTTAGATAAAAGCAATTACATCAAAATTCAATAGATGTTTATGTATAATCAAACAAAAAAATTGGTATGAGTGGAAACCTTAAGTTTTGAATTTTTGAGAGAAGGTTTTCAAACACTTAGTTCCCAAATGCAGTCCCATACTTTCCACAATTATCTAAATTCTTGTTCAAAAATAGTGCCACTGTTGAGAAAGATGTCAGCATTGACATGCACATTTTAAGAGTTAAAAACATCTGGCTTCCCAGACAGACTTTCTTTTTTGATTTTGCAATCATATATATGGAATAAATGTTTTGAAGGACAAGTTGGGGCATTGATCTGAGCCTTTGCAACTTGAGAATGAATCTTACGTTGGGAGAAGGAACTGCAAGACTGCAATTGTGCATGGGCGAAGGTTGGGTGGGATGGGAAGAATGTTAAATGTGATGCCAGAAGAGGCAGGTTCATATTTGTCCTTTGCTGATTCCAAACCTGAAATGAAGATGATAGTTTCACATTTTCAGAACAGTTATTATGTGGTTCAAATGAAATAATATGTGACTGTTCTTTGCAAAATGTAAATTTAGTTAAGCAAATAGTAGGCATTTATTGTCATAAATTAATTACTAGTCTCATGAATCTATATATAAATAAAGTCCTTTATAGAACTTTCATTAGAGGGGCGACACTCTTGACCTAAGGGGTAAGTCCCTGGCCAGGGAGCTAACCCACACATAGCACAGCAGACCTTTCCTGTCTCACCCGCTGCTTCCCTCAGCTGTATATTTTAGTAGATCCACCCGTTCTGCTCTCCACTCTTTCTGTCTCTGGTGAATCCTCACATCCCCACATCTCTGTCCTACACCCTAGATCTAAGCAAAAATTAAAAAAAAAAATCAAAATTAAAATGTATAATTTAAAAAATAAAATAAAATAAAATAAAATAAAATAAATGTATAATACCATTATCAGTTGTATGGCATGCAAAAATTTTCTCCCAATCAGTATAAATAAATAAGTTATTAAATATAAAAAAATAAATGTATAACACCAGTTCTAGGAGTGCCTCAAAGATTCAAAAGAAGGCCCTAGGGCAACTTATCGTATCTTGAAATGGGGGTTGTTCAGTTGGTGAGCGTGGGACAAGGCACCAAGTCTTCCTTTAAAGACAAAGACTTAATTACAAAGTCACCAACAAGGCTTTGAGCTGCTGGAGCGTCGAGTTTCCGAAGTGACTTCCAAGACCCACAAGAGGGAGCGCATGCTCTTCACTTCTGAGGCACTGCTGATTAGCTTTCCAATAGCACATTCAAAACAGACAGTAGTTTGGGAGGTGAGGTGTGATGGAGAAAATGATCAAGAGAAATGAGCTCCTTCAAGAAAAATTATTGGAAGATGTAAACCTTAAGTTCTTCAGTGTGTTTGAAAGTCCTTGAGAAAATTCTGGCCAGAATCCCTTTTCACTCGCTCCTTAAAGGAAAAAGAGCAGCTGCTATCATTTCAGATTAATTTTTTCTGGCTTAACATCTATCCCAAATATTCTCTTCCTGGAAAAGAGCATTGGGAAATGATGCTGCAGTGGAAATGATGCCCAACTCCACTTAGGCTAGGCAGCTTTGTGAGGCAAGCAGGAATACATGGTTTTGGCATTTGTAATCACAACTTGATTCAGTTAAACATTCAGAGAGCAAGAAGAGCAAGAAGTGTATGCCCACACATATTAAAACATGCCAACTACCTGAAGTATGTTATAAAGACTAGAAAAGTGTGTGTGTGAACTTTGTGTAAATTGAATAGGTCTATATGAAATAGAATATTATCCTTAAATCTTATAAACTTGGAAGTACATTTCACTATCTATATTTTTAATCCAATACATAATAAAATTACTAATGCAATGAATCTTTTAAAAACAATTAAAAAATGATTATTTTTGACAAGCCCTTAATAAGAAAACACTTACTAGCCCTTAGTAAATCAAAAATGAAACTGCAAAATGTCATTTCATAGTGTTGAGTTTCAATTGAATGACATGCAATGAGGAGGGGCCAACTGACTGCCTCCCAAAGGGTCTATGTGGGCAGTATTCATTATAGATATGAAAATCAGAAACTGGATTGGACAACCCTTTCAAAGCAAAT
The DNA here is from genome assembly GCF_014898055.3 of Talpa occidentalis. Lineage (NCBI taxonomy): Eukaryota > Metazoa > Chordata > Mammalia > Eulipotyphla > Talpidae > Talpa > Talpa occidentalis. The sequence goes on from NW_023605083.1 coordinate 29,748,805, forward strand.
CCGTCTTTTAGGGGTTCATTAATGTATGAATATTCAAAAAATGAGAAATGTAACTTGCATTTTCTTTTTTTTTTTATTAGATAATAAATTTTATTGTTATATTCCCCATACAATTGCAGCCCCCCCATTCTGACCCCAATCCCTCCCCTCCCGCCCCCGCCCCCCTAAAAGTGTCTCTGGTTCATAGTTTTTTGCTGATTTTGATTTTCACTTTCTTATAGTTATTCATTTTCCTGGTCCCTTATTTAAGTTTTCTAGATTCCTGCTATGAGTGAGACCATCCGGTATTTTTCTTTTTCTTTTTGGCTTATTTCGCTGAGCATGATCCCTTCCAGCGCCATCCATGTTGCTGCAAATTGCATGTGTTTATCTTTTTTGAATGCTGAGTAATATTCCATGGTATATATGTACCACATCTTCTTGATCCAGTCATCTATTTTTGGGCATTTGGGCTGTTTCCAAAGCTTAGCTATTGTAAACAGTGCTGCTATAAACATAGGGGTGCAGGTGTTCTTTGGAATTGATGTTTCTGTGTCCTTTGGGTAAATTCCTAGGAGTGGAATTGCTGGATCATGTGGAAGCTCTATGTTTAGTAGGTCCAGAAATCTCCACACAGCTTTCCACAGTGGTTGGACCAGTTTGCACTCCCACCAACAGTGCAGAAGAGTTCCTTTTTCTCCACACCCTCGCCAACATTTGTTGTTGCTAGTTTTTTTAATATGTGCCATTCTCACTGGTGTAAGATGGTATCTCATGGTAGTTTTGATTTGCATTTCCCTGATTACAAGTGATGTTGAACATTTTTTCATATGCCTGTTGGCCATTTGCATTTCCTCTTCTGAGAAGTTTCTTTTAGCTCTTCTGCCCATTTTTTGACTGGATTATTTTCTTTGTTGTTGTTGAGTCTCATCAGCTCTTTGCAGATTTTTGTGATCAGTCCTTTATCATTAGTGTTGGGTGCAAAAATGTTCTCCCAGTTGGTGGGGTTTCTCTTTGTTTTTGTTATTGTCTCTTTTGCTGTGCAGAAGCTCTTTAATTTGATGTAGTCCCAGCTGTTTATCTTTCTCTTCACTATCACTGCTTTGGGTGATGTGTCTGTAAAGATGTCTTTGATGTGCAAATCCCGTAGTGTTTCGCCTATATTTCCTTCTATGTATTTTATGGTTTCAGGTCTTATGTCTAGTTCTTTAATCCATTTTGAGTTGATTTTTGTGTATGGTGTGAGGTAGTGGTCAAGCTTCATTCTTTTGCATGTAGCGACCCAGTTTTCCCAGCACCATTTATTGAACAAACTTTCTTTGCTCCAATGCATAGTCTTTGCTCCTTTGTCAAAGATTAGTTGACCATAAATCTGTGGGTTTATTTCTGGATTTTCTATTCGATTCCATTGGTCTGTATGTCTGTTCTTGTTCCAATACCATGCAGTTTTGAAGATTATGGCTTTGTAGTAGAGTTTGAAGTCTGGGAGTGTGATGCCTCCATTCCCTTCTTTTTTTTTCAGGAGAGCTTTGGCTATTCGGGTTTTTTGGTGATTCCATATGAATTTCATCAATAATTGTTCTATTTCTTTGAAGAATGACATTGAAATTTTGATTGGAATAGCATTGAATCTGTATATTGCTTTTGGAAGGATGGCCATTTTAATAATGTTTATTCTTCCAATCCATGAGCAGGGGATGTCTCTCCATTTCTTTGTGTCTTCTTCTATTTCTTTTAACAGTGTTTTATAGTTTTCTTTGTATAGGTCCTTTACCTCTTTTGTTAGATTTATTCCCAAATATTTGATTTTTTTTGTTTCAATAACGAAAGGGATGGTTTTTTTGATTTCTTCTTCTTCAGATTTATTGTTTGTGTATAGGAAGGCTACTGACTTTTGCGTGTTGATTTGTATCCTGCCACTTTACTGAACTGATTGATGAGTTGAATTAGCTTTTCTGTGGAGTTTTTGGGGTTCTCTATGTATAATATCATATCGTCTGCAAATAGTGATAGTTTGACTTCTTCTTTTCCTATTTGGATTCCTTGGATGTCTTTCTCTTGTCTTATTGCCCTGGCTAGGACTTCCAGTATTATATTGAAAAGCAGTGGTGAGAGTGGACATCCTTGTCTTGTTCCAGATCTTAATGGAATTGCTTTCAGCTTTTCACCATTGAGAATGATACTGGCTGTTGGCTTGTCATAGATGGCCTTTATGATGTTAAGGTATGTTCCTTGTATCCCAAGAATTTCAAGGGCTTTTATCATGAATGGGTGTTGCACTTTGTCGAAAGCTTTCTCAGCATCTATTGATATTATCATATGGTTTTTATATTTCTTTTTGTTGATGTGTTAGATAACGTTGATTGATTTTCGGATGTTAAACCATCCTTGTGTCCCTGGAATGAATCCTACTTGGTCGTGGTGAATTATCTTATGGATACATTGTTGGATTCTGATGGCTAGAATTTTATTGAGGATTTTTGCATCAGTGTTCATTAGGGAGATTGGCCTGTAGTTTTCCTTTTTTGTGTTGTCCTTGTCCGGTTTTGGTATTAGTGTAATGTTGGCTTCATAGAACGTGTTTGGTATTGTCCCTTCCTTCTCAATTTTTTGGAAGAGTTTGTGAAGGATAGGCACTAATTCGTCTCTGAATGTTTGGTAGAATTCATTTGTAAATCCATCAGGTCCTGGGCTTTTGTTTTTGGGGAGGTTTTTGATTACCATTTCAATTTTGCTAGTTGTAATTGGTCTGTTTAGGTGCTCTATTTCTTCTTTATCTAGCTTTGGGTGATTGTAGAGTTGTAGGAATTTGTCCATCTCCTCTAGATTGTTAAACTTGTTTCCATATAACTGTTCATAGTAGTTACTGATTATTCTTTTGATTTCTGCTGTGTCCGTTGTGATTTCTCCTCTTTCATTGATGATCCTGTTTATTTGTGCTTTCTCCCTTTTTTCCTTTGTGAGCCTGGCTAAGGGTTTGTCTATTTTATTGATTTTTTCAAAGAACCAGCTCTTGGTTTCATTGATCTTTTGGATTGTTTTTTTAGTTTCAATTTCATTTATTTCTGCTTTGGTTTTTATTATTTCTTTTCTTCTACTGGTTTTGGGGTTTTTTTGTTGTTCTTTTTCTAGATCTTTGAGCTTCGAGATTAGGTTGTTTCTTTGAGTTCTTTCTTGTTTCTTGATGTGAGCTTCTATTGCTATATATTTTCCTCTTATTACTGCTTTTGCTGCATCCCATACATTTAGGATATTGGTGTCCTCCTTGTCGTTCAATTCAAAAAATTTTTTAATTTCTTCTTTGATCTCCTCATTAGTCCAGTGGTCTTCCAGTAGTGTGGTTTTTAATCTCCATGAGGTAGGAAAGTTTCTTGCCTTCTTTTTATGGTTTATTTCTAGTTTGATGCCTTCATGGTCAGAAAAGATGGTTGATATGATTTCAATCTTGGTGTATCTGTTGATGTTTGTCTTGTGCCCCAGTATGTGATCAATCCTGGAGAATGATCCGTGTGCGCTTGAGAAAAATGTGTACTCCGTTTTTTTGGGGTTTAGTGTTCTATAGATGTCTGTTAAGCCCAATTGCTCTAGGTCCTTATTTAGAGCTTTGGTTTCTTTACTTATTTTTTGTCTTGTTGATCTATCCATTGTTGATAGTGGTGTGTTGAAGTCTCCCACTACGTATGTGTTTTCTCTGATGTCTGTTTTCAGACAGGACAACAGTTGTCTGATATATTTTGGTGCTCCTTCGTTTGGTGAGTATATGTTAATGAGTGTTATTTCTTCTTGAAGTATTGTCCCCTTGATCATAATGTAGTGACCATTGGGGTCTCTTTTTATCTTTTTGAGTTTGAAATCTGTTATATCTGATATAAGTATAGCTGTTCCTGCTTTCTTTTTTGGTCCATTTGCTTGTAGGATTGTTTTCCATCCTTTAACTTTGAGCCTATTTTTATCTTTTGTAGCTAAATGTGTTTCCTGGAGACAGCAAAAGGTTGGGTTTTGTTTCTTAATCCAGGCTGCAACTCTGTGTCTTTTTATTGAAGAGTTTAGTCCATTTACATTTAGAGTTAATATTGATATGTTAACATCTGTATTTGCCATTGTGTTTGTCTTTCCTTTGATTTTATTTATTTATTCTTTTAATAACTTTTTTTTTTTTTGGCCTTCTTTCATTGTTATTCGTCCCTCTGAGGTTCTGGTTTTAGGACTCCTTGTAGTATTTTTTGGAGTGGGGGTTTAGTTGCAATGAAATTCTGGAGTTTCTGTTTGTCTGGGAAGGTCCATATTCTTTCTTCAAAGAGGAAGGAGAGCTTTGCGGGATAGAGTATCCTTGGTTGGCATCTGTTTTCTTGGAGTCTGTTGACTATGTCCCTCCACTCTCTCCTTGCCCGTAGTGTTTCTTCGGAGAAGTCTGATGTCAGCCTGATTGGCTTTCCTTTGAATGTTATCTGTTTCTTCCCTCTTGCCAGCTTCATTATTTTTTCCTTGTCCTGGATTCTTGGGAGCTTTACTATTATGTGTCTTGCTGTATTTTTCCTTTCGTCATGGAAGTTTGGTGTTCTTCTTGCTTCTTGTATATCAATTTTCAGCTCCTTCTTCACATTTGGGAAGTTCTCTTCAATTATCTCTTTGAATATTTTCTCTGTTCCTACTTCTCTCTCCTCTCCTTCTGGTATTCCTATAACTCTTATATTTCCTTTCCTCATGGAGTCAGATAGTTCCCGAAGTCTTTCTTCATTCTTTTTCCTTCGTACTTCTCTTTCCTTTTCTGTTTTGGTTCTTTTTATTTCTGTGTCTTCAAGATTAGTTATTCGTTCTTCCATTTCATCAATTCTGCTTTCATTGCTTTTCCCAGAATTCTTTAGTTCTTCCATTAATTCTTTGATCTCCTGCATTTCTTTTACTTCCCTCTTTAGGGACTCAATTTCATTCTTCTGATCGTTGATTATTTTTCCCTTATCATTGTTTTCCTTTATGACTTCTGTCAGTTTTTTAATCACGGCAATTTTAAATTCTCTTTCTGGAAGGCTCAGAAGTTCTTCCAAATTACTGTCGTTGCAATCTGGGGGCTGGTTTTCTTTTTGTGGTGTGCTTTTTCTCTGGAGAGTTGCTAGGTTGCGTGTGGTCCTTCTCCTCCCTACTGTCTGTTTTCTAATTTGCCGTATGCGTTGGGACACTGTGTTGTTGGGACTGGCCGGCATCTTGGGTGGGCTTCTCTGCTCCCCTCTGGTTCCTCCAGGAGTCATCTGTCAGTTTCAAGCAGTCTTTACTGGAGAAAGGTCCCTGTTCTAAAATGCCGATGTGGGGACACACTCCCCTGTGCGCCTGGTCTGCCCCGGCGGTGGGTTCCTGCTCCCCCTCTGGGCTTGGACTGCAGGCCAGAGAGGGTCTGGCGTGGGCGAACTTCCCCCGCTCACCTCTGGCTCCTGAGGAAGCCTTCTGCAGGTAATCTTTACTGAAGAAATGTCCCTATTCTATAATGGTGATGTGGGACACACTCCCTGCGCGTCCGGTCTCAGGCACACTCTTTTGCGCGCTTGGTCTGCCCCGGCTGTGGGTGCTCGCTCTCCCTGTGGGCTCAGACTACTTGTTCGGAAGGGGCCCGGTGTGGGCTAACTCCCCAGCTGGCCACTAGCTCCTTCAGGAGCCTGTGCTGGCTTCAAGTCGCTAGGTGGCGCCAGAGATCTCTCCTAGAGCCCTTGGGGAGCTGATTTTCCACCCCGTGGGACAGGGAGCAGAGCAGGGATGGTAGGGTACACCTCAACGGCTTTGGGGTGCTGTGTCTGCCTTGTGCCCCACCGTCGTGGGGAACCCACGCCCCTAATTTCGTGCCCCGGGTCTCAGTTCCAAAGCCCTCAGTTCCAGGACGCGGGCTGTAGCCCAGATCAGTGGCGCGGGAATGGCGCCTTTTGAATCCCGCTCCCCTGCCTGGGCGCCTGGTTCCTGCTCACTCAGGGAGGGCCTCCGCGTGTCTCCCCGCAAGCCTAGGTCGCAGGCGCGGGGACCTGGGCAGCTGCGATCCGATCCGGATCCGCGTTTGCTTTTCAACCACACTGCTTTTCAGAGCGATCCGCGCCGCTTTCCGCGCAATCCCGCTCCGCGCCTGCTTTTCCAGCGCGCAGCTTTCCGCGCAAGCTTACCGGGCGGCCGGGGCTGTGTGCTGGTGCTGGTCTCCTCCTGGGGGGCGGGGCTCTCTTTAATGGCGCCTGGAGCTCACCTCCGCGGCGGATCCTGCAGGGTTCGCCTCAGCTCCCGTTCACAGGGTGTGGTGGCTGCAATAGTTCCTTTCCACTCACAGTCCCGCTTGCTGCGTCCTTTGTTCTTGTTGGCCGTTTTGGTTTGTTGTTTTCCTCCTCTCTGCCGGTCGGAGAGTGCCGCCTCTGTGGGCGGGGGAGGGGAGCAGGGTTCTGCGCTTCCCTCCCTTCTGGTCCTCTTTTATGGCCACTTTCTTCTTCGGGCAGTTCGCTGGCGTCACCCGTTTATCTTCCGTGTCCCGGTTCTCACTGGGACCTGCTGCTTTTCCTCCCTATTAACTTTTTTTAATGGGAGATCTTACTCGCAGCGTCTCCTCGCCGCCATGTTGCTCCGCCCCTCTGGTCTGTAACTTGCATTTTCTAAACAACCTAAGCAGAGACTTATTACCCAATAGGAGAAACTTTTAAGGAAGCCACATTTGATCAAAAAATTGTTTGGTTGGCATGAAATCAGAGTGAAAGATCTAACTTTGATAGTTTAAGGGGGTTTATTCAGGTAAACTGTCTGAATACTGTTCTCTACTGCAAGGGTGATTTTTCCAAAGGGGCAAAAATAATAAATACCTGGTGCCCAATTCCTTTTCTCTGGAATGCTGTTTGGATAGAAAGACACACCTCTTGTCTTCCTGGGATTTCCAGTCTAGTGGGGGAGCTGACGGTGGGTAACATAAGAAAAGAGCATCTTCCCAGCAAAGGGATAGGGAAAAGATCAAGAAATACTTTAGAAGGAAACAGCACGAGCTAAGCTCTTGATTTAACCAGAGAATTATACAGTGCTAATAAATGTCTGTCTTCAAGTATGTCTCAAACCCAATTTGGCCATAACTTTTACCTTCTAGGTCATTTTAGGATGTGAGCAATTATTCAGCAAGCAAGGGCAGGTTCAGCTTATCTGGAATTCATGGGATCTTTGAACACTGTTCAGTAATTCACCCCAGCAGCATTTGCCGAGGCATGGTCTCCTGAAATTGGATGTGGTTCATATTTTGGCTTGTGCTTTTGTCTTTTGTTGATGTAGAGATCAGCTTACTGCATGGTCACTATAGTATTTCCCATCATTTAGCTTTGTTTTTATGTTTACTACTTAGGTTAATGGTTCACAAAGGAAACCAATTAATCAGGAGACTAAGGGACATGTGACTACTGAAGTCAAATGAAATTTTGGACTACAAAGGAAATTTCCATCAAGGATCATATCAAATATATGACCACAATCAAATCAACAATATATTTATTGGCAAATTTGCTTCACCAATGGCATCATCATTATCCATTCAATTGCTCAAATCAAACCCTAGGAGTTTATTCATGATTCTCCTCCTTCACATGTAATGTATTCCTAATCTCTCAGCAAATTCTATTGGCTGATCTCCATAGCTAAAACTCAAGTCCCAGCCACTATCAGTTCTTATCAGGACCTTAGCAACCAGTTAAAATATTTTCTTCCTATGTCCTCTTACTCTTCTTTCCCTGTCTGAACCCATCTTCTATACATTAACTGTAAATGGGAGAGTGTCATATCCATACATTTAGAATAAAATTTAAACTGTACTGTGGCCTGAAAGATCTCACTTAGAGATCTCACGGATCTGAGCTCTTCTATCTTGCAGACCCCACTCCCCGCCTTTCCCAATAGCTGCACTAAGCTTTCTGATTTGAAAAGTCTCACATCTCTTCATTTCAGTGTCTTTGCACCAGCTGTTCCCTGTGCTTGCAATATTTCTTCCAAGACTTTTGTCTTGCTGTTTCTCAGTATTTTGCTTGTATTGTATTTTGAGGAGCATCCTTCCTTTGCTATCTTAGTTGAATTAAATCTTCTCTTTCATTTAGCATGTAACATTTTATCTTTCATCTTCTTTATAGCATTTATTAAATCTCAACTTTCTCATTCAAGTTTTTTAAAATTATGAATGTAGCAGTTAAGAATATGGATCTGTCCTGGATTCTCATTGCCTGGTTCCAAATACTAGCACTACCAGTATTAGCTCTGTGTTCTTGTATACATTAAGATCTCTGAGACTCGGTTTTCTCATATGGAGAATAGAGATAATAATAGTATTTACCTCATAGCTAAATGCTAGTAATTGGGAAATTTTGGTGGAAGTGCCAAGAGATTAGTGATCTTTTTTTTTTTTTTTTTTTTTTTTTGCTATTCTGTATGTCTGAAATTAGGTCAATTTTTAAAAAATGTACAAGGAGAGTTCTAAGAAGGGAATGAACTCTCCTGACTGGGGAGATCAGAGAAGTGATCATAGAGAATATTCCAGATAGAAAAAAATGGGACAAATTCCATGACAGCATTGATTTATACCTTTAGCTCTTGCTTTTGTGAAGCACCTGTAGGACATGTAATCCCTGGTTACATCAGGAATTTAGGGAGATAAGGGCTACCATTACCTACATACTTTCTATAATAGGAAATTTATGGATTTATGAAGTTTCTTTGTAATTCTCAAAACAACTGTACGTGGTAGTTATAAATCACTAGTTTATGGGCTAGTATATTAAATAACATACTAGTTTGCTTAAAACAATATCAGCTGTGTAAAAATCCCCAATTTTGAGCAATACAAACTATGTTTAAATTCTCATAGACAGAAATGAAACTCAGAGTGAAGTCCTCTGCTTATAACAATTGATGTCTTAGAGAAATTAAAGTTCAAATATCATGATTTCCTAATTTTCCTATTTCGTGCAATATCAGCCAGGAAATCTAGAAGGTAAAGCCAGAACTGTCTTCCACTGGTACTATATCATACTCAAGTTGTTCATGGGTTCTATTTATTCCAAGTTTCCAAAGGTTAGTAGGATAGCTAAGACTACCTTTATTCCCACAAATTCAGAAAATTCCATAAGTAAATCTTCATCTATTGAAGCAGTTTATTACTTGAACTATTGATTCACAGAACCAGAGAGAATGTTTTTAAGCTCATGTTAATATTGCTGGTCATTGAGCACAGCACAAATTTTAGTGATTTGCAGAAAGAGGAGAAAAATGAAAAGCGTTAGTACATTCAGCTTTGCTAATGTGTCAATCAGTCCATGCTACCTACATAGGATCCATAGCTTGGAAATATAGAACACACTTGGGAGATGCCTTCCTTCCAGAAAGAATCATCTGCATCAACTAAAAAACCTTCAGAATATTAACTCCTTTGTTCAGTGTTGCAGTTGTTGAAATGTGTTAAGAATCCTTAAATGCTTGACACTATGTGCTCCTCCCAAATTCAGCTTTTAATTTCTGGGCTCTGGTTAATTTTCACCATTTTGGTGTCAGCAGAAAAACTTCTATCATTTTTATTTCCAGTCACAGCTGCACTTGACTTCTGGAGAAATATATCAGGTCAGAGTGAGAAATAAAATCAAGGTGGCAGGGAGAACTGTTGCAGTAAAGCCAGGCCACTTACCAATGCCTAAATTTTTCTATCAAGGTCCTTTTTCCTTCGGGACTTGGCATATGAAAATTATGCCTTAGACTGTTAGCTAGTGCCAATGGGAGGGTACCTTTAGCAAGGTAACTTTATCCTCAGTCAAGATCAGATGCTGCCTCACTTAAATGTCACGGACAAGCTTTCCTTTTTCTGTTAATACAATCTGTGACCATGTTTTCCATGTGATTCCTCACCAGTCGGCTGTAGGAACAGGGATAATTTTTACGTGATCCCTGCAAAGCTTGCTTTAAAAAGCAAGGTGGAGAAAGGAGGGTAGAAATACCAAGTATATAGCAGAGGAATTCATTGATGGTTGGGGACTAGAATACCATTCCTTAGGCTCCAGAAAACTGTACTAGCCAAATCTATATATAATAGATTGTGCAAGTGCTGGTCCCTAACAAAGCATATGGCCTATTGAGAGAAAACTGGTGTGTTAGAATCACACACAATGAACTATATTCTTACAAAATTACTGTGTATGATGTTACAGAAATGAAGTCTTGTAGTTTTTCTTTCTAGTGGTTTTTTTTTTTTTTTACTATTTTTGCATGTTTATTTTTCCTTTTGTAGTTTAGAATCAATTTGTCTAGCCTCACAAAAAAAGACCTTATTAGGATAGAAATAAATTTTTATAAATTACTTTAGAAAGAACTGACATATTTATGAGTTACTATTCTATTCCTAAACAAAGGATGTCCTTCCATATGTTCCATATGTTCATATTATATCTTTTAGGAGAGTTGTAAAGTTTATTTCTAAACATTCTAAATTTTATTCATATACACGCTATCTTTTTTTTTGATATTATATATGGTTTCATCCATATTATAGACTATATTGGTACTTCATTCATTTTTATGGCTGATTAGCATTCCATTGCAACAATATGCCATGTTTTGTTTATTCTTTCTTTAGTGCATAGCCATTTGGGCTGTTTCTGCTTTTTGTCTATTATTAACAAATCTGTTATACACTTTCACTTGCAAGTTTTGTGGGGACAAATGTTTTTAATTTTCTTAGTTATATACCTACGAGTGGGATTGCTGGGCCATATGGTAACGCCATGCTTTTTTTTTTAATGAGGCACTGCCAACCTGTTTTCCACAGTGGTCACACCATATTACCATTTTATTAGGGTTCTAACTTCTCCACATCCTTGCCAACATATTATTACCCACCATTTTGATGATAGTCCTCTTAGTGGGTATGGCATGATACTGAATTGTGGTTTTTATTTATAGTCCTCTAATGACTAATGATGATGAATATCTGAATATCCTATCCTATACTTTTTGGCCATTTTTGTATCTCTTTTGGACAAATGAATCTTTTGTCTATTATAGACTGTCTACAACTTATAAAGTTTGACTTATGAGTTTTGACTTTACTATGGTGTGAAAGTGATACACATTCAGTAGATGCCATCCTTGAAATTTTGACCAATTTCCTGGCTGGCAACAGGAAGTACAATACTCTCTTATGATGTTGGGCAGTGAAGCACAGCTCCTAGTAGTCACATGATCACGAGGACCAACAATTGTCTACCAGCTATCCTGACTCTCATCAGAAGAAAGAGAAACTGATGACCCCATCATGGTAGTATCCCTACCATCCAGCAATTAATTTTAGCTCAATGTTGCTGATTGGTGGAGTCCAATGTGTTTTTAACAGTGCATGTTAATGATGAGAACCTATTCAAACATTCTGCTTTTCACTTTCAGTACAACATTTAATAAATTACATGGAAATTCAACATATCATATTGAATATAAAATAGGCACTGTATCAGATGATTTTCCTGAATTGTGGGCTAATGTGTGTTCTGAGTACTTTTTTTTTTAAGCACACATTTTAAGATTTATTTATTTATGCACACAAGAGCTGGGGTTCAGGCCAGAGGTGGGAGGGGCGGAGGGTGAGAGGATTCACCAGAGACAGAGTGGGAAACAGAACAGGCAGATTGACCAAAGTACACTGCTGAGGGGAGCAGTAGGTGAGTCAGGAGAGGACTGCTGCACTATGTGGGTTGCTCCCTGGCTGGCTGGGCATGGAATCATGCTGCAGAGGCTGCGGACAGCTTCATAGGTTGTTTCTTACCCCCTTGCATCACCAGGGAGGCCCATGTTCTAAGTACATTTAAAGTAAGTCAAGTAAGCTATGATGTTTGGTAGCTTAGGTGTGTTAAATACATTTTCCTTTTAATGTTACTTTCAATTTACAATAATCTCATTGTAAGCCTAGGGGTGTGTGTGTGTGTGTGTGTGTGTGTGTGTGTGTGTGTAATTAGATTAGATGATTTATTTGTGAGTTGTAAGATTTATGTATATATTTTGAATGCTAGACTGTGATCTTATAAATTATTTGTAAGTATTTTCTTCCACTCTGGGATTACCTTTTCACTTTCTTGATAATGTCCTTTGAAATATAAAGTTTTTAACTTTGATGAAATCCAATTTATTATTTTTTTTCTTTACTTGCTTGTGCTTGGTGTTAAATAAGTCATTGCTTAATCCAAACTCATGAAGATTTGCATCTGTACTACTTAGAATTCAACACTTTTAACTCTTACATTAAGTTGTTGATCCATTTGGGGTTAATTCTTGCATATAATATTAGGTAGGGCTCCAGATTTATTTCTCTGCATGTGTACATTCAGTTGGTCCAGCACTATGTGTGGAAAAAATCTTTCCCCACTGAATTATTTTGAGACACTTGTCTGTGTAATTAAAATTCCTAGCTTAAACTCCACATAAAGTGATCTACATTTTCACATCTGTCCCTAGTGAAACTTATCTCCCGAAACCATGGAGTCAAGATTTCTGAAAATCAAATCCATAATATTTTATTAAGAGGTTGAATTTCAGCAGTTAATTCCCAACCTCTCAGGATGTGTTCTGTTAAAGTTAGAGCATTAATTGAAAAGGAATGGGATCCTGAAAAATAGAATGAAGACACATTAATTTTCCAATGTGGTTGTCACAAACAGGTGCTCTACGTTCTTGTCAACACTTGAAGTTTTTAGTTGCTAAAAGTTTAGCCATTTTGTTGGGTATGTAGTGATATTTCCTTAACCTAAACTTTCTGATGTTATCAATTTGAAAAATCCATGGAAAAATTCTGTCATTTACATATATAAATTCCACTTATTGTTCTATGTAGTAGTTTTATTTTTTAGCAAAATAATTATATTAATGAAATAAAAATCAGAAAAATTTAAGCATTGGAATTAAATAAAAACTGGAATTTGTCTAGACATTGAGAACAGTGGAGTTAAAATTAAATGAAAGAATAAAAACTTTTACTCGAGACATTTCTAGACTTTCTATGTGGTATTAACTAGAGCAAAGTTCTAGATTTAGAATGAGTTATTGATATATAGTAAGTAGCATAGAATACATAATAATGCTGATAAATTGTATGAGTTTGAATAAGTCACTTAGATAGTATTATTATACAGTAAATATTATCTAGCCCATCAATTCCACATGTATTTAGTGAATATTTAATTTGATTATATTTGTGATCGTACTGCCTTCAGGAGCTACATGTAGGACAGAGCATATATATAGATATGTTATCATACCATGAATTGGAAATTTGGTATTTTCTGGTTCTTTTCTTCAAAGAAAGTGAGTTGGTGAGAAAGTTTAGTGATTTAGATGGAGTACTTCTCTCGTAGTTTGTGTTCTTTTTCCCAGGAACTGTAATTCTTTTCTGTTCGACAGTTTCAATGGAGTTTTATGTCTCCTTCCTTCATTGGATCATATATTCTTTGCAAATTATTTTCACAGTCTGCTAATGTTATCATCCAAAGTTCAAATTTTTATTATTTTGTTTTGATGACGATATGGTTCTTTCATTAAGTGCTGCATAATGACTATGCTTCTTAAAAAGAAATGATTCTCCTATTTTTCTGTTTTTGTTTTTGTTTTGTATTGCCTGTACCAGTTTTGTAATTGGAAAGTATATATATATTTTTTTTCCATAGGTCTATTCGGCAAATTGAAAAATTATAAGTCATTTTCTTCCACTTGGTGCTGAGAAGATCAGCATCTTATGGATAAGTTCCCAATATTCTGGGGAGACAGGACAGGTCTTGGTGAGAAGTAGACTCTCCATTTGCTTTTCTTCCCCAAATATTTTAAGTGTTCCATGTTCTGTTGCAATTGAAAGCACCTTTCCAAACAAAGACTAGTCTTGGGGACTTGGCAATTTTTGCTAGGTGGTTGTGAGTGTGCCTTTAGATGGCAAAATGTGTCATATTTCTTGATCTATTTCCCTTTACTTTCTTCTGCAAAAGTACACTTAGATTCTGGTATGTTTATTTAATTTGGTAACTTTTTGTTTAATTGACATATATCCCAGCAGGAGAAAAATAGATGTCAATACTTTCTGCAAAAAATTATTAAAAATTCCTCATAAACCAGAGTCACACTATGGGGGGAGGGGTGGAGGTGGGGGAGAGAAGGGAGTAAGATCAAAACGAGTGGTGGGAATTGTGTGGGGACTATAACCAAGATGAAAATGCATACATTGTGCAAAATTGGAAAATGATGTAAAAATATATATAAAATTAAAAAATAGTCCTCATTGCATACTGTGTTCACATTTGACCGTTTCATTTCCAATATTGTTAACTATAAAAAAGTTTTGAAAATGTAGACTGCTATATAGATATTCATTTATAATATTGTAAATCTTATCCACCCTTGAAAGGCACATTGCTTTTTCTCTTACTTTAAGGGTATTCTTTGATTTTCCCACTAAAACAAGATCTATCATGGTGATAATTCCTATACAGACAGGAAGGGAGAAAATTTTCTTGTCTACATCTTTTACTTGCATATTTTCCAAAATGAGTAGCATTAAAAAAAATCCTTTTTTCCTGAACATCTTTTTTGATATAAAATTGATATACAAAAAACTAGACATACAATGTGATGAGTGGCTAGATTCTCACACCCAGAAACCATCACCACAATGTTGCTTTCTTTATAAATGCCATTTCTATGAGTCCGTGGGACACAGGAAGTCTGAGCTGTAAGTGTTCTAATCTTGTTCTTCAGTTTTAGCTTGTCCTGAGTGAAAAGCTCTAAAATTGTGTACTCAACTTAGCTTATGACTCCAAGAGCTCTGGACATGAAGTCTAACTCAATTTCAATATGTAAAATTTTCTTTTCCCCTTTATACCTAGTGAAGTTCACACTCCAGGTATGCTTTAATTAGTTTCATTTTTAAGACTCTAACATGGGATCATCAAAGTAACAAGTCTCAGTTGCACAACTTGACATGTCATTAACACTTGCATTACAACATATGGTGCTTGGGTGACTTGAGTTAATGCAGGAGTCACAAGGGGGTAGAGGTGGGCTATAGAAAGTCAGAGTTTCTTGGCATTTGACGTGTTATGTTAAGAAAAACATTAGTTACATTTTTTGAGCAGAGTAGATGATCATGAGTGCAACAAATTCTCTAAGTAGAGCAGTTTAGATGAATTATTGTGTAAGTGCTTCTGAAAGTCAAGTTAAAACATGCCTGGCATCGGTGTAATCAAGCACAGTATAACCTGATGGAGAGTTGCCATGTTTTGGCATTTTCATTACAAAGATAACTGTGGTTAAATCAAGCTTGTAACCTGTAGATATAGACACAGTATTTGTAGTTATAATTATTTTTCTATATTCTTTGCAAAAACCTCAAGCTCTTTCTTCACGTCTTAGATTTATTTTGATAAATTGCTAACTACAACTTAAACAAGTTTACTGAACAAATGGTATATTTATTTAATTTGAGATAATGCCTTATTTTTTGGAAGAAGAAAGAAAGAATGTGAAATCCTCATACTGCTGGCTTTAAAAATTAGGCTCATACTAGTTAAAATCTAAACGTTAAAATGTTTTTATTTTAGCTAGAAAAAACTCTTCAATTAGTCTATATCATAAGCATTTCACTGAACTCCATAGCCTGAAGTGACCAGATGGTAGAATTAGAGGATTTGGAGCTCAGAGAGACTCAGAGGTCATTTAATCCAACATCTTAACTTTACAGAGGTGAAAAGTAACCCTCAGAGCTGTGGTTTGTACTTTTAAATAGCAGATTCTTCCTTTATAAAATAAAAGAGCTTTAGAAAGACTAATGAGTCTATGATAAATAGATAGGGACAACTGATGTGCTCATGACTTTGTGTTTAACATTCTAAACAAATGAGAGTGGAGCCCCTGGGAAGAGTTATGATGCAGAATGCATTAAGCCCCCAAGGTTGCAAGCCCTGCAGTGACATTGCTGTAGGTAGTACATCCCAATTCCCAGAGCAAGGAATGAGATTTCAAGTTGTATGTTCAAGATAGTAGCACAAGCCCCTGGATAAGTGTTATACTCCACCACCATGCTTTCTCATCCTTCTGTTTTGGCTCCTTACCTCTTTAAAACTAATTAACTACTTCTATTTTTTTCTTTTTCTTTTTTTTAAAGATATATTTATTTATGTGTAAAAGAACTGGGGTGTAAGGCAGAGGTGTGGGTGGTGAGAGGATTCACTAGAGAGAATGGGAAGCAGAACAGGCAGATCTACTGAAATACACTGCTGAGGGGAGCAGTGGGCTTGGCAGGAGAGGTCTGCTGCACCATGTGGGTAGTGTCTTGGCTGGCCCAGGGATCGAACTCATGCTGTAGTGGCTGGCAATAGCGTGATAGCACTGTCTTCTTAAGCTTTTCCATGTGCTATATTCTTTTGAACATCTTTTCTTTTGGATTCAACATTGCTTTAAGAATACATAACAGAATTTCAAAGTAGTCCTTCAAACTCTTACGATGTTTAAATTGAAGAGAATGCTATTTTATTTATTCATTTTGATACATAAATTGCTGTTATCAATAGATTATCATCCAAAGAGAAAGAAAAATAGATAAACATCATATGATTTCCTAAATTCTTTTAGGTTTAGTCATGTAGTGTTTATAATATGGAAGCAAAGAAGAAAATCTGAGTACATACAAAAGTTCAAGCAGATCATTATCATGTAGATAATGTAAAAAACAAGTAATTATTTGTTTTTTTGTTTTATTTTAATTCCACTATCTTTGCAGTTGTGGGAAGGAAACTCAACAAAAGAGCACATAGAGTGGATGGAGAAGTGTGGTCTATGTATACAATGGAATAATATTCAGCTAAGAAAAGATAAAATTTTGCCATTTGCAGCAAAATGGAAGGCACTTGTAGGGATTATGTGAAGCAAAGTTAGCCAGAAAGATAAAGACAAACAATGGATGATTTCCATATCCGGGGAATATAAGGAAACAATGAGGATGAACAAATCAAATATAAATAAACTAGTGGACATTGATAACTGAACTGAGGTTACCAGAGATGAGGAGGGCAGATAGTGGTGCAAAGGATGAAGGAGTATCAGGTATGGTGATAGTGTTTTATTTTTAAATAGCACACACCACAGAAAATAACTTTGCAGTTATTATTAATTTTCTAATGTTATAAATAGCATGTTTTCATTGTGAGAAAGTTTTGAAAATATAGACATATAGTTGAGTATATTCATAATTTTATATATCAATAAAAATATTATTTAATGATTTGTGTTAAATTTGATTAAAAATTTTTGGCATGTAATAATTTCATACTTTCCTTGTCTGTCCTCTAAACTTCATTATATTAGTTGGGATTTAGTTTTAGTCTTAAAAGATACTAAAAATTAGCCTCCTTGAAAACTGACTTATAGATACCATTTTTAAATTTACGTTG
This sequence comes from Talpa occidentalis, assembly GCF_014898055.3. Classification (NCBI taxonomy): domain Eukaryota; kingdom Metazoa; phylum Chordata; class Mammalia; order Eulipotyphla; family Talpidae; genus Talpa; species Talpa occidentalis. The sequence continues at coordinate 29,766,228 of NW_023605083.1, forward strand.
AAGTTTAAGGATTTATTATAAATAACTTTATTCTAATTACAGGATTAGCCATATTTATGATGACAGAATATTAGCTTGGATTATTATTTTTGCCACTATCACTTCTACCCTGAAATTTTTGTAGTTGAATTCTTTACTTGGGCACATCTCTTTGGTAGCTGCAGTGTGACTTTGAACAAATTTTCACTCTCTTCCTTATTTGTCTAAAAAAAAAAAAAACTTCTAGTGGCTTCTAGACATGCAAAACCAATTGACAAGACATGGACTATGTGTTTCAGAATCCTTTCTTCCCCAAGCCGTTGATAGCTGGTACTTTGCACTGCAAATGAGAAGCCTGATCCATACTGATTCTTCTTATTGCCCTTTTTAAGTTATCAGTTTCCTTTCTTTTCTTCACTGTGGTAATTATAAATCTCACAAAAAAATGATTTTAAAAAACACAAGACTAAGATGTTCCCTCCACATCCCCCAGGATACATCTTAGGAGTTGACCTTTTAATTGCTAAGTAAGAAGCCTTCTTACTTGATAAAATGCTTTTTATCTGAAGACTCATGTATTGCTTTATTCCAGAACTCTTTTCATTATTCTCCAAATTATTTTTTCATTACATGTTTTTGCTCATTAAATATTTTTGAGTTCTGGACAAATTTCTACAATTTTTAGAATAAAAATGCATTTAAATGCATTTTTGTGTACGTTGTGTCCTATCTCCATGCCATTTGATAATTTTACAGCAAAGTTTTTAGTTTCCATGTTGTTTTTTCTCTGATCTCAGAAAGCTACCTGTTTTCATGACTTCTTACTTTGATAGTAAAGCTGTTTTCTTGAATATCATTAAGAACGTATAAACAACCTCCTTTGCCTTTTTCTCCTATTTTCTGATGCTCACTGATTTTTCTCTGATACTTAATGTCATTTTCTTTTCAAGTACACTTGTTTATACATTTTTTTGTCTCTTTTCCATCTTGAGAGATATGAAGACATTTGCCATTCTAGTCCTCTTCTGGCCTCTTGTCACTGACTGATGGAAGTTCAACCAACTGGCCTCGGTCTGACATTTTCTAATCCTTCACAGGCAAGGGTTATATACTGAGATTCAGTTTGAGTTTCTTTGTGTCCTTGTCATTGATCTCTAAATCATATTTTGGTTAGTTTGATGTGCATTATACCTAGCAGAAATGCCTTATATTTATAACAGATGGATACAATTCTAGTTTTCACAGCTGATAAAATTTACGGCTTATTTTTTATAGTCTGTGGACCCCATATTTATCTATGGAAGTCTGGCAAGATGCCTTTGTTATTTCAACATATTACCCTCAAGTACCCAGTATATTTTATAGGTGAATTACTTTTTATCCTTTACATTTGAATAAAGTCGATAGTCATCTGACTTGTCTGATCCATCAGCTTTCCACATCATATAATCTTTGTACTTTACTCTCTAGACATATGGAACCACCTACTGTTCTCTCCAAATAACCATACTATCATATCTCTGCCTTAAATGCCTGGCACAATCCTGAAAAAATGCATCCATCAATTCTCTGGTCAAAGAATTTCTGTCTTCTTGGCAGACCTATTCTGCGTTAAAACAGTTATCCTGCTGGTTAGTTGTTATTCACAAACAAGCATGTCTTCCCAGTAGGATATAAACTCTTTGAAGGCAGATAGTATGACTTGTTCATTTCTGTATCCCTAACTCCTTGCAAAATGCCTGGGAGATACTGCATGATTGAATAGATGGATGATTGAATGGAGGAAATCCATCATAAGCACTTTGGATGAGAAAATCAGTACATTATATTTAACTGCTGAGTAGAAAGTATACTTTGTTTATCAAGTCATATGGGAAAACATGTCAATTAAAAAATCCAACTATGGCAAGCACTTCCTGATCTGCTCTAATTCTGAAGACAAAAAGATTTAGCAGACAGCTCGTAGCCTCACATCTCTCCTCCGTCTTTCTGAGACCTTGGAATGCTCATAGAACAAATTTGTATAGAACTTTAATTTTAGTGAGTATTAATTTTGAATACACACACAAATAATGAAATTAAATTTCTAAATCAATATTTTACATCAGAGAGGCATACTGAACAACAGAATCTGACAGAACTTTCGTTTAAATTCCATATCCAATATTTACTGGTTGCATGACAATATTTAAAACTCTCTGGGGCCTCCCCGGTGGCGCAGCGGTTGAGCGCTGGGTTGCGAAGCTGCCCGCGGCCTCTGCAGCACCTGTTCGATCCCCGGCTGCTCCCCGGCCACCGGAGGAGGGTCCCACATGGCGCGCAGACCTCTCCTGCCGCCCGCTGCTCCCCTCAGCAGTGTACTTCGGTCCTTCTGCCTGCTCTGCTCCCCGCTCTGGCTCTGGTGAATTCTCTCACCCTCCCGCGCTTCTGACTGTACCCAGTGCATGTATAAACAAAACAAACAAACAAATAAATAAATAAAAACATGCCTCTATTAAAAAAAAAAATAAAACTCTCTGATCATGAATTTTCATTTTTTAAATTGAAGTAACATTTTATTATAACATTATGTAAGTTTCAGGTGTCCATCATTGAGAATCAACATGTATATATATATTAATGAAATGTTCAAATATATTTTAATCTGTAAATGGGCATAATCATGATTGTTATGTGGGGCTGATTTGAAATTTCTCTTTGAACTTACTTTAAATTAAGGGAAGTATAGTCTTTCTTCATATTAGTTATATGAGGAATTTGTATTTGAAAATGGTGTCATTAATATCACAAAATTAGAAATATAACTCTCAGTCAAATGCTGAATATAACTCGAGCTTTTGTGTTCACTGGGAAGAATAACCCTTACATCTCCTTACTTATTGTGTATATACAGTATTCAAACTTTATCAGTCACTAAATATTTATTGGTGAGGTTTCAAACAACCTGCCCACTTGGTGCATCATTTGATACTAATAATGGAAATAAGAGCAACCCTGTTTTATAACTTTATAGTTTGCAAAGCTCTTTCACACACATTTAATCCTTTGATGCCAGCTGGTAATGAAATGTGTTCTAATTATTATGCATCATTGGGCAGGGTGAGCCTGAAGGCCAAAAGCAGTTAACAGGTATTAATTATAGCTATTTACTTTCCTCTGAACTTTAATTCATATTCCCACAGGTTAAAATCCTTAAATATTCTACGTATTTGCTTCTCTCAGCCTCTCTTCTATTTGTCTTTCGAATATGGCATGTCTTGTTCAATTTAGAAATTTCTATAGCTCAAACTATGGTGTTTCCCACTGCAAGTGATTTAATGAAAGTTGATAAGATTTCCTTGTTTTCTAATGAGAATGTAATAATTTGTGCTGGAAACAATAAGTAAATTCTAAAAATGGTTATTGAAACTTATAAGTGTTAAGGAAAAACACTTCTATACAGCCAAGTCTCACAAATAGTCTAGTGGCCTACATCACATTGATTTGTAAATCGTAACATATATAATCATTGTGATTTGAGAAACTAATTAAAAATTGAAAATCAATGAGTTTTGCGGGACTCTGTGAGGCATTGAACTCTGTGTCTCTCAAACTTTCTTATAGACCCCTCCAAATAGGCTGTCAAGAAAACTGAATCTCATCATCATAGAAACAAAAACATCCCCCCATAAGATAATTGCTATTTAAAATTAATTTTTGCTGTATATATACACAGAGAGAGAGAGATGTAATTGAAAGCATGTTATAACAAAGAGTAGTAGTTTGGGGATTGACTTTATTTCTAGGATTTAAAACTCAGGAAAATAAGTCATCCCATTTGTAACTGAACACTAAGAGTTTTCAGTGTAAAATTTCTCAGACATAAGGATAAACTAAGATAATGCAAAATGTCATGTATGATATATGCATGTCAACAGGAAATAGGATGAAATGGGGAATAAATACTTTACAAATATCATGTAAAATATCCATATTCTAATGGTATCTAGTGGGTAGAATATATCTCTTCTCTATTACATATATAGGACTTTCACCCTTCCCTTTGTGCATGTGATTTTGTATGTGACTGGTTTTTCCTGTAAAGAGGCAGTGCATATTTCTCTGGCCCTTGACCATTGGTTCCTCCATGTGACTTGCTCTGGATGATAGAGTTGTGACAGTATTCCAGCTCTAGCCCAAGACTTAAGTGAACTTGCATGTACTCCAACCATGTCCAACACAGATCAGCTGACTTCTGTGGAACCGTAGAAATGTGAATGAACCAAACTAAATATTTTATGTCTTCCTTCCTTCCTTCCCTTTCTTTTTGTCTTCTTTTCTCCCCTTCCCTTCCTCCCTTTCTATGTATGTACGTATGTTTGTATGTATGTATGTATCTATCTATTTATCTCCATCCATCCATCCACCCATCCATCCATCTGTGATTATTGATCTATCCATCTGTGATTATTGATCTATCCATTATATCTTTATTTCTATTTAACCCCCAAACTATGTTACTGGAATTTGTTAAAGGTTTAAGACTTGAAATATTTATGAATCTTAATTCTTTCAAGATAACAAGAAATTTTACTTGTCTAACTCTCTCCTGTGGGCTGTAAGTAAAGAGAATACAGAAAAGAGTTATAGTATTCTTAATAACGTAAGTATACATCTTCTCTTATAAACAATATTTGTTCTGGTTCCAAAGCAGCAGGGGCTATAAGCATTTGTGTGATGTTTCAGATAGTTTGGTTGTGTTTCATGAACACAAGCCCATTAGATTTCAGGATTAATTAAGCCAACAGTCATAGAGCACCTACTAAGGTCCAGAATGTGCTAAAGATACTGAATATACAGTAGTCAATGAGAAGTTCATGATCCAGTCATTCCTGTTTGCTAGAAAACACTGATATTAATCTAAATTACTCTAATAAATATGTTTGACTAATTGTGATAAGTGACATGAAGGAAAAATATAGGATGTTATGACAGCACATAATAGGACGGTTTTATCATCGACTACAGGTTCAGAGAAGTGACGTTTTAGCTATATTTAAAAGATCTGAATTAATCAGGATAAGGGAAGTATGGTTTGCAGAAGAGCACTGGAAACAAGGGGTCATCTGTGCAAAGGTCTGGAAAAAGGAGAACAAACAATCTCTTCTTGAAATGGAAAAACATAAAAGCCAGTGTGACTAGGGAATGATGAGTGAGAAAGGGAAGCTTGTGATGGGGCTGACATAGGGCAGGGGACAGATCAGGTAGGCCCCTGTAGTCCATTTAAAAATCTTGGGCCTGGGCCTTCCCTGGTTGCGCAGACGGTTGAACGCAGCGCAGTGAAGCTGTCCGCAGCCTCTGCAGCGCGGGTTTGATCCCAGCCTGCTGGTGAGGGTCGCACATTGCGCTGCAGACCTTTCCTGTTGTGCCCACTGCTCCCCTCAGCAGTGTATTACATCAATCTGCTTGTTCTGTTCCCCACTCTGTCTCTGGTGGATCTTTTCATCCTCCCACACATATGGCCTCTACCCCGGTTCTTGTATAAATAAATAAATAAATCTTTAAAAAAAAAAAATCTTGGGCCTAATCTTAAATTCAATGGGAAGCCATGGAAAGATTGTAAGTAGATAAATTGTATTCACATTAAAATTTTAAAAGATCATTCTGGATGTAGTATGACAAAAATAGAAGAGAGAGAGGTGAACCTAGTGAGATCAGAGGTCTGCTGACTGCAAGGTGGAGGCAGCAGCTCTCTTGGACATGAAAGTGGTTTAGAATCGGAATTTTAAGGTGGATTGGCTATTGGAGGTGCTTAGATTAAGCATTTCTGCACAACACATGTCCCCAATCTCAATGGCATGCAACAATGGTGTTGGTTTAGCTCACACAGCTGGGGGTTGGGTGTCCATGCTGAGCTATTAGATGGCTGTGCCACAGCTTCAATGAATCTGGATCTTTTCACACTTTCATTTCATCACTTGTTGCTGGTTTCTCTGTTGTTACTGTTTCATAACATTGTCCTTGTCTTTTCAGTCCATTATATTGTAAGTTCTTGAGAATAAGAATCTTTGCTCACACTTTAAAAATATTCTTTAATACCCCCTAAAGAATGTGACCAAATAAATGGTTGGCCCTCAGTAAGTACTGGTTTGTCTACCAATTTGTATAAAGCTAGAATACTTGTTAAGAATTTGGAAGGAGCATATTGAATCACTGTCTAATGGATTGATTGACTGAAATATTAATATATTCCCTTTAATAGCTGTCACTCTGATAATTATTATACTAAGATTTCAGGATACCGTACATTTTAAGTTTGTCTTCAGCCCTGAGGAACTCAGTCTGGTAGGGGAGAGCGATGGAAAATATTATGTGTATTTTTGGGTCTAAGTTATTATAGTAGAGTTACTAGACCATTTTAAAATCACATTTAAAATATGCTGTTTTAAAATGAAACCTCAGACTATAGTCTGAATGCATCAACTTTATCCATCTCTTTTAAAAGATCAGCTAGTCTCATTCCAAACTCTTAGCCTATAGCTTTAATTTCAAAATCCTCCTATTTCTGCCTTCCCCATAAAAACTTGCTCTTACCTCTGGCCCTTTAATTGCAGCTTCCAAATTCAACATTCAATAAATAGTGTCTAAATGATTTTTACAAAAACTCGAAAATTTAAATGCAAGAAGAGAAGTAATTCGACAAGTTCTATTTAAGTTTCCACATGTCTCCTAATTCCAGACATTTTATGAGTATTGTGGAGATATTTAAAGCTAATACACACAAACAAAAAGAGGATTTTATGGCTTCTGATTAGAATTAAAGAGGAAAAAATCTTTCTTGAAGAGATTTTATAATGGAAGAAAATTACATTTGCTGTTGTTTTGTTCCCACTTATTACTTAACATTGAGTACAGAAATTGTGCAAGAAATTATTTTCAACTATTGTTAGTTCTGAAGCATTGCAATTAGATAGAGATTATTCCATGTTTAATTTTTTAAAACTGTATGACCACCCCATTTTTAAAGGATGCTAAGACTATTTGATTTTTAGTGTTATGAATAAATTGAACAAATTTTGTTTACAGAAGAATGCCAAGCACATCAGCTAGCTGTTTATTAGATTATGTTGAAAAATCTTGTCAAGTATGGACCTGATGATTTTCCCAGCCAAAAACAGAGCAAAAGTTTATAGTAATTATTTCTGTTATTCATACTTCAAATTCATTTGGTTTCAAATATCCAAGTAACTGAAGTGAACTTAGAAATTTTGTACATGGAGTGAGTGGTAAATGATCTAAGCTCTACTAACAAACAGTGGTAAAATTCAAAAGAGACACAGTCTTTTCCCTGCAGACCAATGTTTTTCTTTCTTTTTTTTCCCTCTAAATATTTTGCTGTCTTGGTTTTGAAAGTAAAAAGAGAAGTGATCCCACATGATTGAATTACTAGTTGAACTGCAAATGTTATGTGTTAAACAAAATTATTGATTATCTAGATTTCATCTAGGTGTTTACAAAGGGCTAGAATTTCTTTTTAATGAAATTTGCGTGGGGGATAGGAGGCAGAACTTTTTTGTTGATTTGTGAAACCTATAAAATCAGAGAATTTTTGTTATCTGATGGTCAAAGCTTATTTAAAGCCTATAAAAACAGTTTATGTACCTTTACTTGTTATTGCACATAGAGATGAGACTTAAGCATTTGTTGTAAACAAATATCTTATATATTTTTTCCTGAACTTTAGCCACTTCTCTGCCACCAAAATGGCACAATAATGGATTATTTGTTCAAAATAATCCACTATGTCTTGAATTCACACACATACACTTTTTCACATACACATAAACATATTTTCACATACATACAATTGGAAAATATAAGTGAGATTTTACTACAGGTATTATGAGATGGATTATTGTTTTGTGAAGAGTTTATCTTGGCGATTCTTTCATGTCAGTCTATATACACATATATCATTATCTCGTAAGTGCAATGTATTCCATAGTGCTGACATGCCATGATTTATTTAGTTGCTATGGCAGAAATTTTTAGATTGATTTGACTTATTTGCTCTTAAACAATACAGCTATAAAATTAGTTCTGCATGAATATTTGGACAAATATGAATTTCTATAGCTTAAATATATAGAAGTAAAATCCATGCATGTGGTTTATAAAAATGTTAAATTTTAATATTTACAAAGTACCCTCCAAAAATAGTTTGACTTCAAATGCCCATGAATGGGTTATGAAAGCAGCTGTTTCTCTGTACCTTTTCTTAATTTCCCTTAAACTTAAATGGACGGTATCAAACTTTAATAGTTTATATAACCTGAGGAATAAAAAGTATATAGTGATTTTATTTTAATTTCCCTGGTTACTACTGATAGTAAGGTTTAGCTTTATTTCATATTTATATTTAGTATCTAATTTTCATTGCTGTAAATGTGTTTATTGTATCTTTTATCCAATTTCTTAGAAATTGCCTTTTCCTAACAATGTGAGAGCCCTCCACAGACAATGATAATTTACTACTTGTCTCTTAAACATATTGCATATATTTTCCCTCAATATCTTTTATTATTGTGGTTGTAACAATCATCTTTGCCTAAAAAAGTTTAAATATTTTCATATAGCTGATTTTTCATCATTTGATTCATTGATTCATTTATCATATAGCTGATTTATGGGAGGCCCTTTCTCATCTCTCAAGATTTAAAAGCCTTTATTGTATTAATTTTTTATAGTTTTGTTATTATACTACCACTTTAATCATCCTATAATTGATTTTGTGTATATATTTAAGTCAGGTTCTAATTGACCTTTAATTCAAAGGGCTAGTTATAATTTTTAAATAGTCCAATATTTCTTTGCTAATTTAGATTATATTTTCTCTGATATGTGCATGATATGCTTATGCACACAACTTTTCTTCTGGACTCTCCAATGTTTACTTGTCTATTCTTTTTTTTTTTCCCAAAGATTTATTTATGCATGCATACAAGAGCGGGGTATAGGCCAGAGGTGTGGTGGGGTGAGAGCATTCACCAGAGACAGAGTAGGGAGCAGAACAGGCAGATCTACTGAAATACACCGCTGAGGGGAGCAGCGGGTGAGTCAGGAGAGGTCTGCTGCGCCATGTAGATTGCTCCCTGGTTGGCTGGGGATTGAACTAATGCTGTAGTTACTGCGGACAGCTTCATAGTTTGTGTCTTAACCCCTTGCGCCACCAGGGAGGCCCTAATTGTCTATTCTTGTGCTCTTATACTGCTTACATTTTCATGACTTTATAGTATGTTTATGCCTGTTATGGCAAATCATTTCAATTATCCCTTCCAAATAGCCATATTTAATTCCATAAAAGTCTTATTATGAATTTAGCTAGGATCATATCAAATTTATAATTATTCTATGGATAATTGTGATCTCTTCAATGTTTAATTTAGTGACCCTTAGTCATGCAGTTATTCTTATGTTTGGAATTCTCCATACATTTTTCTGTGAACAATATATCTATTTGTTGTTTGCATACTGTGGAAGAGACATGGAATGTGCTTCTGGGTTTGTACTAGCTGCCTTCCAGGCCTGGAGCCTATCGTCACAGCTACCTGGAGAATCACTTTGCCTCTTTCATCTCAGTGGTCACAGTTCTGGCCTAAGTGTGGGTGCAAATGGTGATGTTCCCAATATTTCTTCACAGACACATTGGCTGCTTTGACCAGGACCACATGTGAAGTCCCAAATCTATTCATTCTGGCCTGATGATCTTTTAACTGCTGCTAGGTTTGCAGGAGTTTTTACCTCTGTGTGTTTTAAACTGTGCTTATCTCCGGCTTTGATTTTCTGAGGCCTAATCCCATCCATTTTATCACTCAGGAATTCCTCCCATTTCTTGCTTCTGAAAAATGGATTAAAAATAGTCTACTACAGTTTTTATAATTTTCAGGAATGGTAGCCTTCTTGTCACACTTTCAGCAAGTCACTTGAAATATTTTTTGGAAGCAAGCAATTAGCAAGGTCCCTGGAAGAGTCAGTCAATTTCTATATTTGTAAATCAAGGATGATGACATGCTCTTTTAGAGGGCTATTTTTTAAGTTTAAATGAAACACACATGTATCTTAACATTGTCACCATAAAACAAAAAAGATAAACACATGCATTTTGCAGCAACATGGATGGAGCTGGAAGGGCTCATGCTCAGCGAAATAAGCCAGAAAGAAAAAGAAAAATACCGGATGGTCTCACTCATAGTAGGAATCTAGAAAACCTAAATAAGGGACCAGGAAAAAGACTAATTAATACAAAGTAAAAATCAAAATCAACAAGCAACTATAAACCAGAGACACACTATAGCGGCCGGGGAGGGAAGGGTGGGACACAGGGAGAGGAAGGATTAGGGTCAAAATAAGGAGGGGTGCAATTGTATGGGGAATATAACCAAAATGAAAATACAAACATTGTGCAAAAATGAAAAATGATGTAAGAATTGTATAAAATAAAATATTAAAAAAAAACAAATTCAGGAAATAGCAAAGAATCTCACTTTTATTTAAACCTAACACAAACTCACCCTCATTAAAAAAAAAAAAATTCTAACCCAAGTGTTGTGGTAGGATTATTGGGGCAAAGCAGATCATTGATGAAAGTATCGGTAGCATTTTCAGTGTTTCAGGTAAAATCTGTTACCAGAAACACTGCTTCTAGAATGATAGGATACTGAAATTTGGCAAGTACTTCAGATGTGTTGGCCCCATGGCTCTAATCTAATAACAACATGAAAACTTCATGAGGAAAATGATATTGGGGTATTCCCAAGAAATGCTAGTGGCTCTACGTGTACTGTCAAGCTATCTTCTCTGTGGTGTCACTGCCGCGGTAAGTCATTCAGGGAAGGCTGGTCCCTGAGCAGCAGTTAAGTCATCCTCGCAGAAAAGGCCCTGAGACATCACGGTCGCTTCATTGTGCTCCTATCACAGCAGCAGCTTTGAAAGCTCTGATGGTTGGTTTTTCTAATTAAAAGCTAGTTTTTCTAAAGCGATCATCTGTCCTAATTGTAATCAGAAGCAGTTAGTGCAAAATGCAAATTTTACAAGGACTTACAGCTTTTTGCTTATTTACCACTTTTCTAACTCGAACTTGAGTGACCATAACAAGTAGTGGTTTGTAGCTGTTATTAATATGGCCACCACCAATAAGAAACAGAACAGGTAAGTGATGGTCCCTGAGTAATAATGTGGTAATTCAGGGTAAAGCACGGATCTATGATGAATTTTTCTTGCTTTTAGACTAACATTTTCTCTTGGGTCTGCAATGCTGCTTTTCTTTTCCCTTTTTGATGTACATGAAGGGCATTTGCTCTGATGCTAAATTTTGCACATTTTTTCGTAGCAGGCTTGGCTTCCAAATCAAAACATAAATAAATAAAACAAACCCCAAAAAGCACTGTACATGTCTAGAAGCGCCTACAGTGAATTTGAAATTTCAAGGACAACTTGGAGGTACCAGCGATTCATGAAATAGGGATGTTAGCCAACTCTGATGTAATATTTTATATGAAGGACTTTCCACTTACAAAGGTCTCAGTATTAAGCAAAATTACATATCCATCGGCATCCATTTCATCCTGCACAGACTAATGATGTGCAAGTCGGTTTGGATGGACCAGAGAAGTCATTTAACATACAGCAAGTGTTTATAGCAATTGAGCTGAGCAGATAAAAGGACCCTGTTCTTTTGAAACTACCGGGGAAGGCTCTAAGCAGGCGGCCACAGGCATCCAGCTAAGCTGACTCTGTCCAGGACTCCAGGCTGTGGGACATGACCATGGGCCAGCTATATTTGCTAACCACACATTAAAAGTTATGAAATGTTTATTTTTGGCTTCTCAGGCTAGGGAAAGTTAAAGATCATATCTGTAACCAAATAAGCTTATGAGCCCTGTACACTTCAGGCCTGCTCTGTAACCTTAGTCTGTGCAAACAAACTCAGATTTATCCCTTTTATAAGGGAGAAGAGATTATCATTCCTTATCGGTGAGCCAGCACAAGTACTGAATTATATACAGCTGCTAACATCAGAATTATTTTGAGCTTTATGCTTTTGTGAGACTAATGTTGTGAAGAACAGCACTACCATCTGTTTGCTTCTTGGAGGCCATGGTTGGATTTGCTTCTGTTGAAACAGTTCTTTCTCTTTGGAAAAAGAGCATGTTACTAATATATAAGAATCCACAGGGATCAAGGTTTTAAATTGTATTAGAAAACCTACTGTGCTATGACCCATCTCATGTCCCTACTATGGGGCACAAGAAAGCTGTTCTCACGTCCAGCTTTGTTCACAGTCTATCTGCTTCCCAAAGGAGATTTGTACATTTTGAACAAATGCTTTCTTCCTAATTTAACACATCAATTTTTTGAGTTGTTTGTTCTGCTTTGGACTTTATTTCTAAGGCCAGAATAGTTGGAATAGACATATGCTAAAATTTCATTGGCCTGAAATATGAAAAGAGGAGGAAAGAAAGTCACTGAGAAGTATAGATTATTATCTAAACCGAAATGCAATTTTATTGCATTCAAGTATATTGAGTGAGGCTGACAATCTTAAAGCAATGGGAGTCAGACTAACAATGTTTGCCTATGCATGCTTTGATGAATGAACAAGAGAGCACTGTAATTTCCTCATAATTCTGTGCTGTTGACATTCCTGCAAAACTTATGGTGGAGTAAAAGATTTAGCATGGAGTTTTCTGACAGTTAAGACAAAAAGTAAAAACTGTTGGAATATGTAGTGCTATTTGTCAGATAAGAGGAAACATACAATTCTCTCAGTTGGGATAGTGTTTTTGTTGGCATTGAACTGATGGTAAAGATTGCTCATTTTGTATATACGAGCCCAAATTACTTAATTAATTGATATTCTTATTTTTACTGAGCACCTATTATATAGTAAGGAACTGTGTGAGCTATTGAGGTTTATGGACAATTAAGACAAAGTCTCTGTGAATAGTCTATGAAATTAAAATAGTGCATAATGATTTTATAAAAGTACAACTTTATTCAAAAAGTTGTGTCTTACTTTTCTTTTTTATTAACATGAGAACAAGTTAATGGATGCTTTTTGGTTATTTAAGACTGTGCTTTCAGGACCACACATTTAATCCAGAACACAGAGAACTGAGAGCAACAAAAGTTTAATGTGTCTATTATGCACCCCTTTCTCAAACATTAGATGTATAAAATGAGCCTTTGGTAAATTTTGGGTCACAGGCTATTCACAACTCATTTCTGAGACAGGATCTCAGTTCTTAGTATTTTGAGTTGTTTATTGAAGTAGTACTAGATACCAGACATTTTGGAAGCGGACTTTAATTTGCTTGTGAAATTGATGAGTCCAATGGAATTTTTTGTTTTTATTTTTGCTTGTTTGTTTGCTGAGACATTTAGCCAGTTACCTTCTACTCTTCTTGGAAAAATAAGACTGGCAAAAAGTATCAATATCTTTCTCCCATAAAACCTCTGCTTCTGTTGAGCCCTCTGGCAGGCACTTGGTTAATAGTGTAGAGATTTGTGCCATCTAGCACAGAGATGATTATGATAACTCGTGACACTTCTGCTTATTGAGGTTAAGTGACCACAGCTTATTCACAATGTACCCCTACCACATAATATACTATCTGGCCCACAGTGCTCAACAAATGTTTGTTCAACTAAAATAAAATTAAAAGTAGAAATTAGCATAGCATAAAAATGACCACATTGAATGTTAAAATAATAGAATTGTTTCAGCCACTAGATCACAAAGAATAAAACTCACAAATGCTACTCACAAGAAATTTGCAATACATTTTGGGAGGCAAATAGTAATCAATATTAAGGACTGCATATTATCAATATCAAGGGTGAATATTAAGGACTGAAGAAGCATGGAAGAATAAATAATTTTTCCTCAGCAGATGGGGAAGTCTTTATATTCCTAGGACTCCTTATATTGTTAAGACTTTTACAAAAAGAGTTTAAGAATTATACTCTTAAGTGAAACAATGTTTGAGTTGTATCTTTAAAAATAAGAAGAAATTAGGCAGAGAAAGCTGAAAAGATATTTAGTACTGTTTTAGGTATGAACATATAACAAAACACCCCAAACTTAGCTTAAAACAACAATCATGGGTTTTGTAGGGCTTATGTGGACACCTTATTTCTAGTCAATGTGGTTTCAGCTGTGTGACTTGACCACTTGTTACCTGGTTGTTGGTTGACAGGTTAACCAGAGCTGCCTGCTGAAGTCCTTCTTACTTTTTTACTATTATTTTAAAATTTTCTTAACTTTTTAATATTTATTTTCTTACATTGTTAATTTGGGGACAATATTTGATTTCTCCCCTCATGTGTAGTCGTGTATGTCTCCCACCATTATGACACCCATGCACCATCAATACAGCCCCCTGTGCTCTTCCCTCCCCTGTTCTTTTTATAAGACTTGTTGGGCTGTCTCAGTTCAAGGCAACTCTGTTTCAAAATCATGTGTTTTAAGAGACAGGACTCAGAAGTCTCTTAAGTTCTGGGCCTAGAAGTTGACACAGTGTCACTTTTTTTGCCTGCAAATTCAAAGAGAAGGGAACTCACCTATTAGAAATTTTGTGAATATCTTGAACCCAGCACATCTGTAGATAAACTACTATCATTAATGATTTACTAAATACTCATTTTGGTCAGAGAATGTAGAGAAACCCACTGTGATCTGGCGGGGTGGGGGGGAGCAGCAGAATGGCAGGAGCCAAATTGGGAGACAATTGTGGAAGAGATACCTTTAGGCAGATAGCAAAGAGCCATGTGTACGGTGTTCTGAGTTTTATAATCTTTTGGACTCCAGAATCGACCTGCTCATTTCTGTGTGTGTGTGTGTGTGTGTGTGTGTTTTAAGATTTATTTATTTATTTATACAAGCACTGGGTATAGTCAGAAGCATGGGAGGGTGAGAGAATTCACCAGAGCCAGAGTGGGGAACAGAACAGGCAGACTGATGAAATACACTGCTGAAGGGAGCAGTGGGAGGGGCAGGAGAGGTTCGTTGCGCCACGTGGGACCCTTGCTGGTGGCCAGGGATCGAACTGGCACTGCAGAGGCTGTGGGCAGCTTTGCAGCCCAGCACTCAACCGCTGTGCCACCAGGGGAGGGTCTGTGTGTGCTTTTTATTTAATTAATTTATTTATTTATGCATACAAGAACTGGGGTACAGGCCAGAGATGCAGAGGGTGCCAAGATTCACCAGAGACAGAGTGGGGAGCAGAACAGGTGGATCTACTGAAATACACTGCTGAGGGGAGCAGCAGGCGAGACAGGAGAGGTCTGCTGTGCCATGTGGATAGCTCCCTGGCCAGCGGGGATCAAACTTGTGCTGCAGAATATGCAGACAGCTTCACAACACTGCGCTTAACCCCTTGCACCACGAGGGAGGCCCTCACTTCTGTGTTTAGAAAAATCAATTGTGTAGCTGTGTGAAGGAGTGACTCAAGTGAATTGACATTGCAACTAGCAGACATGGGCAAAAGCTCTTGTAGTTTATCTAAAAAATGATGAATTTGGGAGTAAATGGCAATAAGGGTCTAGGACAAAAGATGTATTTAGAGCAAGCATGAATATATACTTAAGAGATAAAAAAGAATCAGTATGGCCTGAAAGCTTTCAACTTGGAAAGTATCAGAAAATACGGAACATATTGTAGCAAGAGAATCGTGAGTGAGAAAAGAGAGAAAAGATGGCCAGTTAAACTGATGGGATGCCGGACTTGAGATAGGGCTGACAGTATTAGGCTAAGAAGTTTGTGATTAGGGAAGTGGTTATATATGAATAAGGACCCAAAAGAAAGATTAATTGTGAAATATCTAAGTTTATAGCTATCAAGTTCCAAGTGCTATTTGAAACTAGAGGTATACATGAAATCAATATGAAACAATTTTTTTGAGAAAAGTAGTAATTTTGAGGCAAGAACTTGGGGAAAAGGAACACAAACATAACGATGAAAACACTGAAAGAAATGAAAAGGGCAGTAGAAACAAAGTGACTTATTTGGTCACATAAATCAGAATAATCAGAAGGAGCAAATGTCATCCTATCTGTGTCACAGTGCAGATAATGATGCATAATTTCCCAACTGATTTTTATGATTCAGAAATTTATTCAAGGATGTTAAGTGAGAAGGTAAGCATATACTTTGTTTTCTATTTTCCTACATTATATATTTGCAGCAGTTTTACAGGTGGTGGTACTCAAACGTTGCAAATGCAGGGACATTTAAAAAAATCTGAAGCTATTATCAGCTTTCAAAAAGATTGGAAAATAGGCTTTTTTTCACATAGTATAAATGTGGTTCAACCTTTCTAAAATAGCTGTCTTCCTTAAATAGCTCCTTTCATCTTTAGTAATCAGGACCACTTACTTGAAGTTATTAACTTGTCCAATACCTAATATCCCAGCACAAGAAGGTTTGAAACATGCCAAAATTTTGGAGAGAATGTCATTATTTAAGTTGGTTTTGGGATTTTTCTGAATTGTGCCTTATTTCTTATATCATAATCTACCTGGAATGTCAATGTTTATTTTTTTAAAAAAGATTTATATATTTATTCATACAAGAACTGGGGTGTAGGCCAGAGGTTCAGGGAGGGTGAGAGCATTCACCAGAGACAGTGGGGAGCAGAACAGACAGATCTACTGAAATACACTGCTGAGGGAAGAAGCGGATGAGACAGGAGAGGTCTGCTGCACCATATGGGTTACCTCCTGGCAGGGGATTGAATTCATTCTGCAATGGCTGCAGATAGCTTCATAGTGCTGAGACTTAACCCCTTGTACTACCAGGGAGACCCGGAATTAAAATGTTTAAATATTAGTAAAGACATCTTAGTTTCTTTTTGCCTCTATCTCATGGAAACAGTAGTGAGCCATAGAAAGAAAGTCTGTTGGTAAGCTCCTAGGAAAAATGTGAACAACTCTTGCTAGAACCTCTAGCTCCTGTATTGTAAACACTGGGAGCTCTCCTTATTATGTATAGAGCTCATTTGAATCAGAGCCAGGAAATCTAAGACCTGTGATGGGAAATGGCTGGAAGTGGCTTGACACCAAGTCTGATGCTCAAAGGAGCATCATTTACCAGACCCAGCTTTAAAGATGTTCTATAGCAGAATCTGCAAAGGCATTGCTGTGAGCACCTCTTTAAGGGTGAGCAATAAGGAGACCTTTGGAACTATTGGCTTGGGTGCATGAAAAGGTAAAGAAGTTAAGGAGGGCCTCCCTGGTGGCACAGGCGGTTGAGTGCCGCACTGTGAAGCTGTCCACAGCCTCTGCAGTGCAGGTTTGATCCCAGCCGGCCAGGGAGAAACCCACATGGTGCAGCAGACCTCTCCTGTCTGGCCCGCTGCTCCCCTCAGCAGTGTATTTCAGTCAGTCTGCCTACTCTGTTCCCCACTCTGTCTCTGGTGAATCCTCTCACTCTCCAGCGCATCTGGCCTGTACCCTGGCTCTTGTATAAATAAATAAATCTTTAAAAAAAGAAGAAGTTAAGGAATGCTGAGTTACTGAAGACTAAGTTTGCTGTTGATTTGGGCCAGTATTGATAGAAGTGGAAAGAATGTGAGACTTTAAGGTTTCCCTCTTTCTGCTCCAGAAATTACATTATCTAAAAATGAATACTCACGGAGCTTTATATCTTATGTTCTAGTAGGCATTCATCAGTACAGTATTTCTTTTTATCTTCACAAGACCAAATTAAGTGAAGATTAGGGCAAATCTGTTTTAGTCCAGCAATAATGTCTCTCTAAAGTTTTTCCTCCTAGACTCCTGGCAGAAGGGGGTAGTATTTATTGAGATATAATTTGTATGCCATGAAATGCACCCATTTTGGGTGTGCAATTCAATGATTTTTTAAAAGTATATTTCCAGAGTTGTGCAACCATTACCAAAATCAACTTTGCAGTGCTTGGTGTGAGAAAGTGTTTATGACTCTTGGTTCTTTGCACCTGGTAAATTGTTAATGAATAATTTGGCATAAATAAACGAAAGACACCATGAGAGGCAGACTCCTAGCTCAACTAGCTTCAAGTACTTGGACTTGAATCAGAACCTCAGAGTTTCTTGACAGGGAGTCGTCTGGTACAAGGTTATACTTTCTCTCTCTTTCTCTCTCTCTCTTTTTCTCTTTCTCCCTCTCTCCATATAACTAAAGTCACAGTCTTCTGCTTTATGTGAGTTAAATTTTATTGCCCATGAGTTATATATTTAATCATTCTTGGGAGGTGTATAAAGTTGAAAATAGTCCTCATACTTTATTTCTGCATTTCTATGAATTATTATTTTCTGACAGCCTGAAGAGATATGTAAGTCTGTAAACATTGAAGAACATGAATTTAACAGCTAACCAGAAACTTGAGAGTGGTAATGATCCTATTCCCACCAGATCTTTAAAATACCTGTTTAAAGAAACCCTTTTATCTTCTCTGAGCTACAGTTTTCCTCATCCATAAAGCGATGCTATAATAGCTACCACATGGAGACATTGCATTTCATATAAAGTTTTTCTTTGGACGTGTCCTGCCTGTTTTTCGAAAGAAGACAGTGGGATATAGTAGATGTGACATGTTATCAGTTATATGACTTTGGGACATCAACTTTCCAAGCCTCTATTTGCATAATTACGATGAATAGAGGGCTCTGAGGATTATTCTGAAGATTAAGGGGATAATGTATGTGAGCCTCTTGCTGGAAAATATTCCTCAGTAAGTTCTTCTGAATGATTGACTGGATGAGCAAGACATTTCTCTGACTCAATGACAATAAAATGAACTGCTAAGAGAGGGAAGGAAACAAAATGGCTTGTGTAGAATCGAATTGGTTGAGGAGGGGAATTGGTAAGTGGCAAGGATAGATAGAGTCCTGGCTTCACATTCTGATTCTCTATAAAATGTGAGGATGCATGCAGTTTATTTAACCTCATAACATTTAGGCCTTACTTTGTTTTCAAAGTGAAGAGGACAATCCTTATGTCATAATGTTGATGAAAAGATTAAATAACGTAATGTATAGAGAACACATCACCAAGTTTACAATTGTAATTCAGTGAGAGTTTCCTTCTTTGTCCCCTCTTTGTCATGTATGAAAACATTTCATACATGTGTGTTATATTAAATTATATTAAAACTAAGGACAGGAGTATAATGCTTTTCTAATATGTGGGAAAATATTTGGGATTTGACGGATTTGTTATACTGCGGGTGAGCCTGGGGACAGGCTGGGGATTGGATTGTGAAGTTACAAACAAATCGGTGACTTTGGTAAGTTATCCTCTTAGCACACTTGTTTCCGCCTCCTAAAATAAGGAAAATAAGATTAAGTACTTCATAAAGTTGTTGTCAGTATTAAATCACATACTGCTTTGAAAGTAATTTCACAAAGATCTTGGGATATTAGCTAAGCCTTCAATAAATATTAGCTGTGAGCTATTATTTCATTTCCTAGTTGGATTCCCAGTTTTAGGTTGAATTCCCAAAGTTAGAAATGGTTATATGGAGAATAAAATGACATTTTAACACAAATGTTTAAACTGATTAGAAATAATCGTCAAATAAAATTGGTGGTGGGTAAAAATCTTATTAGAACCCTTTAAGTTAGGGCTAAAAAATAAGATTTATCAGAGACACCCTGCAGGTGAGGAGAGGGACAGGGGTCTGAGGGAGGAAGGAGCACAGGAGACTGAGGTGATAGTGCACGAGTGCACTGGTGAAGGAAATTCTATGGGGACTATATCTGAGGGGGGAGGAAACAAATATTGTTTAAAAATGAATAATGATGTAAAAAATAAAAAAAATTAAAGATTTATGAGTTGTGGTCAAATGATGTTATTTTTGACATTGTGATGAAAGCAAATAAAAGCAGTCCACATGGGGGTATTTTAAAACATTTTCCTTCACTCTTTGCATTCAATGGAATTTAGTAGATTTTTGTTTTGTTTATTATTATTTGTATTTTAAACAGCTTTATTGGATATAATTGATATGCAAAGAACTGTATACATTTAACACAAACAGTTTGATGAGTTCAGACAGTTCACAGATGTGAAACCATCATCACAGTCATGAAATAGATATAGCTAACACTTAGACTTTCCTTTTGTCCTTGTTTTGTTTTTAAGCCTTGTTTTATTTTTGTAGTAAGAACACTTATCGTGAAACTACCTTCTTAGCAAATCTGGAAGTATATAATAAATATATTGTTAACTAGCTATAGGCACTGTTTTGTATAGCAGGTAGAACTTGTTCATCTTGCATATCTGCAACTTTAAACCCATTAAATAATAACTCCCCATCCCCCTCACTCCACCCATCAACTGCTGACAACCACTATTGTATTCTCTGCTTCGAGGAGTGTGACTATTAAGGATACCTCATATACATGGAAGCACGTAGTATAATTCCTCCTGCAACTTATCTCACTTGGCATAATGTCTTCCAAATTCATTTACTTTTCACCAACAGCAGAATTTCCTTCTTTTTAAAAGCTGAATAATAGCCCGTGGAATGCACATTTTCTTCATCTACTCATCTGTCAGTTAACCCTGGGGCTGTTTCTGTATCTTGGCTATTGTGAATAATGCTATGATCAACAAGTTTAGATCTCTCTTTGACATCCAGATTTCAATTCTTGTGGCTATATACCCCGAAGTAGGATTACTGGATCATATGGTATCTCTAGCTTTAATTTTTTGAGGAAACTCCATATTTTTTTCCATAGTGGCTTCACCTGCGTTCTTGCTAACAGTGTCCAGGGCTTTCAATTTTTTCCACATATTTGTCAACTCTTATCTTTTTTTTTTTTCTGATAATAGCCATCCCAATAGGGGTGAGGTCATATCTCATTGTAATTTTGTTGTGTATTTCCTTGAAAATTAATGATGTTGAGCATTGTTTTATATACTTGTTGGCCATTTGAACTTCATTTTTGGAGAAATGTCTATTCAAATCCTTTGTCCATTTTGAATGGGTTACTTTTAAATAGCTTTTATTTTTTTCAGTTGAATTATATGGCTTCATTATGTATTTTAGAAATTAATACCTTATATATGATATGCAAATATTTTTTCCCATTCCATAGGTTGCATTTTCATGCCTTTGATTGTTTTCTTTGATGCGAAGAAGTGTTTTAGTTATTGTTCACTCACCAAGAGGAGTGATTTAGTTCCTGAATCAAAGGGATTGCTCAATGCCATGGCACATTACCCTTCTATAATTTTAAGTGGCAGTGTTCAGAGATAACATTTTCTCTAGAGTTATATTATCTAACACATGATACTAAGTAAAGAATGGAAAGGTCAAAGCACTAATGATCCCAAACCCATGTTCCATTTGAGAAAACTTTGTTTTAGTAAGGGGGGAGAAAGGCAAATCTCGATAAAATTAGGGAGATATACTCTTTCCCCAAAATCTTTCCTGTTAGAAAACATACCAGCAAACTATGACATCCAAGTTGTCAAGAAGCCTGTGTCTCTTGCAAGTGGGAAGAAACCACTCCACTATTCTGCTATTCTCTTGGCTTAATGAAATGCTAGCAGGCTGCCCTGCTGTTCCCCGTATCTTGTATTTCCAGGCCTTGCCACCTGTGCAACAAAAGCAAGCAATCTATTTAGAAGAGTGTTTTTCATTCTCTTAACTCTGAAGGTCTTTATTCTCAGCATGAGATTATTGCAACAACTTAACAAGCCGTGTTTTCTCCCCCTATTTTCCTTTCTTTTCTTTTTGCACCTATGTCCTTTTAAGTCCATTCAGGCCTTAGGGAAACATTTAGTACTTAAGCTTTGGTTTTTCAAGCTCAATCGGGTAGAAAATCTAACACAGAATGTGTGCACAAACGATAGCTCTGCACAATAGAGACGAACAAATAGCACAAAGAGAAAAGAAGAATATGAGTGTTCAGGGAGCAGGGCTGCACTTGAATTCAATTTCCCAACAGCAGACTGATGCTTTCTCCCAAGATTCCCAGGTTTCAAATTGGTCATATATTGAGGGCCAGTTACCTGGACAATAGGGGGAAATGGCAGTCAGTAATTATGATCATGGTTTCTAGGTTGTTAGGAAGCTAATATTAATCCTGAAATTGTATGAGGAATGTGTTCATCTGGCCATAATTGTATAGTCTTCTTGAAAGCATTTACCAGCAATGCTAATTTAAGACAAATCACCCCAGGGGAGTATTTCTGAGCTAGTGGGGTTGCCAATTTATTGGTTAACTCTGGACAGTTTATCCAGAACAGAAATAGCAACAGGAAACTCACAAAAAAATGATACAGGTATATATTTTCATTTTCTATCAGGTAAACAATTAGATATAAAGATTATCAGAGCACTCATTGTTCTTTGGAAAAAAAAGTGCCTGTGTTGGCTGGCTGGCAAATGATCTTGAATGCTACTGAGTTACATGCAATTAAAAGCATCCTGAGATATTAACACTAGGAGTTAATAATGCTGTTTTCAGAAAACACATTCAATTTGAATAAATACATCAAAATGTTGTTTTCACAGTGAAATATCTATGTGAAAGAATGATTCATCATCAGTCTCCCTCAAAATTAAAGCATAGATTATAGGTGCCTTGTTTGCTTTTGTTTCGTGAGAGAAAAGACTGAAAATCCCAACAAGATTCCAAAAGTGTTACAGCTTTAGAAACGAGACAAAAGAACCATGAGCGTTTGCTTAAGCTTGCTTTTTAGGATTATCTTTATTGTTCACAATGAAGATTATTCCTGCATTCCTCTTTTGGTTTTTCTTCAGTTGTTTACTTATTTCATCATACTTGTCTGATAAAAAAAGATAAATTTCTGAATTTTGGGAAATAAAACATCCAAGTCCCATTTTTGAGACAATGTATTTTTAAACTTCATAGAGAACTGTGCAAAGCAGGTAATTTTATTATATCATGGAGCTACTCTGATAGATTGGTTAAAGGAACAATGTTTGCATACATTTTATAGCTCCTGGATTGGAAGAGAACCATATGTTAGGAGGTGGCACCTCAACTCCGTCCAGGGTTCCCAAAGACCACATGGAGCCAGAGAAGCAAAAGCAAAAAGGCTTTATTGCTAGCTTAAGCTAGGGCCCAACTCTGCCTGGAGTACTGACACAGCAGTCTCATCAGGTTGAGAAAGGGACCCCCTCCCAGAGCAACCAGATGATTTTGTACTTTGTTGACAGGATGTGGGGATTTTTCACACCTGGGGCAGGGTCCACCCTGATTGGATAGCTCTCATGGTGCCAGGTAGGTTTCATTTCTTCTCATGTTGTGGTTTCTGCCCAGAAATAAAACCTAGCTGTGCCCTTTTGAGATGGCAGTTATTTCTCAAAATGCCTTTAGTCTTGCTCATCTTACAATCCCTCCTTTTCCCTGTGCCTGTAAGGAGAGGGTAATCTTACCCTCATAGTTGTTTTTATCTTTGAAGCCTTTCTAAACTCTTCAGAGGTCCCCTCCTGCGCTGTGCCCAAAACTGGCTAATTACCCCAACTTGCCCAATGTTTTATTTTTTTTTTTCCTTTTGCGAATGGAGCCCCTAACTGCAGTCAGGGAAAAGGGCGTCATTTTGATCAGTAACTGCTTCCTGCTGAAACTGGGCTTTGAGAGGAAACAGTCAGGGCTCCACCACAGGGCGACGATTTAAGGGACCTCGAAAGGACAGTGGAGGCTTTATAGTTTGATGGTCTCCAGGCGAGAAATGACTTCGATGAAGGCATTGAGGATGTAAGGCCCAAGCAAGAGAAAAACAAAAACAAAAGATTTTAGTTCAAGAGTGAGGAGGTTTAAGAGTAAGGAGGTCACAAATTTTTTAACTTTAGCTATTAACAGGTCTAGGGCTTTGCGGTTTTATACATACTTAATTTTACTGTAGTTATTAAAATGTGGCCCTTTAAATGTTAGTACATAAAATGTTAAATTTAAACATAATACAAACAAGTAGCCTCGTAGCGAGCAAGGTAGTAGTGCTATAAAGAGTCCTGGCTCCAGCTGGCCATTTGTACTAGTAAGGGGGACAATCGACCAGTAGGTCAATTCAAAGAATTGGAGTAAGGCAGAGCAAGTGGTCCCTTATTTACCAAAAAGGTGATTTTTTTATCTGTCACTTCTAGGGTCACCCAAGGCTTATCCATATGAACAGTAAACAGGGGCCTGTCTCACCTCTGGGCTTCTTCAGAGAAGGTCTTCTCCTGCACCGGGTTCTTCATCAGAGGCAGCTGTCCGTCAAGCCTGTCCTCCCATTCTGGCCCGTGGTTTGGGCTGGCCCCCTCCCTCTCTGGAGAGTGGGACAGTCCCTCTTTTCAGTGCCCTGTACTATGGCACTGAAGGCATGGCCCTGGGGACAGCTTCTTGCAGCTGAGGTGTCCCCGTTGCTGGCAGTGGAAGCAAGCTGGCAGTCCATTGAGAGGTTGAGGTCCCGAATGCCCTAGGGCACATGGGGCCTTGGGTGAGTCTGAGGTGGCAGAGTACTGTGATGGCAACTGCCATTTATAGGGCCTCTTTTTTTTTTTTTTTTGTCTATCCAGACTCCTTCATATTACTGTAGGCCTTGAAGGCCATGTCTAAAAGTGTTAAAAGGATTTTAGCCCCTTGATTTAGTCTCCGGATCCTGCACCTGATGTCAGAACAAGGCTGGTTAAAAGATACGTATTTTAATTATACATTTTTATAGGTTTTATATAGTATCTATATAATAGAGATTAGAGACCACTTGGATATTAAGTAACACCAAAACAGTGAATAATATTTTCCTGATTTTGAACAATTAAATATTATACTATTTTTATAGAGTTTACATATAATACTGGAGAGAAAAATACAGAAAACACAAAAAAGTTATGCTGCCTCTCTTGTGAAGAAGCTAATTAGTTGTTTTTACCATTTCTGTTATTAACTATAAAACAGGTGTTTGTTATAAATTATTTTACTTTATTTTGTTTACCTGTCCTGTGTCTAAAATGTTAGTATTTTTTACATACATATTTTCACATAGACTACCTTTTTTCCTGGGGCACATGGGATAAAATGGTTGGTTTTTTTCAACCAAGCAATGAAAAGGCAATTGCCAAAATCCAGCAATGCATTACCAAAAAGGCAAGAGATTTTATAAAATACAAAACTGAAACTTTTAAATTTACTTAAGAAGCTAAAATTTTTATACAAATTTTTAACCAGAGCCCAGACTATTATTTTATTAAAAGAAGTTTAGATAAAAGCCTAGGAGTAAGTTTATTTGTTAGCATAAACCAGGTTAATTATTATTTTCTTTGTAGAGGATGAGCAAACACATTTTAACAAAGTATTAATTTTTAACACTAAAACCTTAAGGCATGTATGCTTTAAACCATTAAATGTAGAATAGGTTTTTTTTTTAAACCACAATTTTAGATTGCAATCTCAAAATTTAGGATTTTTTTATAGGAGCCATTTATAATTAATTCTCTGGAGATAAAAAGCAAGAACAAAGAGATCTCTTGATTTTTATTTAAAATTTTTGGCCACGTGAACTAGTTTTAAGAAACAGTTATTTTTACCAATATTTGCAAAAACACTGAGAAACCACAATTTAGTAAATAACAGTTTTTTAATAACAATTTTTTTAAGTTTGACACATCTATTTAGCCAAGTTTTTAATATTTTTTATATCAAGCAGGTTTTTAATAACATAGAGGTTATTTTTATTTATATAGAACAAATATTTAATTTTAGCCCTTACTTAAAACCTAGGGTCCAACAAAGACCACAATAATTATAAAGTTAAGCAGTTTGTACTAACTTTCTTAGATAAGAAAAACATTCTGAGTTTGTATTTTTAAGTAATTATTATTTGGCTTTACATTGTTTTAGTTCTGTCTTACTGAGACCAAGCACATTTTTAAGACAAAAGACATTTTTTTCTTTACAGAACCATGTATGGGGAGGACAGGAGAAGAGGAAGAATAAGATCTTCCTTTACAGTTTGTCTGTTTTCAGACTCTTATCAGAAATTAATTAGTCTGAATAAGAAACTAAACTTTTACAGGTCCAATAAGCAATTTAGAAGTTTTCACTCAATCAAAAAATTACCTTTTATGGCTCGTTAGTAAGTCCAAAGTAACTCAGCAGTTTTTACCTTAAACAATCTAGACTTTAAGATCAGACAAACACAGGGAAATAGAACTTTTTTTCCCTAGAATGAACCAAATTAGTTTTTCAGGGTGGACAAAGGGAGAGTCCAATTTCCCCACAGCTGGAAGGCAGCAGAGACATACCAATGATCTCAACACTGGAGAAAAAGTCCAGCTAGCTGCTTGCTGAGATCAGAGGCAGTCCCCCACCAGCCAGTTGTAATGGGTCTCTTACTTTTTGCCTTGACTGTAACCAAGGACAGTGGGGTAGACATTGCCTGACCCATGATTACAAACACAAACACAACAAGAACAACAGACACCAGGAGACACGGACAAAAGACTACAGACAACAGAAACAGGCCCGTGGGCTTACCGGAGAGGACAATAATTGTTTCCCAAATTTGCCTCCATGTCCCAGCCTGTGGCCCGGGACAGGTTCCGGATTCCATGTCAGAATTAGGCATTAGTGTCCCAGCCTGTGGCCCGGGGAGTATCCCAGCCTGCAGACCAGGATGGGTTCCGGATTCCTTGTCAGAACCGATGGCCGAGTATGCCCAGAAAAATCTGAATTTCTCTGGGCGTCGGCCGTCGCGGGTTTGAGACATCTTTCCAAACCCCGAGCCCCTGGTTGTATGACACGTCCGCCCGACCCAGGAGGCCCATACTCATCCTGGACTCCACGTCCAGACGAGTCCTGGATTCCATGTCAGGACCAAATACCAAGAATCAGATGTCCTCCTCTGGCCTAAGCCTTACTCTGGTCACCTCGTATAGTTTTGGGGGACCCCGGAGGGGCCCCCAAAATGTTAGGAGTTGGCACCTCAACTCCATCCAGGGTTCCCAAAGACCATATGGAGCCAGAGATGCAAAAGCAAAAAGGCTTTATTGATAGCTTAAGCTAGGGCCCAACTCTGCCTGGAGTACTGACACAGCAGTCTCACCAGGTTGAGAGAGGGACCCCCTCCCAGAGCAACCAGCTGTTTTTGTGCTTTGTTGACAGGGTGCGGGGACTTTTCACACCAGGGGCAGGATCCACACTGATTGGATAGCTCTCATGGTGCCAGGTAGGTTTCGTTTCTCCTTATGTTGTGGTTTCTGCCCAGAAACGAAACCTAGCTGTGCTTTTGAGATGGCAGTTATTTCTCAAAATGGCTGCAGTCTTGCTCATCTTACACATAGAAATATTCTTTTAAAAACTTTCCTTTATCTATTAACCTGATTGTGATGTTCAGTTTGCCTCTATCACTGGTGATAGTGATTTGGTGTCTTAACATGAAGTCAAAGAGCAGGAATAATGGAAATAGAATATTAATTTTGCCACCAGAATAACCCCTAAAATAGACAATTTAATAGTGATGGTGGAGGATTCCCGGGGTGCTTTTGTGGTGGGCATGATGTAACATACATTTCTAGAGGTGTGAATCTGTACCCTTAAAACACATACAGTGTTGTAAGTCATGGTTCCCTTAAAAAATGCCCCCATGAGTGGTTTAGTTGTTTTATTTATTTTTTTTTATAACTTTTTTTTTTTTCCAGTGTGGGGCTGATCCCAGGATCCACTCATTTTATTTATTTTATTTTATTTTTTTAAAGATTTATTTATTTATTTATACAAGCACGGGACATAGTCAGAAGCACAGGAGGGTGAGAGAATTCACCAGAGCCAGATTCAGGAGCAGAGCAGGCAGAAGGACCAAAGTACACTGCTGAGGGGAGCAGCGGGCGGCAGGAGAGGTCTGCGCGCCATGTGGGACCCTCCTCTGGTGGCCGGGGAGCAGCCGGGGATCGAACCGGCGCTGCAGAGGCTGCGGGCAGCTTCGCAACCCAGCGCTCAACTGCTGCGCCACCAGGGAGGCCTGGTTTGGTTGTTTTAAATGTTACTATATATGCATATATATAGTGACTAATTTGTTACTCTATAGTTATTTTATGTGTCACTGTAACAGGAAACCTGTAGGCTCCTGCAGCCTCTGGGCTTGAGTGTCTTTGTAGATGAGTTTGAGGACCTGCCCCCACAGAGCCATGGAGCGAGAGACTGAGAGCACCATGGAGTCTGCTCAGTACTGGTGCAGCCTGGGGAGCCAGCTCCGGTGAAGGTGAACCTTGCATGGTTCCAGCGCAAGCAGAGGGAAGAGAAATGCTGGCGGCTTCTCAGGCCAACCTAGTGGGCTCTGAACAGTGGGTTCCATGCCAGTCTTTGGGACCTGTATCCCCGCCCTACTGCAGGGCCCACCACAGAGGAAAAACCACCTTGGGGTCTGGCCGCCCTGGCCTAGTTTCGTTTTTTGATTATTGGGCTGGAATAGAAGATGGACCAGTGAGGTTCCAGCTCACAATGGACCAGGAGTTTGTTGGCTTTGTTTTGTTGTAATCTAGCTGTGACTATATGGAAGAGATGAGCTGCCATCTTGCCACTGGATATTTCCTCTTTTTAAAACACTGATAAGGCTAACAGTTTGCATCTCTATCTGGAATAATAGAAAAAGCTGCCATAACAATTTGGTAAATGATGATGTAATTTATATTCTATCTGTTGCCCAAGCTATCTCATATGTCAGTGTATGTCATTATCATTCATCTGGTTATGAATGCTAGAAATCTAAAAATTATATTTGACTACCTCCTGTCACTAAATCATCACTAAATCACCACTCCTAGTTTGCCATCAGTCCTAATTTTAACCTGAAAAATTGATCACATCAGCTCTTAGTCTTTTTGTTCTCACCCTCATTGATTTAATTCAGTGTCTTGTCTCAATGCAATGGATTTTTTTTTTAAAGAATTATTTATTTATACAAGCACTGGGTATAGTCAGAAGTGCGGGAGGGTGAGAGAATTCACCAGAGCCAGAGCGGGGAACAGAACAGGCAGACTGACAAAATACACTGCTGAGGGGAGCAGTGGGCGGCAGGAGAGGTCTGCGTGCCATGTGGGACCTTCCTCTGGTGGCCGGGGAGCAGCCAGGGATCAAACCAGCGCTGCAGAGGCTGCGGGCAGCTTCGCAACCCAGCACTCAACCGCTGCGCCACCGGGGAGGCCCTTAATGCAATGGATTTTTAACCAACTTCTGTCTCAACTCTATTAAATTCAATCATATAGTCAACACTGCCCTTAGATATCTTTTCTAAAAAACAAAATTTATTTCTTGAGGGACTATCAATTTTGATGATTCCCCATTGGGCACAGAGTCAAGTCTAAACCTGATGGGAAACCAAGCTCCTGCATCAGGAATGAGTGCCTTTCCCATAATCATCAACCGCCAGACCCTCCTTTGGTGTATTTGGTATATTTCTCTGAACAGATTTTGAAATTTTTTTTCTTTAGATCTAACATTTACTTTTTATTTTTCCTGGGTTAATTTTTCTCTCCTTGTTTCAGAGAATTTAGACTCAACCTTTTGAGCCCTCTAAAGCAACACTTCCAGGTAAGTTATCTTAGGATTCCCTTAGAGAGAAAAGTCATCAACCACTCTCCCAGATTTAGCTCACGTCTTTATTATAAGTTTTAATCTTTAAAAAATTGCTACATTATTAAAACAAGATTTCTGAGAGAAAGATCTTGTTTTATTGTTTTTATTTCCTCATTGTGGAAAACAGACGTGTCACATGGTAAGTGCTCAGTAAGCACTTGTTGGTTGGATGGATGTTAATGAAAATCAAGAATTGTTGAGTACTAGATAAAGTTATAAAACAAACAGAAAGCATTGCATCCCTGGCTATTCAAATAAGAGGTTTATGGCAATTGCTATCAATTATTGGTATTAACCAAGTCTCTTCTTTTTGGTGGAGAACTCAAGAGTTCAGGCCATTAATATCTGTTCTTTCTCAAAAAACTTAATTAGCAATGAAATGTAGTAGTTAAAAGCATAGGTTTTGTGATCACACTGTCTGCAATCAAATCCTGGTCCCCTTATTTAAAATCTGTGTAAACCTGTGAAAGTTATTTAATGTCTTTGTGATTTAGTTTACTTGCCTATAAAATGTTTAATTATGGAACCCATCACAGAAAATTCTGGTAAAGATTAAAAGAGTTAATGCATGTGAAGAAACCTGGAATTGTTCCTGTTATGCAATAAAGTACATTTTATTAGTTTTTACCTATTATAATTATTGCTTCTGGGTTTTAGTTACCTAGCTCCTTATTGATCAGTAATTATTGAGTTTTATAAATACATCTTATTGAAGTTTTAAATGATTGACAATAATATTGGGTTCTCTACTTCTGCATGAAAAAAAATTACTGGAATTTATTAAATTCTTTTAATGAGATGTGTCAAAGAAATTTTGAGCATTATGAAAGTTTATAGGTGAGATTACTGAATATGTTTTTTTCTATGGTCATAATTCTCAACTTTAAGTTTTTATTGAAGATTCCCTCTTACCTTGTATGATGTTATCCATATGTTGAGGGCTACAAGAAAATAATGAAAGAAAGAGATATTACTAAATTAGTGCAGACAACTTTTTTTTTAAAGATTTATTTATTCATGACTACAAGAACTGGGGTACAGGCCAGATGTGTGGGAGGGTGAAAGGATTCACCAAAGACAGAGTGGGGAACAGAACAGGCAGAATGACTGAAATATACTGCTGAGGGGAGCAGCGGGCAAGACAGGAGAGGTCTGCTGCGTCATGTGGTATCTTGCTGGCTGGCCAGGATCGAACCTATGCTGCAGAGGCTGAGGATAGCTTCATAGCACTGCACTCCACCGCCGGCGCCACCAGGGGAGGCCCTAGTACGGGCAACTTTTTAATCTAAGAAACACAATACATTTTCTGGAAGTTTGGATTTTAAATAATATAGAAATATGGAGAGGACATATTGTTGTTTTCAATAATCATTAAATATTTCTTGGAGGCTAAGAAAAGCTTCTTGGAGATTAAGAGAGAATCTTGACTGATCGGCATGGTTAGGATGGGAGAATAAGAAGCTACAAAAGGAAAGACACAATCTGGATTTGAGAGGACACTTATCTATTAAATGTACATCCTTTGCTGCCAATAGACTCTCTCAATGTGCATTTGAATTCCTATTTTTTATTTGAGAGTCCCAAGTTGAAATACCTATTTTTACCTAATTATTCCCTTCAATAAATAGGTATCAAATATTGGTTTCTGCAGTGGGACAACAGAGGTTGGAAAACTTTATCTAAAGAATATAATACTGAAGATGGATTCATGGTTTTGGTTTTTGTTTTTTTTTAAAGATTTATTTATTTATTTATTTTTACAAGCACTGGGTACAGTCAGAAGCGCGGGAGGGTGAGAGAATTCCCCAGAGCCAGAGCGGGGAGCAGAGCAGGCAGAAGGGCTGAAGTACACTGCTGAGGGGAGCAGCGGGCGGCAGGAGAGGTCTGCGGGCCATGTGGGACCCTCCTCTGGTGGCCGGGAAGCAGCCGGGGATCAAACCGGCGCTGCAGAGGCTGCGGGCAGCCTCGCAACCCAGCGCTCAACTGCTGCGCCACCGGAGAGGCCCGGATTCATGTTTTAATGGTGGTGGACAGAGTGGGTAGAAAGAAAGGGATGAAGGTTTGATAATTTGTCTTTCAGAAGGATCTTCAACCTCTGCAGTGATAAGTCTTCTGATAGTGAAAATTAGTTTTCGGTACTATGCATTAATTTTTTTCTTTTTTTGACATATAAAGCATCTTTTGCTACCAGTTCAAAAGAATCATGTGTTCTCTGTTAGTACTTTACCCTTTATCTCCCAATAATAACTTATCTCCCAATAATAATTTATCCATGCAAAGTGACTCTGGAAATAAGCATTTATTTCTAAAGGATTACTGAGCAACTGGGTGAATGGTCCTTTGTATTTTTTTTTTTTTTTATAGAGGCATGCTTTATTTATTTATTTATTTGTTTGTTTGTTTTGTTTATACATGCACTGGGTACAGTCAGAAGCGCGGGAGGGTGAGAGAATTCACCAGAGCCAGAGCGGGGAGCAGAGCAGGCAGAAGGACCGAAGTACACTGCTGAGGGGAGCAGCGGGCGGCAGGAGAGGTCTGCGCGCCATGTGGGACCCTCCTCCAGTGGCCGGGGAGCAGCCGGGGATCGAACCGGCGCCACAGAGGCTGCGGGCAGCTTCGCAACCCAGCGCTCAACCGCTGCGCCACCGGGGAGGCCCGGTCCTTTGTATTTTTGTAGCCCTTGGGGAGGCTTTAATCATCAGGAAATGTCGTATATAATTATTGCTAAAAATCTTGACTTGAGAGCTGTATTAAAGGATGAAATAATAACCTCACTTTATCATGATTTTGACCATATGTATCATTCTGTTTATAGCAGGCAGCTTCTGATCCGTATAGAGAATGTCTTTGACAGTGTTAAGTGCAAAATCACATTGTACCATATTCTTCCTTCCAGATGACATCCTGATTTTCCTTTGAATATTCTTATTAGCCTGGAAATTAGTATAAACTGGTGGTTTTATATTAGACATCTGAAAAATTGATTTCAGCATGAAAATTAGCAATTAGATCAATCAAGATATGGCATATGGTTCATTATCAAAAAGAGGCCTAAGACCTTATAGAATCTTTAAATTAAAAGAAAGCATATATATAGCTAATGCTTCTTAGTTCTCCATGCTTGCACATGGACTTTGAGCTACTTTTATTACCATTTGTTTGATAGAAAACTGTATAGGGACAAAGACTTGCCAGTCTGATAGCCCCAGGTTTGAGTTCTATTTCCATTCCTACTAAGCTATGGTCTCTTAACTTACTCCCCTTAAAACAGGATTAAATAAGCCAACATGTATAAAAGGCTCAGTAAATAACATTAGTTAGGAAAGGATGCTGATACATATTGACCTTTGTGTGTTTATACTATATTTTGTGATTAATGACAACCACTTACAAAATAAAATGCTTTCCAAATCTCGTATTATTTTTATCTGCAGGACCTGAACTTAATGAACAGAGTGGAAATACAATTGGCAAAACTCTAATAAACTGACTTGATTGTGGGCCCTCCTTAATTCTTCCCATCAGGGGCCTCTGCCACACCAGCAGGATATGCCTCCATTGTTCTCTTTGCCCCTTCAGTGCCTACATGTGATTTGGTCAAGTCTCAAGATGATGATTTCTAGTTATTAGAATTTCACTGACCTTGGAATATGACTAATCTCTCTCTTATGTCGCTGTCAGTAAAAATGAAATAATATTTACAACACCCACCACAGCATGTGTATCAGGATAAGAGGAAATTATATTAGTAATAGAAAACAGTTGGAATGCTGACTCTGTGCCAGCTACTGTTCTGAGTATTCCATATACATGAACTCATTGATTCTTCTAAAAAACTTTAAGATGGCACAACTAGATGTCCCGATAGGAAAGTTGGAACATCTTCTTTTTCTAATTCATTTTATATTTTCCAACAAAGAACTGAACCAAGAATCTACACATTTAGCCATTTATACCCATTCTTAAAGATGAAGTTGGAATGGACTGAGGTAGTCCGGTTCCTCACAACAGCAACATCTTAGAGATTTTGATAGAACTTTGCAAATACTAAATAACAAAGAATGAAATAATCATGTACACTTTGACTTTCGACCTGTGGGTAAGACGAGTCTCCAAGTAGATTAGAGGTTCCCACTTAGAACCCAGTGAGGGAAGAAAACAAAGGCTGGTTTAATTTTGTAATAGACATTTGAAGACATCCATGAAATGCAGTCAGTCTGAGATTAGAAACAAGGAAGGTAGAACTTAAAACCAAATTTTACATGCAGCAGAACTGTACCCATTTATTCATTTGTTCCATCTGTTCACCATCAGACATTATGCTAACAGTAATAAGGAGATGTAAAAGTTGCAGCATCTTTATTTTTCATAAAGTGCCCACTCGCCAGTAAGGAAGGCACCAGATGCTGGTTGTCACTCTGCCATGTACTAACGGCATGATTTTGAGTGAATTGCTCAGTTGCTCTGATCTTCTATTCCCTTGTTTATAAATAAGAATAATATCTACATTATAATGTTTCTGTAAATGTTAGGGATGGGCTGTATAAACTGCTTGGAACAAATCACCACTGGATAAATAGCTGTTAGTTATGAAAGAGCATAATGGGTATAACAGGGCATAACTAAAGGATATTTAGCCTGAACATGTGCTGCTTAGATCTCTTCATATTAGAACATTCACTCTGGGGTCTCCCTGGTGGCCTAGGGGTTAAGTCTCAGCGCTATCATGGCTATGGCCTGAGTTCGATCCCCTGAATTCGATTCA
Source organism: Talpa occidentalis (assembly GCF_014898055.3). Lineage (NCBI taxonomy): Eukaryota > Metazoa > Chordata > Mammalia > Eulipotyphla > Talpidae > Talpa > Talpa occidentalis. The sequence continues at coordinate 29,800,579 of NW_023605083.1, forward strand.
TGTGGCACAGCAGACCTCTCCTGACTGCCTGCAGCTCCCCTCAGCAGTGTAGTTCAATAAATCTGCCTGTCCTGCTCCCCACTCTGTCTCTGGTGAATCCTCTCACCCCCTGTACTTCTGGCCCACACCCCAGTTCTTCTATGCAAAAATAAATAAACATTTATAAAAAATAGAAAATTCACCCTGATAGCAGGATGGAGGTTGGGTTGCTTAGGGACTGAGCTCAAGGGCAGGAAATTCATCAGGAAAGTACTAAAAAATAGAGGAGACAGAGCCTACAAGGTAAAGAGAGAGGTTATGGACTTGGAACAGAGATGAGAACTTTTGGAGATAGAAACTATTTTTCTATATCTCAAATAGGGCTATTTTTATGGGGTTTGAAAATGGAAGCTTAGGGAACATTCAGCATGAAAACAAGTGTCTTTTTTTCCCTTACTATCACTCCTGTCTAGAACATTTCTCTTGGTTTTGAGTCAGATGAAAGATAATTATTCAGTTTGTTAATTTTCTGCCTTTGAACTTTCATCATCTCCCTTTCTCAAGGGTCAGTAAGAGTCACTTTATTTTGGGCAATTGGGGCCCATATGCAGCTCCTTTCTGCCACATACCTCACCACGCTGCAGTTATTTTTATGACTGTCTCTCTCAGCAGATGTAGAACTAGGCAATAAAGAACTCCTTTTTCTGAATTCCCAATATTATATAATGTATGGCATAGAGCAGGTATTCTGTTAAAATTTATTGGATAAATGAATGAGTAAACAAATGAGAGATAGTAGTGAGGCATAATATTCTTGGGGTAAGACTAGTATGTTTTGAATTCTGATTCCACCACCAATTTCTAGGATAATTACCTTCTAAGTCTGTTTTCTCTTCTCTGAAAATTACAATATCATAGTGCAGCAAGGTTAAATGGCACAAATATATGCAAAGTCCTGAATATATTCCCTGAAATACAATAAGCATTTATTTAATTAAAAGAGAGCTACCTCACTATTATGTATTATTACCATAAAGATAAATGGACTCTACATTCTTAACCATTTTCATCCATCGCTCTACTCCCTGCTTCACTGATTTGAAAAAAAAGTCAAAGTAGTAAAATTGATGATTAACTAAATTTCTGAATGGTAGGATGATTTGATTTTTCTTTATTCTCATTATTCCTACTCTTCTATTTGCCTTCATGCAAATAAAGGCCCAGTAGCGTCTCTATCTCTCCCAACTACATAACCTAAAATACCTTATAAGAAATATATCATATCTTTTATAGATGCTATATATATATATATGTACACTTATTTACTACATCTTATATCTCCTACATGTATGTTCTACATATTAGGAACAGCTAGCTAGCTAGCTAGACAGGCAGCTATTTCCTTGCCACAGAGAAATATTAAAGAGGAAAAACCAGATCGCGGGGAAACAGAAACAGAAACACAGAAATAGCTTGACCTTATCAGGGTGGAAAGGCAAGTGGCTGTCTTTGAAGAATTAGACCAATATCAACAGGAGTCACTGGGACAATTGGAAAACAGTTTTCACAGCTTTGTTTTCTTACCAACCCACCAAACATGAAAGATGAAACTCAATATGTGGCAAGGGCTTCCCTTTATACACTCTCCCCAGCTTTCCACATTTTCAAATAAATGTGTTTGAGAAGCACACTTTGTGCTTTTTATTAAACACATGGTTGGACTGGATTTCTCTGTATTAGGAGACTTAATTTGCCAGTGAACTATAGCTTCAAGTTGGCCATCTGGAAAAATAAACTCCTCAACAGCCATGTAATTTGTCTTTTGTCTGGTTTCAGGCAGTGGATTTTGGGGGATTAATGCTGAGCAAACAGCAAGCAGGCACTTTTCTTGCTCCTTGAAGCCCTCTTCTGTTTCCAAAGGGGCATCTTGCTAAGTTACAAGTTAACAAATGGTTCTTACTCCTATAATGCCTTTGTCAACACTATGTATATATGAACCTAATTTTCAATAAAACAAAACAGCTTTCCCTTTCTACTTAGGGAGGCAATGGCATATGGACTAAAGCGTAAGGTCAGAGAAAGCATATTGCCTGGAACGCTGGCCAACACACCAGCTGTGCTCTTCACCAGAAGGTGAGGGGGTGGCAGGAGGAGACCTTTCTCTCTCCTCATAATGCTTACCCCCACTGCATCCCACCAAGTTACTAGTCTGGTTGTTTGGGAAATGTCACAGGGGACAATTTCCATGTTTTACTAAAACTAATTGTAATTATTCTCTCAAGCCTTAAATACTGTGTCACCTTTTTAGGTAGAACTTGGCAAGCCAATGTCAAAAACCCTGTTTATTCAGATAAAGACCATAGTTGCTGAAGGTTTGCATTTGCTACATTTCCAAGTACAGTTATAGAATCATTCTTTTCTTTCTTTTCCTTGATAAAGAAGCAAATAGAAGGACACTGAAACTGTAGTTAAAATATGTGTTAAAGGGTCAGGCAGACCTGGTTCTAGCCTGCCTTGCCATTTATTAACAAAGTGACCTTGATTAAATTGCTGGATCTTCTAAACCTTAGTTTTTCTACATGTGTGATGGGGATAATAAAACTAACAATCATGGGCTCCATCTGCTAGGGTTATGGTGATTGCATGAGATTGTGTAGACATGCAATGGTGTTAATACAATCTTGGCAAAAGTACTCAATAAACTGTATTAGTATACAAATGTACACTTATTAGACTCAGACCATATAACCACATATACTGTGCTCATGTTTAATGTAATAGTTATATCTACTTTCCAGACTTGTGTTCTGTGCCAAGAAATAAGCCAAGGACTTCATAGCTACTATTTCTATAATACAGGAATTGCTGAAACTCAGAAACATTAATTAACATTAATGCAACTCCTTAGCATTGTTGTCTCTGGTGGACCTAAGTTCATATTCTATCACTTATTATGGGCAAATTCATGTCATTGATCTGAGACAATTCACACATATAAAAGTATAGTATTGAGGCATAGAAATAGTATTTATGAAGAAAATTATATACTTACTAGGATCTTAATAAATGTCAGATTATATGTTTTATTAGGTTTAATGAGGTACACGATTGGATGTAAAATGATTTCCTGATTGCCATCTAAAATCTTGTATAATGAGCAAATTATATTAAAAAATATAATAGGCAGGGAAGTAAATGGGACTGATTCCTAGAGAAAGAATAAATATATTAGCATTAAATTTATATTCAAGAATAAGCATTGGTTATTTATCATTTATTTTCTATGTGTCAGAAACAACCCAAACTTTCAAGTATAGTACACTGATAGTACTAAATTGGGAGCACTTGCCTAGCTTTGACATTTAGTAGCTATGTAACCTTCCATTCACCACTTAGTCTTTTTTTTTTAAAGATTTATTTATTTATACAAGAATCTGAGTATAGACCAGATGTGCAGGAGGGTGAGGGATTCACCAGAGACAGAGTGGGGAACAGAACAGGCTGACTGACAAAATACACTGGTGAGGGGAGCAGCGGGTGAGACAGGAGAGGTCTGCTGCACCTGGCCGGCCGGGATGGAACCCGCATTGCAGAGGCTGCGGACAGCTCCACAGTGTGGTGCTCAACTGCTGCGCCACGAGGGAGGCCCTTACCACTTAGTCTTTAGATATCTTAGCTTAAACTGGATGATATCTCCACCTAAATGGATTGTAGTTGTGATGAAAACACTACAAGGACAAAGGATTTTCCATGGGGAAATATTTTAGCTGGGTGGTATCCTGATTGGGATTCAGAGATTTTCCCCAAACTATGTTATAGGGCCCAAATTCCTGCTAATGCCTATTTCATCAGTAAATGGTCACTATAGTATAGCTCAGGCCTTCCATGTGAGCCCCTAGAGGAGAATCTTAAAATGTCAATGGAAGACTCGAGAACATTCTTTTCAGAAAGATTAATGATAGCTGTAGGGTTTTTAGAAACTGTGCACTTAAGATAATTCATAAATTTTCTGAAAAAGATCTTAAATCTCTAAAAGCTGACTTGTTTTCCTAAGAAAGTGGGCACAGGTCAGCAGGAGCCCACTCCAGGCACTCCCCATTTGTTATTTCCTGTAACACACTGGCATCATTGTTAATCTTGGTGATGGGACACCTGATATTTCTTGCCATAGAACTTGTCTAGAATTCTGATGTTGTTGACCTTCCAGTGCCATAAGTTCTTCTCCTGCCACTTGTGTCTACTATAAGGAAGGAAAAGGAATTTTCTCTTTATCTTTCTGAGTTCTTAACTGAGACCTCTATAATCAAAGATCGATTAACAAGAGAAAAACAAACAGAGGTTTGTTAACAAGTATGCCTTGTGTATACATGGGAGAGACAAGACAGGTAAGATGAGTTAACTCTGAGGCAGCTTAGAATTCAGGCTCAAATATCTTACTAGGGAAAAAGGAAGGTCTCTTAGAGGAGAGTAATTATTTTTAGGATAAATCAATGGGGGCTTGCAATAGATGGGAGGGGTGATCGTTTGTGACAAAGTTAGTCTGAGTGTGTTGTTGATTTCTACTCTAGATACTTGTGATAAAATCAATCTTCCCTCCTTGAAACTCTGGGGGAGGGGATTGATGACATTTGAGTTCCTTTTGTTTTGTTTTGTTTTTTTAAAGATTTATTTATTTATACATCCAAGATCTCGGGGTAGAGGCCAGAGTTGTGGGGGGTGAGAGGATTCACCACAGGTTGGGGAGCAGAACAGGCAGACTGAAATATACTGCTGAGGGGAGCAGCAGGCGAGTCAAGAGAGGTCTGCTGCGCCATGTGGGTATCTCCCTGGCCGGGGATCAAACTCGTGCTGCAGTGGCTGCAGCGAGCTTCATATGTTGTGTCTTAACCCCTTGTGCCACCAGAGAGGCCCCATTTGAGTTCCTTTTGGAGGATCTGTCTTTAGGCACATAACGTGAGTCCAGTGAGTCTCTTCCTGCATTTTCTGCTTTTAAAGTCATATAGCTAGTACAAAATAATCAGTATTATCAATATCACACATTTTGGGTGGCATCTTCTGAACTCGAACAGTCATATTTTGGGATGACATATTCCACCACTCTTCATAACTCTTCCTCATTAATTTCAGAATCTGCGTGAAGGGTGATCTACTTGTCCATTCTGAAAGTGGTACTTCTCTGGGATGGGGAATCACAGCAGAGTCCTAACATACTTACTGATTTTCTATAATAGATCCTGCACACAACATCTATTGATAAATACATGTTTCAAGAGATTTTTTTTTTAAAACCAGAAGGTGGTATTGGCCACTTTTATGCAGTGCTAGGAATGAATTTGTTGGACTAAGCATGAGATCAACAAGGTGTTTTTGACTCAAAAGCCTCTAATACATTTGGATTCAATCTTTAGAGGATTTGTTAGGAGGTAAACTTCATCCTGGAGTGCAAAGAAAGAGTTTCTGGAGGAAGTGAAATTTGCTTGAATCTGTATACTGATTGATTTCTCAAATGGCATTGGAGGTGGGGAAGTTGGTGATTGGGGAGAAATAAAAAGGTTGCTTTCTTGTTACTGGCTAAAATCTGTCACTTAAGGGCATGTGCCTAATTGTTTCTCTTCCACGCATGGGTGCCTTGTTACCTGAAGGAGCTGTGAAAAGTTGCCAAGAGATAAATTCAGCTGTTTATGAGAATCATTTCATGGTTCCGTGTTTATTTCTCTGGCACCGTCCAAGATCTATGAATTGTGACTGAACAGCTGTTTCTGGTGCCCATCAATAAAAATACTTTAATATGTCTTAAACATATTGTTTAAAAAGGGTACATAAAACAGAATGCCTTGCTAGCGTCAGGAAACCTATGAAAAGAAAGAAAGGAAACTTTATCATTTGACTACTGCTAACGTTTTATTGTGTGACTGGGATAGTGTTACAGTCTCTCTGTGCTGATTATAAAGATGATAATTAAGTGGGCTGTCTCTGCAGGCTTCCAACCAAGTTAGAAGCATTTCTCCTTCTTAGGTTTCAGCTACTACCTCCCCTAAGTGGGAACTGGAAAAACAGAATAAGAAAACCTTTGAAGTCACACAATGTCTGGTCTGTCTTGGCTAACTGTGTGGTAATATAAATGGCATTATAGCAGGTAGCAAGATAACTCATGTCAGAAACAATACAATTCCACATTTCATTAATAGAAGGAACAGAATGTGCACCACCGTATTCCTGGGCAACCACTTCCTCCCTGAAAGTGATATCCAAATGACTGTCAGGAAGTACCAGTTTCTCAAAGTAATATTAAAAAATGGAGGCTTTTATTTCCTCTTTACCTTTAGCCATGGTCCCAGCAACCTACCTCACATCTCCTAAGATGACCTTCAGTCTGGTTCTCTAGCATGTGTGTAAATAGCCAAAGCCTACTAAGCAGAGGTGGTTATTGGGACTGTGACTTACCTACTTAGCAGCCATCTTTCTTAAGCTGAGAAGCCATTGATCTTCCATCTTCTCTGAAGAAGAGCATTCTACATCCCTCTGGTTAGTTGGGAAAAGAAATGCAAGAAAAAGGAAGTGAGGATTGCCACATTCTGTTATATAGAACAAAGAGAAATGCTGGGAGTTCCCTGTGGATTTTGTGAAAATAGAGTGTAAAGACTCAATAACCTTTCTAATAAACTTGCTTAAACTCCTGGGGTTTGTTAGTGTGCCCCCTTTTGTTTTGAATTGGAGAGTTTCAGTTTTGAATCACAATTGAATACAGTACTCCACCAGGATCTCAGTCTTGAAGATTCCTGATACATTCTGAAGGCATCAGGTTACTTTTTATCCAGAGCTGTCTGCCAAGACTTGAGGAAAAATTGCTTAATGAAGACAACCATTTTGGGAGTCTCCTCATCCAGGCTCATTTCAGACCAGTGTCTAAGACTGCAAAATGTCAAATGCTAGGCTAACCAAGTATTGTGCTAAGACCTGACTGAACCCTTTCATTCAAAAGAGGGAACTTAAAAGAAGGAATCCAGGGGAAATCATCACTTCCTCAAATCTGATTGAAGGTTGAGAGGGATCAAGGAAAATTTCAATAGCTTGGAAACTAGGCCCGAGGAAAACAATGAATAGGGCCTAGAAGAAAAGAAAGGAAGTCTTGCTGATTAGCTCCTCCTGTGGAGAGAGTCTCTGCCACTTGGCTTCCTTTGATGAGATTATAGACTTCTGAAACTTGTTCCCACCAGGAAGGTAGAGATGTTGAAAGAACATCTTTCTAAGTAGGCAGGGAACACATTCCTCCTTCTTGGGAAAGTATGCTATTTTACCCTCTGGAATGACTTAATAATGTGTTCAGTACTAACACCAAGCTTTTTCCTCAGGAGATTCTGAACGTATCTAGTCCGAGACGAAATTTAGGTATATTTGATGAAGTTGCAAAAATTCCAGCTAGTCAAGTCATTGTATTTTTATCTTTGTGCAATATTTCTCAAAAGGGTAAAGAGAACTTAATGATGCTCTTAGCTTTCTTGTCCTTGAGATTGTTCCATTTGGATCTCTCCATGGTTCCCCTTACTGCCCAATATAAACATGCAATATAACTTTTTATTGATTTGTATTTATTTTAGAGTTAAAGTTCTCAGTCTAAGGGAGAAACTGTATTCTTTTTTTTCCTTAAAGATTTATTTTTATTATTTATACAAGAACTGGGGTACAGGCCAGAGGTACGGGAGGGTGAGAGGATTCACTAAAGACAGAGTGGGGAGCAGAACAGGCAGATTGATTGAAATACACTGCTGAGGGAAGCAGCAGGCTAGACAGAAGAGGTCTGCCACACTATGTGGGTGTCTCCAGAGCCGGCTGGGAATGGAACCTGTGCTGCAGAGGCTGCGGACAGCTTCACAGTGCTGCGCTCAACCCACTGTGCCCAGTTTTGGGGAGGCCCAAAACTGCATTCTTAACTTATGGTTTTATAAATTCACTCTTAACTTATGGTTTGATAAGTCTTCCTTAAAACCATCATTGTCAGAAGAACTTCTTGGTGGAACTTAACACCTATTTTGGTGCATCTTGTCTTTATTACGCCACTGTCCACATACAACTTCCCCTCAATGCTCTGCATATCCCGGTAGCTTATATCTTTGAAGTCCATCTTAAAATCTCCCATTTCCTTAAAGACATCTTAGACTAAAAGTGATTGTATAAACTTACAAATCCAGTGGAATCATAGCATCTTAGTAAGGTAAACCAGAAAGGAATGTGCAGATGGTCTACTCTAGTATCCTATTTTGTGAATATGAGAACTAAAATAAAAGAGGTCTGATAAGAAACTGCATCCCACATTTTGACATCAAATGAACAGGATATTGTTGTTGTAGTTTTTAAACACTGCAGGTGTGTTGTCTTTTCTTCCAGTTGTAAACTTATTGAAGGCAATGATTATAACTTCAGTGTCTATATTTTGCATGGTGTTTTATGTACACTAGGTTGCTCTATTCAGTGCTGTCCCACAGAACTGAAGATGGTACAATACCTACATTGCTCAATATGATATTTTCTGACAAATTGTAACTTTCAAGCATTGGAAGGGTGGTTCATACACCTGAAGAACTGAATTGTTATATATAGTTCATGTTAGCCCCCTTAAGTTTAAATTAATACAGTCACATGTTGCTAGTGAACGCTCCATCAAACACTGCAACTCTCATTCATTTGTTGATCCACAACAAGTAAAGAAAAATTAGGGCACATTTCTTGATTTGATAATGTGTTTTAATATATTTCATGCAGGATAACCAGGGTTTAGAGATGGAATGGGTAAAGTCTCATAACCTCAATTACCAGCCCCAGAAAAGTGAAAGCATTGGTTCAAGTTCACATGGTTAATTAGGAGTAGAACTGGCATTAGTCTTAGGCCTCCTGCCTATAATTTTTCCTTTTTTTTTTTTCACCAACAGAATGCTGTGGGGGCAAATGGGAACCTCCTCCTGTCCAGACATAAATGGAAGGGAAAATAAAAAAAATTATAATATATATATGCTGACGGTAAATAAAGATTACAGAAAAGGAAGAAGAAAGGAAATCAAACAAGAGGCATTTGCCTCTGTGAGAAAATCGATGAGGAAAGCAAAAATTTTCACAGTTCATACTCCATGGGCTAGTATATATGAAAAAATCCCTTTTAAATATAAAATAATGTTACCTTAATAAATCATGGCTATTACATAGGTGCATCAAAGATTATACAATGAAGAGAGCTTAGTGGTTATTGACCCATGACAAAGCTTTCATACTAATGAATTACATTCCTTAAAACCTTTGTCATGTCTATCAAAGAACTCTCCCTGAATGAGCATGGAATGTTAACATCTGGGTTACTGAATGGAGATAACAGTTTCATCCAAAGCCTTAGTTATCAATCTTTTATCCCTCCCTGTTGTTGGATGATCCCCCCTTATCCTTCCTCTTGCTTTGCAGCTGTTCAATGAGGGAAAGATCTTGCTGAAGAGTGTTGGCTTCAGTGGCATGTAAGATAATCCAGAAGTAAGAACACTAGTAGATGTGAATCATTTGGGAGCTTAAAAGAGTGCTTCAGAGGCCCCTTCTTTATAGACTCCTGATAGTCTTAGCAGCTTCAATAACCTTTCAAGACAAAGTTGGATAGGGACTCTAGACTTTCATTAAATAAGAGAAGCAAATCATTCCCCAAAGCTCAGCGGTATTCAAAACAGTATTTTGCAATTTCTGTTGCTTTGCAGTATTTTGTAGCTCATAGAAGGAAAAGCTAATATTAAAATTTAAAATTTATTAATTGCAATATGTATTTTATTTCTTTTTTAAAAACATGACTGTTTTATTTTTTTTAAAAATTTATTTATTTATGTATACAAGAGCTGGGGTGCAGGCCAGAGGTGTGTGTGTGGAGAGAATTCACCAGAGACAGAGTGGGGAGCAGAACAGGCAGATTGACTGAAAAACATTGCTGAGGGGAGCAGCGGACAAGTCAGGAGAGTTCCGCTGTGCCAGGTGGGTTGTTCCCTGGCCAATCGAACTCATGCTGCAGAGGCTGCAGACAGCTTCATAGGTTGCGTTCTTAACCCCTTGCGCCACCAGGGAGGCACTGCATTTTATTTCTTTGTATATTCTTATTCTGTCAGGGAAATGAAATGACATCCAGATTTTCTTAGAGTGTGTAGAATATTAATTTCTTACTAATACTGTAGTTGTCCAGTTAGGGCAAAGACAACAAACTTTTCTTTTGCATTTTGAATGTGACTTTTCCTGTTGATATGGTGCCATTCTCAAAGTCACAGATTCAGGTGAGGTTTATTCTTTCTGGACTGTAAGGAGGGTGTTGAATCATCAGTCCCTTCCAAATCTCATTTTTCTCTTTCTTCTTCCAACCTATTTTCTCTTTCTAAAATTTCTATTTCTTATTAATACTATTTCCCATCCTGGTCAACTGCCTCCCACATCTGTCGCACCATTTTGATTGTCCCTTTTCTTATACCCTACATCTAGATGACTGCTCTAGCAAACAGTGTCTGTTTCCAAAATATTTCTTATCTGTCTCTCTCCTTGCCATTCTATTGCCTCTGTCCTAAGTCAGAGCGCTGTTAGTTTTCTGTCTTTCTTGTCACCAGCACAGGCTACACACTGTACCTTAATGAATGAGATCAGACTAACTATATCACTCATAGCTCATAACTCAAAAATCCTATGAGCACTTAAAGGGAAGAATGAGGAGAAGGAAAAGAAGAGGATGAGGTAGAGAAGAGAATGAGAAAAGGAGGAGGAAGTGGTCAGAGGAACAAGTAGAAAGTTCAGAATTTTTCTATGTGTAAGTATCATAAACAAGTAGTACTGAACTAAGATCAAGTCAATGGAAAACTATTTGCCATGTTGTAGTTGTGATTAATTGCTTTAAAATATTTAAGTTAGGGACCTCCCTGGGAGTGCAATTGGTTAAGACAGAGCACTATGATTTTTTTAATTATTATTTTAAATTATTTTTTAATTTCATATATTTTTTTACATCATTTTTCATTTTTGCACAATGCATGCATTTTCATCTTGGTTACAGTCCCCATACAATTCCCACCCCACCTTGTTTCACACAGCACTATGAAGCTCTCTGCAACCAGTGCAACATGAGTTCGATCCCTGGCCAGGGAGGTGACCCACATGGTGCAGCAGACGTCTCCTGTCTCACCCGCTTCTCCCCTCAGCAGTGTATGTCAGTAGATCTGCCTGTTCTGCTCCCCACTCTGTCTCTGGTGAATGCTCTCACTCCCTGCACCTCTGACCTGCACCCCAGCTCTTGTATGCATAAATAAATCTTAAAAAAACATATTTAAATTAGACACATACCAAAATAACTTCAGATTGGTTAGAATATTAGATGCAAAGAAAAATTCTTAAAGTACTTGAGAAAGAGCAGAAATAATTATTTAATATCATGATTAGAAAGCCCATGGTAAATAACAAGGCAAAGAATAATTTAAAAAATAAACATAAACTCTACAAATCTAAAAAAATACAATCATTCAAATTCAAAAGCAAATGGCCATCTAAGAAAATATATTTCCAAGATCCATGAGTGTGTTAAAAATATCAAGGTCTCTTGCAAATAGAAAACAGTGCTCCAATAGAAAAATATGCAAAGATTATGGGGGGAGAATCACAGGAAAATATAAATGACCTATGAAAAGAAAGACATCATTGTCTTTTCATTGTTTTAAGAGCATAAAGTCCTTCCTAATATCAAGATTAGTCAGTAACTTTTTTTCAAGCTTGTATTTTTAGTTTTGCATTTAATATTTTCATTCATTCACTTGCAGGTATGCCCTGAGAAATTAAAGTCAGTTCAGTTGTAATCTTTTCTCTCCTTCCTAGACTGTAAGCTCATTGAGAGCAGAAACAAGAGCAATGGGTAACAAGTGTATGGTACACAATACTCAAAATAGGGAAGGTGAAGAGGAAACTGAGAAGTTTTGAGATAGGAGGCATCTTGTGAGGTTAGTATTGAAGTGCAAAACTATATTCAAGATATTGTTTTTTTTTCTTTTGTCTGTCTTTTTTGGCTTATAAATGGCTTAAAGGTAAAATAACATAAGAAAAGCAGCATAAGATAGAGAAGAAGAAGGATACTGAAGAAAGACAACTGAGGATTTGAATACTGACACTGAATCATATCACTCTAAGTGTTCATTCCCCTTCTACAAGACATATATACTGATTACTTCCTGCATAGCTATTGGAAGATCAAAACCTGTCTTTGGAAAGTGATCAAAGTGTTGATTCCATTTTCTTCTTTCTACTTATTTTTTTTCCTGCTATTCAAGAAGAACATTTTGCATCCTTTATTGTAGTGAAGTAAAAATATGACAGCATAAATGAAAACATTTTTTAAGATGAAATATTTTTAATAGCATAAAGTACCATTAATTCAATTTTGGGATATATTTAAGTGTAAATTGTTAGCTTTTGTTAATGATAAATTCAATGGAAGTGATATTTGTGAGAAAAGGCTCAGAGTAGGTAACAGTAAGTAAAACAAAATCCAATGTGAAAAAGAAATTATTAAGATGGAGTCGTATAGCAGACATGGTGTAGATTTGGGGTATTAAGCAACATGAGTCTCAGCTCTGCCACAAACTCTGCAACTTTGGATAGGTAACTCCTTGAGACTTTGCCTTTTCTACCTGTCAAGCTAGGATTAATAACATTTCCACAGCAGGATGTTGCAAAGATGAATGAATAAATGAAAATGTGGCAAATAGTAGCAGCACAGAAGATAAACACTTCAGTTTTTGATTTTTCTCTTCAAACATTTGTCTGACTCAGAATATCTCTGGATATTTATATATTTCAAAGATCAGAATATAACTTCTTAAAAACCCAACCAACTACCTTTATGTCACCTCAGAGAGAATTGATCCTACTTTTAAGAATGTATTCAGGACCTCCCCTATTGGCGCAGCGGTTGAGCACTGGGCTGCAAAGCTGCCCGCAGCCTCTGCAGTGCTAGTTCGATCCCCGGCAGCCAGCGAGGGTCCCACATGGTGCAGTGGACCTCTCTTGCCACCCGCTGCGCCCCTCAGCAGTGTATTTCATCAGTCTGCCTGTTCTGTTCCCCGCCCTGGCTCTGGTGAATTCTCTTACCTTCCCGCGCTTCTGACTGTACCCAGTGCTTGTATAAATAAATAAATAAATCTTAAAGAAAAAATGCAATCAGTCTTGATCCCTTCATTTACAGAAGGATTTTTGGAGCTACGTATTTCTCATGAAACAGTGTGCAAAATCTCCATGCATAATTCAACTTGGTTTGTCTTGCAGGCATATAGCCATTATTTTGCTCTCCAGAAGATTGAGAACATTAACACCAATTCCTTTGTTTTAAGGGGTTATCATGAGTTGTTATCACTGCTTGCTTTTTAAATTTTGTGATCTGTAAAATACAGTACTATATATTCTTGGGAAGTTTTTTCTTTCCCCCACTGAGAGTACTTAAATTGAATTTTCTTTTAAGAACCTGGGAGGGAAGATGCTGGTAATAAAACAATGTATTCAAAATTGTAAAAATAAGCAGTATATTTATAGCATCATGTAGGCCTGTTATTAGTGATTAAGTTTAGTGTTTTAGAATAATATATCTAGGGTGAAAAAATGCTAAACATTATAACTCAATAATTTTTTTCTAGTACTTTTTATTTTTTAATAAAGAATACTTATATTTTAGAATGAATGAAGCATGGTCTACTACATTTGCATCAATTTAGTATGTGTAGTAGGATATAACATACATTTGCTACTTTGTCTCTAAAATTGTTAGCTAAAATGGTTAGCCTCTTTTATAATCTCTTTGGGTGTTCCCTTGAATGAAAAGAGGCAATAGCCCTTTGAAGCTGTATCATTGGAGAATGATAAAACTTTTTCCACACTCATTTTGCCTCCCTTTCCCAGGGTGTGGAGATGTGAGTTTTTGTACTTCCTTTATTTTTGTGCTTTAGGTTATAACTTTATCTTGCTAGAATCAATAATTTAGTAATTAGCCAGCCTGTCTGAACTTCAGATTTGTTTCTGTTAGGGTAAAAGTTTATATTTGAACCTCCATTTATGTAATTTAAAGAAATTTGATTTAATTTAAGTTTATGGTTAGATTGTATCACTTCCATTGTCCCCATTTCAAGGTTGAAGAAAAGAAGATCCAGAGGATTTTCATAAATTATTGCACATTCTTACCTAGTAAAGAATTGATTTGAAGTGATAATCTAGGTCTAAATAGCTATAAACAAAAGTTCTTTCCAATTCAGTAGGCTACTGGATTTTTACATTGATTTGCAAGATTTTTTAAGTAGTCTTTTTATGATTAAAGCATTAGGTAAGGGTAATGATTCATTTTTCTTTTTTTATCACAAAATAGGAAGAGTAGGCTTTTGCAGGGAGAGATGAAGAGATTGGCTTTGATATGCTCTTTCGAGTGTCTGCTATATCTCCTGCTGGAGTTGGATATAAAGAACCTAATCTCCAGAGAGAGAGAAACCAGGACTGAAGAGAGAAACTGGGGAGCACCAATAACATACACACAATAGATATAAGGAAACTGCAATCCTATCTTTTTTGGCCTGTTTTCCCAGTCTTCTTTAAATTTTTTTCTTATTAATTAATTTTCTTAGATATTTGTAAATTTTTGGACAGTATTTGGTTTATCCCCTCAGGTATAGTCCCCATATAGGTGTTCTCCCACCACCAAAGCACCCATGAAACATCACTGCTTGTGATGGCTTTCCCTCCCTTGTTTTCAGCACCCCCACCCCCTGTCCCTAGTTGCATGCTTCAGATCTATGGTGGGCTTGAAGTTTTATATTTTTCCTGATACTTTGTTTGGTTTCTCTATAGTCCAAGTGTTGTCCCATTCTTAGTTTGTGCGATTGTGAAACTGAAGACAAACTGGTTTAACACACAGGAGGCCCAGCTCCTAGTGAGGTTGGTGGAGGCTACACCATTATGAGATGTGGTTCAGGGTCAGTCTATGTGTGTCACATTTGTCTATTAGAGATTCTCAAACTTTGGTGTGTATCTGAATCACCTAGAGAGCTAATAAAGAGTTAGAGGTCCGGAAGGATAAAGCCTGAGCCTCTGAACTTTTATCAAGTTCTCAAGAAGATTCTGATAGATTCCAGAGTGTGAGAAGTACTAGTCTCAATTCCTATCTCATCCAAAGTAATGACAATTTAAAAGCAATCATAAAACTTTTTTATAATTTAGAAGGATATGTTGCTGATTTGAAATGTGAATTAAAAAATTGGTTTATAACTTATGCATTAATGGAAGACAGACAAGTACATTCATATGATGAAGTCTTTTGTCTCTTTTACAGGATGCAAGGATGAGGACGCCTGGGCCAACAGGGAGATTCTCCTCAAACTTTGCTTTCCCCGTGGGAGCAGTGTGAGGGAAACAGGATTTCTGATCTCCCTGGAGACAATGCTGACACATATTCTGGAATTTGAGGAGCAGCTGCCAATTATACCTTCAGGCAGGAAGTACACACCTGTTAGCTACTTGGTTTTTCAAGTAGTTTATACTTGGCCAGATTACAAGGAACACTGTTGTTATGGCATCAAAAAAGGAAGCTGACTTACATGCGAGTAATCCTTATTAAAGGGGATTTTAGGAAGCTGGACACTTGAGAAAAGCAGGCAACTGTGAAAAGAATATCTCCTGCTTACCTTTGTAAAGCCAACAATTATCCTCAAAATGGGTTGGGATTAGATAAGGCAATCAGTTGTAATAGAGTTGATATCTGGGAAGGGGGGAAATTTGAGTCATTCAGAGATAAACCTCTTATGATTTCCTTTCCTTGGTCATCTTTATCCTTCCTCCCATACCTTAATAAATAGTGGTCACTGGCGGGGTGAGGAAGGAATGACTTTGGAAGTGCTCCTTAGCCAGCCTTTTGTATGCATTGTCCAGACTCAGGGCTTTCTCATCAGCAGGCTTTCCTGCCCTGTCATTAGTTCCTAGTGGCAAAGAGTCTTATTCTCATGAACTGACCCATGCTGCGAGCAGGTCAGGTCACCTCGGATGAAGGCTCACTGCTTTATTCAGAGGCTTCTAAGATCCTGTTGAAGCAAGATGCAAATATGGGGAAACACTGTCACTGTGCCTGATTCATTTTTCTGATCTTTGCAAAAAAAAAGGATTCTATCTGACAAGCAACGCACAGGGTGGAGTCTGCAACCTTTCACAGTTGCAGTTGGGAAAAGAGTGTCTTGTGGGAGCAACAGTTCATTTTCCCTGAATGTTACTACAGTTTAGGCAGAATAAGTATTCCTCCCTCCTGTCTGTTTCCCCTTCATTTGTACTTAAAAACAGGTAACTGGAGCAGGGATGTGTAATCTTGCCCTAGGGCTAAGCTTGCCACCTAATGACACAAGGTTGTTCTTGATTGGGCAGTCTTGCACTCATTATCCCTAAATTAGTTCCCTTTTCTCCTTTGCTTTATTATTCATCCATCTCCTCCCTTTTCATTTGGATTTTTCCAAGTGAACCATGACAAAGTGTGTCTTTGTGAGGTTGTGTGTCTCTGCAACAGCACATCTGTGTGAGTGAGTATGACACCTTCCCCTTTCTTTACACTAAGTATTTAGTCAAGCCAAGGCAGTGGAAAACTGACAAAAATCCTTGGCACTGATTGTCTCATAATGATCTCGCATCAATTCAGGGAGGAAAGACCAGCTGAAACTCAGAGGCTGGGTTCCCCTTGTAGTGACAGAAGCAAACAACTCAAACTCAGAGAAAAAAGTTGAAACTGCTTTTGAATGAAGACCATGAGAGTGTTTGTGTAAAGGTATAAAAATATAATTCTTTAACATCCTGAGCTGGTAAAAGAAAAGTCACTTGTGATTCTTTATTCAGCTGTAAATATAGCAGGGGTTAAAGGCAAGAAAATATACTTCTGGCTTTCTTAGTTCAGATCTGGGCTCGAGTTCCTCCTCTACCCTTGGTTACCTGGTATTAGTTAGTTTTTCTGAGTCTGTTTCCACACCTAAAGTAGGGATAATAATATCAATTCATAAGTTTGTGGTGAGGATTCGGAGAGATGGTATTCAAAGTGCTTAATATAGTGCTTGTTACAATGTAGAAACAAATTATATCAAGAATTTTCCATTCTTCTTAATACCCTTATAATAAACTGAAACACAGCTTGAAATGTTTTAGCTTAATAGCCTAAAATATTGAGTTTGGGATTTTTTTTTAAAAGATTTATTTATTTATGCATATAAGAGCTGGGGAACAGGCCAGAGATGTGGTGGGTGAAAGGATTTACCAGAGACAGTGTGGGGAACAGAACAGGCAGACTGACTGAAATACACTGCTGAGGGGAGCAGCAGGTGGACAGGAGAGGTCTGCTGCCTGGCTGGCCGGGGATCGAACTTGTGCTGCAGAGGCTGTGGATTGCTTCATAGTGCAGTACTTAACCCCTTGTGCCACCAGGGAGGACCGAGTTTGGGATATTTTCCTTCTCTAAGATCATTTCTTTCTTCAGCTTGCAAAGAGATCTATGTTGCTTATGTTCTGAATGAAGTACACTAGGAATTTTTAAAGCTGTTTTAGATCCTGTTTGGCAGTATAATCTTATTGCACTCTTGTACAAACTCCACAAATTATTATTATTTTCCCCATATTGCAGATAGGAAAAGGGACACTCAGAGAGATTAGGTAAATTGCTCAAGGTTCTAAAGTAAGTGGTGGAGTAAATAAACAAACAAAAGTTTGTCAAACTCAAAGGTTATAAATGCAATTGAGAATTAGGGTCTATTTCATTTACCTTAGTTTGCTTTCAGAAAGTTATTCCCTCAGATATTATGTTACCAGATAATCTCAATCAGAGGGTTAGAGATTCTTTTAATCCAAATATAGGAGAGAATATAAGGAATTTTAATTCCTAGGGTAATATTTGATATAATCCTAGAGTAAATATGTGCTACTGATATTAGTGAACAGATTAATTTATTTCTGGCAACTTTACGAAGGTGGCTTCCTTTAGACATATATCTCATAGATCATAATTTTTCCATGTCATCGTATTCATCCTACCTTAACATTCTAAAGGCAGTCGTACCTCCATATTCTACCACATTTCAGTGCAAATCTCCTTTCCCTTCTTGGGTACTGAGGTACTCTTCAGCCTCTATAGTACAGGTGAGCTTGTGTTGCTGCTTATGTTCTATTACTCCCTCCACATGTATTCTCTTTCTATCTTGCAAGATCATTTATTTGTCCTCTACTTTTGATCCTTTGTCTATGAAACCAGAGTTAGCCAGGAGAGAGTTTAATATCATGGTGTAAAGGGAAGACATAATGGTTCTAGTTCTAGCAAAAGCAATTTAACATGTCTGCATCTCAGTTTCCTTAGCAGTAAAAGCACATGTTTCAGTTGTAACTTCCTAAGATCTATTTTGACCATAATTCCAGAGCTTGCAGATAAGGTTTTGTGCCCTGGCCTCCATCAGGGGTACAGTCTCTTACTCAAGGACAGAGTTGGTAGCAACTATAACAATTACAAAAATGACAATAATAACAACACAGCATATACTTTGTATTCATGAAACCTGCATGTGGACATCTGTTTACTTGCTTCTTCCAATACAGTGACTTGTACCAGGTTACCTGGACAGTAAATTGCAGAGCCAGGACCTGAATACAGTCCTCTTATGATTGAATCTTGCATTCTTGGCTCTGCAACTCAGCAGGGTAAAGTAAAATGGCTGGGGCAGGGCCTCCCTGGTGGCGCAGTGGTTGAGCGCTGGGTTGCGAAGCTGCCCGAAGCCTCTGCAGTGCCTGTTGGATCCCCGGCCACCAGGCGAGGGTCCCACATGGCACGCAGACCTCTCCTGCCATGCCCGCTGCTCCCCTCAGCAGTGTATTTCATCAGTCTGCCTGTTCTGTTCCCCGCTCTGGCTCTGGTAAATTTTCTCACCCTCCCGTGCAAAAAATGGCTGGGGCATGGAAAGAGGAAGATCAAAGGTTGTATGTGTGTGTGTGTGTGTGTATTTGTTGACCATCTGTATGTCTTTTCAAAAAAAAAAATTAATTAATTAATTATTATTTTATTTTATATAATTCTTACATCATTTTTCATTTTTGCACAATGTATGCATTTTCATCTTGGTTATATTCCCCATACAATTCCCATCCCCCTTATTTTGACCCTAATCCCTCCTCTCCTCCCCTCCCCCCAGTAGTGTGTCTCTGGTTTACAGTTGCTTGTTGATTTTGATTTTTTTCTTTATTATAATTAGTCTTTTTCCTGGTTCCTTATTTAGGTTTTCTAAATTCCTGCCACGAGTGAGACCATCCGGTATTTTTCTTTTTCTTGCTGGCTTATTTCGCTGAGCATGATCCCTTCCAACTCCATCCATGTTGCTGCAAATTGTAAGGGTTTTCAAATGTGTTTCTCTGTGATCTGGCCTGGGGAAGTATTAATAGAGTAAACCTAGAATGTAAAACTAAAGGGTAGAACAATTAATTATTGCACAGGTCTTGCTGTGTTTCCCTAAATGTCTACAGGATAATGCCTGTGTTAGGGAGTCTGCAGGGAGTGAAACAGAAAATATAATTTCAATTAAAAAAATCCACATTCTGACATTAAATAATGCAGTACAAACTATTATAGTGACTTAGGGAATTTTCTACATTTTTTTCTGCATGGTATTTTCACTGAAATGAAAGATATTCCTCATATTAAAATTCAATATTTTGCTCTTCTCAAAGATTAGTTTATGTAGTCCCTTGAGTTACAACTCTAAGGACTTGTAACTTTTTTTCATGTCAAGATCAACAACTCCTGTGCAGGTTGACCCAGCCCTGCCTTTGTGAGATGGATCAAATTTAAATCTGCCTATCATATATTCTGACCTCTTGTGACCATAAAAGAATTCATTCTTCATTAAAAGGCCAGTGACATATTCCAGATTCTTTGTGAAAGAATCAAACATATCTCTCTTTGTTCAGGAGGTGATTTATTAGTTGGGGGCGTGAAAGAGGAACAGGGAAATGTGGGATGGTTTCATCATATGTCACAGAAGTTCAATGTAATATATTTGGCCCAACCCATTCTCATTTAAGATTTAAACCAATATTTATTTTTGAAAGGAAATTCAACCCATATGTATCTGCCTCAGTAGCCTTGTTGGCTTTTATTGATAGGAAACAGGAAGTTACTTTTTGCCAACATTACAAAAGGTCTAAAGATCAAGTGAATTTTAATCTTGGCAAATATAGCTTCCACCCTGAAAGGGGGACCGTAGATTCCAGGTACTAACAAAAGAAAGATAAACATTATCCTAAGTGTCTTCCAAGATTAGAAGGGCAGAGAAGACTAAACAAGTACTAAGAATTACTGATTGTTTCATTTTGTCTCAAAGCCAATATAATTTGTTCTTGAATGCAGATTCTCACAGGCGTAGGTGATGGTACAATTCGTTCAAGTAATTCCAGCTGTAGCTGCTAAAGGTTTAGCAAAAAAAAGAAAAAAAAATTGCTGTTATAGCGTCTTTTACTTTGATTGTTTGTGCCCTTCAAAACAAAGATTATGAACACATGTGGTTTATCCCAAGGAGACTCACTGTTCTGAACTATAGTTTTTATATAAAAATGAGATATTTTAGAGAACAGGAGATATTTTTATGTCATCCCGAATAAAGGAATACTTTAAGCTAGTTTCAGTTCCAAAATGGGAGAGTACTTGACAGTTCCTTTCTAGGATATTCTGAAGTAATAGGTCATGCCCTTGTGCTGCTTCTTCTGCTGGAACTCCTTGGTCCCCCAATGGAAGCTCTGGCTTGTTCTAAGGCCTTTTGAGAAAGGACCCTGATTTTGCAGAGCCCAAAATTTCTGGGATTATTTCAGTCTCTTCTCTACTACCAGATTATACAGTACTCTGCCTGGAGTGATTGAAAAAACTCTCACCTTTTACTTCCATTTTATTAGGACTCTCTGCTTTGTTTCCTCTCAGAATGATGCAATGACATATGACCTTAGACATTCTGATTTTGTACGTGTTCTGTTAGCCTGTAAATTTATGCGGATGACACTCATTTTAAGAGATACAAAACTATTTTATGGGGACTACACCTGAGGCTGGGTGGGAAGCAAACATTGTTTAAAAATGAACAATGAGGTAAAAACTAAATAAAAAAATTAATAAGGATATGAAACAATTAAAAAAAGAGATACAAAATGATTCTTGCTCTTATTATGGCACCAGAAAGTTAGTAAGTTCTCAATTTGATCCCTGAGGGATACATATTTTTTAAAGTTTATTGTATATTTTCTCTGTATATTTTTGGAGGTTATTATATTCTGGGCACAGGTGGTATTTTTGGCTAGTTTGACCTTATTTCCAAATTTCCATCTGGGACACTGGGGTTATGCCACCTATGACCTTAGGGATCTCATTGCTACTTCTAGCCTAAGCTTATTTTCTGTTTTTTGAGCCTCATTTTGGCTTCCTGTTCTCATAATGGGAGAGGCACCCCTTTTAAAATTGTAACCTGAACACCAAGTGCCAAATGATACTGGTATGAGGTAAACATCTGATAGCCTTCTGCAAACTTCCTGTTGGAAAAGCAGCCAAATCCTACCAGCAGCTAGTTTAGGAGTCTAGTCAGTTGGCATATTTAGTTGGAGATGGATATACTCAGAGAGAGAGGCAGGTCCTAATATTCATCCAAATATGCTGGAGGACTGTGGGTGCTTTGGCGGTGGGTGTGGTGTGCAACAACACCTGAAGGGGGAGGTCCTAGCCCTCTAAAACACAAGTTGTAAATCAGTGTTACCAGAAAAAATATAAAACCCCAAATACTGAATGGGCCACTTTCCACCATAACATATGTTCAAAAACTGAATATATTATATACAATGCATATAAATATATTTATCATATGTAATATGTAATTATATATAGTATAAATATATGTCATGCATATGAATATAATTATCTATCATATATTATAAATGATAAATATGTATTTCTATGCATTATATAATATATATAACTATATATATAATTAAGGTAATAGTTTAATCCTTGAATCAATCCAGTGAGGTGAGGCCTATTAGACTCCCTGGTCTGTGAGATGAGTGAAATGAGACTTATGGAGGTTATGTGACTCACTCTCAAAGTGCAAGTGAATCAGGAACTGCATTCAAACCTCGGATCATTCTTCTGTGCTATTAACCACTATACCACTGGTTCTCAATTTATTAGGCCCGATATTTAAAATAGTTATTTGAAAGTTGTTCTTTACTATTCTGAAATAAATTGTATAGATAGTGTAACCTACCCTCTTACAAAGCTTTAAAATTCTATTTAAAAATAGAGAACTGCTCAGCCACAATAAGGTACAAATTACAGACAGGCACAGCAACACGGATGAATCTCAAAAATATTATGTGACGTAAATATGGGCACAGAAGAGTACATTATTTGTGATTTCATTTTAAACATTCAAAAGCAGGCAAAATTAATCAAGAGGATTAGATATCAGAACACTGGTTGCCTTGGGAGATTGACATTAAAGGGGTATAAGGCAGGCAGAGTGATGGAAATGTTCTACATCTTGATGAGGTATTGGAAATATGGATTGTATATTTGTTAAATTGGCCAGAACACATGTAAGATCTGTGCATTTCATCTTTCATATTCATAACTCAATAAAAATTGAAGTCACTATAAAACTCTACCAGTAATATATGAAAAAATAAAAGGATTTAAAATATATATTTCAATCTATAAATGTCTTCACCTATACTTGAAGACATAATGAAAGAGTCAGATGCTTGTCTCTAACATTGGTAAATATATTTGGATTTTCATTTTGAATTTAATATTGCAAAACTTCTATCACATTTTGAATATATTATACATACCTATATACATAGAGATTAAACAAGAATGGAACAGCTGCAAATACAGATAAATAGTATGTGTTATATTGAGTTCACCAATATCACTGCTTTCTGAGGAGAAATTGACTGAGGAAAAAATTTTTGAACTAATTTTGAAAAAGTTCAACCAATTTTTCCTCAGTCTTTTTTCAATTTAATAGCAGTATTTATCTGAAAAATTCAGTAATTATACCATGCAAAAAATTAGTTGAGTTTAAGTTCAGATGATTATATGTTGGGTTTTCAGCTACAAAAATGTCCAGAAATTAAAAAAAAACTGAGTGAATTGTGGGACATTTCTGCATTGTGCAAGAATTTCTTCTCATATCAGAATGTTTTACATCCCTAGTCCTTGTCCACTGAATGTATGTAGGATTGTGTCCAAACATCACGATAATTTGAAACCTCACTCATATCTAAATCTCCTCATGAAGACCAACACTGGCTGAGTTGAGGGTCTGCTCCAGAAATTATTGCAAATTTTTAAGACCCCTTTCAAGTACTGCCTCTTTTGTTAAAACTTCTTAAACTTTTTCCAGGTCCATTAATATATCCTTCTTCTGTCATCCTGGAATCCGAGAGATATGTGTATTTTAGAAATTATTTTTTATTTTTGGTAACCGTTAATGCACTTGTCTATGTCTCTCCCTAAATTATAAGGACCTAGACGTTGGAAGTGCTTTTATTTCTGGCCTTCAGCACAGCTCAGGCACATGTTCAGAGTCAGAATATGTTTGTTGAAAACATGCATGACTGGATTAATGCAATAATGAACACAAACATTGAATCTGCTGAGGCCACATGATCCAAGTAAGAAGCTGAATTTATTTTTCTATTATTTGACTATTTACTAGTGGAGATTTATTAGGATTAGAACAAACTTACACTGGGAAACAAATAATTCTCTTGACAAAAAAATGACATCTTTAACATACTATTGACATTTAAATGTAAATAAATAGATGTAGTTACATAAAGACTTCCTTATTTCCTTTTGCTGAAAATTAAGATATAATGAGAAATGCTATATCAGTTTTTAACTCCAAACAATCTCACTATTTTGTTACCCCCCCAAAAAAGTCAGATTACATAGGAAATCCATATTTATTTGAAAAAAATAAAATGTGGTCCTTAATATACTGATGTTACCAATGGGAAAGAGTCCCATGCAGTCCATGATGCCCACATGGGCAGTTCTGTTACTTCTGCACCTGAAGACTTATCTAAGTTCTTACCTGTCATTACCTGCTAATAATCTTAATAGAACCTGCATTCATAGCTGCAGCTAACATGCATATAGAACCTTCCTAGTAGTGAAGCAGGCTCCAAATTTATGCCTAGATAGACTTGTCTCATTTTCAGTCCCTCCCAGCTGTTAAGAACACTGGATGACTCTTCAGATCTCTCAGCTCTTTCGGAACAAAGAAGTACAGTGTAAAGTATCCACTCAATCTCAGACTAGTTACCTTGGCTTTGCTTTGCAAATATGAGAGCTGGGTCCTACTGTTTATTTTTCTCCTAAACCTAAAAGGCCTAATAGAATTAAGATTTCCAGAAAGACCCAAGCTTGGAGATAAGTCTTACTGTAAATGTAAACAAAAATAAAACACTAGAAGAAGGTCAGTTACACTTCTATAAAGTCTCTTTTGAAGATTTTGCTTTCCTTATATGTGAAAGTGCAGAATTCTGACTGAGTTGGGGGCAGCAAAAAGCAAAAACCCAATTTTTTACAATCTGCTGTGTCCTTTATTTGGAGAGTAGGAAATTATTCCTGAATGTAATCCTGATGAAACTGATACTGGAATTGCCAGGCCAAGCTCCCGGCCTAGTCTCCCAGTCAGGAACGGATCCTAGGCTGCAGGGGCAGCGCTGAGCCCCGGCCACTAGACCCTCACAGGTTGGTGTCTCAAGAAGCCGCAGCAGGAACTTCGCAGACGCTCAGGCAAGCAAGCGAGCAAAGGCAGGTTTGTTTATAGAAAGAAAAAGTTTATTGAGGAGAAAAAGAGCAGAAATAAAGTAGGACTCCCAGGTCCGGAAACCAGGCCTGGGAGGGGCAAGGAAGCCAAAGTGGAGTTGTGTCTCAGGGAATATATACCTTTTTTCCCTCCTTATTCTAAAGCTCCACCAGTTTCTTTGTGATTGGTTAGTTCTCTGCTGTCTCACTTAATCTGCTACTGAGTGGGGGATCTTCACATTGCTTATCTAACAGCTTTCTTTTTCCCCATTTGTTGCATCTTTATCTTTATGGCCCAGTCTTCTGGATGGGCATCCCTGCATTGAAGTTAAACAGCTGCCCTTCTAAGTTGTCCATAAATTAAACCACTCTTCATTTCCCCAATCTCCGCCTCCCTTTACCACCTGAAGGAAACCAGGACCAGCATTAACAATGTTGTCCTTGGTCCTGAGATGTTTGTTTTTCCTAGTGGATTGGTTACATTCCCTTTGTTGTCCTTATCTCTGAAGCCTCCCTAAATTCTTCAGAGGTCCCCTCCTGCACTGTCCCTAAAACTGCCTAATTTCTAGCTTGCCCTGTGTCTCAAAACCTTCCCTGGGTCACATTGGGGGCACATTTATGAACCTTTTGGGACTTCCTTGCATTTGAATTAGAAGTTAAGATATTCTAATTTTGGCATTGTATTTGTGGCATTTTACTGAGAAAGAATCTTTAAGTGTCTCTTGGGAGAGCAGATAAAGGTCAACCGGGAATAATTCAATAAATACTTTTTAATGTACTGAGAATCTCTTCTTCCAAAGAGGTCAAAGTAGTCATTGTTCAACCATTTTATTTCTCCGTGCAGTATTTCATCATCCATAAACATTTGTAAATATTTTTAGTAGTATAGTACTGTCGGGGTATCGTTTAATAAGGTTAAAAACTAAGCCTCACTCCTTACCCGCAAGCAGATTTTGGAGGTTTGGATAGGGAAACTGATAAAGTTACCTTTGCAAAAGGTCTTAAGGCCCACCATGGAGACTAGAAAAGCCAGCCCAGCTCCAGGAATGCAGAAGTAGAGACCACGTGTTTCTGTGTCAAAGCCTAGAGCCTGAGACCAGACATCCCAGCAGATAACCCGTGCAAACTGGCGCTCTAAATAAGAAAGCCTTTGGAAAACAGAGTATCAAAGAGAACCTCAAATCTTCCTTCCTGCACAGACCTTTCCTCTCTCCACCCCAAACCTGCTCCTTTGCAGTGTATTTCAATAAATCCATTGTTTCGGTTCTCCACTCTGTCTCTGGTGACTTCTTTCACCCCCATGCCTCTGGCCTCAACCCAATATTTCTGCCCACTTACATTTTCTGAAAAATATGTTATTTCAATGGCATCTCTTAAGAAAGAGGTGTCCATGCTTTCCTGAGGAAGCCCGACTTGGAAGGATCTCTGGAGGCATTCTATAGTCTTGAGCTGTGGAAACGTATGTTAAGGAGCCTGGCTCAAGCCACCTATGGAACAACCCCAATTCTCATTGATACTGCCTCCCACCCTCCCCAAAGGGCAATGGTGGTGCTTTTACACTGACACCTGGATGAGCGGATCAGTTTCATGCCTGGGCCTCAGGGCTCAGTTTCCAGGCAAAGGTTGTGTGGTTGTGTGGGGGTTCTTTCATTGCAGACCAGCCTGGGGTGGGAGCTGCACTGCACTTGTCCTCTATTCATAGCTTCCTGGAGGCAGGGCAGGGTGCGAATCCTGTGACTCTTTCTTGGCCAAGGTCCGACTGGGAGATTGTCCAATGCGCCATTCCATTGACACCTGGGCCTGCTGTTTCTTACAGAGACTCTGAGGTAAGGAGACTTCATCCTCACTACTTTCCCTTGAAGAACAGTATTAGGCCTTTGTTCCCTCAGCTCTTTTCCAACAGATAGGGTGTTGCAATGAAGCAACTAGACCCCTCACCCCAGCGCTGCCATTAGGAAATGTACTCTTTAGAAGGAGTTGGGGGGGTGGGGAGACATGGAGGGCTGGGGCTTGAAGCTGGGCCTGGGGTAAGGTTGGTGAAGAATGGGGTTTTCTTTCTTTTTTTCTTTAAAGTTTTATTTATTTATTTATTTATGCATACAAGAATTGGAGTGTAGGCCAGAGGTGCAGGGGGTCAGGAGATTCACCAGAGACAGAATGGGGAGCAGATCAGGGGGATCTACTGAAATACACTGCTGAGGGGAGCAGCAGGCGAGACAGGAGAGGTCTGCTGTGCCATGTGGATTTCTCTCTGGCTGGCCAAGGATAGAACTCCTGCTTCAGAGGCTGCAGATTGCTTCATAGTGCGGTGCTTAACCCCTTGCGCCACCAGGGAGGCCCATGAGCTCACTTCTTTCTTTTTTAAACAGTAGAACCTTGAACTATAGTAAAATCAGTCTAAATTATTTAAAATATTTGCAGAATGTCATTGGGGTTTTTATTGGAATAGCATTGAATCTGTATATTGCTTTTGGTAGGATGGCCATTTTAATAATTTTGATTCTTCCAATCCATGAACAGGGGATGTCTTTCCATTTCTTTGTGCCTTCTTCTATTTCTTTTAACAGTGTTTTATAATTTTCTTTGTATATGTCTTTCACCTATTTTGTTAGTTTTATTCCCAAGTATTTTATTTTTTGAGTTTCAATTATAAAAGGGATGGTTTTCTTGATTTCTGCTTCAAATTGATTGTGTATAGGAAGGCGACTGATTTTTGGGTGTTGATTTTGTATCCTGCTACTTTATTGAACTGGTTGATTATTTTGAGTAGTTTTTCTGTGGAGTTTTTAGGGTTCTCTATGTATATTATCATATTGTCTGCAAATAGTGATAGTTTTACTTCTTCTTTCCCTATTTGGATTCCTTGTATGCCTTTCTCTTGTCTTATTGCCCTGGCTAGGACCTCCAGGATTACATTGAAGAGCAGTGGTGAGAGAGGATATCCTTGTCTTGTTCCTGATCTTAAAGGAAAGGCCTTCAGCTTTTTGCCATTGAGAATAATATTGGCAATGGGTTTGTCATATATGGCTTTTATCACATTAAGGTATATTCCTTCTATCCCAAGAATTTCAAGGGCCTTCATCATAAATGGATGTTGGACTTTGTCGAATGCTTTCTCAGCATCTATTGATATGATCATATGGTTTTTATTTTTCTTTTTGTTGATGTGTTGGATTACACTTACCGATTTTCATATGTTGAACCATCCTTGTGCCCCTGAGCTGAATCCCACTTGATCATGGTGTACTATCTCTTTGATGCAGCAACGTGGATGAAGCTAGAAGGAATTATGCTCAGTGAAATAAACCAGAAGGAAAAGAAAAATATCGGATGGTTTCACTTATAACAGGAATATAGGGGAACCAAATAAGACATCAGTATAAAAAAAATAACAGTACAAAACATAACAAAGCAAAAACAGACAATTATAAACCAGAGACATCCTGCAGAGGCAGAGGAGGGAGAGGGATCAGAGGGAGGGAGGGAGGAGCACAGGGGACTGAGGTGATGGTGCACGGGTGCCTTGGGGAAGGAAATTCTGTGGGGACTCAATCTGAGGGGGTGGGGGGAAACAAATATTGTCTAAAAAATTTAAAAAATGATAAATGTTAAAAATAAATAAATAAAATTATTTTAAAAAAGAATTATAATATCACAAAAATATACATAAAATATTTGCAAATCCAACTTTTTCATTTGAAAAATTTCCTTTTCTCCTTCTAATATTTGATGTAACATCCTTAGATGTTGACACAAAACACTGGAGAATAAGGCCATTATCCACAGTTCTTTTCAGCTTCTCACTACCTGTATTCTCTCTTACTCTGAACTGAGATTACAGGCACTTCAAAGGGGGTTTTGCATGAAATTCATTTTAATCTCCAGAAATTCAGTTTTATTTAGAATATTGTGCATTATTTGTTTCTGTAAAGATTGAACTGAGTACAAAATATGTAGCTATAAAAAATAAAGATTGCAACTGGATTAACAAGCTATGTATTATACAATTTTCCCTTTTGCTACACAAACATTTTCTCTGTGATCAGGCAAACATAACTTTATGTTTTCTTTAATAAGATGGAGAAAGCAACTAATGTTTACTGAACACTGGCTATTTAACCAGAGAGAAGCAGTTGTATTACATAAATAATTGAGTGTAACCCTTTCAATTCCAGGAATGATTTTAATTTCTCCAGTTACTAAGGAAGAAAATGAATAATTTTTTGAACTCGTATTTTTGTTGTTGTTGTTATTTTCTGTATCCTAGTCTCAAAGGTATGATGTTGATTTCATTTATGGGATATTTTAAATGAAACTTTTTTAGCTGCTCTAATAGTCTCTTCATAAATGCTTGATTTTAAAGGTTCGAGAGTTAATTTTTATAGGGCATTGGTAGCTAAGAATATTTTCTTATTTCTATAACTTGATCTACTGTCTATAAATATTTATTTTTATGCATGACACTTCTATTTTGATAAAGTTTGCCTTGTAATGTCTTATTATAAGAACTTAGATGTAATCATTTTATTTATTTTTTATTTTTTAAAGATTTATGTATTTATTTATATAAGAACCCGGGTACAGGCCAGATGTGTGGGAGGGTGAGAGGATTCACCAGAGACAGAGTGGGGAACAGAACAGGCAGACTAACTGAAATACACTGCTGAGGGAAGCAGCGGGAGAGACAGGAGAGGTCTGCTTTGCCATGTGGGACCCTTCCCGGCCCGCCCACAGGCGCTGTAGAGGCTGCTGATAGCTTCACAGCACTGTGCTCAACTGCCTGTGCCACCAGGGGAGGCCCGATGCAGTCATTTTAAATAGCATTTTAAATAGTTACTAGACTATATTATTTTAGAGAACAAAAATATACAATACATTTATTGAATATATGCTCACATGTATATTCACATACACATATCTTTATAGATTTTATTTAGATAAAATTATATAGAAAACCACACAAATTAAAGTGTACAATTTAATAAATTTGAATAACCCATAAAATTATAGTCACGGTCAAAATAGAGTACATACAACTTACCCCCCAAATTTTCCCCTGCACCCTCGTAATCTCTTCCTTCATCACCCTTTCTTTTCTTCCCTCCAATAAATCATTGATCTGTCACCATACTTAGCTTGCATTTTCTAGAGTTTTATATTAATGGGATCATGCAATATTTACTTTTTTGGGAGTGGGTAGTAGCTGAACTCTATCTTTTTTTTTTCAAACAACCTAATTATTTTGAGGTAGTCTTGTGTTGTGGTATGCATCAGTAGTATGTTCCATATTATTGCTGAGTAGTAGTCTGTTACGTAAATATACCACAGTTTGCTTATCTACTTATATGTTGTTTTTTTTTTTTTTTAATTTTTTTTATTTATTTATACAAGCACTGGGTACAGTCAGAGGCTCCGGAGGGTGAGAGAATTCACCAGAGCCAGAGCGGGGAGCAGAGCAGACAGGGGGACCAAAGTACACTGCTGAGGGGAGCAGCGGGCGGCAGGAGAGGTCTGCGCGCCAATGGGACCCTCCTATGGTGGCCGGGGAGCAGCCGGGGATCGAACCGGCGCTGAAGAGGCGGGCAGCTTTGCAACCCGGCGCTCAACCGCTGCGCCACCGGGGAGGCCCCTACTTATATGTTGTTAATTGGTATTTGTTTTGTTTCTAGTTTGGAACTATTACTAACAACGTTTCTACAGCAGTTCACATACATATGTTTTGTTTTATTTTTAATTTTCTTGCAACGGTGTTCTTTTTTTTTTTTTTTTTTCAATATTTGATTTCTGCCCTCATGTGTAGTCCCCATAATTCTCCCACCACTGCAGCACTGTGACCATCACCATAGTCCCTTGTGCTCTTCCCTCCCCTGTTTTGACCTTTCTTCTTCCCTTCCTCTGCTGAATGCCTCAGATCTATGGTTTGCCTGCAAATTTTGCCTTTTTCCCTCATCCTTTGTTCACTTTCCCTATATTCCCCCTGTGAGACCATCCTATATTTTCTTTTTCCTCCTGACATATTCTGCTGGTCATAATCCTTACCAGTTCTATCCATGTTGCTGCAGATGGCATACATTTATCCTTTTTGATTGCTGAATAGTATTCCATTTTGTATGTATACCACATCTTCTTGACCCATTTATCTTTTGGGGGGACATTTAGGTTGTTTTAATATCTTAGCCATTGTAAATAATGCTGAAATAAACATAGAGGCGCAGGTTTCCCTTTGAATTGTTTTTGTGTCCATTTGGTATATATTCCCAGGAGTGGAATTGCTGGATCATATGGTAGATCCATTTTCAGTGTTTTAAGTATCCTCCACACAGCTTTCCATAGTGGCTGGACCAGTTTGCATTCTCATCAGCAGTGTAAGTATGTTGAAGAGACTCTAAGTCATATACAGTATTGTAAAGAATTACCTCATTAAAAAATGAATAAGTAAATTATATTGTTTCACTAAATTTAAATTTTTTATCATTTTGCCAGTTTATAGAAATGCAGCTAATTTTTGGGTATTGATCCTATATCCTACAACCTTGTTAAACTTGTTAGTTCTAGTAGTTTTTTGTAGATTCCATTAGATTTTGAGAAGGGATGATCTTGTCTGTGAATGACAGTCTTGCTTCTTTCTTTTTTATTTATTTATTTAATGTTATACATTTTTTTACATCATTTTTCATTTTTGCACAATATATGCATTTTCATCTTGGTTATAGTCCCCATACAATTCCCACCCCACCTTATTTTGATCCTACTTCCTTCTTCCCCCACTGCGGTGTCTCTCTGGTTGGATCAAGAAGAGGTGGTACATATACACAATGGAATATTACTCAGGAATCATAAAAAAGATAAAGTCATGAAATTTGCAGCAACATGGATGGAGCTGGAAGGGATCATGCTCAACGCAATAAGCCAGAAAGAAAAAAAAAAAAATACCAGATGGCCTCACTCATAGCAGGAATTTAGAAAACCTAAACAAGGGTCCAGGAAAAAACCTAATTCTAATAAAGCAAAAATCAAAGTCTTGCTTTTTTCTTTCAAATATGGAGGCCCTGTCTTTCCTTCTTTATTTTTCTCCTCCTCCACTTTTCCCTTCTTCCTCATTTATTTACAGTGGCTTAAACCGGTGTAATACTGAATAGAAGTGTGTGTTTCTAATCAAGAGAAGTTGTATTGTTTCTGATCTTAGGAAGAAAACACTGATGTTTCATTACTGTGTTGTCACCTATTAGGTTTTTTGTATGTGCCCTTTATTGCTTTGAGGAAGTTTTTTTCTGTTCCTAATTTCCTGAAGGGTTCTCTCTAGAACCATTTTCTCTTCACTATTTAATCTTGTGAAGTTTGGCCACATTATTGTCCTGTATGCTCAGCTTTTCCTCAACTAGAATAGTTGGCTAACATTTCTCATCTTTGTTTCATGCCCTGGAAACTCACACCAGAGTAAACTGAGGTAGTCAGTTCTAGGGCTGAACTCACTTTTCGTATCCAGGTTATCACCATCTTGTTACTTGGTCTCTTGTGTATGGAAAGTGGTTGTTATTCATTCATTCATTCATTCTTTTTTTCCTTCATTCCTTCTTTTTTTTTGCATATTTCAAGTGGGAATATATTCAACCAGTGTTATTCCATCCTGGCCTTGGAAGTGTTTTCAATACTATAATCTATAATTTGAATATTTAATGCATATATAGTCTGCTATTATGTTATGTTAGGCCTTAGCTCCTTTTTGGGGTATATTGGTTATCTATTGCTGTTTAACAAATTACCACAAATTTAGCAGATTCACACAAAATTTCTTATCTTACAGCAGCATAGCAGCATCAGTCAGAGGTCCTATACATGTCTCATTGGATTAAAATCAAGGTTTCAGGAAAGCTCTGCTCCTCTCTGTTGGCAGAATTCAGTTCCTTGGGCTTATAGGATTAAGGTCTTTTTTTTTTCTTACAGGCTATAAACTGAGGGCCATTTCCAGTTTCTTTGTTTCATGGTTCCTTTCTTCAACTTTAAGTCAGCAATGGTGGGTTGGGGTCCTTCTTGTTTTGCAGCACTCTTAATTAGTCTTCTACTCTCCTTTTCTATCTATTTTTATGGACTCACGTGATTATTACTGTATCTACCCAGAAAATCCAGGATAATCTTCCTGTCTCAGTATCTTTAAATGTCATCATGTCATCAAAGTCCCTTTTCTTAGATAAAATGATGTTCACATATTTCAGGGATTATAGCATGTGTTAGACTGCTGTATTTAAAAAGTTCTGGAACCTAGATATTCCATTTATATTGTCAAGACAGTCCATGTTCTCTATATGACCAGACTAGTACCTATAGTGTGGAAGACTCATGTAAGGTTACACCACCTAGGGAAAGCTACTACCCAAAACAAACTGTGAGTGTTGATAAAAAAAAAAATATTGTGTCTAAGCTCTAAGGAAGAAGAAAATTTGAAGATGCAACACATTTTCAAGCTAAAATGTTTGATGAAAATGCTCTTAGAAGACACATATTTCTTTTTTTTTTTTTTAATTGTTATCTCTTTTTTTTTTTTTTTTTTTTTTATAAATTTTATTGTTATATTCCCCATACAATTGCCGCCCCCCATTCTGACCCCAATCCCTCCCCTCCCGCCCCCGCCCCCCTAAAAGTGTCTCTGGTTCATAGTTTTTTGTTGATTTTGATTTTCACTTTCTTATAGTTTTCATTTTCCTGGTCCATTATTTAAGTTTTCTAGATTCCTGCTATGAGTG
The DNA here is from genome assembly GCF_014898055.3 of Talpa occidentalis. Classification (NCBI taxonomy): domain Eukaryota; kingdom Metazoa; phylum Chordata; class Mammalia; order Eulipotyphla; family Talpidae; genus Talpa; species Talpa occidentalis. The sequence continues at coordinate 29,834,182 of NW_023605083.1, forward strand.
AGACCATCCGGTATTTTTCTTTTTCTTTTTGGCTTATTTCGCTGAGCATGATCCCTTCCAGCGCCATCCATGTTGCAGCAAATTGCATGTGTTTATCTTTTTTGAATGCTGAGTAATATTCCATGGTATATATGTACCACATCTTCTTGATCCAGTCATCTATTTTTGGGCATTTGGGTTGTTTCCAAAGCTTAGCTATTGTAAACAGTGCTGCTATAAACATAGGGTGCAGGTGTTCTTTGGAATTGATGTTTCTGTGTCCTTTGGGTAAATACCTAGGAGTGGAATTGCTGGGTCATATGGAAGCTCTATGTTTAGTAGGTCCAGAAATCTCCACACAGCTTTCCACAGTGGTTGGACCAGTTTGCACTCCCACCAACAGTGCAGAAGAGTTCCTTTTTCTCCACACCCTCGCCAACATTTGTTGTTGCTAGTTTTTTTAATATGTGCCATTCTCACTGGTGTAAGATGGTATCTCATGGTAGTTTTGATTTGCATTTCCCTGATGACAAGTGATGTTGAACATTTTTTCATATGCCTGTTGGCCATTTGCATTTCCTCTTCAGAGAAGTTTCTTTTAAGCTCTTCTGCCCATTTTTTGACTGGATTATTTTCTTTGTTGTTGTTGAGTCTCATCAGCTCTTTGCAGATTTTTGTGATCAGTCCTTTATCATTAGTGTTGGGTGCAAAAATGTTCTCCCAGTTGGTGGGGTTTCTCTTTGTTTTTGTTATTGTCTCTTTTGCTGTGCAAAAGCTCTTTAATTTGATATAGTCCCAGCTGTTTATCTTTGCCTTCACTATCACTGCTTTGGGTGATGTGTCTGTAAAGATGTCTTTGATGTGCAAATCACGTAGTGTTTCGCCTATATTTCCTTCTATATATTTTATGGTTTCAGGTCTTATGTCTAGTTCTTTAATCCATTTTGAGTTGATTTTTGTGTATGGTGTGAGGTGGTGGTCAAGCTTCATTCTTTTGCATGTAGCGACCCAGTTTTCCCAGCACCATTTATTGAACAAACTTTCTTTGCTCCAATGCATAGTCTTTGCTCCTTTGTCAAAGATTAGTTGACCATAAATCTGTGGGTTTATTTCTGGATTTTCTATTCGATTCCATTGGTCTGTATGTCTGTTCTTGTTCCAATACCATGCAGTTTTGATGATTATGGCTTTGTAGTATAGTTTGAAGTCTGGGAGTCTGATGCCTCCATTCCCTTCTTTTTTTTTCAGGAGAGCTTTGGCTATTCGGGGTTTTTTGTGATTCCATATGAATTTCATCAATAATTTTTCTATTTCTTTGAAGAATGACATTGAAATTTTGATTGGAATAGCATTGAATCTGTATATTGCTTTTGGAAGGATGGCCATTTTAATAATGTTTATTCTTCCAATCCATGAGCAGGGGATGTCTCTCCATTTCTTTGTGTAGAAGACACATATTTCTAATAGCAGCATGAAAGATAGGAAACCACTGCCAATCTGTTAGACACAAAGGAATAATAAGGTAATATTATAAATAACAATGCTCATAAATCCACCATGTAGATAAATTGGACAAATTATTTATTTAGTTTTACATTTTATTTTATATATTTTTTGCATCATTTTTCATTTTTTACAATGTATGCATTTTCATCTCGGTTATAATCCCCATGAAATTCTCACCACCCATTCACCCATGAATGATCACCATGGTCCCTTGTGCTCTTCCCACCCCTGTTTTGATCCTACTCCCTTCTCCCCCCTGCAGAATGTCTCTGTTTTATAGTTGCCTGTTGATTTTGATTTTTACTTTATTATAATTACTACCCCCACCCCGATCCCTTATTTGGACCCTCTACATTCCTCCTATAAGTGAAACCATCTGATATTTTTTTCTTCTAATTTCTGGCTTATTTCACTTTTATATTTGATTCACTCAAGAAGTACTTATTGAGCCTCTGTTATATGCTAAATGCTAGAAAACATGGTGTTGAATGAGACATAGATTTCCTGAAACAGATTAAAACAAGAAATGTAAGCACAGTGTGCAATAGTGAAAGATAAAGAGGTTTCACATGATAGAGTGGCTGGGTAGCTCTTTACATTACAAGTTTAGGGAAACCTCTCAAAGGTGATATTTGAGCTACAGTGTTGATGATGCAGCTTAATGTGAGGAAACAACTAAATCTGGGGAAAACCAGAGGAAAAATCAAGTGGAAGAATGCCACAGGGAGAGAAGATAGACTCTATTAAAGTCCATGAGCTAAACACAGTGGAAATGTAGAAAGAAGTCAGTGGTGACTGGTGAATGGGAAATGTCGTCCTCTGAAATAATTGGAAGGATCACTGCTTACTCTCTTTTTGCCCTGTTTCTTTCTTTCTTTCTTTTTTTTTTTTTTAGAGATTTATTTATTTATGCACAAAAGAACTGACCAGAGGTGCAGGGGCTGAGAGAATTCACCAGAGACAGAATGGGAAACAGAACAGGTGGATCTACTGAGATACATGGCTGAGGGGAGCAGAGGGTGAGACAGGAGAGGTTTGCTGCACCATGTGGGTCACCTCCCTGGCTAGGGATTGAACTCGTGCTGCAGAGGCTGCGGATAGCTTCACCATGCTGGGCCTTAACCCCTTGCGCCAGGTGGGAGGCCCTGCCCTGTTTCTTATTAACATTACTTATCGTTCTTTCTTCTGAGTCTCAATTTTTTTCCATATAATGTTCTAGAGCTCTGATATATTTAATTTTTTGCACTTTATAACCTTTCATGTGAAAACAGAATGAAAGTTTTTTCTTTTCTGAAAGATCCTTAATAATGCATATTAATATTATCTATATAATAATGTTAATAATAGTCTATATTAATATTCACTTGTAACACTGAATTAAAAATTATCTCTTGACACTTGACACAAAATATTGTTTTTAAATTATTTTCATAAGAAAATTTTAAAATAGTTGCACATTAAAAAAATCTATAGGTTGTTTTATGAAACTCACATTATTCCTTATATTCTCTGTTTTATATACTTAATATTTGGGATTTTGTTTCTTTTTTTCCTCTCTTTTGGTTTGTCTGGGTTTTATTTCAGTTCTACTAATAGTCATTCTCAGCAGTTACTCCTTTATACAATTGCAGCAACTGACCCTTAACATTCTCATAATATTTACAGAATAAATGGTTCTTTATGCTTTTATTTCCTAGGAGAAAACTAATCCTTGGGTGTGGAAGTGGGATTCTTCAGCTAAATGCATGTTTGATGTAGCTAGGTACCTAAACAGACAGTTGTCCCACTACTAAAAATCGTCTGAGTGGAATGCCAAAGCATTCATGGTGGTCTCAAAAGAAAGTTAGAGGCATCTGTCAGGGTCCTCTAAGCAGTTCAACTTTCTAATCAGACCATCTGAATTCCTGAGTGAAAGATAAGAAATACCCTGCCTACTCATAGGGCAGTCACTCAACAGTAATAAAGCAGATGTTTAAACAAGATACACTTAGCCATGTCTGTCAGTCTGTCACTTAGTGAAAAGGTGGGGTTGCAACGGAAAGGGGTGGGAGGAGGAACAGATGAGGGAGAGGAAGCACAGAATTCAGCTGAATGTGTGAGCAATTGATGTGCAGATGTAGAGGTAATGGCTTAAAACAACAATGTGGCAGCCCAAGACACTGTTGTGAATCTGAAACTTACTGATTTTGAAAGATGTCCAGAGAGAAAAACTGGGTCAGAGCAAATGAACCACAACTGAGAGAACATATTTTATATTCCCTACCATTCATAGCACTATTTGGAGGAACACTAAGGACAGTTAGGCAAAGGTATATACATTTTTGTGGTGTATATCAGAGAACAATTTTTCTAAGATTTTTTTTCTTTGGGGGAGGGGATGCTATGGTGCAATGGAAATTATCTTTTCAGTGTTACACCAAATAGCAGTCTTCTGAGTTCTGATTTCCTTATCTGTGAAACCATGACTTTACACACTTTGAAGAACTGTTATTAAGACTTAGAAATTAGGTATATAAAATGTGTGACAAGTAAAGCCATCACTTGCTTTGAGGGTGTGTTTTCATGTAGCTTCAATAATCACAAGTAGTGATTATTACCTATTTTGTGGTTAGTGTGGAAGCATGGAACTCCATGGGGAGAGCTCTTCATGCAAATTTAATAGGAATTTCTAGAAATCTGGGGATGGACTCAGTTCAATGTTTATGGGTAAGAGGCTACAACTACAGCACCACTGGAGGGATAGTTGCATTTAGGGACATCCAAGCAATATGGACGGTCATCTCACAGGCTACTTTATCAAGAAGGGGTTAAAGTACAGACTCATGTGTGTACAAACACAAATGTATTGTGAGCCGATGAATGTGCATGGAGGGGCTACATCTGTCAATGCGCAGCATCTGTGCAAACTTACTTTCCTATGAGTAGACTAAGTGCAAAACAAAGAGTGCAACTTTTAAGTGTGTTATATTCAAAACCAAGGTTTTAAAATCTGCTTACAATCCCACAGCAAAGGGTACATGGATAGGCTTGAGACAGTCCTTGGAACACATTGCTACTCTGAAATTTGGTTTGTGCATTTTCCTGAGCTACATTTTCATAGGTTCTATTTTCTTTCTTTCTTTCTTTTTTTTTTTTTTGTGGTATATATACATAATGGAATACTATTTAGCAATCCAAAAAGATAAACTCATGCCATTTGCATCAACAGGGATGGAGCTGGAAGGGATTGTGCTCACTGAAATTAGAAGGAAAAAGAAAACTATCAGATAGTTTCACTTATAGGAGGAATACAGGGGAGCCAAGTAAAGGATCAGGAGAAAAAAAAAAAGACAAAACTAGCAGGCAACTATAAATCATAGGTTCTGTTTTCAAAAAGTTTTCTGATCATGAGAAATTAATCAACCCGTTTTATCTTTAGAGTTAGATAAGACAAAGACTGACCTTGATAGCTTCTGGATATTGCTGTATAGTGGACAGGTGGTCTCTTCAATAGAATCTATTTATATCCTTTGAATTGCCATCACCAACGAATGAGTAGCAGCAATCTGGTTGTAAAATATCAACTTGAAATATTTCCTACTGTTCCCATCTAGCCTTTTTTTTTTTTTTCAGACTTGATTGCGGTTTGATTCTCTTTGGTTACAAAATTTCCTAAATTCAATTATAATCAGTTTTCTGTGAAAAAATGATGGAAATGAGTCATAAAAACCAATAGAATAAAAAGATAGCTAGCTTGCTGAAAAGGCCTCTGGAGTGTTTTGTGGAAATTTATGAAGAAATCTGTCGCTTTAGGCATTAAATAGTTTGGGGGTTGATGAAATAAACACTGACTCACAGAAGTTCCTGTAAGGCAAATTATATGCCAGTTCATTACTCTTGGAGAATCAAAAGAAATAAATTCAGGGCCCCCCTGGTGGTGCAGGTGGTTGAGCACAGCACTATGAAGCTGTCTGGAGCCTCTGCAGTGTGGGTTCAATCCTGGCTGCGGTCGAGATACCCACATGGCACAGCAGACCTCTCCTGTCTCGCCCGCTGATCCCCTCAGCAGTGCTTTCAATCTGTCTGCCTGTTCTGCTCCCCGCTCTGTCTCTGGTGAATCCTCTCACCCTCCCGCACCTCTGGCCGGTATCCCGGTTTTTGTATGCATGAATAAATAAATCTTTAAAAAAAAGAAATAAGTTCAACATTATGATTTTGGGGGAATATCTCTTCAAGAATTCAGTCACCAAACATACCTTTTCTTCCCCATTGAGATAGTAATAGTGGAAATATATTTTATCCAAAGTGTTTTGCATATATTTTTATTTTATTTAATTTTCAAAAACACCCAATTAAAAAAAGTTATTTCACCCCAAATTTAATGATGAGGGAATTGATAATTAGATTAGGCAACTCAACAGAAGCCCCACTATAATAATGGACAAAGGAATCAAATTCAGTTGACTCATATTGATAAAGGTGGGACCATAACACTTCAAACTTCATAAGTATCCAAGGGGCATATTATAACTATATTGATCACTAATATTGCTAATGCTATTACTAAGTATTATACTAGTTAGTGGGTCAAATATTACTGCTTCAGTGATATCACTAGCTAGGGATAAGACAAAGCAAGAAGTCATTGACAATTCTTTCTGCTATATTTTATAGCCACTCCCACTTCACACAGTGAATAGCATATTATTTTAAATTCCTTTCATGGACTTCAACATACTATTGTTTAGTTTTAAGCAGATCTTAACATTGTGTTGTAAGGTAAATTTGTAAGTTACCCCAGTTTACATGTAGCTTCAATAAATTTGTCAAATCATTCTAACCTTCATTTTGGTCTGGGAGACATGTACTCTGAAGTCTGTGGGAGAGACACAGGCGTCACAAACCCATATGCATAATGAAATACAAAGGTAATGAAGTGTCACATTACTTCATTAGAGAATACAGGATAAATTATCTTTTGTGAGTGGTATATTATAAAGGACACAGACATTTTAATAAACACTAGTGTATTTTTTTGAATGTTAGTGTATTATTTGTCAGTTTGTTTGAATCCAAACTGCCAATTCAAAAGAATGTTTTAAAACATAATTAAATATGAAGAAAACAATTTATCTGCAGATTCCAAGAAATAAATAATAGTTGAATTTTGTAGTGAATATTTTAATGTCTATGGCATCTATTTAATTTATTCTTTGATGCATATATTCATTCATTTACTCTACAGTCATTCAGTAGGCACATACTATGTATTAGGACCTGTGTTTGATATCACAAATAGTTTAAACAAGAAATACAGAAGATCCTTGAAAGTGTTATAGCTTGTTTCAATTACAGGAAAATAGTCTATAATAACATTTTTCTATTATCATTGTGAAATTATGTGACTACAGATCAGAGCTGTTTAGCTGCTTGTGGATTTCTGATGGAAACTTCTGATTGAAAAAGAATGTGATGTTACCACATTGATGAAGTCCTAATTTATCTACATCTTGTGTGATGCTTCCAGAACATTTCAACAAATGATTAATCTCTCTTCTCTTCTTTTTCCTTTTCCTTGGCCTAATGAAACAGGAACATTTATTGTCAGGGTTAAAACTACAGGTGAAAAATAGGTTTGTGGCTTTGCCTGAGTTTTCAAAAATGACTTTTGTTCTTTTAAAAAGACTTTTTTGAGATAAAAATTCATTAAACACATTTTAGTCAATTTGACTTCTTTGAATTTCTTTTTAAAGATTTATTTATTTATGCATACAAGAACCAGGTTACAGGCCAGATGTGCAGGAGGGTGAGAGGATTCACCAGAGACAGAGTGGGGAACAGAACAGGCAGACTGACTGAAATATACTGCTGTGGGGAGCAGTGGGCAAGACAGGAGAGGTCTGCTGCACCATGTGGGTTGCTCCCTGGCAGGCTGGGGATCGAACCTGCACTGTGGAGTCTCTGGATTGCTTCATAGTGCAGTGCTTAACCCCTTGCGCCACCAGGGAGGCCCATTGACTTCTTTGAATTTTGCCTCTTATGAATATATTCTCCATTTTCAAATAGTTTTTTTCTTGATTATAATGAACGCTCTCCGAATGACTTTTTTACTTTCTGGATGTTTCTTCCTATTGTCCTGTGTCTTAACCATTGTTTTATATACTTTTGTCTGCTTCATATCAAGAGGAAGGGTAAATCTGGCCCATCAGGGAAACAGAAATTTGAGTAGTCTCTTAAAGTATTTGTAGGGTAAGATAAAAAATCAGGCTTTTCTGCCCTCCCGCCATCAGGATAGATGAGGGAACCCTGTGATCCTGAATGCATTTCTGATGGCGGGCACCTGAAGTGGGTACACCTGCGCTAAGACTGTGCTTTTTAAGGGTGGTGTCATGGGGACGCCAGTAGAAGCCGAAAGAGAAGCCCAAAGCAGAAGCAGAGAACGCCAGAGAGCCCAGATAGAGTGAAGATTTGCTGGGGGCTGGGAGGACTGCCAGCCTCCCAGCCCCCCAGCACCCCTGCCTGCCATGTGCCTGGTGAACCCCAATAAAAAAACCTGCAAAAACCACCGAGGACTCTGATTCCTCCTTTACCCGGTCTGCATGGGATCAGAAAACCTGCACTGTGTCCAGTCCTGCCCTTTACACTATTGAAAGCAATTATATTAGCATTGAAGGAATATTCAGCATGGAAGTACTGAGTATTTGTAGGATAAATGATTTTCAGGCTTTTCTGCCCTCCCACCATTAAGATTGCATGCCTCATGGTAGGCACCTGCATTTGTTCTATTATTATAAGTTGTGTTGTTTACTTCTGTGGGCCATGGCAGCAGAATTGAGATATTTGCCAAGGGAAGCAGAGGCAGGAGAAAGAGGCAGGAGAGAGAGAAGAGGAGAAAGAATGCCAGAGAAGTCAAGATTGAACACTTGCTGGGGGCTTGGAGGTCTCCTGGCCTCCTGGCCCCCTGGCACCCCTGTCTGCCATGTACCTGGTTGCTGCACTACATGTAGAAGCTCAACAAAAAGCCTGAGAAAGCCACTGAGGGCTCCAGGACTCTCCTTTACCCATCTGCTCCAATCATATCCTGCCTGCACCCTTCCCAGTTGGTGTAGTCAGCAGGATGATTTGAAGCAGATGGGGTATGGGGCCCTCTGAAGACCTCAGGAGGGACTGAGGAGTAGCAGACTGTTTTCCTGTGACAATGCTGGACGTGCCATGGCAGCACAGGAGACGACTGTAGGGTAAGGTAAAAAGTATCAGGCTTTTCTGCCCTCCTACCATTAGGATAGATGATGGAACCCTGTCGTCCCATGCATGCCTGATGGCGGGCACCTGGAGAAGGGTGTAGGCATATGTAGATGGGATTCACCTGGGCTAAGACTGGGCTTTTATAAGGGCGGCGTCACGGAGAAGCTGAGAAGAAGCAGAGAGCAAACGGAAGAACCACGAGAAGAGCAGAGAAACAGAGAGAGCATGAGAGAAGGCCGGAGAGCCTGGAAAGAGTGAAGACCTGCTGGGGGCTGGGAGGCCTGCTAGCATCCCGGCCCCCCAGCACCCCTGCCTGCCATGTACCTGGTAAATCCCAATAAAAGCCTGAAAAGCCACCAAGGGCTCCAGGACTCCTCCTTTACCCAGTCTGCTGGATCAGAAAACCTGCTCCTTCCCTTCCTGCCATTACAATGTCCAAAGTCCAGAAGCTGTGGAAAGAGCTGAATACACTGCAGGAACACAGGAGGTGGACAAGTCTGGGAGCTGCGGGACGAGACCTCAAGTGGAGGAAGAGATGGCATGTGAGGACCAGCCCATGACCCCTAAGGCAATAGAATTGTTGGGGAAGAAAGGACCACAATTCGGAGCTTGCCAGTGCTGACATAAGGAACAATGGATGGACTTGGATTGACAATCCTGCCAGAAGGTGGAGGAACTTTGGCAGGGTAATGTTATGTTTTGGGGACCCTGGGTGAGGATGGTATTGTTTGTACACCCCAGGAGATGGGAATCTGGGGGTGGCCGGTGGGCCCCAGTGTTTAAAAGCAGCCTGTGAACTGCCCAGCAATCCTAGGGCCACAGCCTGGAGAGGCAATGGCCAAGTAGAGGAAGGGGCAGGCCTGAGAAGAGCCCACGATTGGCTGAGGGAGGAAGCCCTCGCCAAGTTCTTTGCAGCCAGGCAGAGGAAAAGCCAATCTAGAAAGGCAAAAGCTGGTGCTGAGATGGGAAGCCCTGAGCGGCTGTTAAGCAGCCTAAGTTTGTTGAAGAAAGCCAGTGAGTCTCTTAAAATCACCTGTGGGTGATGCCCTGCTCATTGTTCAGTGAGGGTGAGGAGCTGAGGAACCTGTTCTTGGGGGACGGGTGGGGAATGTGGCTTGTGGTGGAGCCCACAGCCAAAGAGGGGACCCAAGAGAGGCCACATGTGGAGCTTGTATCCACGGATCCCCGACCCATGTGCAATTGGTTGGCCTGAGTGCAGGTGTCTGTACATCGCATTGGTGGCTGTGAAAGCCGAGTGTTGGAGTGATCTCAGACAGAAAACCCTGAGGACTGGGCAATTACCCCCAAAGAGTACAGAATCGCCAATCCAAGAGTGAGTGCATTTTGGGGGTGGATGTGGTATGTGGCTCATTGCCAAGACACAGCCAGAGAAGGCCAGGCAACCTGATGGTTCCTAGTGTGTGACGGCAGATGCCTGAGTGGATCCCCTCCCTCATACGAGCAGTGCTTTCAGCAGCAGAAGTGGTGGATCATCTGCTGGTGCCAATAATTGTCTTTGGCCACTAGGTTAGTGCCCTGCATGGAATTATTTGTGTTCTGTTGTATTGTTTCATTATTCAGTTGCATTTTCTTTTGTGGGCCATGGCTGCAGTGTTTATGTTTGCTAAGGGAAGACTGTATATGGCTTGTATGTTGATTTTCAGGCTTTTCTGTCCACCCACCATTAAGATTGCATGCCTGATGGTGGGCATCTGCATTTGTTACATTGTTATAAGTTAGGTTGTTTATTTCTGTGGGCCATGGCAGCAGAATTGAGATAATTCACTAAGAGAAGCAGAGGCAGGAGAGAGAGAGAAGGGGTGAAAGAATGCCAGAGAAACCCAGAGTGAAGACGTGCTAGGCTTGAAGGCATGCTGAGCTTGAAGGCCTACCAGCCTCCTGGTCCCCCGGCACCCCTGCCTGCTGTGTACCTGATTGCTTCACTACATGTAAAAGCTCAATAACAGCCTGAGAACGCTACTCAGGGCTCCAGGACTCTCCCTTACCCATCTGCTCCAATCATAGTTATCCTGCCTGTGCCCTTCCTGGCACTACAGTATTATAGCTACTCCAGCTTTCTCTTGATCAGTGTTAGTGTGGTCTGTCTTTCTTCATTCCTTTACTTTTGATCTATATGTCTCTTTATGTATTTAAAGTGGATGGTTATTTTTTTTGACATTTAAGACTTAATTAACAGATGCTTGCAATTTGTTGACTTTCTTTTGAAAAATCAAGTAGTAAAGTTCTATAACAAGTTTAAAATGACATTTGTATGGAGATCATGTAGTTGGGTCTTGCTTTTCATCCACAATAACAATCTTTTTTTTTTTTTTTTTTTTTGGTATTAGACCACTGACATTTAAAGTGATTATTAGTGTAATTAGATTGAAAAGGAGTATGGAAGTAAGAGAAAAATAGAAACAGGGTGTCATAAAAGTCAAGGAAAGAGAATGTTAAGTACACTTACCCCTTGAATACTGCTGAGAAGGGAAGCAGGTAAAGACTGAAAGTATCCTATGGTCTGGCAGCATGGGAGACACTGGCAGCTTTCCCAAATGTGTGTTGGTGGACAGAGGCAATAGAGGCTATTTGATGTGATGGGGGACTTCATACCAGCTGAGGAAATGGAGTATGTGGACAATTCTTTTGGATATTTGGCTGTGAAGATGGAAGTAAGTAGGAATGTTATATTAAGAGGGTTAAAAGAATACTACAAGAGAGCAGGTACTAGAACATGTTGGTGGCTTGTTACTAAGGTGGCTTAGTCTCAAAAGTAAGAGACTAAAGACATAGCAAAGAGAGGGAATACTTTCACACCAAGTCAAATTTCAAATGTCCATAGCTGGTTGAGTATCTGACAGTTTCAACTAGTGATATAAAGATTTTTTTTTTATCTAAATAATGAATGTTGACATTTCATTTCTTGGGCAGAAACCTTCCTTAATTAAAATGAAATTTAACATTTTTTAAATTATACATCTAAAAATAATTTCAGAGTAACTAGTGTCTAAAAACTTTTATACCACTCTACTTTTTTTTTTTTTTTTTAAAGTTCTATAGCTACAGCAAAAGTGATAACAATAAGATGGAACCCTTGAGAACCTTGGAATTTTCAAGTAACTTGAAATCCATTTTAGGATCCATTTTAGGATCAGATGATCGAAGCCATTATTCATAATAATGTGAATTTTGTCTTTAGAATTTAAGGGTTTCTGAATTTAGTATTGATGCATAAAAGCTTGAATGTTTTCTGAGGTGTTTAACACTTGTTGATTATAAAGTGGGGAAACCATATTTGTTTTGTCCCCTTAGTTGTTAAATATTTCTCAAAAAAGGGAGAACTTGATGATGCAAGAAGAAAATTCAAGGATATGAGTTACTGTTATTGAACCAAAATGATTGGAGGTATTATTTTTTAGGGCTTATTTTCACTTTCTGTTGCAAACTGTTGTTTTTCTTAAAACATAGATCTTTATATTATGAATTACAATATCCCGGTAGAGAAAACTATTCAATGCTAAGGACTCCTTGTAAATTTAAGATTATATAATCTCAGTTATACATATGTGATTTATGAATCAGGAAATTTTATATTCATATTAGTATAGAACTACAGAATTTTAAACTAAGTAGAGGCTTTAGGAATTCTTTATGCCTTTATTCTAACAGCTTGAATATGCTATACAAATGAAATTTGTATAAAGAACATATAGTTGGGCCACATATAAATATATTCAAATTCTCATAACCTTCAGCAGATTCTTAACGTGACTGACAGAACAAAAGCATCTACAAGTATATTTTACTGAAGAGAAACCCAATGCCTGGAGAACTAAGCTTTTCCCCAAATCACGCAAAACTTTAGTGGAAACAATTTATATTTTATGACATTTATTTCATTTTAAAGTCCATAAATTCATAGCAGACATATGGAGACATTCTTTACTGTTCAAGTCATAGGTCAGAGTCAGTTTTTCCCTTGCATGCCTCTACTATATGTACCATTTAGGTGCTTTGACAAATACTGAATTTTTTTAATAGGAAAAATTGAAAAAATAAAGAGCTGCAGACATCTTGGCCTTCACTATGAAGAATAAACAAATGTTATCAAAATGAAGTTTATCAAATTAGATGCTGAGAGGAAAGATACATTAGCAATTTGCATTGCACTGACACCATGTTAACAAGATCAGTTCCAACCTGAGGAGAAATGGAATGTGTCCACTATTTTTCTGTTTTTCTATTTCAGAAGTGAGGTGAATAGACATCTTGATAGAGCCCAGCTGCTATTTCCATTAATTTAATGAGTTTCTTAATGCACCCCATTGTGTCTCAGTGTTAGAGAAACATATGGCACATTTAACTCTTAACTATTGATATTTTTGACTTTTTTACCGTGTATTTTCCACCTGTGACTTTATAGTTTTTTTTAGAAAATCACGTATGTGTTATATAATCATATAACATTCATATATTTCTGTATCTATCTATATATATAGTGTTGTGTTTTTGCCATGGGTATCTGAATGTGATGACTTTTTCTTTTTGGACATTACCAACAGCTTTGTGTTCTAGAAGAAAAAAAAAATAGCATTAAAAACCCACCATTTTTTTTTTAAATATTTGTGAATATTTAAAGCTTTTTGGAAAAGCAATAAGAATATAGAAAGATCCGACAAAAGGTTTAAGGTCAGTAGCTTTACCTACGAGGCAGGATATCACAAAGTAAAGGCATAAGTGACTTGAAAAATTAAACATGAACTTTGGGTCAATAAAAGATGTTTTTACAGGAATGCAGTCAATCATGGATTCAGGTAACATGTGAGGAGACATCAATTGATAGGTTTCTTTATTTTTCTCGTATTGATTTTCCTAAACCTCATTTGATAATAAATCTCAAATAAGTCTTCACATAAATCTTATGACACCATTATAAATGGTTAATTATAGTAAAGCTCAACATGAGAATTAAGTTATTCCCTGGGGCCACCTGAAAGAGTCCAGTGTTAACTGCATTATGGCCCTGGGTTTTGATGTGCAGCTATTATTTTCCAAGCTTTGACTTTGAAGACATTGATCAAAAACTACCACCTTCTTCCACACACAATAACACTGTCAGAGGCCTGACAACACTTCATAACAACCTCCTTATGCTCACAAAGAAATGAATTTCAAAACCAAAAGATGTGAATGGCTAGAAGCCAGGGAGGAACTGATTTACCAAATTTACCTCTTATTTAGAATCCTTGTGAATGGAAGCCTCTTCTTTTTTTTTTTTTTTTGCTCACATAGCTTTTTAATTGGAACTTGTCTAATGAAAGCTCCAGAAGACAGACTCTGGCACAGCACTGGATAAAAGAGAAACAGGCAGAAATGTGTAACACCTTTTAAAGTTAAATTCATCATATTTGATAACAATTAAACAAAGATTACTTTCTAGGTTCTATGAACTTAGGTTCTAGGATCATGAGGAATAAGGATATTAGGTTTTTTTTTTTTTTAAGGAATTGATTATATGTCTTATGTTCAGTCAATGGCATACATTAGGAACTAACACATTAAAATATATGTATATATACATATATATTTTTTGAAGTTAACTATTTTGTTTCTCTTGTAAATGCTTATCTTATGAATGCCTTTTTTCCTAATGCTAAAAGACAGGGTCTCACAACAGTTATCTTTGAGAAGAGAAGGTATTTGAATTGGATGTCATTTCTTTCTTTTTTTTTTTTTTTAAGGTTTATTTATTTATGCATACAAAAGCTGGGGCACAGGCCAGAGATGTGGGGGTTGAGAGGATTCACCAGAGACATAGTGAGGAGCAAAACAGGCAGACTGACTGAAATACACTGCTGAGGGGAGCAGCGGGCGAGACAGGAGAGGTCTGCCTCACCAAGTGGGTTGCTCCCTGGCCGGGGATGGAAATTGTGTTGCAGAGGCTGCTGGTTTCTTCATAGTGGGGTGCTTAACCCCTTGCACCACCAGGGAAGCCCTGGATGTCATTTCTTGAAAAGAGTGAAAGGAAAACATTTCAAATATCTGGTGGAATAAATAAATCACAGCAAAAAATTTCCCTTTGATTTCTACCTTACTGTTATTTACATGAAGTGATGTAGGAATGAAAGGGAAAAACAAACAAACAAACAAAAACTCCACCATTAAACTTTACTAAAAATGGACATGTATAATACTGGATTTTAATTTTCTCTCTCCTTTAATTTTTTTTTTGATTGGATTGTTGTTAACTAAAACAGCATATGCATTTTTAAGGATTATATTGAATAGACCAATGAGCACCCCTTCTGACAAAGTTTTATCATGAACAGCTATACCTAACAAGTCACTTTGTGATTTTGCTCTGCAGTGGGAGTTAGCCTGATTTCTGAGAAGAAGAATGAGTGTTAGGCATGTAAATATTAGACTGTCATGCAGACTTACTGACTTTGAAACTCTATGTAAAATTATGATAACATAATTGGCATTAATAAGGTGATTATGAGGATTACATCACATAATATATATATATATAAACCCCCAGTAAAGTGCATGATACATAATAACCAGCTCTTAAAAGGTAGCTGTAATGAGGAAGAGATGTGGATGTCCTTTATATATAAATGATCCTTTAAGATGATAAAGTTTAGGAGGGAAATTTGTTGATTAATGGCTATTGTTTTTCTTTGCAATTAACTTACCTAAGATACAATTTTTAATTAAACTTCTTACTAAAATGGCATAGTGTTTAATATGTGCTGTTCATTCTGTTATGATCTTTGACACTTGATAAAAGACTTTCACTTCCTGGGTGAAACTGGTTGCTGTCTATTAAAAGACTGAATTTCAAGGAAATATTTTCACACACATTAATTTATTAAGGGTGGATATCATCAAGGTAAGACAAATCACAAAGCTTATCTCAATCTCTGAGCATCAATTTACCTTAAATATCCTGTGAGTTAAAAAACAAGAGTTTCATAACTTCTGAGCCCTATTTACAAGGTAGACTGAGATCCATTAGAGTAAACTAAATAAAGAGCATCATTGCTTTTGAACATGTTCTTATGCAATTAACCACAGGGGCACCAAGGTTTCTTGTTATAATCTTTAAGTCAACATCTCTTCTTTATAAAGAATTGTTTAAATCAGTAAGTTCACAAAAGCAGTGAATTTAGTCAAGCAACCATAAGTGTGTATTACAATGATGGGAGCTTTTGCAAGGTTTTGCTTCAATTCCTCCTGGCCACATTCAACCAGAGATTTGAAAAATGGTGATTATCTTTCTATGAAATGAAACCTTAAAGAATTATTTTCCTAACGGCAGTCTGGTTTGTCACTTATTTTAGGAAAAAGAAGCATCAATTTGCTAGCAAGAAATCCAGCCACTTACAAGAAAAAGGATTACATGGGATGATAATGAACTGAAGTACATTCAAATTCATATGACTACTTCAGGAAAAAACGTGAGTAACATAAGTCAAAAACTTTAAAAATTCTCATAACCTTTAATTCAGTACATTTATTTATAATAATTTATTCTGAAGAGTTAATTTGAAATACAGAAAACATTTTATGCTCACATATTCATCCCTCTCTTATTTGGAGCAGAGAGAAGATGAAACATTATAAATGTTCTGAACTAGAAAAATTAAGTAATTATTACATGATTAAATAATGGGAAATTAAAAACTATTATAACTGATGTTTCAAAAAGCTGTTAAAATGGGATATGTTTGCATAAAAATTATGGTAAAAGTATTAATATACAATATTATAGCCTTTTGGTGTATAGTAAAAAGATTAGAAGGAAATACACTAGTATATTAATCCATCACCTTAGTCAGCAGCTATGTTTTCTGAGATATAAACATTTTGAAAAATACTGGAATATAATTACATAAGCATGAGAAATGTAACTGTAGAGTTCATAAGGCTTTTCCTTTAAGAAAAAAAATACCTTATTTAATAATTAATTGAGAAAAGTAAAGAAGACAAAGTAAACACTAAGCCAGACTTAAAAAGAAATCATACTCCAGCTTATATAAACATCACAGAAGTAAACCGGAAAAGATTAATTTTTAGTGCATTGAAAATTACTTCTCAAAAATTTCAGCATACAAAGGAAAAGTAATGTGATATTAGTGCTTATTCATCAAACTTGCAAGTAAGTACTGTGGCATCCATTCTTTATATCAAAAATATATTGAGTGTTTACTATGTGCTGGGAATTTATAATCATATCTTGTAAAAAAATAGTTCTCCAATCCCTGTCTTTACTAGTTTCCAGGTAAGCATGCTCAGCTGATATGAAAAGCGCTCATAAACCCAAAAAACAGAACAGGTTGTACTCTCTTCACAATTTGTGACTCCTTGATAGTAGGACGGTGTGTATTATCATCTACTGGCTCTTTGCCTTAACAGAGCAAGGGATCAGAGATGACATCCTCCAAGATGTCCAGTTTCTGAAATGCACAATGCTGCATTCAGTCCAGGTCTGGTATAATGACCTTTCTTTCCCCAGTTACAGAATATCCTCAGGAGGGAGCATCTACTGGTAGATACTGGTTTTGGTGGAGTGACATTTCTTGACCAACTAATTATATCACCAAACATATCCATCCTTCATTAAAGCAATACTCCAGGAAAGTTTATGTCCCAGAGGAGGCCTATTTCTTCCCAGATCTGGGTGCCTACCCTTTGATGAACCACAGTCCAAAGACTGAAATTTATGTTACTCTAATGAAACATGACATCAATTAACGAAACATGACATTAGCATATTCAGTATGGCTCTGCGAAACCTTGGAGTAGATAAGCCATATAAGGTGTGCTCACATCTATTCTGAAACCATGAGGTGAATTGTATATATTTATACATGAAAGAATAGGCAATTTAGAGTCTTTCCAGATGTCTAGTCCTCTTACCAAAACCTTCTCACCCACAAAGGTAAGCTGTGTACTTGAATTTTCCTTTACCAATAGGTTAGCCCAAGATATCTTGCTAGCAGGAGAGATTTCTTTGACCAGGGGATAGCAATGACGTTATTTTGAGATCAAGAAAATTGATGAAAAATAACTTCAGATTAGACTTGGCATATGAAATGAACTACAGGCTTGAAAGTATCCTTGGAGATGTTTTCTGTTGTTTGTGACAAAGGTGAAGCTGAGAGAGTAGTATCTTGCCCAAGATCTAATAGCTTAGTTACTGTTAGAAACAGGACTGTATTTATAGTTGCTGATCCCCACTTCTACCCCTCTGCTGAGTGCTTGATAGAGTGAACTCAAAAAAAAGTGGCAATTGACTATAAGATTTTAGGATCGAGGGGGCATTGGAGTGGCAATGAATAATACTAATAAAAAGATACAGTGCATAGGTGTTTTTGAACTTGGGAGAAATTGTTTCCTTTTTTTCCTTTGCATATGCCTGCCTCTACATTTCCCATTTTTATGACCAGGGTTTTTTTTTTTTAACTTTGTTTAGAATGAATTTGAAAGTGAAATATTTGTGACACAAATCACAGTTTAATTAAAAACATGTTTCTTTTTCATAACCTCTTCATTTGGTGAAACAGTTACCACTGCTAAATTGTAGCTGTTAACATCTCAGTGATTTATTAGAGCAGTTATAGTACTCAGTTATAGTACTGTTAGATGAAGTAAAAAGGGAAAAAACTATATATAATTTGAAAAAAGAGAACATATTGTACTATATGAGAAAAGAAGAGGAGAGATTCAGGCTTTGCTTTGTATTTAAGAAGACAAACAAGTGTTTCTAAGATACACAAGTGCTCCAGTTTTGGATTATTTTTGCTCAAAAGCTTTGGATTATTAAAATTAGGATTATCTTTGCTCAAAATGACCCATAGTATTTATACTTTCCTCTTTCAGAAGTAACAAATGGTTTATTTAAGTCTTATCAGAGTATAATTGATATACAATAAGCTGCATGTATTTATTGTACACAATTTGATAGGTTTGACAAATATATATAAACAGATAAAATCATCACCACATTTGAGTAATTATCGCTAAAATTTTCTTTTGATTCTTTTGTTGATCCTTTGATCCTACCCATCTTGCACTGCCTTCCTATAACCTATTTCTAGAACCACTATAGATTTCTAGGATTTTATGTAAATTGGATCATATAGTATGTGCTCACTTTTATCTTATTTCTCTCAGGATATTTTTAAATTCATTTATGTTGTAGCATGTTTCCATATACTTTCACTTGTGGCTAAACAGTTTTCCATTTTATGGCTATACCAACTATTGACAGACATTTGGGTTTCTCCAGTTTGCTGCTATAGTGAAACTGCTATGGCATTTTGTCTTTGTATGCACATTTACTTTGTTTCTTAAAAAAAGCTGACAGTTTCTTAAAAAAAATAAACATACACACACCTACCCTATGAGCAGCCATTTTCCAAAGTGGTTGTACTACTTTACATATCTGTCAACAGTGAATGAGAGTCCAAGCTGCTCCACATTTTTGCCATTACTTCACAAATTCAATCTTTTAAATTTTAGTCACTCTTAATAGATGTGTAATGGTAATACGTGGTAGTCTGTTTGCATTTCCCTAGTGACTAATGCTGTTCAGAATCTTAGGTTTATAATTTCATGTAATTTTGATGGTGACATTTGTTCAAATCTTTTGCTCATTATGAAAGAAATGATTGTTTTTTCTCATTGAATTTTGAAAATTGTTTATTATGTATGAAAGTGCTTTATCAAATACACATATTATGACTATTTTCTTCTCTTCGGTGCTATAACTTTTCATTTCTCTTACCATCTTTTAAAGAAGGGAAGTATTTAATTTTGATGAAGTACAGTTTATCAACTTAATTTTCTTGTGGATCATATTTTTGATATTATATCTTAGAAATCTGTGCAAAACCCAAAGTTGCAAAGGTATTCTATGTTTTATTACTTTAGGTCTGTGATATTAAGTCGATTTTTGTAGTTGTAATGAGGTATGGCTCAAAGTTAGTGCTTTTTGCATACAAATGTTCAGTTATTCAAGCAAAATTTGTTGGGAAAAAACTATCCTCCACTGCATTGTCATTGCACCTTTGTTTATGATTAGTTTCAATGTTGTTTAAAAAGTTTCAATGCTAACGACTGGTAGAACCATATGCTAACATCTCTGAATATGCATATGGAAGGATGGTGATGGTGGGGATAGTGTGAAGTGGGTGAGCAGGAGAAGGTCCAGATTGATTAACAATGTCTGCCTTGGATGTCAATAGGTGAAATAGAAAAAATGTCATTATTACTTGCCTTATTAGGGTCAGACTATGAATTGCTTATTATGACTGTTGTTGAATATTATTTTGAAGATATGACAGAGCTCTTATTCTCATTTCCATTAAAAAAACACAACTCATGTATAGTCTGCCTTGAGTCACAGAATCCACATTTGCATGTGTAAATAAACAGATGAATCTGAATGTGAATTAGTTCTCAATTACTTATCTATTAGTTTCATTGTGCTCTATAACCCATGTAAAATTAAGCATCTTTCAGGTGGGTGACATTTGGAGCCTGTGAAAACAGTGCTTTCTCACTAACATTGATCTTGCTGCTCTCCTGGAGATATCACCTGGGAAAAGGAAATTAAAAAAAAAAAAAACAAAAAAAGGAAAACCCCACAGTTACAATTTCAAACTTGCTAAGGAGAACCCTGGAACTGGAGGGGAAAAAAAAAAAAAACAACTTCAAATCTTGTTTCAGATCAGTGAAAAGAAGGGGAAAGTCGTGAAGATTGTTTCATAAACATATACGTTGAAGGATTAATGGGAAACAAGTCAGAAGGACTTCATTAAGGCAGAGACATTCATCACCCATGAGGACAATTTCTTGTGTCTCTCACCCCCCCTCCTCCCAGACAGACCCTACTCTCCGCCCCTGGCCCTCCCTCCTGGGCCTCATCCCTGAGCTGGAGACAGGCTGGGCGGAGTAGCTCCTCCAGACTTGCTTTCTCCAGCTCAGAAGGAGCCCTGGGACTCCAAGAGGCGCACTGGGCATCTGCGCCTCCTCGCGTCGCCCCACCTCTTCGAAGCGGTGGTCCCCAACTCGCGACGGGAATTGTGTAAAACTGTCGGGGTGTGAGTGGGAGGCAGCAGGACACCCGCGGGTCCTCCAGCCCCACGCCCCGGGGTGCAGCTGTGGGCAGTGCACTGGCCTGGGGCGCTCCTTGCCAGCACTCTCCGGGATGGAGCAGTCCCAGGGTGACAGCGCAGATCTTGGTGCCAGCAGCCGAGCTCACCTGGCCCCGGGGCTGGTGGTGACGGCCCCTCCGCCCGGGTCCCCCGCCGTGCCCGTCCCCTCGGGGATCCCGGTTCCCCCAACTTTCCTGCGGCCGCCCAGCCTCTTTCTGCGCGCAGCCGCCGCGGTCACCACGGGAAGCGGGGGCTGCCCGCCCGCTCCCGGGCTGGAGAGAGGGGTGGGTGTGGTGGGCTGCGGCTACCCGCGGACACCCAAGTGCGCCCGTTGTCGGAACCACGGTGTGGTGTCTGCGCTCAAGGGCCACAAGCGCTTCTGCCGCTGGCGGGACTGTGCCTGTGCCAAGTGCACCCTGATCGCGGAGCGCCAGCGCGTCATGGCTGCCCAGGTGGCGCTGCGCAGGCAGCAGGCCCAGGAGGAGAGCGAGGCCCGGGGGCTGCAGAGGCTCCTGTACTCGCCCGGGGGTCGTGCGCCCAGAGGCAGCAGGACCGAGAATCCTCAGGCTTCCAGCGGCCCCGCAGCTGCAGTGACCGCCCTGGGACTCAGTGCCTTGAGGCCGTCGAGTGGTCTGGCGACCCCTGCTTTCGAAGTTTTCCAGCCTGATTATACTGAAGAAAAACAAGGTGAGCTGATGTTTCATTTGTTGTTTGCAAAAGAAAATGGTTGGTCTAACTCATAGCAGGAATCTAGAAAACCTAAATAAGGGACCAGGAAAAAGAATAACTATAAGAAAGAAAAAGTCAAAATCAACAAATAACTATGAACCAGAGACACACTATGGGGGGGCGGGGAGGGATTGGGGTCAAAATAAGGGGGTTGCAATTGTATGGGGTGTATAAAAATATAATTAAAAAAAGAAAAGAAAAGAAAATGGTGGTTCTGCAGGTAAACTCTTTGAAACAAGCAGCCACACCCTGGAGGCAGGGAGTGCACTTGTATAGAAGCACTTAGGTTCTGGGAAACTGCCCTGCAATGTGGACTTTAATGAGGATGTTATTTGTCATGCCATCATTTGGAAAGAACCCATAGGTGATAGGATGAAGCAGTTAAAAAGTGAAGCATGAGGGATTCAAATGAGCAACTTCTGCAGAGAATGGAGTTGTGAGTCTGCGAGTTGCTGTGACTTTCTCTAAGTAGAACTTCAAGTGGGGACATCCAGGGGAAAGTTTAGTGTGAGGTGCTGGGTTTTAATCGTACTCAGTACCCTCTTTGTCCTTAAACCCAGAGTTAATCTGCTCTAGAACGGGAAACTCACCGATGCTTGGGAGTGCAGTTTTTTTACTTTTGGGACAAATCTTTTACGCCAGTTAGAAGGAAGAGGCAGAAACCTACCAAACGTTTTTTTTTTTTTTTTTTATCCCCTGTCCTTAAATTTTATTAAGCATTCTAGTTTTCCCCAACTGTTTTTATAGCCTCCAAAAGCGCGGGACATTCTAATGTTTGAAGTTTCAGCTCTTGCCATGGGAAAGAAAGAAACTTAGGTCTTCCACATTTGTAAAACCATGGGTTAAGAATTTTAAAGTTCAATATTGGGGATTTTTTATCTAAGGGACATTATCTTATCTAAGGGACATTTAACTTTTTTTCCTTATATATTGACTCCAGATCACTTTCATCCTTCATGTAGGTTAAAAAAAAATAGATCCATATAATTAAATTTATATCTATGTATTTTGATTAGGTCAATTCAAGTTAACTTATCCTGGTCATGTAAATTACACTGTATTTTTGTGAATTTCATAGTCCTCCACTAGGCCCGCTTGCAGTGAAAATGTCATTGCAATATTTTTGCAGAAATACAAAGACAGGTTGTATCCTATGAAATTATATGCTAATGATATAGTAGATTATTAATTAGAAAACTTCCTTGATGTGTGAAGATTGCAGATCTTAAGAGATCATAGGTTGTACTTTTGAAAGACTATCTTGTGTATTTAAGTGTGGCATATATCATATATTTAAGTGTGGCATATACGCCATCTTTTTGCACATATTCTTATTTAAATCCTTAGACAAAATTGACTTTAAACATTTTGTCTTGAAAAATTGGAGGCCTGAAAGCCAAGTTATGCAAAATTACTATAGGCTAAACTGACAGATCAGGGGACAACTCCGCTAGACAATGATTTATGTGATTTAGCTTTTTAGGGACAGGAGTTACCAAAGCAGTCTTTTTTTTGTAGGATCAATTATTTTATTATTTGCTACAAATGACCACCAATATCTAAAAGGTTACTTCCATGGCTTTTCTAAGCTGGCTACCTTCTCTTACATCTCTTACATAATGTCTATGAATTGTATTAAGGTAGTTTATTTAACTTATTCATTAGACAAAGACAGTGATTGAGAGGTGAATGAGATTTTTCTACACAAAAGAACTTTATATTTAAAAGGAGGAAAATAATACGTATCTAAAAACTACAAGACATAATATACAACAAAAAAAGTAAGGAAATAAACAGAATTATAGGAATTGAGAGAACAGAAATATATGAATGATATGGTATTTATAGACACTTTTTTTCTAGGTAGTCTTATGCAATTGGTATTTTAGTATATTGTACTCCATAAATATAATGAAATAGCAAAAAATAGTTTGTATATAAATTGCTGTAGAGATTAAATTTTGAAACCTTACATATTTAGCAGACCATTGTCACTCTATCTTCATTTGTCAGACTTCATTAGAAAACTTGATCATTTTAAGTTGAAAAATATTAGAATTTTTGTAATTTTTTTCAGAAGCAGCATCTTTTATGTTATGTTTGATATAATGTTTAAGTTATATATCATATGTAATCCTCAAGGTGCTAAATGGCATACACTTTAATTTTAAATTAAACACTAGATATTTCTTTAGAATTTAGGATTGTTCCTTGGAAAAACAGGAATATTGGCAAATAGTAACCGAAAATCATGGTTTTAGGCCATATTTGTTTTGTTGCATTCATAAACTTTGTAGAAAAAAGTTTGACAGAAATACTCTATGTATCCTACTTGACAGTTTACTTTTTCTGATAGAAAGAGATAAAATACATCTATAGTGTAAGAGGAAATATACACTAAAATAACAGTTCTTCAGCCCATGTATGCGTTATTTTCCTGTGTAAGAGCAGAAGATGTTAAATGGTTTTTTAATTAATATTATATATTCAACATGTTGAGGTAGAAAAATCCATTTTTTGTGTGAAAATATTTTTGGAAAATTTACTCTGAATAATGGAAGAGAGTTTCTCTTCTGGAAATTTGGAGCAAATTCATAATATGTTGTTTTTATGACACTTTGAAGATTCATACAGATTATAGTAATGTGGTGTAACAATTTATAGTTTACTTTTATAAACAACTTGATTGTCAACTCTTGTTAATAATTCATAAGGGTTGAAAAAGAAAGTCCATATTTCACAGAGGGCTATGGAAAGTACCAACTTGTCTTTCTTGTAAAACAATATACGTGGGCTCTCATATGATTTGAGATTAGCACAGGAGTCATTACTTTTTATATTTTGAAATGAAATGAAAGTTTTATTTTTCACATTCTTCAGGTAACTTAGCTAGAACTTGAAACATAAGCATTAAAACACCAATTGTTGAGATTTAACACTAGTGATAAAATAGAATATTCATTTTCATACTCACATTGTTCCTTCTTTTGATTTTTTTAATGTAAACATAATTATTTATTTAGTTCATCTTACATAGTGCCCCTGTGGGGGGGAAAAAAAAACCTACTTGGATAACAACAAAA
Source organism: Talpa occidentalis (assembly GCF_014898055.3). Taxonomy (NCBI): domain Eukaryota; kingdom Metazoa; phylum Chordata; class Mammalia; order Eulipotyphla; family Talpidae; genus Talpa; species Talpa occidentalis. Next base: position 29,858,870 of record NW_023605083.1, read on the forward strand.
CTTGGGTAACATTTAGGCAAATTTCAACTTACCAGTTGGGGCAATAGTGTAAGATATATTAGTGTCACTTTAACTGTTGGGGGTAACAATAGGCTCTTAACCTCCTGAATCCAAAGAAACTGTAGCATTTATATATTGTATATCTCTGTGAGCCTGAAATGATACCATAAATAGCATTTCCCATGATTCTAACTGTTATAATTCTCTTTCATTAGACTTTCTTATAATGAGTAGGTATTACTAATATATCATGAGTGAATGAAAGATTTTATCCAGTATTATTTTTGAGTGGGCAGTACTATGTTCTGGGAAGTTTTTCCTTTATTTGATTTTTTTTTTCTTCCCCAGAACAAAAAGAGAGTAAATGTGACTCATGCCAGAGTATACAAGAAGAATTAGTCTCCAAATCACATCAACTCACCCTGGGATCATCTTCTGAGTCTAATGGTATCATTGGAAAACAAAATGTCAGGTCGTCTATCTCAGAAAACTCAAACAAGGAGGACAGCATTCTGTCTTCTCACCCTGGGGAGCAGTCAGGAGGTGAAGAGAGTCCCAGGTCCTTATCATCCTCTGATCTGGAGTCAGGAAATGAGAGTGAATGGGCCAAAGACTTCACAGCCACCAGAGGCAGCCTTCCCACGGCATCCTCAAGACCAAGAGACCCTCTTGATATTCTTACCAAGATTTTCCCAAGTTATAGGCGCAGCCGGCTAGAAGGCATTCTGCAGCTCTGCAAAGGGGATGTGGTCCAAGCCATTGAACAGATTCTAAATGGCAGGGAGCACAAACCAGGCTCCAGGGACCTACCAAGCTCAGGAGAACTGGAAAATACAGCTTTTCAGAGAGTTTCAAATTTTAGTTTTGCTGGAATTGGTTTTGGAACTCTAGGGACTAAATCAGCCTTTTCTCCTCTGCGAACCACTTCAACTTCTTATGGAGGTGATTCAAGTCTGTACAGCTTAAATCCTAGACTAGGTATCAGTCCGTTACGGCTAGCATATTCTTCTCCAGGAAGAGGGCTATCTGGTTTCATATCTCCTTACCTAACTCCTGGGTTGGTACCAGCTTTGCCTTTTCGGCCAGCTTTGGATTATGCCTTTTCAGGGATGATTAGGGATTCTTCCTACCTTCCCAGTAAAGACTCACTAATTGGTGGCAGACTATATTCCATACCAAATCAGGACAATCTGTAATGTATCTGCCCACTCTCCCTTCCTGGAATATTATTAGAAGCATGCAATCCCCTCTCCCTATGCTCTCACCCCCACATCTTTTCATGTGGTTCACAGTATATGTGAGTGATTTATTAGGCCTTCAAAAATGTTATATTTTTCCAAACAATATATTGGGTTTGCGATCTGAATACTCTTAGCGTTTATTAAATGAAAGAAACATTTTAATATTTTATGTGCCTCGAATAAAGCTATTTCTGGAAATATTTTTAAACTAATGAATTTTCTCCTTAAAGTATTAGTTGTAAATTTCATATTTTAAAACTATACCTGTCTTTATTTTATTGAAAAGTAGAGGGTATAGTGGTGAAATATGTTAGTGCTTGCACTCCAGCATTTTAGAAAACGAACCAACAGTAAGAACTGAAAAATTGAAGTTATTGTAAATAATCATTATTTTAAAACTTTCCCTTTCCTTCTATTCCTTGTATACAGAAGAGAAAAGGTTATTCAAAGTATTTTAAAATATTTTATTTGCATATAAAATAATTACTAGTATGTAAAACATTTAAGAAAATTGTATTTTTAATTTTTTTGTGAATATCTTATTTTCATTCACCTGCCATTTGTGATATCAAGTTCCATTAATAAAACATTTCTCTTTCAAGTTTCGAATTTCACAAAGACCTATGAAGTAAAACTTGGGAAATGAGACTACGCCATCTCCTGGCTACTATCACTAATTGCAACTCAGTTCTGGTAGAGTTTAGGAATTAGAAAATGGTTTCTTCAGTAGTGTAAGTTAACAATTTTTTAAAATAGTCATTTTGAACCATGCTGCTTGGAAGTTTTTATTGCAAAGCAAACATCCGCTGTGGACAAGAATTTTAATCTTTAAGTGTGCTATCCCTTCATCTGGGTAAATATCTCTTTCCATATGTTTGTGACAAGAACCTGGCAGCTGTTCTCAAAGGTAAATATGTTTTCGCCAGGAAACTTAAATAGCTGCTCAGATAAATACCAATTAACTCGACATAGATGGTGCTGAATACATTGAAGAGAGACATAAGATTTCCAAAGGGGAAAAATTGTCATTAGAGGCTTTTCTGGAAGTTTAAAAATACTTTTTATTCGAGCATTTGAAAGTTATTTATATCAGTAAGTGGAAAGTCCCTTAGAAAACTGCTTATAAAACAAATTTATGAAGTTGTTTTAATGTCATCATTTTTTTGAAGGACAGTACTTTATTGTTACTGTGAGGAATCAGTGGAAACCCAGCTGAGGCATAAGAGAGTTGATGAATTAGAGATGGTTTAGACAATGTAAGTAGTATGATTCACAAAAGATTTCTTAATTTATCTCTGTGTATGTGTGTGTATATACATATATATGTTTATGTGTATATCATACACTCAAGTCCTATCAGTTCTTTCATCATGAAGGCTTTTCCATGAAGTCAAATGAGAATATATTTCTAAAGTGTATATTTACCAGGAAATATATTAAATGACTGAATAGTGTCTGATGCTGATTTAATATACACATGTTTAATAGGCTATGCATTAATTTTAACAGTGTAATTGTGAGAAAGCAGATCTTGTAAAATTTGATATAATCAATAATCATTATTCATAAAAAAGTATTAGATTTTAAGCCTGAACTATGGTACAGTGCCTGATCAGAAGTTGATATTTTATTAACATATACCAAGTGATCTATTATTATGCATAATAGATTTCTTTGGAGCTTAGTAATTATATTTTTGTATCCATTTGAGAGATTGAATTACTTTTAAACTGGGAAGAACATTCATTTTGGGCAATATTTAATTTTTTATAATTTTCTACTCTTAAAAATTATGTAATTTGCATGAGTATATATTTCATACCTTTTACAATAATTTTAGAACTAAAATAGAATTGTAAATAGGTTAGTTTGACCAACCATTAAATTGCGTGTGAGAAAATAGAGCAGTGTTCACCCCTATGGTTAAAATAATAGAGTGTATTATCAGGACTAGAAATTACTTCACCAGTTTCAACTAAAGTGTAAGATCTGAAGAAGTATTCATATCTAATCTGTAGCTTTGTATAATTTCTGGTACATAATATTTACTCAAATTTCTGGTACATAATAGGAGCTCAAATAATAGATTTCAGCAGGCTGAATTAAATCAAGATAAAAATAAAGTATTAGTTCAGGAATTCATTCAACATCTATTTATTAAGCACCTACTTTTGTACCAGACACAAGGCCTTGCCATATGTACACATTTATTACCATATGTACAAAAACAGCAAATCGAAACGTGTTAGTACTATTTGCCAATGTTGACATCATTGAGTTTTTTGTAATCTCGATGTTTATGTCCACGGATGTTGCTTGAGGCCTGATCTCCTTAACTACTTATTAGGAATAGGAAGAAAGAGGGATAACATCTGTTTCCATGTTGTTAATTTAGGGAAGTCCATTCCATTTGCCTGATAGGTAAATATCTTTTAGATCTATGGTGATGAAGTGAGCAAAGAGAAAGCTTTGTTCACTTGTGAGGAGTCTTGTTTGGAAGTCACCCTGGCTTCTCATAGCCCCTGGATTAATTTCTGTGTTGCCCAATTCCAGTTTTGGCTTGTAGAATTCCTCAAGTTCGGCATGTAGGTCTCCTGGTTTAAGCTCTTTTCTAGCTGTTCTTAGAAAATGAATTAGAAATGAGGGGACCGTTGAAGATAATGTGAGTCAAATGATCTGTTGCCCTTTTTTTTTTCTGTAACTTCTGCTAAAACTTAAGGATTCTGGCAATTTTTAGACCTCCCTTCCTAGAAATTTCTGTGAACTTAGATACATGTTTATCCTTGACATAAAAGAGTCTTCAGAATATAAGAGAAGCTTGGGATATAAAGCACTTTATATACTAGAAATAGAATCATTTACTTGATGCATCATCAATTTTTTTAAAGATTTATTTATGCATGCAGAGCTGGGGTATAGGCCAGAGGTTTGGGGGGGTGAGAGGATTTATCAGAGACAAGAGTGGGGAACAGAACAGGCAGATTGACTGGAGTACACTGCTGAGGGGAGCAGTAGGTGAGTCAGGATAGGTCTGCTGCACCTTGTGGGTTGCTTCCTGGCCAGCCAGGGGCTCCAACTCAGGGATCGAACTCGTGGTGCAGAGGCTGCGGACAGCTTCATAGGTTGTGTTTTAGCCCCTTGCACCACCAGGGAGGCCCTGCATCATCAATTTGATAAAAGTAAGGCTTACTGGTCTTCAGTGCAGCTTGATCTTAAGAAAGAGGTGCATGCCCTTTAGGTCAAGGACAGTGGGAAAAATTCCTGCTCAGATCCGTTTCTCTCATCCCTACCCATTGCCAAATAATCCTGTTCCTTATGATATATTACAAAACTAGAGCCTTGGTTACTTGACATCATATACTCTAAAATGTCAGAGCAGCTGACATTAAACATTAAAAAACTTTTTTTTGTTCACTAAATATTATGCAAATGAGAGAAATTCATTACCATTATCCCTTTCTGAACTCCACACTAGTGATGGGTGTTCAGGAGAGACCAGGTGATGAGGATGAGAACCATGAGGATGTCTGTTTCTTATTTTTGCTAACTTAGTGATTTAGAAATACTGACATTTTAATTTTTTGTTTTGTCACAATATGGTCAATACAAAATGATCACATTATGTAGGAAGGATGAGAAGGACATAATTTAAAAATTAATGCACAAATGATGCCTTACCAAAACATCTGTATCAAACAGTTGCTTTATTTATATTATTTTTTAAATATATTTTTTACATCATTGTTCATTTTAAAAACAATGTTTGCTCCCCGCCCCCACCAGGTGTAGTCCCCATAGAATTTCCTTCCCCAATGCACCCCTGCACCATCACCTCAGTCCCCTGTGCTCCTCCCTCCCTCCCTCTGATCCCTCTCCCTCCTCCTCCCCTGCAGGATGTCTGATTTATGATTGCCAAACAGTTGCTTTAAAATATCAAGTATTTATTAAAATCCAACCTAAAGCAAGTTCAAGAAAATGCAGTACTAAATATTGGTACAATTAGGAGAAAATATGTAGAAGCTGAGCAAATATGCCATCAATTAATTATTAGAAAATCCATGTCAAGAAAAAATATATATGAAGTTCATTGTTATTTATGGACAGTATATATTGGAGAATGGCAGCTGATGATCTTTTTGGATATCAGAATAAAGTTTTGACACAATTGTCACCCTCTAACTCTCACTCAGGTGATCCTATATAATACTCAAGATCTGAGGCTTAAAAAATAATTGGCTGCTCATAAAGATAATAGTGGAGAGACTTGGATTTATAATATTTTTATGAGAAAAAATGTTAATTATTGATTACTAAATTTACTATGAGATTATTGTGAACCACGATTGTTTTTAAAAGTCTATTGAAAATTACAGTAGATTAATTAGAATGAAGTGTGTAGGATGAGAGTTTTAGAAACAAGTTTTAGAAATATTTATTTAGAAATAAAATGAATTGGGTTTATTGTATAGTGTAAAGCTCATAGGAGGTAAAAATTACAGTCAGAGAATTCAGAGGAATATAAGAAAGGACTTTTTGGCAGTTAACAACTAAGAGTGGAATGGCTGTGTAATAATGCTTCTATTCATTGAAGATAACATGTAGAAATTACAAGTCAGACTTGACTGATGGAATTCTTCGTCAGTGTTGGGACTAAATCATTTCTCAAGCCAATTATGATAAATTTTTGTTTAATGAATTTTAATTCTAAGACCATGAAAATGAAAATAGCCACCCATTATTTGTCAATAATACTCACACTTTGTCTATATTATAGCCTGTAAGTGATAGATAAAAATGGTAGAGACAAAGTACAGTGTGTGAATTTACAAGGGATTCAGGGTGTTTGAGGTTAGCATGAGATCAGCAGGTGTGCAAGGCATAAAAAAGATGAGAAGTGCTACAAAAAAACTTAGAAGAGCATTGAAGATAAAATTTTATACATTTTGGGAAAGTATACACCATATCTTCCTAGAAGGCACTTGCTTTGGAGTTGAGGAAACTTGGGATAAACTTAACTATTCACCTTCGACATTTGTTTTGCTTTCGAAAAAATAAGGCTAATCTCTAATCTACAAGGTTATGGGCATCAAAAATAAGTTCAACTGCATATGCTTATATACTAGGTGTTAAATAAATTTTCATAACTACTTTGTTTAAAATGTTGTGCAGTCTCAGCAAGGACATTGTAGTTGCATTTGATCCACTTTATTGGTCTTAGAACCCAATAGATGGGCATCACCAGAGAAACATACAGCCTGTTCCAGACTTTCTGTTTGGTTGTTTATTTCATAGCTAAATTCACAATTTTATGCCATACTACATGTTATTTTGATTCTTTTAAGATCTATGTGGAGTAAATGAGCAGCAAAATTATCATTTTGTGTTCATCTATTAGAGTTCAGTTGAGAAAACCGTCTCTTCATATTGATATCTTAACTGAATGTAGTTAAGAATAGCTCAATGTCTTAAATTAATGTAGTAATGTAGATAGCTGTATGTGTGTGTGTTTATCTATATCTATATATGGAAATAAAGGAGTTACAGAAATTTGACCCTACACAAACATAGGAAAAGCTGGGAAGTGAAAGTCTAGAAGAGGGAAAATCAAAGATCAGAGAGATACCAGACAATGTATTGAAAGTATTAATACGGCAGAAAAATGGACAAGTGAGAACTTTCAGGAAAACTGTGAAGACTAACATCAGTCACTCAAATGGTTCCAAGCAAGGAGTTGTACAGGGGTCTAGAGGGAACCTAGTGTTTGCATAACTGCTAAGTCTGTGGATTTGCAAGCAAGCTTTGGTGGTTGGCTTGCTGCCACCGTTGGCCAGCAATCCAGTGCCTCCCTTGTCAACTTTGCATTCACATTCATTTATATTACTTATAATTAGATCCAAATAAAGTAAAAATTCATTTTTTCACCAAAACTTGACATTGCTATCCAATAAAATCATTCAGATCTTCCCCCTAAAAGAGTATACAAGATGACTTACTCATCTTTGAGGCATGTTCATTCCTCTTCTGTCTGAGTCAATTTTCCCTTTGACTATCCTATATCTTTAACCCTGAGATATAGTTAACCACTATTAATAAATATTAGGCAGTATAGGGAAAGGGGAGAGAGAAAATTGGCATGCATACACACAAATTTATTTAGAAACAAGGAAGAAATAAATGTGTCTATAGCACCCTTGTGTCTGTAGCTGGTCATGGGCTTATAGGTTGTGTTTACAACTTCATTTTTCTATTCCTTATTTTCTGTTCTCCTTATTTGTTGGTATGACCCAAATCTTCACTCTTAAAGTCTGTGCCCTCATAGTCCTATCTTTATTGGCTTGTTGTAGTTTTCCATTAATTTTTACTATTAATTTAACAGATCTGCATACTGGAAATATGACCTGACCTCTTTCCTCTTGTTTCTGTGGTGTAAGGTACCCCGAGTAGCCAGTAGTACTCTCACATTCCAGAGCAATGTTGTAGTCTTTGGTGGTGTTATTTCTCCTTTGGAAAGTGTGAATTCTAAACAAGAAGAAGAAAGGTTGTAGTGAAGGAAACAAAAATATTAGTAAATGATTATAGATTAATATGAGAGGTGTTTTTTCCATATCTACCCTGTTATTTCTATGCTTCTGAATTTTGGGTGTAGGAGAAACATCACTACATATTTTTGGCTAAATCAAAGCATATCTTATATCTGGCAGGACATTATTTCAGGTCCATAAAGTACTGTTACCAGCTGCTACCATAACAGATTTCCAAAGGCCATTCCCTAATTTTATTAGGCCAGCTGTTTCAGGATGAGGGAAACATAATGATACCAGAGAATTCCATGAGTATGAGCCCAGTGTTGTACTTCATTTGCTATAAAATGAGTTTGTCAGGAACCATGTTGGATGGAATACTATGAAGGTGAATAAAGCATTCCATAAGCCCCACAGATGGTGGTTTTAGCAGAGATATTGAGGGTAGGAAAGACAAAAACATACTCAACATAAATATCTTTCCAGTGAGAACAAAGAGCTGCTCTTTCAATGATGGAAATGATCCAATGTAATTAACCCGCTACCAGGTGGCTGACTACCACTGCCCCTACCCCCGGAGAATGGCCCCATTTAAGGGGCTCATGGTTGCTCTGCACATTGGGTATTCAGCAGTGATTCTAGCCAAATTGTCCTTTATGAGTGGAAATCTATGTTGCCGAGCCCATACATAGCACTCGCTCTGCTTCCATGATCATTGTCTTCATGAGCCAAATGAGTAGGTTTGAGGATAAAAAATGGGTCATCTTGCATATAAGATTGTAAAGATCTTCATCTTCTAAGGTTGCTGTTTGGTGAACAAGTGTTTCCATTTGGAGAGGACTTCCCAGATCTTCTCTAGACCATGTTTTTTTTCATGTTTCTTTCAATCACATTTCCTCTAAGTTGCTAATTATCCAGCTAAATTATTACCATTGCTCATGACTCATTTTAGATGTGTATCTTAATCCTTCTCTCCTTCCAGGCAAGATGAGCAATGAGGTAAATGGCCTGAAGTTATTCCCATTGGAAAGACTTCATCACTCTCCTTTAGGGTCACACCTGTAGTGCAATAGTTTTCTATTTCAAATAGTGCCAGAAAAGTGTACAGAGTATCTGTGAACAAAATTCAGATTTTCCTGCTTCATTCTGCTGTCATAAGCCAAAGTGCAGAGGCAGCAATGTGGCAAGAGGTAGAGCCATTGAAATTTGAGTCACTATTCTTTCAACCTACTTGTGACTTCAGAACTTATCTATCAACTTGTGCTTGACTGAATGCTGCTATAGTGTGTCAAACAACACCTCATTCTTAAGAATACTAAAGGTCACAGGGTTATTTGATGACCAATATTATGTATTAGGAATTTTGCAGGACCCAGGCAGAAGCTGATTCTCAAATGAGAATAATTATCTGCAGAGGAAGTATGACTTTTCTTCCAAATCCAAGAGGGGTACATTGTGATTTGCCTATAGGAGTCTATCAAGTTTTTTCCTGAGGAACAGCAACTGGCATAGAACCATAGACTCTTAAAGGACATTTGGATATGTTGAGTCATGTGACCCAACTGGCAAAAAGACAAGGTAAATGTTACAGAAACTTTTTTTTTGATCTGGGTCAAAAAGTCACAGCTAATTGGGTTATTTGGCAAAAGTTTAAAATAAGATGTGCAAATCAGGTATCGGTTGCAATTAAAATTCAGAGGTGGACACTTTCAGTCCTGTATGGTGGCAGTAAACTGTAAACTTCACAGTTTCTCCAGGAATATTTATTTGTTTGTGTTTTCACTACTTTGCTAGGGAGCAGAAGTTCTAGAGTTCTTCATTATTTATTTTTAATGATTTATTTTATTTATTTTATGCATACAGAGCTGGGGTGTAGGCCAGAAGTGCGGGGGGGAGGTGGATGGTGGTGAGAAGATTCATCAGAGACAGAGTGCAGAGCAGAGCAGGCAGAGTGACTGAAATCCACTGCTGAGAGGAGCAGTGGGTGAGTCAGGAGAGGTCTGTTGCACCATGTGGGTAGATCCCTGGCATGGATTACACTCATGCTGCAATGGCTGCTCAGAGCTTCATAGTGCTGTGGCTTAACCCCTTGCACCACCAGGGAGGCCCATTTTATTTCTTAATAAAACTTAAGAAATGTGAAAGTGTCAGGTTTCCTTGTTTTAAGAATTATAGGTACATTGTATTATCCTTTTTATTTTCTAAGCTTTAAAATTTAAAAATAGTAAAGCAGAAAACACTTTGTCCAATACAGAAATATTCTGAGAGTGATTAGGGCCATCACTAGATTTCACTAATTTTGATTCACAGATCAAGTTCAGGGTTGAAGTTAAGGAATAATTTTGTGCTTATTCTTGTCTCATTGTTTCTGTGGTAATAGATTTGAGAAAACAGGAAATATTTCTTTGGTCTTTCCTTCTCATGGCAAGGAGAGTCCTCAGTATTAAAAAATATTCCCAGGAGTTCAAGAACTGAGCAACCAAAAAGGGGTCCTTAATTTATGTGTAAATTGGAATTGAATTTTTAATTTAATAATAACATTCAAAAAACAGTATTTTAGGTTATGTATAACAACAACAACAACAACAAAAACAAACAATAAGCTCAGAGTTCCATGGGGAGTGAGGTGGATTAATAAATATGAAATAATGTTTGCCTCTGTAGCATATATACTAAAAATAAAAAGTATAGGAAATAATCCATCTACAACTCAACAATGAGCAGCTTTAAGCCTCTGCAAATAAAATCTATTATCTTTAAAAGGTTACAATTTAGAAGATAAAAGAACTCATTTGTTCTTGGAAAATAGCATCACACCATACAACCCTCTGCTTTAGATTTTCAGATCTTGTGGCCTTAGGCAACATCAGCTGTCTACTCTTAACAGCCTGGAATGTTCTCCTAACTGTAGGATGCCTCTTTACACCTTGCTCAGAATGGATCCACTCACGTAGAGTGATTTTTAAAACATCCACTTGAGGGCGCTGTCTACTGCTGTGAGAATTGACTACACAGGAACCATTTTAAGGAACTTGATTTAACATGGACCATATTTCCAATGTATTCCAGTGACATATTAGCTCTTCTTACTGATTGGTGGATGCCATCCTAATCTATGCTTAGAATTTTATATTAGACATTTTGTTATATTGCATTAATCTTCTCATATAGCTTAAGGCGAATATTGAACCTAATTTTCTAAAAGCAAACAGTCTGAGAAAAGTTAAGTAATTTTCCAAAATTGTCCTTACTACTATGTGGAATAAAACTCAATCTTAAACCTAGATTGGTTTACAAATCCAGTTGACATTCTTCCATGCTGTCTATCTTTCTAATATGTATATAAATATATATAAAAATTGACAAATGTATACAAACACGTGGACATATATATGTATATGTAATATATAAATGTACATTCACAATTTGATGAGCAAGTACTATATTTAGATTATATTTTAAAACAGGCCCAATTAAATACTGTGATGAAGAAAATACACAGATATAACTGTTTGTCTGCAGAGGAAGTTCTCTTTTCTTGTTGAATAATGCAATAAATGTGCTAAGGCAGAGCCACCACGTCCAAGTGTTTTATCACATTGGAAAGCTATAACAAAACACCAAATTACTGTCTAGAAACGAAACAAAACACATTTTGTTGTTACCACGAGTTGCTTTAACTAAAAGAAGAGCACCTCAGCTCATTTAACAGTTGAAATTCCATCGCACCCCCCCATTTCTTACAAAATTGAATTAGATAAAGACAATAATATCATTTGTATTTATAGGGAATCCATTTCCTGAGCAGATTAAATCACTAATTTACATAAAGTTACTATTTCCCAACAGGAATAAAAACAAAAAGAGGTAGTGTGCATTATTGTTCTATTTCTATGCAAATGTGTAAAAATTCTTCCAGATAACCCAGTAGGTATTTGCCATGATCCTTTTTTAAAATGGTGTCTGGATTGAATGTTCTTTTTAAAAGATGTTCAAACTCAAGCAATCTGATTAACACAAAGTTGACTGAGAAGAGCACTGAAATAATTAACACAAGCTTCGTATAATATGCACTCCCCTCATAATCAATAGAAGCACTTAACGGGACATTATGTTGAACAGATATTTGTGTGTTTTCCTGTTCTTTTTGAAATTAGGGCTTTTTGGAGGAAGAACAGAAGAAATTCCTAGTCTGAATTTGTGGAGACTGTAGGAGTGAGGGAGGAAGGGCTAGAAATTCACCATTTCTCAAGCCTTTGCCTATATAGTGCTTTGTTATATCCATTATAGTGAATGTGCCCCAGTCCCCAGTCATTTTTTTAATGTCTTTTTTTTTTTTTAAGATTTATTTTATTTATACAAGAGCTGGGGTACAGGCCAGAGGCGCAGGTAGGTGAGAGAATTCACTAGAGACAGAGTGGGGAGCAGAACAGGCAGAGGGACAGAAAGCACTGCAGAGGGGAGCAGCGGGCAAGACAAGAGAGGTCAGGAAACTGCCCGCCATGTGGGTATCGCCCTGGCCAGTGGGGAATCGAACCCGTGCTGCAGAGGCTGCTGACAGCTTCATAGCGCTATGCTCAACCCGCTGAGCCACCAGGGAGGCACTGCCCTAGTCATTTTGAAGAGGGGAAAAGGTCCTGTATAGCTTTGGAAGCATATTTCTCACTGTCTTTTGACAGTTTAGCAATTGGTTGGCTCAGCAGGAATGAATAAATTCAGAACAAGTTGATATTAGAGGCTGAGATCCCAGTTCCACTCCTATCACTTCTAATAGGGCCATCCCCCACCAGGAAGCCACTATTGGTTTTGGTTTTATAACTGCTCCCTACAGAACTGTTTCGTCTCCTTTCCCTCTGTGTAGAGGGTTATAAGTTAAATTTCTTCCCTGGAACACTTCCATGATTTATGTGAGACAGCTCTTCCTGGTCTAAGCATCGCCACTTCTATAGAACAACTGAGAATTTGAGAGATTGGGTGTATGCTTGCTATTTCTCTGTCTTTAATTAAAAAACAACAAAATCCAGTGTACTGAATTGTGCTAGTGGTGGTGTGATTGTGCTCCCTTTATATGACACATTCATTTATAAAATATGCGAACAAAGACTTCCAAATCACTTAGAGTCACAGCAAAAGTAATCTTTTATTTCAAAGTCTGGTATGTCACCTATGTTCAGAACCAAAGGACCAACTAATTCACAACCAGTAGCTGTATCTGCATAAATTTCCCAATGAATGGACGGCTTTTCCATGTTGCCATGAAGGGACATGTTTAAGAATCCAGATCATGAGACAAACTTTGATTCAGATACATCAGAGTGGAAATTTTTTGAGAATACATCAGTGGAAATGTTAATGCTAGAGAGCAATATGTTTTAAATTTTAACACTGACCTTTAACATTCCAAGAGCAGGGATTGCCTGAGGCTTGCTACTGTCATTGCCTCAAGTTCTAGTTGAATGAGCTTTCTTTTGACCCTCCAGAGGCGTGCCTGATGAAACACTTTGAGAAATGTCAGAACTGGATAAAACATTTTCTCACACGTTATGCTTGACAGGCAAATGTGGTAGGCTGATGTCAAAAACATAAATCCACATGCTGAAAGTTTTTGAAATGCTTTGCCTGTTCCCTTTATAAACATATAGCTATTTAAGATTAACTTTCTGGCTGAGATCTTCATGCACTTCAAAGGTGATGTAGGGTTGATAGTATTGAGCAGTGCTGAGGCTTTGAGATAGAGATGTTACTTTCCAAAATCTAGAGACCAAAAGGGAAAATTATGACATTTACATTCACAGAGTCATGTAGTTTGTGAAAATTGCAAGAAGAGAGTCAGGCAAAATATAACTATACTAAAAAAAATTGCTCAGAATGTAATGACTCTTTGACTATTACATTTTAACTCAGTGAGATATATAACCAATTGAGTATATTCTCATATTAAAATATATTTGTTTAAGAAATATCCAACACCAGGGCCTCCCCAGTGGTGCAGCAGGTTGATTGTAGTGCTGTGAAGCTGTCCACAGCCTCTGCAGTGCAGGTTTGACTCCCGGCTGGCCAGGGAGATACCCACATGGCACGGCAGACCGCTCCTGCCTCGCCCGCTGCTCCCCTCAGCAGTGTTTTTGGGCTGTCTGCCTGTTCTGCTCCCTGCTCTGTCTCTAGTGAATCCTTTCATCCTCCCATGCCTCTGGCTTGTACCCCCTTTCTTGTATAAATAAATAAATCTTTAAAAAAAAATATCAAACACCGTAAGACAGAAAGAACTATTTCATTTTCTTAGTCACTTTTCTTAGGTTCTTTGGTATACTTCCACAATTTCTTTATGCAAATATAAGTAGGTAGGTCTTGTATTTTATTCTTATCCTTTCTTCACTTCAATGTGATTCCAAAGATAATACCTTGTTTTTACCATTTAGCAGTGTATGTTAGAGTTTTCCCCATATCAAACTCAAAGTGATTCCTTATCTTTGTGCATTTCCCTTTTTAAAAATAATTGCATGATAATCCAATGTATGAATGTAATAATTTAAATGGCCTCCCGTTGAAGGCCATCTGTGTGGCTGCTAATTTGATGTAATTGCAAACAATGTTTTAATGGCTAACTCTGAAATATGTCATTTTGCATGTGTACAATTATATTGGTGGGATAAATTCTATAAAATTGAATCCAGGTAATTTATAAATTTGAAAGACCTTGCCAAATTGCTCTCAATAGGTTAAGCTAATTTGTGGTCTCAACAGCAATCTATAAGTATCATTAATACAGTGTGTCAGAAAGTTTTCAGTTTTTTATAGATGAAATATTTGGGCTTTCTAGATAAAAGTCATGAATGTAGTTTTAATCTGCTTTTCTCTTATGATAAAATTAGACATTCCTTTAGAGGCTTAGAGCTCATTTGTATTTATTTCTTTTATGGTGAACCACTTGAGAATATACTGCACTGACTTTTCTATTGATTGCTATTTTTTTTTTTAAAGATTGATTGATTGATTGATTTATACAAGCACTGGGTACAGTCAGAAGTGCGGGGGGGTGGGGGTGTGTGTGAGAGAATTCACCAGAGCCAGAGTGGGGAGCAGAGCAGGCAGAAGGACTGAAGTACACTGCTGAGGGGAGCAGCGGGCAACAGGAGAGGTCTTCGTGCCATGCGGGACCCACCCCAGACCCTCCTCTGGTGGCCAGGGAGCAGCCAGGGATCGAACCGGTGGTACAGAGGCTGTGGGCAGCTTTGCAACCCAGCGCTCAACTGCTGCACCACCAGGGAGGCCCATGCTATTCTTTTTCTTATAAACCTTTTTAGGAATTTTATCTATATTGGGGAGATTACTGTTTTATTTCTGGGATATTATTTTTATCTGTATTTTGACTTAGGGTGATATTGTCTCTGCAGAGGTTTTGTTTTTAATTATAGTTTTTATATAATGAAATGTATAATCTTTTATTCTATGGTTTTAGAACTTTGAGTACAAGATAGAAAGGACTTGCTTACTTCAAAACAAAAAAATTGTGCCAATTTTACTCTAATGGTTTGTTATATATTAATTATAATTGTTAATAAGCACAAAATATTAATAAGATATTAAAATATATAATATATGCTATGTATAATAAATTGTAAATTATGATTGTTAATTCACTGGTATTCTATTAGTGTTATTTTATATTCAGTTTAACAAAGCATTAAATAATATATTTTTGCATCTTTGATATAAGATTTGATTCTCAATTTTAAAAATTTCCAAGTAAAATGGACTTTTGTTTGTAATTTTTAGTTTACTTTTTTTTTTTTACATTTTGAACGGAAAATATTGTCTGTATGTTTTCTACTTTTCAGTATTTATCATGGTTCTTTTGTGAGTGTAGCCTAAAGTCTTTGTTAAAATGGGAGTTTAAATTGGTCAAATTTTAATTACCCTCTTGATTTAACAGTGACTGCTTATATAAATTTATATAAATTATAGTTTGACTTCATGGTAGAATGAATGTTGTTGGCTTCCATAGTAGTAGGGGAAAATATGGTGAATCATCATCGGACGGGGCTTCAGCCTGGGAGAAGCAGACCTCATTTTCACTCACGTTTCATTGGCACAAACAACTTATTTCTATGTTTAACTTGAAAGCAGGGGATCTTTGTTTAGGAAGTATAACCTCAGGAATATTTGTGATAGCTTATGATTACCACACAAAGCTCGTTGATATTTTGATTTGTTGTTTTCGAGCTCATTACATAGGTTATTTAGGAGATCTTGATTTGAGGACTAGATTATGCTGGGGAATTATTGTCCAAATATGTTTTTAATATTTTCACATTGTCAGTGAATGACTTGGATTATATTTTTTGTGCGCAATATGTTTAGGAGGTGGAGAACATCTAAAATACTTGGCTAATGGGGACAAGGATAATTAGAATGATGATAACAGTGATGATAACAATGGGGGAAGGTAGTGGTAGGAAAAATATTGTCTAACAAATGTAATTTTATTGAGGCAAATGACAGAACTTCATTTAAAGGCCAATAGCATTTATTTTATGGCATAGGAGGTATCTTTTTGGAATAACAGCTTGGAGCATTACTGACCAGAATGCTTTCACTTCTGTTTTATGGAACAATCTGTTTCTTTGGGCACACTTTCTTGCAATGTATAATTTATCTTTCTAATTCACATTTTTCTTTTTCTTTGTTATTGTAAGTAATGCTGTTGGGGTTTAGTGTTATTATTTTAAGTACATGAACTGATACAGCCTTAAAATCGTAGCGACCTGTAAAAATAGTAAGTGTTCAAACTATATTTATTGAATGAGTCCCTGTGAAAAGGATTTTAATGGCTAAAGACACATAAAAGGTCTCCTATCACCTTCAACTTAAATGATAAGTCAGAAAAAGAACTGAAATGTCAGAGAAATCAGATGTTTGCTCCTTGTGTTCATTAATTGAAATTAGTTATAATAAAATTGTGGTTTTGCGCAAATTTATGCGAGGACATAGAGACATGTTTTTCTCTGGTGGACTTTAAAGAAAATGTGAAAAGATATCAGTGGCTATTATTTATTGAACATTTATTATGGGTCAGTAATTTTATCCCATCAATAATTTAATGAAGTAGGATTGTTTATGTTCATACCCATTTTCTGATGAAAAAAAAAAACTTTCCTCATTTGGTCAGCTAGCAGAATAATGGAAGAATGAGGTGCACCCAGGAAGTCTAACTCCAGAACCCTGGAGGTGACCTTGGTACCATGCTTGAAATAGTTTCTATCATGTGTTAAAATGCATTTTATTCCAATGAAGACATAAAGGAGAAACCCTATGGGAAATACCTTAATGTTCACTTTGTAGATTTGAATTTATAAAACCAGTTCTTGTTTTTTCCCCTATGCATTTAGCATGCAATAACCCAGGGCTTACTTAATTATATATTCCTATAAACTAGGAATATGGTTACTTAAAGAGACTGTCATACATTTCTAATCACTGAGACTCTTAAATTGGCATTGTAACCTAGTAAATTAAGTCTTATTGTTTATAAGCTACCATACTTGAAGTATCATACCCATTTTATTGCACATGTAAATACATAGAAATTGTTCTCAACATAATAAACTGTTGTCATTTATCATGAGTCAACCTGATTAATATTCTTAGTATTGATAAATAAATACTGATTAGTAATCTTACTATATGTTTCATGCCAGAAAAGAGTATTTTTATGTATAGTTAGAGGTAAAAATTGAACTTTATTCCTTTGCTTGTGGCAAAAAGACTATTCTTTCTCCATTGACACCTTCGTCAAACATCAGTATACGATGGTGTTGGGGTTATTTCTGGACTTCCAATTCTGTTCTATTGATTTACTTGTCTATCCTATGGCAGTACCACACTGTCTGATTACTGTTGCATTGTAAGTTTTGAAATTGGGAAATGTGAATACTCCTTTTTTAGTATTCTTTATCAGGGTTATTTTGGCTATTCTTGGCTCCATGTAATTCCATATGACTTTTAGAATTTGTCAATTTATTTAAAAAACCTAATCATCTATGATTTTCATAAGGGTTGTTTTACTCTGTGGATCAGTTTGGGATATATTTCTCCAAAATTGGGGTATACTGGGGTGTATTTTAAAGTCTTCTCATCCAATAATGTGAAATGTTATGATGGGATAAATAATACTTCACTTAGCATATATTCTTTTCATATGTTGTTGGATTCAGTTTGATAGTATCTTGTTGAGAATTTTGCATCCATATTTAGAAGAAATAATAGTCTAGTTTTTGGCACATTTTTTTTCTTTTTCCTTTATTTTATTTGTCTTATTTCAGTATCAGAGTAATACAAACCTCAATGAGTTGGAAAATACTGTATCCTGTACTATTTTTTTTGAAGAATTTGTGGAAGATTGGTATTAATTCTTGAATGTTTTGTAGAATTTAGCAGTGTAGACTTATTGGCCTAGGTATCTTTGTGACTAGCTTTTTGATTGTAGATTTAATTCTTAATTTTTTATAGAGCTATTCAGGTTCTTTATTTCTTCAAGTGTCAGTTTTAGGAGTTTGTGTTTTTTGAAGAATTTGTCCATTTTTTCTAAGTTATCTAATTTGCTGACGTACAGCTCTTCACTGTAATTCCTCAAAATTCTCCCTATTTAAGGTTGATAGTAATGTTGCTTTTTTGTTTCTACTTCTAGCAATTTGAGTCTTCTCTCTTATTCACTTGGTCATTCTTGGTAA
The DNA here is from genome assembly GCF_014898055.3 of Talpa occidentalis. NCBI lineage: Eukaryota > Metazoa > Chordata > Mammalia > Eulipotyphla > Talpidae > Talpa > Talpa occidentalis. Next base: position 29,877,362 of record NW_023605083.1, read on the forward strand.
AGATTTAATTTCATTGATATCAATTTCATTCATATTTTCACATAACCTCATTTTTCTATTCTGTATTTCTTTAATTTCTATTCTAATCTTTAATTTTTTTTCTGCTTGCTTTAGATTTAGTTTGCTCTTTTTTCCCCAATGTCTTAAGGTAGAAGTTTGGTTGATTTGATATAATTTTTTTTATATAAGTATTTGTAGCTATAAATGTACAGATTACCTGCATCTCATAAGTTTCAAAATGCTGTGTTTCATTTTTGTTCACCTCAAAGTATTTTTTGATTTACTTTCTGATTTATTCTTTGAGTCATTGGTTGTTTAAGAATGTGTTGTTTAATTTCCACATGTTTGAAATGTTGTCTAATTTTTTCTTGTTATTGATTTACAATTATATTTCATAGCATTCAGAGAACATACTTTGTATTATTTTTATTCTCTGACATTTACAGAAATTTGTTTCATGGCTTAACATATGACCTATAGTGGAGAATGTTTCATTTGTACTTGAGAAAAATATATATTTTGTTTTTATTGGGTAATGTGATTTAAACGACATTTAATATAAATGTAGTTGATTTATAGTATTTAAATCTTTTATTTCCTTTATGATTTTCTGTCTAGTTGTTTTATCTAGTTGAAAGCAGAATAATTGAAGTTGTGAATTATTATTTGTGTAGTTCTTCATTTTTGTCATTTTTGCCTTATATATGTTATATATAGCTATAACGTTATAGCTTTTAGCATATAGATTTCCTATGATTGTTGTTTAAATGATAGCTCTTATATTCAGTCTACTTGTGTCTTTGAATCCAAGGGTTTTTTCTTATAGACAACATAGTGGAATTGTGTTTTTAAATTCAGTATGACAGTCTCTGCCTTTTCATTGGATTGTTTAATACATTCACATTTAGTATTGTTATTGATATAGTTGGATTTGTGTCTGTCACTAAAATTTTTGTTTTTTCTGTCTCATTTTCTTTTTGTTCATCTTTCTTCACTGCTTTATTTTGCATTGAGTGAGTGTTTTCCAGTACAGCATTTTAGCTTTATTATTGATTTTCTCATACTTTATAAGTTTTATTTTTACTAATTACTCTTGAATTTACCATATATACTTTAATATACTAGAATCAGCTTCATATTATGCTATTTTAATTCCAGTAATATATGGAAAATCCTACTATAATGCTCTATCCTCTTTCCTCTCATTTTTGTGATATTATCACTATCCATATTTTCACACAATGGTATAAATCCAATAATAGATTGAGTTAATTATTTCTTTACTATCTGTAGTCATCTTTTAACCTCATACCTTTGCTGTTTCCTACTTCCTCTGGGGCAAATAACAGGGTTAATGTCATATACACACAGGCACACTAACAGTCTATATGGTGTTTCATTTGTTGTTTTTTTGGTTCTCATCTGTTTTCAGGAGTATTGGTGAGACAGAATAGCTCATGTATGGTTGACATAATTGGACTAATAACATGTGGCTGACTTAATGTATTTGGCATTAAATTAGAAACAAAAGTTCAATCCCTCAGGAAGCAAGTTGATTTTTCTTTGCCATAAGGCTATTTCTGCAAGCATTCCCTTATGTGCAGAAAATCAGATGAAAAATATAAAGTTAATTTTTATTAGAGAGTACAAATTCTGTCCTCTTTCTGACACCTTTATAAAGATGAAGTTAGTATAGCTTCAAAGGTAAGTATATCAGAGAAACTAAGATTTTCATAGATATGAAAGTTGTTCTTTGGGAGGAATTGATGATTTGCATAAATCCAAATTTGACATATGTTTTTCACTACACATTAATGAACCATTCACACTGTATGTGATAGGAAGCAATAAAAAATAGTAAGTGACATTAAAGCATTAAAATGAAGGTTTTTCTTCATAGTGGTACAGATTTGCATTATTGTCCTTGTGTGAGAATTGAAGGTTACTACTTCCCACTCTCTGAGATATATTCAAATATCTGGGAAGGAAGGAGGAGGATGGAAGGGGAGAGAGCTAGAGAGCAAGCAAACAAGAGAGAGAGAGAGAGAGAGAGAGAGAGAGAGAGAGAGAGAGAGAGAGAGAAAATGAATATGAATGAGAAACCATCAAACCGAGGATTATTTTTTGTATAAATTGTTGAGGTAATAAAGGGAACTGTAAAAAAATCTAACAGTTGAATTTTTGGGGTGACATGATTTATGAAAAACAGATGCTTCAAAGTGATATATGACATAAAATGAATATTCTTCAATTTCAAATAATTAGTGGTCAATATAATATGCTAAGCATGTAGAAAATGTAAGCATATCAAATTTATCCTTGAGGAGTATATTAGTGCTTAAATATATCTGTGCATCAAAAGAAAATATCAATAATTGTTTTTGATACTTACCATGTTCATGGGTTGGAAGAATTAACTTTTAATAATATTCCAGAAATATTTTGGGCCTACACTCAGAATAGCAAATTTCTGTCCAAAGAAAGGCTCTGGAGACCAATGAAATATGAAAGAAGAAAAATAAGGTTGTTCACTAAGTGTGTTTCCATCATTAAACCTTTAAAAATGTCAGTCAAAATCTAGTTATTATTTCTGAAGCTGGAAAGATAGTGTGGCAAATTCCCTGTAGTCCATATTCTAAATTTTGCCATTCAGGTGGAACTGTTTGAACACCCTCATTTTGTGCTTCACTTCTTTCCTTTCCTGAGTTCATTCCTTTTTATTTCTATCGGTAGTTTTAGATGGATCCTCCCTGCTTTGAATAATTCACCACCTAAATAAAAGTAACAACATCAAAGCATCTCAGACTTAATATACCCCATTCCAGCGTGGACTCCCATGGATTGATCTGAAGGAAAATGAGGAATTAATCACCCAGGTTAAGAGCCTCAAGCTTTTCATATGTTTAATGCTCAAGTCACTTTCAGGAAAAAAATTCTCTTTCCCTTTTGTTTTTGTGTTTAGTTTTCTAAACACTGTCATTCTGTTTTCACTTCAGTTCCAGATCCCCGGGATGTCTTGGCACCAAACACATGTAAAACAAATAAACACCTTCTTGCACACTCTAACAAGTGCAGCAATTAGTCTCCAAGCACAGCTTGCTCTCCACCACGGCGACTCATTTGGTGCTGGTTGTTATTGTAGGAGAACAACTTTGAATCAGCAACATTTGTTTGATTCCTCAGTTTTCACCCCTGTCGGCATGGTGGCTTCTGTACATCCTTTTCATATCACAGTTGCGCGCCCCTATGAAATGAGCTGCCACCCAGCATACAACGCTTAACTCCTGCATGTCACCTTGTCACACTCTCACGAAACTTTCAGCAGTGGGTGATCTTCACTCCATATGGGCTGTAATAACTACTTGCTGTGGTGTGAATTACAGATGATTACAGTCTGGACATTTTTTCTCTTCGTTTTTTTTGGTACAATATTACAAACATAAAATAGTATTAATAATTCTTGATATGTGTTTATAAGCAGCCTGCATTTCAAGATACAAAATACTATTTGTAAGTATTCAAGTTGGTATATTTAGTAGGTAAATGAGAAAACACTTTATTTTCATTTGATTTAAGCCACAGAGAAGCTAGAGTTGATGCAGAAATTGAAAGTTGGATTTAAAATCCCTATCCATGGCTTTGTTTGATTTATTATCCCACCTTCTCAAATGATTTGATTCCAGAAAGGCTAATTTTTTATTTTTTTAAGAATTTGATTTATTTATACAAGAACCAGAGTATAGGCCAGATTCGCGGGAGGGTGAGAGGGTTCACCAGAGACAGAGTGGGGAACAGAACAGGCAGACTGATGAAATACACTGCTGAGGCGAGTAGCGGGCGAGACAGGAGAGGTCTGCTCGCCACGTGGGACCCTCGCCCGGCTGGCCAGGATCGAACCAGCGCTGCAGAGGCTGCGGGCAGCTTCATAGCGCTGCGCTCAACTGCCTGCGCCACCAGGGGAGGCCCACAGAAAGGCTAAATTTTTGTGGGGAGGGGCTAAACCATGTTAAAAATATTTTTTTATTCTGAAACACAGTGTAATAAGTGGAGAAGCAAAATGCATGTTTTCATCAATGATATGCAATGTACCGTATTTTCTTGTGTAAATTATTATTTGGAAATTGAATCAAATGTTTCTAATTTTAAGCAAATTTGCTAGTGATCTTTATTTTCAGAAGACAAATTTATTTCAGAAGACAAATATTAAACATAGCTAATAAACTTTCACTTGGTTCTATTTCAAGCTCTGAGGACAAGTTTGTGACTTCGGTAAGCCACTCAATCTGTCTGGGATTCACTACTTCACTGATTTCACACAATGGTTAAAATGAGTGGTTTTCAAAAGCCCCTTATGGCTCTAAATCTGTAATTTTTATTCTTATTGAATAATCCTTTCACTTGTAGGATTTGATTCTAGATGATATCATTTGTTTCTAATTGAAATCATTTGATTAAGCTTAATTCTTTTGTGTAAATTATGAAGAAATTTAACAACTCTTAAATTTAACAAATATTTATTGCCATTTTGTACTAGTCATTGTACTGAAAGTTATATATTGTGAGTGCAGTGACAAGATACTCACAGGCTTAGCCTCAGGGAGATAGTATATTAAGACAGACAAGCAAGTAATCAGAAATATAATTATATGTTGTGGTAAGTAGCAAAAAATAAAGAGCAAGATGGAGAACCATGAAGATGGGAGGGAGGTAGCTTTGCAGATTTGGGTTTCTTTGGAAATTTTGGCCGTGAGATAAACTACACCAATTATTCTTGCCATGTAGTACCTGTTTTTTGAGAGGAGAGGATAGTGATATGGGAGAAATGCAAGGTGTGACTTCAGGTAAGGAGAATGGAAACACATCTTTGCCTTTGCTCACCATGTATCTTGGAAAAGTTTCTCTGTCTCTCTAGTTGGCCCTATTTGTCTGTTACGATGCTTATAGGGATACCTACTCCCCCAAACTTTTGCATGATACAGTAGTTGCAAAGGCAGAAAATTCCTTTGGCCAACTCTCAGGTAAGTGGCCAGTATTAGTAGGAGAAAGCTATAACCAAGATGCAAATGCATACATTGTACAAAAATGAAAAAATGATGTAAAAATATATAAAATAGATATGAAAGTAAAATTATGTTAACTGAAATAAGTCAAAAAGTGAAAGGTAGATATTGGATGGTTTCACTCATCTGTTAAACAACCAGAAAACATACACAGGCAAAATATAGCAGGCCTCTTGGACTTAGGGAGAGAATTTAATGGTTACTAGAGGGGCTAATGGAGAAGAGGGGAGGGAGATGTAGGCAGATGGTGATATGGTGGAAGGTGAGTGGAACATGTGCACACATGGAAGAGCAAAAATGTAACCCTCCAAATTAAAATAATGTAGAAATAAAAATAAAAATAAGCAGACAACAATATCCCCCTTTCTTTAATTTTATCAAGGAGCAAGAAAAGCCACAATCTAGAAAGACACAGGTAAAGACAAAATAAGAATACAGAAAAGCAGACTGGTGAGTGAAGACAGGTTTGATGTGGTGAAGAGATACCCAGTTTTCTTCCTTATCTAGTCCCATTTCTACTATTCTAGACTCATAGCAAAACATTTTATTTTATTTATTTTTTTATTATTTAAAAAAAGGATTTATTTATTTATTTATGCAAGCACTGGGTAGAGTCAAAAGTGCAGGAGAGTGAGAGAATTCACCAGAGCCAGAGCGGGGAACAGAACAGGCAGACTGATGAAATACACTGCTGAGGGCAGCAGCGGGCATGACAGGAGAGGTCTGCTGCGCCATGTGGGACCCTCGCTGGTGGCCGGGGATCCAACCGGTGCTGCAGAGGCTGCGGGTAGCTTCGCAACCCAGTGCTCAACTGCTGTGCCACCAGGGAGGCCCCGAGTTTTGCTATTTTAGTCCATAAGTTGTGTCTAAGACTTTCCTTAAAATTTCCTTATTGGAATAAACGAGAGTTTAATTTGAATGTAATATGGGGAGTCTTTCTGCATTAGTATTGCAGGGCCTGTAAATATCACTTGTGAAACAGACATATGAATGAACAATCCTTCAACTGAAATTGCAGCACAAATTCAGAAACAACTCTTCAGAGTGTTCATTTCCATTGTGAGAATTTATCATGGAAGCCATCTCAAATGTTTATTATGTCACAAACTTCATCTGGTTTTCTTAGTTGCTAAACCAGTAAGGGAAACTTCTTACTATCCATTTAACATATAAAGGAGATTTCCACTTTGTTTATTTCCTTTAAAATGTTACTCTGAAAATGCCAAGGCAAGCACTAAACAGTGCTGATAGTACTACATTTGATAATAGCATCAGCAAATCTTCATTGATTCTGTATATGGTAAAAGGTACAGTTCCTTGGTAAGGCTTACACAGTTTAGCCTATAGAAACTATAGGACATTTGTATCTATAAATATATAAGCCAAGTTTAGGCTTTCAAAGATGCTGATTAAGAACTAGATTTGCTTTGGGAAGAACGGAGTGATTTGTGCCATTACGTTATATAAAACCAAACCTGAAATTTGTGGAAATATGTAATAGAACAAGTTGTTTCCATAGTTTAGATTTCCAGCCTGGTGGATTAAACATTCTCTAAGCATGCAGTAGTATATAGGATAGTGTATAGGATAGTGTATAGATGGGTATTTATCAAATGCTAGGCAAAAGGATTCCATGGTAAATACCTGCTTTCAAAGATGGGGAAATTTGGAAGATTGCACCCAACGATTATAGATAGACGTAATAGCACATTTGAGGGCCTCCCTGGTGGCACAGCGGTTGAGCCTGGGTTGCAAAGCTGCCCGCAGCCTCTGCAGCGCAGGTTCGATCCCTGGCCGCTGGGCGAGGGTCCCACATGGCGTGCAGACCTCTCCTGCCGCCCGCTGCTCCCCTCAGCAGTGTACTTTGGTCCTTCTGCCTGCTCTGCTCCCTGCTCTGGCTCTGGTGAATCCTCTCACCTACCTGCGCTTCTGACTGTACCCAGTGCTTGTATAAATAAAATAAAAAAAATCTTAAAAAAAATTAATAGCACATGAATATCTGTTTCTTTTTCAGACAAATGTCCATTATGACAATTGCAGTCTATACATATGTACTCAGCTGCATATTAGTAATATATTCTAATTGTCATTCGTATTACCTACTAATTGCTGTTAGTAATATCTTCTACCATTTATCCTTCCTCTTTATTTCCAGAACAATGACTTTATGATACTGCTTTGATTTTGGCAGAAAATGTTAAAAAAGTGATACCGCTAAATACTTTGAGATATGCCAAAAGATGACTTCTGCGTTTTAAAACATCCTTGGGAGATTTTAACATTTGTTCACTTTTTTAAAGGGTAATGCTACACACAGATACAAAATTCTAGTTCCATGTATTACAGCAGAATATCTTTAAAAGATTGATGATAAGAGATATAGTCAACTATTTTATTAGGCATTATGCTAAAAGTTTTTACATTACTACTTTATTTTTAATGTTCTTGTATCCAAGAATTTTTTAGTTTTCTAAGATTAGATTACTTTTTTGGCAACAAAATACTTCCCTTTCTAGAGTAAATCTAGAATCTTATAATTTCTTGGGTGTGGGTGGAAGAAAAAGGGGACAAAGTGACAATTGAAATAAGGCTAGAATCAGGCCTCTTCTAAATTTTAAGAAATTTTGATAAAACCAAATATATACACACTTGTATAGTTATATCTTCTATCTCTTGCTTAGTACTAGGAAAAAAATATTTTGAGATTTTCTTAAGTTCACTCTCTAGAGCTTTGAAAGCATCATTGTTCTCATAATTGAAACTAGTCAGAATATCATTGGTGTAAATAGGAGCATGGTTTTGGAAATCAGTAAATATTTTCAAGAGAAAAGCTTAGTTCTTCTGTTTAACCAGAAACTCAAGTACATTCATTTCATAAATAATAAAAATACTTAGATGAAAATAGTTTCAACATACTCTATGATCTTTAGAGGACTGGATGAGTGTACTTCTTAAAGTGGTTTTGTGATACAGAAAATATTATTTGCTTCATTGAAGCAGATAGAGAAGTGACAGAGAAGGGTTTAGAGGAAACATATACCTGAAAAAGGGCATTCTCTTTATTCCCACAAGATCTTTTTATAAATTCATTATTTTTTAAAAAAGATTTATCCATCTATACATATAAGAACTGGGTATAGGCCAGAGGTCTGGGGGGTAAGAGGATTCACCAGAGACAGAGTGGGGAACAGAATAGGCAGATTGACTGAAGTACACTGCTGAGGGGTACAGTGGGCGAGTCAGGAGAGGTCTGCTGCACCAAGAGGGTAGCTCCCTGGGCGGGATCAAACTTGTGCTGCAGTGGCTGCAGACAGCTTCATAGGTTGTGTCTTAACCCCCTTGCGCCACCAGGGAGGCCCTATAAATTCATTACTTTTATGGAAAATGGAATTTATGGGATTGTTTGAAACTTTTTATACACATAGAGGAATACATGTAGATAGTCATCATTTTCATGTATGTTGTGAATTGGCTATAAGTTAAGCATAAGATGAAGGCTACACATGCTCTCTTCCCTAGATTAGGAAGTCTTCTCAGAAGTCGTAAAAGATTAATCTTGGGCCTACCTGGTGATGCAAGGGGTTGAGCGCAGCTCTGTGAGGCTGTTTGCGGTCTTTGTGGCCTTTGTGGTGAGAGTTCGATTCTCAGCCAGCTGTGGAACAACCCACATGGCGCAGCAGACCTCTCCTGTCTAGCCCGTTGCTCCCCTCAGCAGTGTATTTTGGTACATTTGCCTGTTCTGCTCCCCACTTTCTCTGGTGAATCTTGTCACCCCCCTCTGCACTCTGCATGTACTCCACTTCTAAAAGAAAAGGTTAATCTTAAAGGATGAAAAAGACATTTGAGGGTATACACAGAAAAGGGCATTACAACTCATTTTGCATGTAGACAATAAGGCATAAATATAAGATTGCTGTACACTCAATGCATTCAGTGATATGTAAGTGTCCTTTAAGGTTGCAGTAGGGTCAGTTTTGGTATTTAGTCATAAGAGATTGAAATTCTTTTAGACTGAAGCAGACAGGTATATCTGTTTGTACATGTTTCTAGGATAACCACTCTAATCATCTCTCTTTTTCAAATAAAGGCAGAAATAAATATTACTACCATTTATTGAACATCTACTGTCTTCTAAGTAACTTGTGACATTTTCAGAATTTTTTCTGTTCTACAAATAAGAAAATAAAACTTGTCCACATAGCAAAGACTTTGGTTTCACCGAAGTTGCTGAAGATAGCACCAAAACAGTAGCTATGAAATCTAAATCCCTATATTCAAGTTGAATAAAGTTATATTAAGTCTCTGTTTTCCAATTCTAGAATGGGAATACAGGAGTTCAGATGTTACAAGAGAAGTGTCTTAATTATTCTTGACACCCTATGGCATTTCCTTGGTTTATGTAAAACTACTTTTCTTTCTCATCTTTCCCCTTTCTGTCTGCAATTTGCTTACCTTGGGTTTTAGCCGCTATTTTTTTTCAATATATTTGCTAACCCAGTATATTCTCCCAAGATGATGTCAATCTGTTTGCAATGTGATTAGACCTATCCCATGTCTTCTATTACTAATGCATATTATAAAATCATTTTCTTCGTAGCTCTTAACTATCACTTTTGCTGCAGTTCTTTATCTTAACAATCATCTTCAGAATAAGACAACTATTCCAGCAGCTTCTCAAAAATAGTAAGATCCAGATTGAAAATATTATCCCTACATGTTCCTTTTCCTTAGTAAAAGTGTTCTCTTAATTTCATTTTCTCTACTTTTGTCCCCAGTACATGAAATTCTTTCTCATATCCCAGGTAAGAACATTTTAAGTTATTTTCATTTCTCTTCACATTCTTATCTATGTCTATTGTAATTTTCTTAACAATTGCATGTTAGATTTATCCAATTTTTTCCATTTCCAACTCCATAATTTAGGGCTTCCAAAACCCATTTCCAAATTATTGATACTTTTCCCGATTCTTTTTCTTACACTAAAAATATTCTCTTTTCCTCGCCAAGAATATCCACAACCATTTATCTATCTATCTTCTACTTTTCTTGTCATCTTCTAAATCTCAACTTAATTCTATGGATGATACTCTGATGATGGCTATATACTTTCTGTAGCTGAATCCTGCATCTTAGATATGAGAAAAGGCTATTTCATTTTTAAATTTTTTTAAAGAATTTTTTTTTATTTTTATACAAGAACTGGGGTATAGGCCAGAGGTGCAGGATGGTGAGAGAATTCACCAGAGACAGAGTCGGGAGCAGAACAGGCAGACTGACCGAAAACACTGCTGAGGGGAGTAGTGGGTGAGACAAGAGAGGTCTGACACACCATGTGGTTGTCTCTCTGGCTGGCCGGGAATCGAACCTGGGCTGCAGAGGCTGCGGACAGCTTCACAGCCCTGCACTCAACCCACTGTGCCACTGGGGAGGTTTCAATTTCATTTTTTAAGCGCTTTTCTTTTATGTTGTCTTCTAAGATAAATTATAACCTCCATGAGGTCATGGACTATATTTTTTGTGTCCATTTGATATGTAGAAAAGCTTTAGAATGTTATAGAAAGTTAACAAACACAAATTGACCAAAGGATCCTTAAGACTACAGAGAAAAGATAAGAAATGTCACTAGATCTCAAAGCATTATGTTCCACATTGATTCAGCATGCATGACAGTTAAAACAAATTTTAGAACAAGGACGATCTTAGAATTCGTATCTTGGTTCTATTACTTGTCAAATTTAAGTTCTTTGACCCTCAATTTTCTTATTTGTGAAATGGTGATAATCATATCAACCTTGTGCTATTGTAAATATTAATTATGATAATATTATAAGATTAGGACTATCTGTACATTGCTAATATAACAACTAAATATTTTACATTGATTTTTCATTTATTGCTTATAATAACACTTTGAAGGATATTTAGATTAGTGCTATTATTTTCTTCATTTTATATAGTAGCTAAGGTTTAGCAGTTAGTAAAGTATGATCATCTAATTTACAAGCAGTGGGATAAGAATTAGAACACAACATCAATTTTGAAATTTATGTTTCAAATTAGTAAACTTTAATGTATGCAAGCATATACCACAAAGTCCAGCTCATATTAAGTATTCAGTAGTGACAGCAATTTTATTAGCATGATGAATTTCTTTACATAAGATTTGAGGGCCCACTAATGTTTTCTAGTGCATCTCTTTATTATGTCACATATATTCATAAACTCTGTATTACTATTTTAGCAAGATTTTCCTATTAATGTACTTCTCAATAAGCAAAGCAACTAGGAAATATCTCATTCCAAGCCCTAAGATCAAATGGTAAATCATACACCCTCTCTAACAACTTCAGTGCACTAAAAAGAAATATTCCAGGTTCTCACTTGGCTTCTGAAGGAGTACTTATATTGTGATATCTAGAGATTACCTGTGAAAATTAGGTAATGTTACTGTGAGCATGTTAATTTTACAACTTCAGATTTTGTTCTCTGCAGTTAGAAAAAGAGAGATTGGTGTTATTTATTTTCTATTATCTCTCTCCAAGACTTTAGAATAAAGTCTAAACCTGAAATTCGAACTCTGAGTAAAACTATGTATTTGTAACGGTGGGAAAAAAACTATAGTTTTGTGCTCAATTGATTTTTTTTTTTTTTTTTTTTTTTTAATATTAAATTTTATTTTTATATTCCCCCATACAATTGCAAACGACCCATTCTGACCCCAATCCTTCCCCTCCCGCCCCCCACCCCCAAAAAGTGTCTCTGGTTCATAGTTTTTTGTTGATTTTGATTTTCACTTTCTTATATTCATTTTCCTGGTCCCTTATTTAAGTGTGCTCAATTGATTTTAATGATTATAGCTCTTTAGCATCTGTCTTTAGCAACATTTCATTCCTTTAATTATTCCGACTGAAAACATTCTCAGCTTTACTTTTTTCTGAAAATATCCTGCACCCATCATCGAGGAGAGTTTAGCTTCTGAAAGTTGTGTTGGCCCCTACCACACCTTTTTTTCAGTTTAAGATCAAGAGAATGAGAGAACAGAATGCAAATACTTGGTAAAATTGACATGTTTACACTATTTGCAGTTTGCAGTATAGTTCCCTAAACTGCTTCAATGACAAAATTATTAATAATTCATTAGAAGCTTTTTCTTCAGAAGTAATTAGTGAAGCAGCACTGGAAGAAGGTTCTAAGGAAAAGATGTTCACAGACCAAGAAGTTAAGGGTGCAAATTATGATTATTATTTCATTTTAGAAAGTGACATGTACTACTTATTTCTGCTGCTCAGAGGTCAATGAAGACACTGATGTCCTACCTGAGCTGTGCTCATCTGTTTACACTTTTATATTCAATTAGACTGTGCAGTTACTATGGCGACTGGAAGTATATAAAGTCTGTTTTAAAACCTGTGCTTGATAGTTTACATGCATAAATCCTCTACACACTGACATGAGACTCTAGCCCTGTGTTTTATTAGTTTATATTTTCTTTGTATCTCAGATAGTGTTTTATTTTATAAACTATGAAGTCAGAGGAAATTGGCTAAAGAAACAATTTCTCTTGAGACTCTACCCTTGGAGTTTAGAGAAGTCTAGCTTAATGGGAAAACAAAGCACGAAGCTTGGCATTTCAGTTATCTTACATAAACATTAGACTATTTTCTTCTGCAATCTGAGGAGAAGATTGGTTCTTTGGTGACTAAGGTTCCTAAGCATTTCAATGAGTCCAATGATTTGTCTCATATGGAACGTGGAAAGCCAAACTCTAGTCTGCAAAGAATCAACAACTGTGGGATGTGTTTATCTCCTTAATATTGATATATAAAACTTTATGTTCATAGTTTATGAAATGATAAACTAGTTTAGTACAGGGAAGACACACCATTTCTGCCCAGAAGAAAAGGGAAAAAATTCAACTAACTCATAGTCAATATAGTGTCAATATATTTAACCTTCTTAAAAGCCTCCTTCATCCTTCAATATATAAGAATTTTTAATAATTTTACCACCAATTATTTGAACCATGTTGAGAAGAATGATCAGCATGGGTCAGTGTGGTCTATTTGAACATGCCAGTCTTTAATATAAGGTAAATCTGGATTTGAAATCTCGTTCTTTTCCTTACTAAGTGTATCACTATGACCTTTCTGAATGTCCATTACCTGGTGTGAAAAATTGAAGTAGGAATATGGATTTTCTGGGGTGTAGTGAAATTTGTTGATTTGATTAAATGTTTTTTTCCAAACATGGTAAAATACACATAACATAAAACCGTATTCTAATGATTATGGCAATCACCAAGTCCTACTTTGGTTGAAAGAGAGGATTTATAGACTACCATTTGGTGGGAAGTAGAAAACTTCAAGAAAAGCATGTGTGTGGGAAGTAGAAAACTTCAAGAAAAGCATGTGTGATGAAAGGTGGTTGCAACCACCTTTGGAAAATAGTATGACTTTTTCTGCACCATAGCCATGGTCTGAATCCCTCCCATAGTAAAAAGAAAATCTTTCACTACTCTCTCAAGACCTCCAATTCTGTCATCCCAATATGGCATGAGTTTCAGTCTCAAGCTCCAAGATTTCATTCTTAAACTGCAGCAGGTCTAGATGATGACTCTCAGATACAATTCCTTGGAGACATATCTTTGAATATTATTCTTGATTGGAAGATCTTTGAATGAAAGTTACAAGTACATTTTCCCCTCTAAGAAACAAGAAAACTCCTGCTCAAAAAGGAAAAAATGAGAAATATACAGTAGTCACTGACCCACAGCAGTTCTGAATTCACTAATACACATTGCCAGTTCTTTAATTAGATCTCAGATCTATTGTCTGGGAGTTATTCTGTGTGACTCTGTTCCATCCTTGGATGCTTGGTTTTGCCCGCTGAATTATCCTTCCTTCTCCTTTAGAAAACTGAGTTTTTGCTTCTTACCTGCTCATAAAGTTTAGAATTCAAAATTTTATTTTCATTTTGAATTGTCTACATCATTTAGTCCAACTGGGGGGTGCTTCTGAAAGACCAGTTTGAAGGCTTTGATAAGTCTTGTTAAGATTCACTCCAATAAATAAAAGTTCCCGCCACACATCTTTTTGAGGTAAATTCTTCTCTATCCTGGGTTTCTAGCAGGGAACTTGGGAAAGTGCCAGTAAGAGTCCTGGAAACCTATTCATGATCTTTTTTTAAATTAATTTTTTATTTTTTACATCATTGTTCATTTTTAAACAATATTTGCTTCCCCCCAACCCCTTAGGTGTAGTCTCCATAGAATTTCCTTCACCAATGCACCCGTGCACCATCACCTCAGACCCCTGTGCTCTCCTCCCTCCCTCCCTCTGATCCCTCTCCCTCTTCTTCCCCTGCAGGATATCTCTGATTTATAATTGCCTGTTTTTGCTTTGTTGTGCTTTGCACTGTTACTTTTTTTACACTGAAGTCTTATTTGGTTCTCCTATATTCTTGCTATAACTGAAACCATATAATATTTTTCTTTTTCCTTCTGGCTTATTTCACTGAGCATAATTCCTTCTAGCTCCATCCATGTTGCTGTGAATGTCATGAGTTTATCTTTTTTGATTGCTGAATAATATTCTTTTGTGTATATATATCACATCTTCTTGATCCAGTCATCTATTTTTGGAAATTTGGGTTGTTTCCAGTTTTTACCTATTGTAAATAGTGCTGCAAGAAACATAGGGGTACAGGTGTTCTTGTGAATCAATGTTTTTGTGTCCTTTGGGTAGGTGCCTGGGAGTGGAATTGCCAGGTCATATGGTAGCTCCATTTTTAGTAGACTGAGGAACTTCCAGATAGCTTTCCATAGTGGTTGGACCAGTTTGCATTCCCACCAGCAATGTAGAAGTGTTCCTTTTTCACCACATCCTCGCCAACATTTGTTGTTGCTTGTTTTTTTGATATGTGCCATTCTTACTGGTGTAAGGTGGTATCTCAATGTGGTTTTCATTTGCATTTCCCTGATTATAAGGAATGCTGAATATTTTTTCATATGCCTGTTGGCCATTTGCATTTCCTCTTTGGAGAAATGTCTTTTAAATTCTGCCCATTTCTTGACTGGATTGTTTACTTTGTTGAGTCATGTGAGTTCTTTGTATATCTTTGTGATCAGTCCATTATCAGTTGATTGGGGTGCAAAGATTTTTTTACCGATCAGTGGGGTATCTCTTTATTTTGGTTAATGTCTCTTTTGCTGTACAGAAGCTTTTCAGTTTGATGTAATCCCAGGTGTTTATCTTTTCCTTGACTTTCTTTGCTTTGGGTGATGAGTCTTTAAATACGTTTTTGAGATGTATGTCTTGTAGTGTTTTACCTATATTTTCTTCTATATATTTTATGGTTTTAGGTCTTATTTCCAGTTCTTTAATCCATTTTAAATTGATTTTTGTGCATGCTGAGAGGTAGTGGTCTAGGGAAACCTATCCATGATCTTCAAGGTTTTCTTTTGTTTGTGTGTTTGCTTATCTGAATATTGCTATGGAAAACTATCTTAACACTATTACAGTCTCTCTTGACATGTGATCCTTGGTTTGAGGTGTTTTCTTAATTTTAGAGTAACTTACTATTTGAAAAACCTGTAAATAAGAAGCAATTTTCTTTATTTTATTTTCTAAGTCAGCATGTCCTGATTTCTTGGTAATTAACAGTTAATTCCTTTCTGTTTATAATTTTTTTATTATGGGAACATTGGTTTATAATATGGTATGTGATTCAGAAATATAGTTTATCTCATTCTTGATTTTATCATAGGCAGCAGGAAGAATCCAGGTTGTTCTTTTAACAGCTTGCATGGAAATCTCCTTAGCTAGACTATTTGATTCAGTTACTATCTTTCATTCCTATTTTCCACATTAATGTAGGCATTGTAAATTTTCACTTAAAGGTTTCTTTCCTTTTGCTTCCCTTAATAATTCCCTCCCCCCTCATTTAGTCCCCACAAATGACCTTTTTGAAGTCTTTTAAGCTTTCACTATAGGTCTTCTCAAGGTCTTCCCAACTTCTACTCATCAATTCATTCCAAAATCATTATCATGTATTTGAGGTTTCCTTATGGCAGTCTTTCATCCCTATTACCAAAATTTTTATCAGTTATCTTTTGTTGGGTAAAAAAAAAAAAAACATGCTAGAAACTAGTGACTTCAAAAAGCTATAGCAATTAATTTTGTTTTTTAATCTAAAGTTTGTGCAAGTCTCTGCAAGGAAAGCTTTTTGTTCCATGTAGTATCAGTTGGAACAGCTCAACTATGGACTGAAGGATTCAAAGTCACTCACATATAAGGCTGGAAAGTGGTTCTGGCTTATTCAGCATTACTAGATTCCATTACATTTTCATATAATTAAATTGTACTGATCATAACAGACAGCAGTTGTTAAGATCTTATTTTGTAATGGACACCATACACAAATCATCTTATTGAATCTTAGGACCTATAAGGCAGGAGACATTACTGTCTTTGTTTTCCATCTAGGAATATTGAAGTTTAGAGAACTAAATAAGTTTTCCCTGGTCATGTAACTACTTAAGGTTAAGTTGAGACTTGAATGTGGTTTGATACCAGAGAATGTTCTCCTAACTACTATTCCAAACTGCTTCCTATTCATATATATCAAAATCTTCAACAAAACCAAACCAGAGAAAAAGGTAAATTGGGAAATATAAAACCATTCTTTTCACTTTCTCATTTAGATTCAATATAAGGTAAGACGTTCTTATTAAGTATATACTATGTTTTAGTGTTAAGAGTTAGCCTCTTGGTTTCTGTGAAAGATGTAAATACCAAAAGTTTATAATCTGAGCAGAGATGATGTTTAAAGAAAAGATTATTAGGTTACAGTTTATGACAGTATAAATCAAACCATGTACTCTGGTGAAAATCCTGACTTTGCCACTTAATATTGATTTTACCCTAGACATGTTTCTTAAGTTTTTCAAGTTTTAGTTTCCTCCCATGTGAAATGAGGATATTAATAACATCAAACTTTATGACTGATGTATGCATTTATTTCCTCTTTAGTTTGGGGTCTGGTAAACAGAAAGTGTGCAAAGAATTGTCAGCATTTTTGTTATTTTAATGAATTCAAATTCTTCAATATATGCTCTCTTAGGCGTCAGATAAGAAAGAAATCAATATTGGCTGGAACATGATGGAAAGTGTCGTAGAGGAGGTGGTCACTGAAAGATTTGTCTAATTGGCATTGTAAGGAGATATTTTAGGATGACAGAATCAAGGTGTGAAATATACAGAAGTAGGAGTTGGTATGATAGGCAGTTTTAGCTTTGATTCTGCACAGTGTTTTTATGAATGATTCCTCTAGGTAATTTTCATGACAGAGTTTAGACTGTCAGCAATGTTGTCTTTTGTATATATGTTTCTTTATACTAGGGATGAGGTAAGTTAATGACTGGAGAGACTTAATTGTGTTATCTAGTGTCTTAGATTATTGTGGGTCTGGGTTTAATGTGCTATTATTGTTTTATTGTATGTTGTAAATATTTCAACCTATTTTCACAGTTCTTTAGAAATTTTTGATTTACATATGACTTTCTAAATAGGATTACATAATTAGTCATATATGACAAATGGATTTCATTAAGTATTTCAACATGTGGTAAATGGGTTATATGAGAAAACTGATGGATTTTTTTTCCATCTGAGAGGCAATCAGTTGACTAATCATTGAAGCCATTGCTGACTTGAGTTGCCTTTTTTTTTTTAATCTGAGTGTACTTTGTTGTAGAAGCTCTGTTGTGCCAAATGAATTTACATGATTGTGTGATAAATCCATTAATCACATTCTTATGTGAATTGGTGAGGCAACAAGTGAATATTATCTATTTGGTTATTACAAAGACTTGGAATCTAGAAAAAATAATTTAAAGAAAGCTACTGCTTGTAAAGAAATGAATTATTATACATTTTGCATGGATTTTTAAAAAAAGATTTATTTATTTATTTATGCAAGAACCAGGGTACAGGCCAGATGTGTGGGAGGGTGAAAGGATTCACCAGAGACAGAGCAGAGAACAGAACAGGCAGACTGAAGAAATATACTGCTGAGGGGAGCAGTGGCGAGACAGGAGATGTCTGCCGCACCATGTGGGACCCGCGCCGGTGGTCCAGGATAGAGTCAGCGCTGCAGAGGCTGTGGACAGCTTTACAGTGTGGTGCTCAGCCGCCTGTGCCACCAGGGGAGGCCCTGTTGCATGGGTATTTTAAATAAAGTACATTTAACTTTAATTTTTGAGCTTTAACTTATGGTAGAATTATTTTAATACTAGTATTTAGTAATGCTTTTTAAAACAAAAGATGAGAGTAAAAGAAAACCCTCTATACCAATTTTAAAGATTAACTTTAAATTAAAAAACTTCTCATATGGGTTTTTTGTATGATTATAGTGATAAAGATATGGCCTGAAGGTGAAGTGTGTTTACTGTAAAATTATGGATGGTCATGTACACTGTAGAATATGAACATAGATGAATATAAAAGTTTTATAGCTTCAAAATTTTGTGAGTCTGTGAGCATTTAAGGAATTTATTTGGAATGTAAAATTTTATTTAGAAAATATTGCATAAATTCTAAGGAAAAATAAGATCTCTCAACTTTAAGAGCTATAAATCTAACACTTATAGCTATGGGCAATTGATATATTATCTAGGAGAAGGAAAAGTTATTCTACTCCCCTGTTTTGAGTTTGCTTTCTCATTGCCTTTGCCATTCCTGATAATGTTTAGAAGATACAGACTATTTAGGAAAGCATTCATTCTGAGTAGTGTATACTGAGATCCCCAAAAGGGAAAGCCATTTGATAATTTTCACCAGATGAACACTTAGTTTTTTCTTAATACTGATATCTTTTGAAATTTCTGTGGTCTTAAATTCATTTCTCAAAATTTAAAGTAGCTGAACATTTTTTATCTTGTGAGGAATTCTGTCTCAGAACATGTATTTAAATGTATTTAAATGTATTGCTATCTAATCAATGTTGGAGAGTGGTACCCGAATCTAAGTTTTCTTTGTTGTAGTTACTCCCAATAGAAAGAAAAGAACCATGGCATAGTTTTGATTCACTTTTCTTTTCAGCACATTAAAAATCCCTAGTATCATCGAAGTTTAAAGTAATAGGTGTTTCAGTAAGTTAGTGGCACTAAAGATATCTATCCCCAAATTGACTAGTCTGCAGCTATATGAAGAAGTCAACTCCATCTGGAATTCAATCACACTTTCCCATATGGTTAATCACCAGCTGCTTATGAAAGAGAGTGTTGTCAGGGCTGGTAGGCCTGAAATTAGCTTTACAGCTGCATTTTGACTATAGGCAAAACCTATTATAAGATTAGAGGGTATGAAGGCAAAGATACCTATGACTCTTTTAGTCCCTTTCTTTTTTCCAGTGCTAAAAGTGAAAGTGCTATATTAATAATGAAAAAGTAACAAAGCTTGTAAGAAGTAGTCTGTATTACTTCCTGAACTCCAAATGAAAGCTAAAAATAATTAGCATGTGCTGAGACTTAAACAATTTAACATGTTATATGTTTTATAGCTGGCATATGCAAGTTTCTGAATTTGATTTATGTGACTCATTTATTCTGATACAGTTCTCCTCATCAGGATAATAGAGTTTTTTAAAATTATGTTTTGCTTTGTTTAAAATTCACAGGCAATATTCTAAACATTTTGAAAGCTTACTTAGGGCAGGGAGAATGGTTGCATTTGTCTATTACAAGAATGTTTGTGAATACCTAAAGCTTAAAAGTTACTATCAACAATTATTTGTTGGCTAAGAACTAGTTACTTGAACATATTTAAAATTTATAGATCTCTTAAATGATTGCTAAAATTATCTATAATATCTCTATTTTGAAGTTTTAACATTTCTTTTTTGAGTGTCATCAGTAGTCTTAGCCATATAGGAACAAGAGGCAAACTATTATACCATTTTACCCAAGCAGAAAATTGAATTTAGTATCTGGTGTATGTTACATAGTGATTATTTGGTTAGGGATATTGGACTTCACTTCTTATTCATTGAAGCATTATGGGAATTAATGCCTTCAGACATTGAATTTCTTATATTGAGACACTAGACTAGGTCTTTGGAGGAATCCTTATCCAACGTGGTCATAGGGAAGGGGTCATTTATCTCCGTTTTGACCAATATTCAAGGTCTATATTTATTTGGCTAGGAATATTTTTTTCCTTTAGTGGTAGATATGGGAATGCACACTTGAAGAGATATGATCCTAGCTCTCTGCATCATATACGGTGTTGTAACCAGTTACCTCAATAAAAGAGAATGGAAGCAAGAAAGTGAATAGAAAATGTGATGACTTTTGAAATAAACTTTTTCTATAGAAATATAATTTAATGCAAAAAATGCAAAAATCTTTTGAGTATACAGCTTGGTAATTTAGGCACTGGTGATTTTAAGTACTAACTAATTTGTGGAATGTTCACAGGAGAATGGAAAAGAGACGTTTCAATGAAAATTACCATAGTGGGAGTAGCACAATTTTGAATGAGAATAATTTGAGGATATACTTTGCCACAGTTTAGGTAAACCTACACATGTTGTTAAAATTGCAACATTTACTTGTCATACATTTGCACATTATTCTATGTATACACCATTTCATCAGTGGATTGTTCCCTTCTAATGATCAATCTTCAATGACTATATCATCCAAACTACACTGAACAAAATATCTTGAACCATGAATCACGAATTATAATATTTATGCATAAAGGGTGTAACATGATACACTTCTTTTGTGTGTCATGGTGATTTCAACTTGGCTGAGCCACCTTTATTGGTTCACTGAAAACTGTGCTATTGCTGTTAGGATCTTGTAGCAGAGTTCATCTGAAAACCAACATGGAAAATTCTGCTTTTTTCCTTGAAATTAGGACATTCTTCCAAAAATGCATGACTATATCTGGTTGTGGCCCCATGCTACAGACAGACAAGTTTCTTGTATTGTTAATAAAGATATTAGCACAATTCCTAATCCTCTTATTTTCATAGTTCTGTCCTTTTAAATATTTCTCTTTGTTTACACAGTTGGGTATATATCTTTAAAAACAAAAATTCATTTATGTACTAAGTGCTGGAAGTAGTAGAAAACAATGGAATAGTTTTGATGGAATTCAGAAGATTGTTTCTACATAATATCCTTTAAGGAAATGTGGTGATTAGAAACTACTTTTTTGACCGTTCTATTGCAGCAGCCTGGCCCCTGTGATGTGAGTCGATATTCTGTGCTTGAGGTTTACTGATGCTTTCTATATGCCATGCACACATATTAGCTCAATTCTCAAAACAATCTTATAAGGCAGATTCTAGCATCATCCTCCCTATTCTAAATTTAGGCAATGGAGACAGAGAGTTTAAGGCACTTGTCAGTGTCAGTTGGTTAGTAAGTTGCAGAGCTAAGATTTGATTTTAAGCATCTGGTTCTTAGTCTATGCTAGATTTTGATATTGTAGACAACAATGGATGGATTGAAAATGATTCTCTCCCTGAGGCTATTTTAGTTTGTGAAACTCTCATAGATTGCATAAAACAAAGGTCATTTACTTCTGAGCAAGCGATACTTCAGATAAATATGTAGAAAGAAAGATGTGACAAAGAAAGGCTTAGTAAGAACAAGCAGGAGACACAGACGAATCCTTTACAGCATTATTGCATCATTCTTTACGTTGGGTAGATGCTGCTGTGACTAACCCTGATGATGAATGATTCTGTCACAACTCCTTGTGAAGATTAACTAGGATTTCCCAGTAAATAAAAATGTCCTGTGATATAGTCAGTTTTAAACATCCCACAGACCCAGATGCCACAAAGCTCAGTTAGAAGGGTGCTTGTTGTAAATAAATCTGTTATTATCCTGTTCTTCCTTCTTTCCTTCTATGCCACCTATGCAGAGGCTTGCAGTCAAAGATAACATATTGGGGAAGAAACATTGAAGAAAGAGAAAAGAAACTTATTTCCCCTTCCTGAAGGCCTGATATCTACTTTAAAATAGGTTCAGAGAATTCATCATTATCTGGGATAGGATTTTTGAATCTAGACTGTGCTTCGGATTTAGAGAGGCTGGACAACCATTGAAAGTCATCAGTCTGGGCCTCCCCTGGTGGCACAGCGTTTGAATGCTGGACTGTGAAGCTGCCCGCAGCCTCTGCAGCGCCGGTTCGATCCCCGGTCACCAGCGAGGGTCCCACATGGCACAGCAGACCTCTTCTGCCATGCCCACTGCTCCCCTCAGCAGTGTATTTCGTCAGTCTGCCTGTTCTGCTCCCCGCTCTGGCTCTGGTGAATTCTCTCACCCTCCCGCTCTTCTGACTGTACCCAGTGCTTGCACAAATAAATAAATAAATCTTTAAAAAAAAAAAAAGTCATCAGTCCTAGAGATTTTTAATCTAAGGTTTGAGAAAACATCTTTCACTACTGAATACATTTTAATGGAGCACAGAGAGTCAAAAAAAGATGAATTTTGATTAGACCCTATATGTCATGTTTAACTCATAGTCAGAAATGATTGGGGGAAGGAAAAGTATCTCCAAGTACATAACTACTAACAGCTTCATCCTGAGGGAAGGGAAGCCGTGACGCTTGATTCTGAGTCGTGTGCAACTAGATGAAGGTCATGACTACTTTTTTAAATCTTCCACTTCTTTTGGCCATTACTTCAGGTGCATTTCCTGGAGAGAGAAGAAAGTTGTATTCTGTGTTCTGATTTAATCAGACATCCTGTGCCTTTTAATTGGTGAGTCAGTCCATTTACGTTTAGAGTGATTATTGAGATATGAAAGTCTGCTACTTCCATTTTGTCCTCAACCTTGTGGTTCCATTTGCTTTTTCAGGTTTTTTTTTTTAATTTATTTATTTATAAAAGCATTGGGTACAGTCAGAAGCGTGGAAGGATGAGAGAATTCACCAGAGCCAGAGTGGGGAGCAGAACAGGCAGACTGACGAAGAAGTATACTGCTGAGGGAGCAGCAGGAGGCAGGAGAGGTCTGTGCACTATGTGGGACCCTCACTGGCAGCTGGGGATCGAACCGGTGCTGCAGAGGCTGTGGGCAGCTTTGCAGCCCAGCGCTCAATCGCTGAGCTACTGGGGAGGCCCTTTTTCAGGTTTTTGTGGATGTTGTTCTCCTCAATTTAGACATGAGCGCTCCTTTCAGGTTTTTTTTTTTTAATTTATTTATTTATAAAAGCATTGGGTACAGTCAGAAGCGTGGAAGGATGAGAGAATTCACCAGAGCCAGAGTGGGGAGCAGAACAGGCAGACTGACGAAGAAGTATACTGCTGAGGGAGCAGCAGGAGGCAGGAGAGGTCTGTGCGCTATGTGGGACCCTCACTGGCAGCTGGGGATCGAACCGGTGCTGCAGAGGCTGTGGGCAGCTTTGCAGCCCAGCGCTCAATCGCTGAGCTACTGGGGAGGCCCTTTTTCAGGTTTTTGTGGATGTTGTTCTCCTCAATTTAGACATGAGCGCTCCTTTCAGTGTTTCTTGGAGAGGGCATCTTATGCCTGCAAACTCCTTCAGTTTCCATTTATCTAAGAAGGCCTTTATTTCTCCCTTATAGTTGAAGGACGACCTTGCACAAAAGAATATTCTTGGCTAGAAGTTTTTATATTTAAGTATTTTATTATGTTATTCCTTTTCTCCATACCCATGTGTTTCTTCAATGAAGGCAGACATAAACTTTATGGGAATCCCTTATAGATTATCTGCGTCTTTCCCCTAAGCATTTTCAATATCCTTTCTTTGTCTTGAACTCTTAGAAGTTTCTTGTGTCATGCAGTAGGTCTCGATGCATTTAGGCAAGAAGGTGTTCTTTTAGCTTTATTGATTTATATATTTAATTCCTTCTCCTGGTTTTGGACATTTCCTCTATTATATATTTATTTTAAAAGATTTATTTTATTGCATAGAAGATTTGGGGTATAGGCCAGAGCTGTGGGAGGGGAGAGGTTTCACCAGAGACAGAGTGGGGAGAAGAACAGGCAGATTGACTGAAATACACTGCTGAGGGGAGCAGTGGGCGAGACAGGAGAGGTCTGCTGCACCATGTGGGTCAGCAACCTGGCTGGGGATCTGAGGTCATAGAGGTGATAGTGCTGAGACTTAACTGGTAGGCCACCAAGAGCCCCCCTATTATTTATTTAAATTCTGTACTCAACTTCTCTTTCTTCTTTTGAGATACTCATTATTTTTATATTGCCCTTCTCAAGGACAGATAGTACCTGTGTTATAGGGCAGGGAGAGGGGCAGCCCAAACCCCGCAAACCTGCCTATTCTACATGGGTTCTGCCATCCGCCGCATCAACACAAAACATATGACGCTTTAATGGGAAGGAACTTTAATAAAAACTAGGAAACAATACAGGTAAGGCAAAGAGTCTAGTTTCTAAATGAAGCATCCAGAGTTACCCGTCCCCTCGTGGGTAAAAGTCCATCCAAATGGGATTGGCCCAGAACAAGGCCCCAAGGCCTGCCACAAGTCTAAAGCATCTTCCAGTGGGGACCCACAGAAAAGGGTCACAAACAACCGGACAAGCCCGGAAGGAAAAGAGCAGAATCAACATCAAGATAAAAGCTTCCATTGTCACCTCCCCACGGGTCTCACCCACATCTGTGTCACCCAGTCCACGACCAAAAGACAAGCGCAGTTTCTTCACCTGTCTCTAGGCTCCATGCGCCTCTTCCAGGTCTCCTGGCTCCATCCTGCTTCCTTCCTTAGTCTCTTCTGCTTCTCCTCTTCCTGCTCAGCTCCACCCTCCCTTGGGTGGGGCAGGGAACCTCCCCCTTTCCTGGGGACCACCCTGTTACAATCCCCCCTTTTAATTTTTATTCCACCATATCTATGGTGGCACAATCTCAGGGTGTAGTCTTAGGAGACAGTCTTTTTTAGGGTTACAATGTGTGTAAGAGAAGCAACAATTAGTCAGCAGCATTGTCCATGAATGTCCAGTATGACAGTTTCATTACTTAAAAATAGTCCATTATCCAAGCCAAAAGAAAAAAAATCTTAAAATTGGTTCAACTTATGCAAAAACGAATTTTCTCAACCTTGATCCCAAACTTTAACAGCATAGCAAAAGTTTGCAAATTAAATTTACTTTTAAACCATTTTTTCTATTTTTGCATAAAATCACAGGGCAGAAATAACTAACAGCAATTTTTAGCTGGCTTTGTTGAAATACTCCACACAGGATCAGAGCGAACCGGTGGCATCCAATCGATGTATGCTTCAGGTATAAAGTTGGTCTCATCAGAATCCACCTGGGCTTTCCTCTTCTCGAGGGTACCAGGGCATTTTCGTTGGCCGGGTTGTCCAGTCCTGCCAATGGAGGCAAGCTTCCTCACCTTCTTTGGAGGTCTCTGGAACCCTACAAACAAGGCAAACAGGTTCTCCTCTTCTTGGTTCAGCTCTTTTTCAACTTTTTGGAAGAACTCCACACAAAACCACACAATCAAACTCACGTCCAATTTTCGTTAAAACAGACAAAATCCCTATGGAAGTTATGCAAAAACAGACTCTGAAATAAGTAGCAAAAATTACTACCACTATTTGTATGCTGTGTTGGTATCAAGGGGAGAGAAAATGTGACAAGTTAGCTTTGCTGGAAAAAAAATTACAACCTTTCTGCAGATCCTGGTTACTCAAAACAAAACAAAAACTTCGTGGATTCAGGACAAAATGTATAAAAAAATTACCAGTATTATGTCAGAGAAAACTTAGTAAATGTCAGGTGTATTTCCAGGTCTATTCAGTCCTTTGTAGGAAAGTTTTTTTCTCTCAACAGTTCCATCAATAGGAATCTGTTGAGACCTTTTTTCCCTATATTGCCAGATACAATTTCTGTAGACATGAAACAATTGAATTATACAATATTACAAGGTGACAATCACCAGTGACAATTTAAATACCAGATACTAAGAGGTTGTTTTTTTTTTTAAATACACATTTTAGAAAACCACTGTTAACATTCTGTATACACCAAAGTTTTACCATTTTCCCAAGTGACAATGCTTCCCTTCCAGTTTTACTTCATTAGGTAAAAGCCAAACAGAACAAATTCATCTAATGTCTTTCCAGGAGGAAAGGGAGAAACTTTGTGGAGTGTCTCAGGAGCTCTACTGAGGTTCCACAAAATTTCCTTGCATCAGTAAAATGACAGGCTACCAAATTTGTATTTGAATTTAGATTTTTGGGAAGCTTTGCCATAAATATCAGAAAATTAACAGAAACAACAATATTCAATGCTTTAATGGGAAGGAACTTTAATAAAAACTAGGAAACAATACAGGTAAGGCAAAGAGTCTAGTTTCTAAATGAAGCATCCAGAGTTACCCGTCCCCTCGTGGGTAAAAGTCCATCCAAATGGGATTGGCCCAGAACAAGGCCCCAAGGCCTGCCACAAGTCTAAAGCATCTTCCAGTGGGGACCCACAGAAAAGGGTCACAAACAACCGGACAAGCCCGGAAGGAAAAGAGCAGAATCAACATCAAGATAAAAGCTGCCATTGTCACCTCCCCACGGGTCTCACCCACATCTGTGTCACCCAGTCCACGACCAAAAGACAAGCGCAGTTTCTTCACCTGTCTCTAGGCTCCATGCGCCTCTTCCAGGTCTCCTGGCTCCATCCTGCTTCCTTCCTTAGTCTCTTCTGCTTCTCCTCTTCCTGCTCAGCTCCACCCTCCCTTGGGTGGGGCAGGGAACCTCCCCCTTTCCTGGGGACCACCCTGTTACACCTGGAGTATTTTTTCATTCTTTTCTTTTTGTATTTCTCTTTCTCCTTTTACCTAGATTCTTTATGCATCTCCTTCAAGGTCACTGATTTGATCTTCTGTTTGTCATATTCTGCTTCTGTTGCTTTCTCCAGAGTTTAAAAAAAAAAAAATCTCTCCTATTGATCTTTCTACAACCTGCATCTCCATTATTTTCTTATTTAAAGCTTCACTATCCACCTTCTGTTCATTTATTTATTTCTCAAGACATTCATCTGTTTTGAGTTTTCTTGCACATCTTTGCTCAGCTTCTCTGTTTTCTTCCATTTTTTTTTTTAAACCAGGGTACAGGCCAGAGGTGCGGGAGGGTGAGAGGATTCACCAGAGACAGAGTGGGGAACAGAACAGGCAGACCGACTGAAATGCACTGCTGAGGGGAGCAGTGGGCAAGACAGGAGAGGTCTGCCGCACCATGTGGGATTCTCCCTGGCAATTGAACGATCGATGCAGAGGCTGCGGACAACTTCACAGCGCTGTGCTTAACTACCTGTGCCACTGGGGGAGGCCCGTCTTCCATGTTTTTGAATTTCTTTATCATGGCAATTTTTTTTTAGAGATTTATTTATTTATACAAGCACTGGGTACAGTCAGAAGTGCGGGAGGGTGAGAGAATTCACCAGAGCCAGAGCGGGGAACAGAACAGGTAGACAAAAAGTACACTGCAGAGGGAAGCAGCGGGCGTGGCAGGAGAGGTCTGCACACCATGTGGGACCCTCGCCAGCAGTTGGGGATCGAACCGGTGCTGCAGAGGCTGGCAGAGGCTGGCAGAGGCTGCAGGCAGCTTCGCAGCCCAGCGCTCAACCGCTGCGCCACTGGGGGAGGCCCTTTATAATGGCAATTTTAAACTCTGTATTAGATAGAAATCAAAGACCTTCTATGTCTTTGTGGTTGGGGTCTGTAAATTTGTTCTCTCTGTGTGGTGAAGTATTTCCCTGAGGACTCCATCTGCTGTTGTGTGTTTCCATCTCTGCATTTTGATTTCCTAAGCATTAAGGGTACAGATCTTTTACTTATGTGCTAGATGGTGCTACATATCAGGGAGAACAAATCTGCAGTGGGCTCTTCAGGCTAAAGGGTAATGAACTTTGCGTGGAGGATACTGTGGATGTGTGAGGGTAGGAAGTATATGGGAACTCTGTACCTTCCACTCAGTTTTACTGTGAATCTAAAACTTAAAAGTAAAAGTTCGTTATTAAAGCATAATTATTGATTGACTCCTTCCTTCAAAAATATTGTGTATTTGCCATTCTGTTGTGTGTTGAAAAAAAGCTACTATTTCATCTTTAATTTTAGAGAGGTAAGAGTTGAATTGAATATTAAAATCTGATTACAAGTTTTCCAGTTGGTTATTGAGTCAAAAACAATAGTCATTACCATCTAAAGAACTGTGGTAACAATGAAATATGATTAATCAACTCTCCCGAATTTCATACATTTCGTCATTTTAATTATGGTGCTATTATAGTATTCAACTCCAGAGGTGCGGGAGGTGAAAGGATTCATCAGAGACAGAGTGAGAAACAGAACAGGCAGATGGACCAAAATACACTGCTGAGGGGGAGCAGCGGGCGAGTTAGGAGAGGTCTGCTTCGCCATGTGGGTTGTTCCCTGGCTGGCCGGGGATCGAACTCATGCTGCAGAGGCTGCGGATAGCTTCATGGTGCTGTGCATAACCCCTTGCACCACAAGGGAGGCCTGAACATACTGATTATTATGAGATTCAATATTACATAACTCAGATATGGAAAAGGAATTTGTGTTATGTCTATTTTAAAATTGTCAATTTTTTAAAATTAATATTAAATATGTATTTTTCTGGCTTGTTTAATTGGTTGCTATAGTTTAGATTTAATTAGGCTAGCATGGAGTATAATAGAACCTCCGCATTGTTCAATAAATGAATGTTTTAGTCAATAGATTACTTTTAACAGTGCGTTTGCTTATGATGCTCTTTGTATCAGTGATTAATCCAACCTAACATCCAAATGGAAAGGTCTATTTCCTTTCCAGCTAATGTGATAAACACCAACAGTTCAACATCAGCACCTTAATTGCATACGCTGAAGACTAATATTAGACAAATTGTATTATGTTGACTACCTTCGGTTCAGTGGACTTCAGCAATTGAAATAAGCTTTTTAAATAAAATAAATGGTGTATCTGCCTTGTGCATGAATACTATTAACTGCCATAGTATTGGTCATAAACTTTTCACAGAATCATTTGAGTTCAGTTAATATTTACTGCTATATGCTTGGCTCTGTGTGAAGCATTTCCTATTACTCTTAGTTTTTACTATATGTTATCAGTAGGGAACTGATGTTTTTTATATTTTTCAGTTTTACATTGTTTTTCAGAGCTCATCCACAAATGCCACTTTCCCCACATCTAATACAAATATCTTATGTGTAATATCATAAGGACTGTATTGATTAGAAGGGAAGATTATTTTACATAATGAAGTATTTAGTAAACATGATAATTTTAAATCAAAATTATTAAGTAAATAGTGAAACAAGGTATAATTGTTAACTCTAGTAATTTGGTTAAATTGCTAGGCAAAAACAGTAAAAAACAAGGGCTAAAGAGAGATCTAGACATTTTTTTCATTTCAATTTTATTGATACAACATCCTTTTTTGAAAAGCTTTAACTTCTTAGTCTCTTCAGCATTTACTTTCAAAGTAGCAGTAAACTGAAGAAGATAACAAAATTTCTGATAAAAAAAGGCTTGAAGATCCATAGTGAATCACACAAAAGCCCTTTATAGATTGTTTTAACTCATTCATGGAAAAATTTGTTAGTCACTACACATGTGGCACTTTGGTATGTAGGTGGAGATCATGTACCTGACCTTTAAGAACCTCACAAAAAGTAAACCAGTCATGACAATAGGTGAAAGCAACAATTCACTGTGTGTTCTGAATATGCCCCAAACTTTATTTAGACATTTTGCACATGTTATGTTATTTTAGTTACACAACAGTTTCAAACTATTGGAATATTCTACATTGTGAATGAGGAACCAAGATCACAGAGAGTGAGGACACTTGCCCAAGATCACACAAGTGGCATGAGGCACAATTGAGCATTTAACTAGCCCCGGGATCCATGAAGTTTACCAGTTTAGACTCTGACTTCTCCTAGTATGTAGAGTTAATGGCTGTGGTGGATGGACTCCACAGGAGTCTAGACAGAAGAAATGACATGGGAACTTATAAAATATTAGAACTTAAGGGGGATTGTAAGTAGTTCAATGTGGCGTAAGTATAAAGTTCATGAATATTTGCAAAGGAAGGAAGAGAAGTTGACTACAGCTGGATTATTAGTGTAAAAGGAAACTGAAGGGCGCAAAGGGGAGTAAAATATTTCAATTGCATTTCGGATGAAATAAAAAGGGAATACTGCTAACAGGTGAGTCAAGTTGAGAGACTTGTGGCATAATCTAGTCATGGAGTGGTGAGGGCAAGAGCAATGGAAATGACAAGTACAAAAAATAAGGCCTCCCTGGTGGCGCAAGGGGTTAAGACACAGCACAGTGAAGCTGTCCATAGCCACTACAGCACAAGTTCAATCCCCAGCCAGGGAGCAACCCACATGGCACAGCGGACCTCTCCTGTCAACAGTGTATTTCAGTTGATCCACCTTTTCTGTTCCCCACTCTGTCTCTAGTGAATCCTCTCACTCCCCACCCCTCTGGCCTGTACCCCAGTTCTTATATGCATAAATAAATCTTTTTTAAAAAAGAAAGTACAAAAAATATACTTCAGGAGTGGAAGTGACAAACCTTGGGGACGTATTTGGTTTGGGGTGAAGGAAAAAAGAACTATATTCTTTCTTTTTTAATAATTTTATTTTTATATTCCCCATACAATTGCAACCCCCCCCATTCTGACCCCAATCCCTCCCCTCCTGCCCCCCACCCCCCAAAAAGTGTCTCTGGTTCATAGTTTTTTGTTGATTTTGATTTTCACTTTCTTGTAGTTATTCATTTTCCTGGTCCTTTATTTAAGTTTTCTAGATTCCTGCTATGAGTGAGACCATCCGGGTATTTTTCTTTTTCTTTCTGGCTTATTTTGCTGAGCATGATCCCTTCCAGCACCATCCATGTTGCTGCAAATTGCATGTGTTTATCTTTTTTGAATGCTGAGTAATATTCCATGGTGTATATGTACCACATCTTCTTGATCCAGTCATCTATTTTTGGGAATTTGGGCTGTTTCCAAAGCTTAGCTATTGTAAATAGTGCTGCTATAAACATAGGGGTGCAGGTGTTCAAAAAGAATTATAGTCTAACTTCTAGGTTTCTGAATTGGTGGACTGGGTAAAGAGTGGTAACACTTTGATCAGAGAATGAATCTGGAAACAAAGTTAGATTTGGTGTGGGAGGAGGAGGATACAGTGTTCATTAAACCTGGAATCAAGTGATTTGAGTTGGTTGCTGATATAAATCTAGAACAAAAAAATAGCCTATCATCAGCATATGGGCAGTCATTGAAACCAGAAGGTTAGACAGAGTCATTCATGGAGAAATGGTAAAACAGTAAGCACTGAGACCCAAGGAGGGAACCCTATGTAGTATTAAAATTAGTGAGTGATAGTGGTTGAGTATAATAGCACATACAGAAAAAGTGGCAATACAA
Source organism: Talpa occidentalis (assembly GCF_014898055.3). Lineage (NCBI taxonomy): Eukaryota > Metazoa > Chordata > Mammalia > Eulipotyphla > Talpidae > Talpa > Talpa occidentalis. The sequence continues at coordinate 29,908,877 of NW_023605083.1, forward strand.
GAGCCCTAAATATTAGTTTCATGAACTTAATTCTATCTTTGATTTCTTTAAAACTGCTTCCGTAGACTTTCTTGTGCCCACTCATTAAATTTCTCTGATCTCAAATCCTGTGAGATTCCTCCCAGGTCAAACTGGGGATCTGTGAGAAAGTAAAATTAAGCATTCATAAGAGGAAATACCATAAGCTCCAAGTAGAAAAATATCTTAACACACAGCATTCTTCATAAGATACCCAGAAGTATCCTCCTTAATTGCTATGCAATTATCCTGGCACATTTGTAACCTTTTCTCAAGTTCATTGATATGCTCTACTATCATGTTCGGTTACAGACAGAGGCAAAAGATAGGGAGAAAAATATCTTACACATCAGAAGAAAAGAAAACAGTGAAAAGCAAAGTTAGGCATAATTTTCTTGTGGAATCTGCAGCACCGGTTACATTTTCTGAAGCTTAAAATGGCCTTTGTTGCTTCGGCTACTGCTCTAACCATCTGCTAAGCTGCAGAGAGGTGGTCCACAGCAGCTGAAAGCCATTATAAATGCTTCAAGTCAGGCTTGTTGGCACAGTAAGGAAGCTAGGGATGTTCTGGCACCAAATGCATGTCCAGTTTCTTTCTCTTAGCTTCCATGAAAAATATTAACCAAGGCCTTAAGAGCTGCATTGATATAAACATGATTTAATGTTTCCTTAGAATGTTCAGGACCACAGCATTAGCAGAAATGTTAGATATATTTTAGAGTGGGATCTTGAAAATAGTTTTTTGGCAAACCATTTTGATAGCAGATGTCATGAGCATACTTCAGTTCAGTGCAGATGTCCATTAGGTGACAGTGTTTCAAATACATAGAATGTGAAAGAAATGTACTTGCTATTTTTCCTTAAAGGATGGAAACTGGTCGCCAGCCTCTCTCAAGTGTAAGAATAGGTTTCCTGGTTGCTGCTTGCTGTCCCTTCCACTATCCATACCTCTTAAGCATGAAAAAGAAAGGCCTGGTTAAAGTAGAACTGCTAATATGAGTCTATAGATGCAACAGCCTATGCAATTACTTTATTATTGATGCATAACCATCCTTTTGGTTATACAGGGAGCTTCTTAAGTGCTGGGACCAAGTCTTTCTTGGATTTAAATCCTGATTACAATTCTTACTAGTGTGTAAAGTTGGGCAAGGAGCTTAACTACCCTGAGTCTTGGTTTCCTCATAGGTGTTTCACTGGGTTTTGTGATGCTGAATAATGCTGTCATTTTAAAAAGTACCTAGTGGGGTACCTGCCATATAGAAGGTGCTCAATAAATGAAAGACTACTGTAAAAGATTGTCTTTAAACTCTAAAAATAGGGCTTCCCAGGTGGCGCAGCGGTTGAGGGCTGGGCTGCGAAGCTGCCTGCAGCCTCTGCAGCGCCGGTTCCATCCCCAGGCACCAGCGAGGATCCCACATGGTGGGACAGACCAGCAAGGATCCCACATGGTGGGACAGACCTCTCCTGCCACCCGCTGCTCCCCTCAGCAGTGTGTTTCGTCACTCTGCTTGTTCTGTTCCTCGCTCTGGCTCTGGTGAATTCTCTCACCCTCCCACGCTTCTGACTGTACCCAGTGCTTGTATAAATAAATAAATCTTTAAAAAAATAAATTCTAAAAATACATATATTTTTTTTAATATTCCTCACTATGGTACAATTTCCCCTCATTTATAGTCATTCTGGAAGCTCCTGCTTTGATGTGAGAAAAATTGCATCACATGTTTGCTTTGTAACTGCAAAGGCTCTTCCTTCATCTGTGAAGTAAGTCTATGGCTAGAATGTGGAGGAATGTGCTGGCTGTTTTGTCAATCACAGGTTTCAGAGAAATCCTTCCTAATGATCCTTTAAAGAATTGGAGAGTTTGGATATGACCCCTCTTTTTAGATCCTATCCTATAATGCCTTTCTTAGGTGTTATTAAAATTGACTTTTGTTTTTAGACACTGCTCCTAGCTAGCTTTTTTTTTTTTTTTTTAAATCTGACTTAAAAGCTAATTCATATTAGTGAAATGGCAAGCAGTGGCTCAAAGCAGTGCTGAGACTTCCTAGGAATTCATCAGGGAAGCCTGATGAACAGCCTCAAGTATCTGGAACTTCAGATCAGTGGGAATCCAGATACTCCACCCCTCACCTTAATTTTCATCAGATTATTATTATACACACATAAATATCATGCACACACACTATATATGTATATGCACTTATACACACACACACACACACATATATATACACACTTGCTTATGTGTATGTTTTACTTATTTGGAGATTGTTTTCCTGTTTTAAAAAATAAAGGTATATTAAGATTAGTCTTTAAAGAAGAGTTAAGATTACTGACTAGACTTCTCGCCTTTTAGCTCATTCACTATTGTCATGAGACTCAATAATTTAAGTGAAATAAATCCTTTAATCCTAGAGTCATTGCAAATGGTAGGGAGTGATAGTCACTAGTGATCAACATGTGGTCATTAACTAAAGCAGATTTACTTCATTTCTTTCTTTGATAAAGTTATTAGATTGATGATAAAGCATTGACACAGAGGATACTTCAATCATTAATTTAGCAAGGTATATCATGTATTATTATGGATAAGAATTAATAAGAATTGAGTTTCCTTAAGTTAAGTGAACTAATAATTGTCAGAATTTTAACCAAAGGACCTGATTTATAGATAAATATCCAAACAGGAATTTCTATCGACTGTCTCAGAGCTGTGTACTGTTGTATTCACTCATTTTAGAAATTGTGATATATAAAGCTATAGAGAGAGGGCTCATCAAATTTGCAGATGACAAAGCTTGGAGGGATAAAGAATGTTCTGGATAGCAGAATTAGGATCCAGTCTGACACAATTTGAGCTAAAAAAATTTAATGAAATTTAACAGGGATAAATGTGAGGTACTGCACTTGGGTAAAAAGTCGAAATGTAACTGCAATTGCAGAGGATAAAGAAGTTGTAGCTTCTGAAAAGAATGTGTGAAAATGCTTAAAGATATTAGATGACAGTCATATTTCTAGAAATCAATGTGACATGGGTGTCCCCAAGAATAATGTGAGCTAAGGGGATGCATAAATGGAATCAATAGAATTTAGGATGAAAATGTTTACAGCCTCACTGTCTTCATATTGCTTAGATTTAACAAGGATAGTGAATTGAGAATTAATTAGACAAACTGAAATACTTTCAAAGGAGACTGAATACAAAGACTTCAAACTTCGTTGCACAAAGAACATTCAGGCCCGACATTCAGGAAATAGATTCTATATCGTCTAGAGACAAGAATAGGTAAGCCAAAGGCATCATCTAAAAATATTTAAATTTTAACATTTAGAAATCTTTTATATAACCAGAGGAGAAGAAGTCAGATCAATGAGAAGCTTCAGATAGAAAAGCAGCCAAAATAGGGAAGCACTTTCTAACAATGAGAAGTGTCCAAGAAGGTGCCATCTGTGCAAAATAATTTGTTCCTCTCAATGAAGCTGCTAGATTATACTGGGATATCATTGACAGAGGTTAGAATGAATACATTTAAAAAGATGGCTTAATGATATAACTTGTGAAATCTCTCCCACCTTGCTATCTTGTGATTTATAAGAGATTAAGACACAGTGCTAATCAATCATTTTAAGGCAGAATGGTTCTTCCTTAACCTTTCACCTTGGTTGCAATGTCATAACCATTCCTTTCCCATATTGACTTAAAGCATAATTAGATTTTTAAATTTAGGATATTATCAAACTTACCTTCTCTTTTTATTTTTCAAAATTAAAAAAATTATAGACTCCACAATAGAAAAACATGACTGAGTAAAATAAATTTTCCAGATAAAGTCAAGTGCCATAGAAGGTAAATAATAAAATTTAAAAGAATTCTTTCATTAAAATTACTGAGTAAACATAGCAAATAAACAAAAGTAAACTATAATAACATTGCATTCCATAGAGGATTCACTTCACAGATTCAATTTACAATAATCGGTAATGCAAAAATTTCCTTAGTTATTTCGAGCTAAGGGATATTCTAATTTCTAATATTCCTTTGATTGTGCCAAGCTATGTGACCCCATTAATGGTAATATATAATTAGTTAACCCAGCAAAATGCAGTGTCCGGACAATGGCAAGTAGTGACTGGTGGATATGCCAACCAGGGCTCTGAATTGCAAAAAAGCAGAGAAGAGTTTCACTAATGGTGTGGTTTTCAAAGTTGAGCATGTGATTCTGATGAATTACCTGGAAAAGTTAAACACAGATTGTGGACTTAGTAGGTCTAGAGTGGGACCTAATAGTTTAAATTCCTTATAGGTTCCTAACTGATTAATGCTGGTGTTGCAGGTATGAGTCACATTTTGAGAATCATGTATTATAAGATATCAGGGTTTCTTGAAATTATTGAATGTTCCAGAGGAACAGAGTTGTGGCAAAACTTTTACAAACAATGTCTCATATTCTCCTGGGCTCGATGAGGAAATCTTTGCCTGTTCTGTTGGCACCATCAAGCAATATATTTCAGGAATTAGATTTTTCTGCAATTACTAGTGACACAGGTGATGATGCCAATTCTCAATCAGGAATTGAACTCGCATCCAGTGATAACTCCAAAATTCAGATGCTTCTGATGCTATCTGTACTATGCTCATTAATGGAAAGTTTTCCATGGTGGCCAGGCTGGTGGAGCCAAGATCATATGTATTTTGTGACTATGAGGTTGGCTAGGGATATTAGTTCTTTATTATATTGAGGAAGCAGGACTCTTATTTGTGCAAACATAATTTTCAGAAAATTCTACTAAGTTAATCTTATCAGCACCTTTGGAGCTTAGTTTATTATATTTCAGAGTTCTATTTTTTTTTTTTTTTGGAGGACATCTGAAGTCAGGGAGAACTAAACCTCTTTTGGAAAGTATCTCTTTTGGATACTGTGAGAGGAAAGACAGTAAAGCTATGTACATACCTCTAATATGACCCATTTGAGATTCCATGAAATCATTTATAGTTAGAAATGCTTCTGCCTTCCAAGGATAAGGGAGAATAAGACATGAATGTTGAGGTAAGGAGCTTATAGTTTAGTAAGGGAAACAGTGAAATAAATATAGACTATTTCAACACAGACACTTTCACTTTCAAAAGGATTAGATTTTTGAGAAAATATGACTTATATAAGTTTATTTGTGTAACTTGTATATGCACATCTGCAGTTATCATGGAAATGCAAATGTTGATTTGAATGACCTTGTTCTTTCCAACTTATAAAAACTGTCAACACAGATGTTTCACTGTAAATATAAATATAAATATATTTTTCATTATAAATAAATATATTATAGAACAAAGCTTCAGATATAATACACATGCCACAGAGCAACAAACTATTCGGAGGCTGCATCTAAATTGAAAGGACAAAATCTCTCACATCTTGGCAAGGATGAATCACATTGACATTCTTTTCTTTGGTCCCCTTTCTCGTATCATTGAGTCCTTGTCACCTGAACATTTGTTAAGGAGAGGAATGTCTTTGTAATGTATACAAAGTTTAAAGACAAGGATTTGCCAGGTACTAAGGTGTTGTAGTTTTGTGTGGAGAGTAGGGTTGCCCAGGTACACCTGGCCAGGTACACATGCAGGTACACCTGGGCAGATTAATTTTTATTTATTTATGCATAAAGAAATAGGGTGTAGGCCAGAGGATGGGGGGTGAGAGGAGTCACCAGAGTCAGAGTGAGGAGCAGAACGGGGCAGACTGACTGAAAAACACTTCTGAGGGACACAGCAGTGACACAGGAGAGGTCTGCTGCACCAAATGTGGGTTACTCCCTGGCCTCAGTGATGGGTGATAGTATGATAGCTCTGAGACTTAAGCTCTATGCCAGCAGGGAGGCCCTGGCCAGAGTTTTCAGTGAAAACTATCAGTTAGTCAAGAGAAATTAGGGGAAAAAATTCACGAGTGTAGTTCTAGAGGCATGGAATGGCGTGCTAGATTTGAAGGAAATAGAAACAAAAGAAACTTGTATTATGTGGACTGGGAGAGAGGGAATGTTAGACGGTGGACGTGGGCAGAGGCTTGATCACACAAGGCCTCTCTTACCATGGAAGATCCTCAGAATGCACTCTGCGTGTGATCCTTGTGTCTTCCAATGCTCAGCTCCTCTTCTGTTGGGGGAGAGCAGCGAAATTGCAGAGGTGAGCAGAGACAGACTATGGAAAACCTCACATACGTGGGAGGGTCAGTGTGTAATTAACCTCCCTGTGATGGTGGCTTATTGTCCATTGTCCTCCAAATCTGTTGTCCTATATTCTTTCTAGTGATTAAATCTCAGAGCTATAGGTGGACAAGTGGTGGTCCACTGAGGTACTATATTTTGCTGATTTACTTTGAAACTAGGTGTGGTATTTTCATGCCACCAGCCTATGTTTCTTTCCATTTCTTTCCTCCCTCCCTGCTTCGCTTCCTTTCTCCTGCGTTTCTTTCCCCTTCTCTCCATCACTACCTCCCTCCTTTCTCTCCTTCCCAGTGGATACCATTTAAAAGGACAAAATGAGTTGACAGAATGATTAAGCCACTAATATTCTCCATCCTAATTAACAGGCTGTCTAGAGGTACCTTCATATATTCACTAATAAAGCAGACTGTACGAGGATACAGCATGAATTTTTCCAAGGCAATGCTAGCTCCACTATTTCATTTTATATATGTAACATCTTAATTACATATTTATTATTTAAGTTTCTAAGAACTGAGCAAATAAGGAACATATATTCCCCTTGTTCACATCATCAATGACTCTTTAAATATTTTTTCATGTTCAAGATCAATGGTTTCTATAAGCAATTAGTTGACTACTCTTTATATGAAAGTGGATGCTTTTAAAATTCTGTCACCTTTAGCATTTTCAGAATATGTATATACTTTTTTGCAGTGGTTGGACTTCTATAAGCATGTTCTACTCCTACTAATCACTCCTCTTCCTGCATTTAATGAAGATTGTTTCTATTTTGGCTGTTCAGTTTCAAAACACCTAACTTATAAATAGAGAGACCAGATGAGCTTGAAGTGGTTTTGCTCATTCACACTGTGAAGGGAAGCTCGCTATACCAGGCTTTTACCACAGAGGGGCATTACTGGACTTCTCTTTTCTATCAGTCCTGTCTATGGCAAGAAAATAAACCCCCAGACACTCATTTTTCATTACCATTAAAAGGAAAACAATATATTAATACACATAAAACCCCTCAGAGCTAGTGGCCACTTAGAAGTTATATGCGATTTTTAAACTAGAGAAGTATTTTCCTGAGTAGATTATCACAGGCAGCATAATCCTTTACATCTTCTCGAGATACACACAATTATTTCTTTTCTAGCCATATCAAATTTCCTTATGTAAAATACTTCAGTATTTCAAGAAAAGCTATGACCCTTGTTTCAATAGAATGCTGGGCCAAATAGGACTTGTGAAAACAATGCATCTCATTGGTGAAATGCCACCTGAAAGAGAATGCCACTTTTATTAGAAAACAGTCAAAGTGGAAATATGTTTTGAAAATGTGTTCTCTATTCCCTGCTGTCACTTCCCAACCCCTCCCTGCCACAGTACTGGGGCATATGTTCTTGCTACCTCCTGAACACACATAATATCAGATTTCAGGAAGGGAAGAAACCAGAGGTAGAAAGAACAAAACACTAATAAGATCGTGTGTTTGTACAATAGTCCCAGTACAACTGGCACAAACTGGATGCTTCATATCTAACACAAAGTAATAAAAGTGATTATCCAGTCCAGTGTGAGTCTGAATCTAAATATGATTCTAATTAAAAATGCAATCACAAGATTCACACACACACACAATACTTTCAAGCAGAGAATAATTAACATAGTGCTAAAGAGACAGTCTTATGACATTTCCCTTTAGAAAAAAAAAAAAAAACCATCAACACAGCTGTGGAGAGTTGTTCCCTCGAAGTTTCTGTAAAAAAGGAACAGCAGTGCAAAGGTCCCTAAGCAGTGGCTTAGCCACAAGCTCAAATTAAAATGGGCAAGTGTCTTCTTTCCCCCAATTCATTGTGGGTTAATCATGCCTTGGCATTTCATTCCTCTTCTTCCAGCCACAGGGGAAGTGAGCAGTTGATCATATATTCAGTTTCAGTGTGGGGGAGCTGGTTAATTTCATTTCATGACCTCACATTAAGTATTCTACTTCAAAGATATTAAATATTTTCATGCCAATTGCCACTGAAAATCACATTTTCTTCTTGCTTTCAAGTTTTTCTTCATCTCTTCTCAACCATTTCATCAGTACTTCTTCAGTTGTTTGCCATCATTTCCCCTTCCAAAAACTTCGTCCCAATTGTGCTGTTCGCTATCTTTATTCAACTCTCTTCGGATAAGCAGTAAGAAACCTGGGGCTGTACCAATCTCCCCAGCACTTGCTAAGGTCACAGAAAAGCTGAATGCTCCTTGTCTAACAGCGTTGTATGGGAGTGTCTATTGTTTTAATCCTAGGTTAGACTGAAAAAGTCTGCACATTTGTGCAACCCTGTTAGATTCTAGTTTAATATCACAATGATCATAGAAAGCTCTGCTTACTTGAGCAGGTTCTCAGGCAATATAGGCTGGGAGATCAGATCCCTGGCACCTTCTAAAGATTCAGAGGTGAACAAAATCGTTTGAAAGGGTACATTCTCCTGGGTAGGTGTTAATGTCTCAATGCTATCAAGCTATCGCCAGCCACCACCAGGAGTAAACCCGCTAGCCCACATGGTGCATCAGGCCACACCTGTCTCTCCCACTGCTCCCCTCAGCAGTAGATTCAGTAGATCTGCCTGTTCTGCTCCCCACTCTGTCTCTGGTGAGTCCTCTCACCCCTGCTTCTCTGGCCTATACCCCAGTTCTTGTATGCATATATAAATAAAATAAATCTTAAAGAAAGGGTACATTCTCCAAAAATGATAAAAACAGGAAATATTTTCTATGCGCTTGGCTCCAGGAACCTGTTTTGTTTTTTTGTTTTTTTTGTGTGTTTTTTTTAAGGTGTGTGCCATGTCCATTAGCTCCCTGGCTGGAGATCAAACTCGTGCTGCAGTGGCTCCAAATAGATTCATAGGGCTAAGACTCAACCCCTTGTGCCACCAGAGAGTCTAACTCTAGGAAACCTTACACATTACAATGCCTGAATCTGGTATAGATTCCTCAATTTTCAGCCTTTATCTTTTTTCCATATCTGATTCTCTGAGATTAATGTTATAGCTGCATCTACCAGACTGTTCTCAGATATAGGCTCAAGCAAACCTTGGTTCCCAAACCCATCTGGATAGACATATTTACAGTTTTACCACACTCCCACTGCCTTGGAATTAATTCACATACTAAGAATCTAAAGCCAGTCTGTACAACCAGGCTTTTGTGTTACTGCTATCAATTTTTTTCACCACCACAAGCATTGGATATTGTCCTCTAAGTTGCTGAGTTTTCCTTTTCCCAAATTATACATTAGGGTCTTGAAGTTAGTGTGCAGGTGTGACTTACATCTACTTTCCTCTTTCTATCTAACACCTCCTATCTTCTTCCAGCTCAACCTCACCAAAGAATGGAACTGTCCCTGAACACTGAGTAATTACAATTGGGACCATCTATTCCTCCTACTCCCCCTCCCTTCATTTTTTTCTTCTGTTGTTCATAGAATCCATAGTATTTGTACTATGGAAAAAGTAAAAAAAAAAAAAAAAAAAAGGTAACATTTACAGAATGTGTATAAGATGTCAGGAACTTTATATAAGTTATCATATTAATTCTGCCCCACACCAAAAAGGACAGGGGAGGAAAGATCACATAGTATTGGTACTGGAGCTTTGGTGGAGGGTCAGTGAAGCATTTGCACATATGGAGATGTGAAATTGTGCTCCCGAAATTATATAGTTATGAAAACAATTGGCAAATAAATAAAAAAATAAATCACCCCCCCCCCCATCCTAAAGGATATTATAATTTCTACTGTACAGTTGAGGTAATTGAGGAGAGATCTTACCTCTTCTCTTGCATCTATTAAGCCACAGAGTTGTAATTTTACCTTCGTTTTTCTTCCACAGTCCGCAGGCCTTTCACTCTGGACACTGGCCTGGGCTCAAGCGCACAGTCTAGTCGGGTCAAGTCATTGAGCATCTCATCATATGTAATACAACTTAGATATGATCATGTGCTTTTCATCTTTTCTTTTGTTGCCATAGTGAATGGCGCTAACCAATTTGTGGATGCGGAATCATCTTTGTGTATCTGGGATACATCTTACTTGGTCAATATATAGAATCTTTTAAGATATTGTTGAATTTGGTTTGCTAAGTTTTTTTGAGGATATTTGCATCTGTGTTTTGCAGGGGTATTGCTCTGTAGTTTTGTGTGTGTGTGTGTGTGTGTGTGTGTGTGTGTGTGTGTGATATCCTTTTCTTCTTTTGGTATCAGAATAATTTTTCATTTTTCCTCAGTTTTCAGAGCTTGAGAATAGGTTTTAGTTTGTCTTTGAAGATTTGTTAAAACTTACTAGTGTAGGACCTCCCTGGTGGCACAAGAGTTAAGCACTGCACTATGATGCAATCCACAGCCTCTGTAGCATAAGTTCGATCCCAGGGCCAGCCAGGGAGAAACCCACATGGCACAGCAGACCTCTCCTGCTCTCCCGCTGCTCCCCTCAGCAATGTACTTCAGTCAGTCTGCCTGTTCTGTTCCCTGGGGTACAGGTCAGAGGCACAAGAGGGTGAGAGAATTCATTAGAGACAGAGCAGGGATCACAACAGGCAGACGGACTAAGGACACTGCTAAGGGGAGCAGTGGGGGAGACAGGAGAGGTCTGCTGCACCAAGTGGGAATCTCCATGGCCGGCCGGGAATCGAACCCATGCTGCAGAGGCTGCAGACAGCTTCACAGTACGGTGCTCAACCTGCTGCACCACCGGGAAGGCCCTAAGGCCTTTTTTATGTATTGGTGTGATCCTGTATTTGTTAAATGCTTCCATCTACTATGATTTTGCTGCATCTTATAGGTTCTCTTAGCTGTGTTCTCTTTATCGTTTATCTCCAGGTATTTTCTGATTCTCTTTTGATGTCTTATTTAACACAATAGTAATTCTCTAGTATGTTGTTCAGTTTCCAGACAATAGAGGTTTTTTTCTCACTTTCTTTTTGTGGTTGATTTCTACTCTGACACCATTGTGAGATACTTGATTTCAATCTTCAGTCATTTATTGACATTTGTACTGTGAGCTAGCATGTGGTCTGTTCTGGAGAAATTTCCATGTAGACTTGGGAAGAATATATACTCTGCTTTTTGGGGATAAAGTGCCATGTAAACGTCTAGTAAGCCTATGTAGTCTAATTCCTCATTTAAGGAAATTTTTTCTTGTTGATTTTCTGTCTTGTTGATCTACTCATTGATAAGAATGTGGTGTGAATTCCGTTACCAGTGTTGTGTTTCTGACAATGTCTATTTTCAAATTTGTTAACAGTTGCCCTATAGATTTTTAAATCTCCTTTATCTGGTGATAGCAATCATCAATATATGCTGGTGGGAAGGCAAACTGGTCTAGCCCTGACGGAAAGCAGTTTGGAGGTGTCTGAAAACATTGAAAGTTGATCTGCCATTTGACTCAGCAATCCCACTCCTGGACATCTATCCCCCAAATTCAAATATGCTAATTCAAAAGGAAATTTACACTCCTTTATTTATTGCAGCACGATATACTATAGCTAAATTATGGAAATAATCTATGTCCCATAACACATGAATGGATCAAGAAGATGTGGTTTATATACAATGGAATATTACTCAGTGATCAAAAGATAAACTCATGCCATTTGCAGCAACATGGGTGAGACTGGAATGGACAGTGTTGAGTAAAATAAATCAGAAGGAGAAAAATACTAGATAGTATTTCTGATATGTGGAATATAAAGTAACTAAACTAATAGTCAGGTAAAGGCAAGCTGAAAAACTATATGTTGATAATTTATTACAGAACTGAAACCCCAAAGGAAGGGGTGTGTGGGGGAGGGGTAAGAGCCAAGAGGAAAGGAAGCACAGTGGACTGTGGTGTGGACTATGGGAAATTTGGTGGTGGGTACAGTATAGTATGGTGGTAAAACCTGATAGGGGTATCCAAATATTACCTCAATTAAAATTAATTAATTAATTTAAAAAATAATTGGAACAAGAAAAAGGATTCTATGTTTAGAAATAGAGTCACTTCTGACACAATGTGAATGTTGTTTGGAGGTACTTCACAAAGCTTTAAGTTCTGTTACTATTTTGAAATATTTTATAGGAGAAATATCTTAAGTTAATCTCTTTGCACATGACTTAATTTATATTCCTTAGCTACCTAGGGTTTGAGATGTCCAATTACATTTTCACAAATGGGGCATCATATGTCTAATGGAGAACATAACTTTGGACATAAGCACAGCAAACTGATCTAAAGTGGCCTAGCTTAATTACAGGCCTCACATTTTTTACAGGTAGGTCAAACAACTTGTGTAACTACCCATTTCTCACCCACCTACGGGTATTTCAGACACTTTTTCTAACCAGTTATATGTGCTGAAGTTTAAGTGAATTATTGCTACATTAAAATCTTGTACTTTTTCTCAGCTGCTGATTATATTGGGAAGGTCAATGTTAACTAATAATACATTAAAATTTTTAATGTATTTTCTGTGGTAACTATCTTCTAAAGATTTTACTTTGCTGCAATTATCTGATTCTATACTTGCACTTGTAACAAATCCTCTAGTTCTATTCTCTGACTTTCAGATGTTTGTTATTCTCTTCCCAACTGCAATTTTCTTATGAATCCCTTTGCCTTGAAATTTTCCAAGACTGCTTAACAGGAGTGCCATATTTAGCTTCTAAATGTGTCTAATTCTACTATACAAGATTGTTCTCTTTTCACTTGGCGTCAAGGGATTGACTCAAAATAACTATCCCTTTGTTACAAAGAAAGAAGAGCAGAACCAAAGAAATTCACTAGAATGGAGGCTTCACAATCAGTTTAAAAAGAAAAGTCATAAGATGTCTGAACACCAGCAGCTTCCAAGGATGGCGTTTTTGAGGCCCTACATTTGCTCTTTGGGAATTCCATTTGGAAGAACTGATTTGATTTATGGTGTCACATTGTGTGAGCCAAGAGAGGGCTGAAGTGCTTGGCTTCAAATTTAGATTGGAGTCACAGAGACTTAAACTAGTATAAAGCTTGCTTTTAGCAGCACAATTACATCTATTTCTTCTCTAGCACTTTGTGCAACTAGTATGCCACTTATCAAATACTTTGATGCTTACACAACTGTTTTGTTGCCCGTACTAGATTTAAAATATCTTTGTTTTTCTAATAGCCAGATACAGCAGTTCTTTTAAAAAAAAATTGTGAAGTGAATAAATATTAATTACAGAGCAGCTAACTTCTGTTTTTGCTTTCAAAATCAAAATTAATCCACGTAAGTTTAACAAAGAGAGCTAGTTAAAGCGTCAACACAGCTTGTTCTATGTAGGTCTTTTAAAATAGGTTAGAGTAAATTTTTTACTTGAAACTCCTCTCCCACTAATAAAGGGACTATTGAAACTGTAATATTAGTAACAGTTTAAATGTTTCTCTGCAGGCATGAGGGGCTGAAGGTGCTCCTGCTAATAAACATTGATGGATAGTGTTTGTTTGGAATTTACTATGACTTAGAGCCTGGATGTTAGTAGGAACTCAATAAATATTTGTTGCAAGAATAAATAAAAGACTTTATTAAGTGCTTTGTAGACATAATCTCATTTAAGTCTCAATAAATTTGCAAAAACCCTCCAAATTTTTATTTCCTATTTCTCACATTAGGAATCTAAAGCTTGGGCCTCCCCTGGTGGCACAGGTGGTTGAGTGCAGTGCTGTGAAGCTGTCCGCAGGCTCTACGGTGTGGGTTCTATCCCGGCCAGCCAGTGAGCTACCCACAGGGTGGGGCAGACCTCTCCTGTCTTGCCCACTGCTCCCCTCAGCAGTGTATTTCAGTCAGTCTGTCTTTCTGTGCCCCACTCTGTCTCTGGTGATTCCTTTCACCCTCCCACACATCTGGCCTGTTCCCCAGTTCTTGCATGCATGAATAAATAAATCTTAGAAAAAAAGAAAAAAACGAATATAAAGCTCAACAGGTTAAGTATATTGCCCAATATTACACTGCCAGTAACAGAGAAGACTCCATGTGGTGTAATTCTAAATACAATATCATAGAATCTGGTAGCATCTTGAATAAAGGCAGAATATTCCCTAGTTTAAAATGCTCTCTCCTTCTCACTCATAGATCCAGGGAAATTAATGAGGCCTTTACTCTCTTACCCCAAACCTGTTCTGGTCTTTTGGGAAACAGACCAAATGATTCATCGTTCAGTTACAATGGGAACAAAATCAAATAAAAAGGGAGAAAACTAGAGAAGAAACTAAAGCTGGGGAATAAAATCAGGCTGAGAGTATGCTAGGCATGTAATATATCTCTCCATTCCACTTTATCAACAATGAAAATATTAAAGGACCTGTCAGCTAAATCATGAAAATTATTTGCATCATGACTAAACTGTAGAATCTGTCAAGTTCTTTCCTTTGATTTGGTTATAAGGCACATGCTGTGACCTCAGGCAGCTAGACGGTTTATTACATTTTTTTGTTCCTGTTTAAATAAATATGCTAGTTCTTCTAAAGAAGTGCTTGACTTGTTATTTTGGCCAAATCTTTGTAGATTATTCTCCTAAAGAATCTGGAGTTTTATAAAGGTAATTTTTCATTCTTAATTTGTTTGAAGTTTCTGGATATTACTTGATATTGCTTGACTTCTCAAAATTATGTGTTTCATATGTGTGCATGAACTTAATGTATATATTTAATTACACATTTTTAACTGTGTTTCTAGACATAAAATATTCCATTAAACACTTGATTTTTCCATTTGAGTGATAAAAATAAAACCATAATGAAGAGACTTTAATGAGAAATAATTCTTAGATTGTCATGATTTTTCCCAAATAACAAAAATAGAGGTAAGTGTTAGAGCCACATAGATGTCAAATTAATTTTAGCCGAAAAAGCACAGCACAATGGCATTCTCTAGAACCACAGTTATTGGTTATGGCTATTACTTTTTACATTATGCTGCAGGACATTTGAAAGTGGGAAGCCTTTAGAGGTCATTTATTCTAACTTTAAAATTTTATAAATGAAGAAATTATAAAAGGCAAATATTAACAATCAAGTAGATAATAACTAAGAAAAGATTTGAAGCTGTGTTTGACATACTTAGAATATTAAATTCTTACATATTGCACACATAATAAATACATTGTTAGTAATTTGGTTAAGACAATAGTGGTATAACTCTGAATTTCTTTTTTATTTAAATATTTTATTTTATATAATTCTTACATCTTTTTTCATCTTTGCACAATGTATGCATTTTCTTTTGGTTATATTCCCCATACAGTTGCACCCCCCACCCCCTATTTTTGACTCTAGTCCTTCCCTTCCACGTCTCTCCCCCCCCCAGTGTGTCTCTGGTTTATAGTTGCTTGTTGATTTTGATTTTTACTTTGTATTGATTAGTCTTTTTCCTGGTCTCTTATTTAGGTTTTCTAAATTCCTGCTATGAGTGAGACCATCCGGTATTTTTCTTTTTCTTTCTGGCTTATTTCACTGAGTGTGATCCCTTCTAGCTCCATCCATGTTGCTGCAAATTGCATGTGTTTATCTTTTTTGAATGCTGAGTAACATTCCATGGTATATACGTACCACATCTTCTTGATCCAGTCATCTATTTTTGGGCATTTGGGTTGTTTCCAAAGCTTAGCTATTGTAAACAGTGCTGCTATAAACATAGGGATGCAGGTGTTCTTTGGAATTGAGGTTTCTGTGTCCTTTGGGTAAATAACCTAGGAGTGGAATTGCTGGATCATATGGAAGCTCTATGTTTAGTAGTTCAAGAAATCTCCAGACAGTTCTCCATAGTGGTTGGACCAGTTTGCACTCCCACCAGCAGTGCAGGAGAGTTCCTTTTTCTCCACAACCTCGCCAACATTTGTCGTTGCTAGTTTTTTAATATGTGCCATTCTCACTGGTGTAAGATGGTATGTCATTGTAGTTTTGATTTGCATTTGCCTGACTACAAGTGATGTACATTTTTTCATATACCTGTTGGCCATTTGCATTTCTTCTTCAGATAACTCTGAATTTCTTTTTTTTAAAGATTTATTTATTTATTTATTTATACAAGCACTGGGTACAGTCAGAAGTGCGGGAGGGTGAGAGAATTCACCAGAGCCAGAGCGGGGAGCAGAGCAGGCAGAAGGACCGAAGTACACTGCTGAGGGGAGCAGCGGGCGGCAGGAGAGGTCTGCGTGCCATGCGGGCCCTCCTCCGGTGGCCGGGGAGCAGCCGGGGATCGAACCGGCGCCGCAGAGGCTGCGAGCACCTTCGCAACCCAGTGCTCAACCGCTGCGCCACCGGGGAGGCCCAACTCTGAATTTCTTTATGACATTCTTCCAAGGTAATAGAGGTCTCTTAGTAAATGAGATTTATCTTCTTGTGGTCAATTGGGAAACTATAGTTTTAGAATTACTCAAATAGTGTGGTTATGAAAAGTTATTTACTGAGTGCCTACTAAGTGCTTCACTTACACTATTACCTATAATGTCACCATAAACAAACACTGTATATCACACAATCAAAAAGATATGGGTTTCCAGTGAGTCTGAAGTTTGACCTTATAATAAGTCTTTGGAAAATTATTCTGATGAGGTAGTATGGATGACAGTGGGAAAAACCCATGGAATTTTAAAACTGCAGACATGGTTTTTTCTATTGTTATCTCTCACACACCAAGATCAGCATGGAGTCAGGAAAACTAGAAACTTGGAATGTTCTATAGTTCTTTTCAGAAGTCAGAAGGGACAAAGTTGAATCAATTATCCCTGGAAAAAAAATTGTGGTAATAGGAACACATTGCTGTTTGGAGAAAGCAAACAAAAGCAAGCAGACAAAGGTGAATCAAACCTGGAGCAGATGGTAACAGGTAAAGGATGTATCTAGAATTTGTGTGGATCAGGGAATTTCCAATGTCTTTGAGCCGTGCTGTGGTTTGATTGCTTCTCTCACTGAGTTCTTTGGCTATGGATTACCATAAAGTATATTTTTATTCTCAGAATATCTTTTCAGTGCCTAGAGCAAGAGATACTGAGTAGTTTACATTCTGGCTTTAACCCTTGGAAACATATACGTTCATTCACAAAATATGCATTAAGCACCTCCTTGGTCTCTTGACATGTATTAGTTACAGGAAGTACAAAACTCTAAAGCAAGAGTCCTACCTTTAAGGAAATTGTAACCTAGTGGACACATCTTCACGTGAATCAATTAAGATGGTGGCAGAAGATAAATATTATGAAAGAGTATTAGAGTATTCTCTAAGTATGGACAAGATTTCCTGGAGAAGGCACTTTTCAGAAGGCAATTCTGAAAGTGTGTTTTGAAGTAGGAGCAGAAATTCATAAAGTGGAAGGAATGGGAATGGGTATTGTTGGCAGAGGAAATAGCTCACGTAAAGACAAAGAAATATAAAACACTCGTGAAATTCTAATGTGCATCATTAATTTATTAGGCAAATATTTTTTGAATGTTTATCATATGCTAGGCGTATTTCAGATATGACTGTGTTCAAGACAGATGCAGTTTCTGCTTACATGCTAGTGTAAAGACTTCCAAAATGAACAGATATAGTATGCTTGGTGCTATTTTCTTGGTCCATTTGAGTAATAGTAATGAAGACAAAGGGTCTAGAGTTGAATGAGAGAAGAGGTGATGAGTGAGGTGCTAGTATCAATGAGAATGATAAAAGATGAGGTGAAACAGTAAGCACTGGAACCAAGTCATCAAGTGACACACAATAAATTTTAAGAATTGTTGCTTTTACTCTGAATGGTATGGAAGACTTTCAGTAGGGTTTAAGAAAAATTGTGCAAAAATGAAAAATGATGTAAAAATATATAAAATAAAAAAATTAAAAATAAATTAAAAAAGAAAAGAAAAGAAAGGAAAAAGAAAGAGCGCATCATGGTCTGATTTATATGTTTTAGATGACTGTCCTGGCTGTTATGTTGGGAATTGACTATAAGGGGCAGAGTGGAAACAGAGTTCATGCAGGAGGATTTTCAGTACCTCTGGGAAGTGATAATGGTATTTTAACTAGATGTTAACAAAGGAAATATTGAAAAGTGGCTGGATTCTGGCTATATTGTGAAGATAAAGATAATAGGGTTTCCATTTTATTGGACATGAAATGAACAAAAAGAGAAAAGTCAAGAGTGAGCCTAATTTTTTGGTTTCGACAATTAGAAAAACAATGAGATTGTTTAATGGAAAAAGATAAGAAGAAAAACAGGGGAAAGCAGGACAATGGGTATAGTAACCAGAAATTTGGTTAGGGATATGCTATTTCTTGATGATTATTAGGAATCCAAGTGAAAATTATCACTTAATATTTGAGTCTGAAGTTTTGGGGGAGACTTCAAGGTTAGACATTTAAATTTAGATCTGATCAGCCTACAGATGATATTTATAGTTATGGAGCATATTCATGTGCAAAATTGTATGGTATCACATTCCATGGAGCCAGACCAATTCTGAACATTATCTGTATAATCTTGGGAAATTAACTTATCTGTGTTTCAGTTTCTTCATCTATAAAATAGGAATGATATAACCATAAGGTTTTTGGAAAGTTTAATTAACTTGTCACTTACAAAGCACTGAAAAAACAATGTCACAGAATAAATGTTCAAAAATATTAGCTGCATTTATTATTTGTGAGAGTTAGGGAATGAGATGACTATATTGGATAATATTTTTAGATTATTAAAATAATTTAGATTTAATTCCACTTAAATTATAGGGCCTTGTACTTCCCCATGCAATATATTAAAAGCATGATACTCAGAACTGATAAATCATTGTTTATCTCTGAGATTGAAATCCAATTTTCTTGACTTTCTAGCGATACTGTGGTCTTATAAGTTGAGCTTTGTTGAAAGAGACAAAGGATTTCTACATTTCAAAATTTTTTGAAATGTAGAAATTTATTTTATTTTTATTTATTTATTTTTAATTTATTTTTATAAATTAAAAATAAAATTCTGGGTCTGAAAATATGGTTATACTACAAGAATTTTCAGAGAGGATATAGAATTAAATGGATTAAATTGGAATAACTGCCTGGCATTAGGGGATCTGCATTGCTAGTTAGATATAAGGTGAAGACCTAATCAACAGGGAAGGTGACCCAGTGCCATGGGAGCAATCATCTGGCATTGTGAATGCCAAGATCAAGGATAATGATTTATGCTATCTGCAGACACTCAGTGTCTATTACAGGGACAAAAATCAATGCCTAAATACCAGCTGAAATGGAGCAGCAAAGAGGTTAGTTCCAGGATCATATAGTCCCTTTCCATGATGCTGTATCTTCTCTCTTCATCCTAGTCCATTCTGGATTCTGAGTTTTAAATTATTGTAATATTTTCTTGAAAGAGATTGATTTATAAATTGGATTCTAATAGTAAGTCTTATGATTTTGTGTGTGTGTTAATGAGAAGTGAGGTGCAAAAGCAAAATAATGCTTTCATTGAAAATGAAGAAAAAATATTTTTGGCATATTGAAGTTGTAGTGCCTACATATTTACTTCACTAGGTGAGATAGGGAATGTAAAGCATGAAAACAAATAAAATGATTTTGTACTATTTTCTAAACCACTAAAATTAAGTCATTTGGGAAAGCTATCTCAGATTTCAGTGTTTGGAGACAGACTGGAGAAAGAAATTTATGTTGAGAGGTAAGGAGGCCAGAAGTTACAATATGTATTAACAAAATTTCCCATAGAAAATTTTGGCATAGAATCTCTGATATTTGACTGGTATATGTTTATTTTGAACAAATACTTATTTTCTAGCTTTTTTTGCAGTTAGGGAAGGTAGGGAGGTGTTATCAGTAGTGTGCTTAATTTGTGGGGTGATCTTAAAACAGAATCTTCTTCCTTTCTTTTTCTGCTTCCTGGAAAGTACATAATGATTGGAGCTTCGATAACCATCTTAGACTATGGAAGAAGGAAGTCCTGTACTTCTGAGCAATGAGATAGGAAAATTCTAGATGCCTGATATTTTAGAATGTTCTAACATCCCTGGTGACTACAATTTTTGAATAATTTCCATATTGTTTAACTCATTCTAAATCTGAACAATTATCCGCCTGTTCCTTGCAGCCACAGAATACTAGTTAAAAAATAACTGTTGGGGAAAAGTTAGAAAACACAAATAAGTATATAAAATTTTATAATTTCACCATAAAGAAGTATATTTTTATTAGTTAATTCAATATTTTTTCCTTAAACTTTCATATATCTTTTTAACCTTCCATTTACAACTGTTGACATAGTTCAATTTTTTAAATGATTTATTTTTATTTATTTATGCATATAAGAACTGGGTTGTAGGCCAGAGGTGTGGGGGTTGAAAGGATTCACCAGGGACAGAGTGGGGAGCAGAATAGCTGAGGGGAGCAGTGGGCGAGATAGGAGAGGTCCACTTCACCATGTGGGTTAGCTCCCTAGCTGGGAATTGAACTCATGCCATAGTGGCTGGCAGTAGCTTGATAGCACTGAGACTTTAACACCTGTGCCACAAGGGAGGCCCCCTGAATTTTTTTGAACAGGTGTGTTTATCATTAATACTGTTTACCAAGTATTTTTAGGTCTTAAATATCTTTGCACCCTGGGGTTTGGTGGGACTATGTGTCTGGCTTTGGCAAGTGAGTTGGAGTAAAAGAGGCCTGTGCTGGTTTTTTGGGCCAAACATTTTATCAGCTTGTCTTTTTATAGCTTTCATTGATTAGTTTTTCCCAAGTAGTTACAGCTTTGACAATCTAAGGCACAGAGTGAGCAGAGCCTTCAATTTAACTGTTGTGGACATATATTTGCAATAAGAAACAGAAATTCATAGTTTTAAACTTCTGGGATTTAGGAGTTTATTTGTTACTCAGCAAAAACTAGCCTATCCTTAGTTATAGAATAAACGGTAATCTGTAGTATATATGTGTCAGTCAGAAAATCAGAGAGGTCATAAGAACTGGCTCATTTGATTATAAAGGCCAAGAATTCCCAGAATCTGCCTTCTTCAAGATGGAGGCACAAGAAAGTCAGCAATATAATTCAGTCTGACTCTAAGGTCCTGAGAATCTGTAGGGAAGGGGCTGTGGCATAATTCAAATTTGAGTCTAAAAATTTGAGAACCAAAATGATAGATGTTCAACTCAAGCAAACAGTGAATCCACCATTTTGTCATTGTTTTGTTCTACTTAAGCTTTCTGTACGTCAATCATGTCCACCTGCATTGGTAAAAGAGACCTTATTTATCTCAGTTTGCCTTTGCAAATGCTAATCTCTTCCAGTGATATTCACAGATACACCCAGAAATAATGTTTTATGAACTATCTGTGCATTTCTCGAAGTGCCACATAAAATTAACCATCACAATATGTGGAATGCTAATTAGTGTAAATTCAGAAATCCTCATAAACATTATTTCATGCTATTTGTCCATTTTGCTTGCTGAATTACTGGTCTTTGGCTCCTCATTTCACCATGTTCTCTCCTATATCATTGCTCTCAAGCATATGACTAACTTGCCCCATCCCTTTCTACCATTTTCTTCAGTTGACCCTGGAGATCTCAATTTAAACATCATGTGCTTTGTAGACCTTTACTGTCAGTCCTTGTCAGATATATGGTGTGCAGATATTTTTATTCCACTAAATAGGGTATTTCTTTGTTTTAGTAACTGGTTCTTTCACTGTGCAGAAGCTTTTTAGTTGGATGTAGTCCTAATTGTTTATATTCTCCTTTGTTTTCCTTGCTTTTGAGTGCTTTGGTAGTGGATGTGCTGCTGTAACTACACCTCAAGAGGGAAAGACTATACTTTTAAAATATAAAGAATAATGTAGACCAGTGGTACGTCAATAAAAAAAATTAAACAAACAAAAATAAACATAAATTTCATGTGCTTATCAAAATTATTTATGACTCTTAGCTCTTGGTTGACTTTAATAGTCTCTTGTGATAATGATAATTCTACTTGTTACTATGGTAATTACATTATTACTTATGTAATAAGTTACATAAGTTACATAAGGGGTTAACTCTATTAAATTAAAATATAAATCTTTTGAAGGTAGAAATTATATATTTTGCTTACTAGTTCAGCCCTTATTCTTTAACAGAGAATAAATACTAGATTTTAAATCAAGATGTTCATCAAAGCCAAGTTTATATAAATATTTCTCCTTTCTGAAAGTCTGCCTCTCTCTTTTTTAATTTATAAATTTTAATATGGAGTAAAGTTGCCTTTTAGTGAAAGCCGAATTTATTCAGTTCTCAAAAAATAAGAACGATATGCTGGGGAAGAGGATATTAAAAAGAAACTTTATATTTACCTGAAGACAAATGATAATAAACATGATGCTAGACCTGTACTGTCATTTTTTTTTTGGCTAATATTGAAAATGGGATATTGTTGTTTTTAGAAACCAATGATTGTTTGTCTTCAAAGAGTAACCTATAAACATTCAGGGTACGTGAAAATCTGGATCACATATATAGTATTCACATATATTAACTAAAGGAACACTTTATATTTTAGATGTTCTATAGATACAGCCTCAAAATCTTGAGATGAATCTCATTTTTATAAGCCTTAAATTGAAATTTAAAATATCAATACAACAAAGAAAGAGTAAGTTAGAATGGCCAGCGAACGTATTCTAGCTTTATAAATTTCTGTTGGATTTGGTAGGTGGTTTCCAATACATGGTTTTAAAAATATATACTTTTAGCTCCAGGGCAGATGACAATAACTTAACAGCAGGAATGTCTACACAGTAACTTCTATTTTCATCTCATTGGGCAGGATGGTGTCAGATATTTATTCCTACCTCCAATGGTAGCATGGAGTTAATATTTTTAATTGTATACATTGCTATCTAGAATAAAATTGAGGTTGTTAATAAGAAAGGGAGGGTATTGAACAGCAATTATATAGTCTTTAATATATTTTATTAATAAACAACAATTATCAGTAACAATAGGAAACAGTGATCACACATGTTATAAATGCTTAATTGTTTATTAAGCCATTCGGTCTGCACAGCAGCTTAATAAAGAAGGTACTATTATTATTAAAGCCTTTCTCAGAGGCATTCATTCTTCTAACATAGATGGTTATTATCTCCAGTATTCAAACTTGCTTTTTTCTTCAGTAACTTTTTCCTGAGCTACATGTTTGCTTGGCTCACCATTACTCTTTCTAGCACTCCTTGTAGGTAGGTGCACATCCCCAGTCAAAGGGATGTTAGTGATATAATATGTGCAATTTCCAAATTATGTCTTCTATAAAGAAATATGAATTACATCTGTTTTCTCTTTCCCTTTGCATAGACTATAATGAGACTGAAATAGTGGTGATCCACCTAAATTATGCAGACAAAGATTGAGCAAATTGATGTGTTCCTTGGTTAGACAGGAATTTACCCATCTCCTATCCATATCTCAACTCTAAATTGTTATTCAAGAGAGAACTGAATTTTTTTCTTGTTTGAGTTAATGCACAGACTAATTTCCTATAACAAAGGGTCACCAAGATAAAACTAACATTTCTTTTGCTTCCAATTCCTTAAATGATTTCTCATTTTAGTTGGTCTGCTTTATGACAAAAACTAATTGATAATATAAAAATACATGTTTTGACTTCATAAATATCTTTGAATTTCTTAAGCTTTAAATTTCCAGCAGGTAACTATTGATCAATTTCTCATGTGTTAACACTCTATGTCAAGAGATGAAGTTTATTATAACTTGACATTTTCCCAAAGATAATATACAAAGTAGCAAAAATTAATAAACTTGATTTTGCTTTTCTAGATGAAGTCCTGTCATAAAGTTTTTAAAGTGAATATTATGTGGATGATCAATAAGAATTGGCCTTTTTTTGGAAACTTGTACCTGGAACAATCATGGGTTCTGATGTTTTCTAAATAAACAAAGCAAATTGCCTTTTTGTGTGCACGTGACTTTTTGTGGATGTTTTAATTGTAAATGACCAAAGCAAGACAAATGTCTACTACACTGAAAACTTATTCTAATCAGCTTATTAATATAGCACTGGAGATTATTTTTCAGTGTGAATGAGCTTAAAAATAGGAAAGTGATAAAATTTAGAGTGGTTAGGCTTAACTTAGTTTATTAACATAAGCTCACTTCCAAACCAGGTGGTCTGCTTTTACTATTTCTCACCTTTCTATGCTTGGACAAGTACTCACTCTTTATTTTTCATTGCGATAACATTGTACACGCATGCATTCTTAATGGTCTCTGAGATCCTGCATAAACTTCATTAAAAACAAGGAGGAAATATAAAAACAGAGATCAAAATTTGTGCAATGTCTTTTTATACACTATTTCATTCCCTTTTGTCTCTTTTCTTGAGTGTCTTCATTATATTTGTTAGTGCTTATTTTTGTAGTAGTTGCAATCATTTTTCATCTACCACCAAACACCTTGTAGAAAGTAAAAGTAGTTCAAGGTCAGTGCAGGACTATGAAGACTAATTAGAGAAACCATCGGAAAACAAAACCTAAAGGCATATGGTTGTTTTATCCTAGCATGGAACACAAAAACCTGTTTTTGTTTCTCTGAGTTTAGCCTTTGTCCTGTTTATAATTTCTAAAATTGATTAGCAAGCTGGTTGAGAAGGCAAGGTTACACTTTTTTACTTTTCTATAGATTCCTATTTATGAGTATGGAATGTGTATATTGATGGGCATAGCAATGAATGCTTCATAGCTCTAGAATGTATAGAGCTGAGTCACCCTTCATATTCACTGATACTGTTGGTGGTTAAATATATAAAGCTGAGGGAAAGAAGTCAGTCACACTGAAACTTCTGAAGCAGTTGTCAGTCCCAGATTTTGAAGAGTAACAGTAAACATGAGTTTTAAAAAAGGAAATTTTAAAAAAGATCTTTTTCATATATTTTGGCTCAAACGATGGAAATTTCTGGGTGAACAGTCTTTTTTCATATATTTTGGCTCAAACTATGGAAATTTCTGGGTGAGCTTTAAATTCTTTTTGTGACCTTTTCCCCTCCTGTTGTCTTGGGGGGACTATGAAACTATTAGCTATATATTTAGCTTCTACCTGATTTTCCTCAAAGTTAGAAGACTAACATCTTTACCTAAAGGTTTAATTTTAGAGACTGAGGAGGAGTTGACCTGTTTGTTGGCTGCACCATATCCACCATCTGCCTACTTCTGCCTCCCTCTCAGGTAGCCATTCACGACCATGTATTCCAGCACCTCTTAGAGATTTTATTTATTTTTTTATTAAATTATTTTATTTTATATAATTCTTACATCATTTTTCATTTTTTGCACAATGTATGCATTTTCATTTTGGTTATATTTCCCATACAATTCCCACCCTCCCTTATCCTGACCCTAATCTCTCTTCTCCACCCCCTGCCCCCCATCATAGTGTGTCTTTGGTCTATAGTTGCTTGTTCATTTTGATTTTTACTTCATATGCCTCTTAGAGATTTTAAATAAGCTTAAGAGAGCCATTCGATTATAAACCAAACATTTAAAATAATAAATGAACTTTTTAAATGCCCTAGAGTTTTGTTTCTTTTTTTCAATAATTCTAGATTTTTCTGTTTTTACCTTATAGCAATGTTGTATGCATTCATTTTTGGCCTCTATTTTTTCTCTATTTTTTTTTTTTTTTGAGGAAAAGGAAAGTGGTTCAATTTGTTGACAAATGAAGAGGGCAGTGGTATTTTTCTCTATTCTTGCATGCTATTAACTTGCTCTCTTTTTCTGTATTTATCTGTCTCATATATATATATACACACTGTAATTTAAGTGAGACAATGACTTAATTAACTACAGAATATTAGTTATCAATTTTGAAAAAATTTATTGAGTTAACGTTGGTTTACAGCACTGTATATGATTTAGGAAAATAGGTTCACACCACCTCAGATGTATATCACCACAACATGCCAACCACCAAAGCACCCATAGTCCTTTACCATACACTACTGGCTTATTCCCCACTTCATTCCTATCCCATCTTCCCTCCCATCTAGTAACCTCAATTCTGAGTATTGTAATTGTCTACTTTTTCCTTCAGGAGTTATTGGCTTTTTTATGCTCACTGCAGCTGTGAGTATGTGTAGGAGGTGATCGCAGCACTTTCACTTTGCCGCCATCTTGCTGCCATGCTGCGTCTGAAAATTTTACATTGAACAACCCTGTCCTCACAAAATTCTGTAGCACTTCCTAGCCATTGCGAAAGCAAATCACATCCTTACATTTCCAATACTTTCTAGGTTGCTATTGCAGCCCTTGCTGAGAACAACTGGATAGACTGAAGCTCCACAAGGGTACTAGTAAGGCTATATGCTTTTCTATTAATCAAACATTAATGTCCACTCTGTGGTTAGTGCTGTGCCAGATGTGGAAATAAAACAATGGCAAGACATACATGCAAGACAATTAGCGAGCAACCTGGGGTTCCAAATTTATTCATATTGTAGATTTCACATGAAATAGGTATACTGGTTCTTCATATTATCTGCAATTGTTGTGGTTTACTAATCCACTGGAGAGCAGAGATGGAAATTCAGTCTCATTTTACCATAACTGCAAGTTTTATTTATTTATGCATACAAGAACTGGGGTATAGGCCGAAGATGCAGGAAGTGAGAGGATTAACCAGAGTCAGAGCAGGGAACAGAAAAGACAGACTGACCAAAATATACTGCTGAGGGGAGCAGGCAGCAAGACAGGAGAGGTCTGCTGCACGATATGGGTAACTCCCTGGCCCACCAGGGATTGAACTCATGCTGTAGGGGCTGCAGATAGCTTCACAGTGCTGTGTTCAACCCCTTGCGCCAGTGGGGAGGCCCATAATTTACTTTCTGTGGAACCCAAACTCTTTGTGGTTACCTCAGAAAAAGTGATTTAGTCTTTCATAATTTGTTTTCTTTCTGGGAGTGCTCAGATATATAGTGAGACTGATAGTATTGTCATGACAGCAGAAAATATGGGGCATTATCTTTTGCTTCTGATTATTTTGTGGTTCTTTAATTACTCATTGCAGGTATGGTTTGCTCCTGGGATTGATGCCTGCTGTAGTGAAATTAGCTGTTTCAGTAAACATGTGACCTTCTTTTTGGAGCCCAGAGTTGTGGCACAAATGGTTTTTGAACTTGAAGTCTCCAGCAGAGCCTCTTTTCTCTAGATCCAGAGAGTTCTCTTAAAACTTTCTGCCTTTTTTCTCCACCTATGTGCAGACTTTTGGTCTCTAATACATAGACCATTGGAAGCCAGAAGACTGCTTCAGTTTTATCTGTCCACCTGCATTGCAACACGAGCTCAGCCACCATGCTCAGGTGCTGTTTGGAAATGTCTACATGCAAATGTCTAGACACTTATTCTGTCATCACTGCCATGCTGCTCATAACTTGGAGGTTCTTGGCCACTTCTGTACTTATCTTTGAGTTTCTAAATTTTACCTTCATCCTACATCTTACCCCATATTCCCTGGGACTTTATGGGGTGGGAATTTTCTTCTTTCTTCATTTCTTGATTACCCTTTTAAAAACTGTGAAGTCTACCAAACATCTGTTTCAACAATACCAAGATTTCAAACATATTTCTTGCTGTAAATCCTATTTTGAGCAAAGGCAGATGAATATTCACTATTTCCTTCTATTCTTATTCTTCTTACTTTAATAAGCTCATTCTTGGACAGATAACTATGACTTTCAGGGAAGAAACCTGTTTTAAGGAGAAATGCTTATACATGCAACTGTATTTATGGAAACATGTATAAATAAAAGCACAAAAACTTTAAAAAATTATTAAACCCATGTGAAAGTCTTGCATATAGAAAATTATGTGTGCAATCAACAAGATCAGCTGTTATCTCTGCGTGCCATGGAATATGTTGAAACTAAGTTAAATCTGACACATTGAGTATGACATGGATGTAAATAAAAAAGAGAGGTGGCACACTATGACACTATTACAATGCATCTCTGTGAAAGGGAAGGACCGTCACAGCACACTTAACAGGCACCATTTTTCCTGTCCCTACACTTACATGCAGCTGTCTTGTATAATAATTCCCAGACTTCCTTAATGGAAGGCAGCTGGGAAGGAGTAAGTGTGAAGTAGATCTGTCTTGGAGGTGGAACAAAAGAGAAGGGGAGAATACGTGGAGGAGAAACACTTGGAGAAGAAATCTATGGGTGAAAGACGTGGGGAGCCTGTTCTTGATCTTTGGCAGGGACAATGGCAGTTGTTATATTGACTCCATCTTGGATTATGTGGTAGATTTTGAATTTCTCCTTCAGCTTTAGCTCTCTGAGAAGATGTAGAAATGACTTGTGAAAATCTTTCATCCTTCAGCAAGTCCATTTGGGGCCAAGAATGTTTGTCCAGGCATTTTTGGAGTTTTATTGGGAATAACCTTTCTCTCTTCTCTCTCTCTCTCTCTCCACACAAAGATCTTTCACACCGAGGGTCTGCTTTCTTTGCCTTTGTGCATGCAAATGGCCAAACTCTTTTTAGAATATGCTTTTTAATAGGAGTCTTTGGGCAACCCTCAGCTGTGTGGTTACACAATGAACACTGTACATATATTTGGCATTTCTCATGATATATTATTTTAAACAATCTGAAGATATATTTGATACAAAGGTACAAAACAATAATAGGACCTAATTTTATTTTCCGTCCAAAATGTCATAGAAAATGTCTACAAACACATAAAAATAAGACAGGTAAATATTAAGCTTAGGAAGGCCTTCTGCTCCTTGTAGTTATTTTATGATTAAAAAATAAAATAATTTTATTATTTGAAATTCTTTTTTTTAAAGATTTATTTACACATATAAGAGCTGGGGTACAGGCCAGAGAT
Source organism: Talpa occidentalis (assembly GCF_014898055.3). Taxonomy (NCBI): domain Eukaryota; kingdom Metazoa; phylum Chordata; class Mammalia; order Eulipotyphla; family Talpidae; genus Talpa; species Talpa occidentalis. The sequence continues at coordinate 29,937,974 of NW_023605083.1, forward strand.
GCAGGATGAGAGGACTCACCAGAGACAGAGCGGGGAGCAGAACAGGCAGACTGACTGAAATACACTGCTGAGGGGAGCAGCGGGCGAGCCAGGAGAGGTCTGCTGCACCATGTGAGTTTCTCTCTGGCCGGCTGGGGATGGAACTTTTGCTGCAGAGGTGGCGTTTTTGCTTCATAGTGTGGTGCGTAACCCCTTGAGCCACCAGGAAGGCCCTAAAAATCTTTCTTTTCAAAATATTCAGTGATTTTTTTTGTCTGCTAGTGCTACTAGAGGAAGTGTGATAGTAGGTGTCAAAAGGTTTATAAGCTTTTTAAAAAAGGAATAAAGTTAAAATTAGAAAAAAATGTATTTCCATATAGCTTACTTTTGCTCTCTGCAAACTGAAAAAAGATTATTCTTATTCAGTTTTAAGAGCAAAGAGTCTCTCTAGTGCTAATGAAGTACTAAGGTATCTGGAGAATAAGTTGAGAAAATAAGTTTACACTACACACTATAAAGTCTCTTCTTAACCATTGCATATTTTAAATTCAGGAAAATTGTTAGTATGCTTTCTTTTTTCCACTTAATTTGGTTTTAGTTCTACAGAATGCTGTTTATTTTTAGTTTCTTTTTAAAAAAATATTTATTTATTTATTTATTTATTTATGCATACAGGAGCTGGGGTACAAGCCAGAGGTGTGGGAGGGTGAGAGGATTCACCAGAGACAGAACAGGGAACAGAACAGGAAGACTGACAAAATACACTGCTGAGGGGAGCAGCCGGCGAGACAGAAGAGGTCTGTCGCTCCACTTGGGTTTCTCCCTGGCCGGCCTGGGATTGAACTGGTGCTCCAGAGGCTGTGGATTTCTTCATAGTGAGGTGCTTAACCCTTTACGCCACCAGGGAGGTCCTATTTTCAGTTTCTTGATTTAGATGGGACTTAGTAAATAAGCCTTTTCTCCAGGAGTTTCCATATCAATATTTTTAAATTTACCTTTACATATATATTATATATAGCACTATATACCAAAATATAGCTTATAGTTATGAGGTACTATATATGAGATCTATAATATTATTAATGTATAAATTATAACATATCAAAATTGTTACGTATGAGTTTTAGTTGCCTTCCAAGCCATTGAAAGGGTAGAGATTTTGGCTACTTTCCATTTCATCTGGGACATGGAGTCATTTTTATAAAGACTCAGTGAACAAAAGCCATGATAAAGCAGAGAGACAATGGAATAACAGGGGGAAAATGAAAAGGGAATTGGAAGTGCAAAGAAAATAATAGAGAAAATAGTATGCAGTTTTAGAAATGAAAGACATTATCAGAAGATATTATTCTTTCTATAAATAGGTTAAATTTGGCATCTTTAAGAAACTATGGTTAAAAGCACTGATAAAAGGGTTAAAGAACATTAAAGGACTTGATAGACACTATGTGGTAGTGGTACCCTGTGTGCTACTTTGAATTGCCATTACTAGTGATGAGAGAGTACCCCAAGAAAAAGTAGAGATTTCTGTGTGAGTCAAATGAAGACAATAACTTGTAAAACCTTAAATTTTTACCATTGTCTAGTGAGACCTAGGGAAAGTTTGATTATAGAAAAGACATATCAAATGGAATTTTGGAGACAGAATTGTTTCATAAGAAAGTAGTTAATAGTAAAGTTAGATAAAATTTAGATATGAATACAAAGATTTGGCCACTGAATACATGATTACAATACTGGAGAATGTTTTGTAGCTGTAGCAGAAGGTACAATAAGAAATAGAACATTGTTTAAATTCAAGTTAACAAAAGTCTAAAGATATTTGGTTCACTAAGTACCAATGGAGTTGACACATATTTTAAAAAAGAAATAACATGCAATGAAAAATCTATAGCTTCATTAGACTTGGCCATTATTTCTTAATTTTGGCACAAGAGAGTATTTATAATCACGCTAGATGGCTGAGACTAAGTATAATAAAGGGTTTTCTATATAACATTATCAAAATTAGAATGTACACTATCACTATTAATTATAAATAAAGTGAATTATGTTTTGATACTACCATTATCTGTTCTTGGTAATTTATCATTTTTTCTAGGATTTTATTTCTAGTTTTTTCTTTCAGACTTTTAAATCTGGACTTTCTTTTCCAATGCATTTTGTGTAAGTTTTATTTGTGTCTACTGAGCCGATTTAACCCAATCTACATAGCTTTAAACAGTCTTCTTTCTCTTTCCAGATGGCTATTTCCTCAATCCTATTTTTTGCTTTTTTCAGTCCTCTGGTACTTACTGACATCATACTTAATCCATTTTCTCTTTTCCTCCCCTCCTTTGACTTTCCTGGCAAACTCTCCTGGTTTTGGGGAATAAAATAAGTTGTAGAATCATATTAGCTGTCACACATTTACTTCTGGATGAATGAAAATATATACATTTCAAGACTCTCAGATTTGCCAAATGTTCAATTTAAAGTCATCAAGCTGTTGAAATAGAATTCATTTTTAGAAAGCTCTATATATTTGTGTCTATTATTTATGTAGACTGAATATGTTTTCCTTGAATATATATTATATTCAGATATTAGTGAAAATTAAGATATAAACTTGAATTATTCTGCGATAGAAAGCTAGAATGGCATAATAATAAAATAGAAAGGCAGGAAATTGACTTAGATGTCTAAATACTTGACTTATATTGAATACTATTCCAAGGGAATGATCATTTACCAGAATTAATTTCTTTCTAATTAATTTCTTTCTAACATATTAGTTTGGCATTGCTTTGGCCTTCCACACACATATTGGAAATGGCCAACCATCACAATTCCAATAAACTTCAATTTCAGTGTTCTGTATTGAGCAATAAAGTCATAATATCATCTAAGATGAGTCACCAATCAATGGGAGACAGATGTGGGCATTTTAGTGTGACTCCAACTGGAATTTTATTTAATACAAAAATAATACTGAACATTGAAAATATGCAAACATGTGGTTCAGAGGTATAGGCTCAGTCCTTTCAGGTATAACACACCAATCCACCACCCAATAACCATAGTCTTCCACTGTAGTCCATTGTGTTCCTCCCAAACTTTGCTCTTTCCCCTTCCACTCCCTTCTAGTGGCTTTAGTTTGATAGTCAGATTTCTGTTTTGTTATTGTTTTGTTTTTATCTGACCCTTTGTTTTGTCTGTATTTCACAAATAAATGACACCATCCAGAATTTGTCTTTCTCCTTCTGAATTATTGCTCTTAGTGTAATCCCCTCCAGTTCCATTGATGTTGTTGCAAATGGCTGGAGTTTATCCTTTTTGATAGCTGAGTAATATTACACTGGGTATGTATACAATGTCTACCTGATCTATTCATGTGTTTGGGGGATCTTAGGTTGTTTCCATAGCTTGACTATTGTAAATAGTGCTACAGTATACATAGGAGTACATTTTCCCTTCAAATTAGTGTTTTTGTAATATTTGGGTAGATACCTAAGAGTGGAATTGTTGGGCCATATAGTATGCCTATTTTTAATATTTTGAGAAACCTCCATTCCATTTTTCATAGGGGGTGGAAAGTCTACTTTCTCACCAGCAGTGTATGAAGATTCCTTTTTATCTGCACCCTTGCCAACACTTGTTGTTTCTGGTTTTTTTTGTCATGGGTCATTCTCACAGGAGTGAGAGGTTATCTCCATGAGGTTTTGATTGGTATTTCCCTGATGATAAGTGATGATGAACATTATTTTTCATGATCCTGTTGACCATCTATTTGTCTTCTTTGGAGAAGTGTATGTTTACCTCTTCTGCCCACTTTTTGATTGACATATTTGTCAATCTTGACTATCAACCCCTTGTCAGATGTATGGTGTACAAATATTTTCTCCCATTCAGTTGGGTGTTTGTTTGTTTTAGTGATTGTTTCTTTCATTAAGCAGAAACTTTTTAGTTTGATGTAGTCCAAATGAGCTACTCTTTTGTTATTCTTGCTGGTGGAGATATACAAAAAGACATATTTGAATCCTATGTTGTGACATGTTTTGCATGCGGTTTATTTTATGTACTTTATGGTGTCAATCCTTATATCCAAGTCTTTTATCCATTTTGAGTTAGTTTTTGTATATGGTTTGAGATGGTGGTTTAGTTTTATCCTTTTGCATGTGGCAGTCCAGTTTTCTCACCACCACGTATTGAAGAGGTTTTTCTTTCTCTAATGTTTATTCTTTGCTATTTTGTTGTAGATTTACTGTGCATATAAGTGTGCGTTTATTTTTGGGCCATTAATTCTGTTACATTGGTCTCTCTCTGTGTGTGTGTGTGTGTTTTCCTGGTCTACTACCATGCTGTTTTGATTATGATAGCCTTGTTGTAGTTTGAAGTGATACCATCATTCTTGGATAAATCCTGAAGTATTTATTAGTTTTGTTATCTTCTTCTACTTGGATTCTTTGTATATATCTTCTTTGAGGCCCTGATTTTATTTTTTATTACTTGTATTCTACTTAAATCATTTTCTCCAGAGTTTTTATATCCTTTGTTGATTTATTAATCTTTTTATATCCTGTTCTCTGAAATTTTCTTATTTAAAGCCTCAATTTGATCTTCTGTTCACTGTTTATTTCTCAGGACACTTTGTTTTTCTACACTTGATTTTACAGATAAGGCCAAGAAGCCATTCATTTGTTTTTCTGAATTTTTTTGCATACCTTTGATCAACTTTTCTGTTTTCTTCATTTCTTTGCATGTCTTTATCATCCCTGCAGTCTGCACCTGCAATTGTCACATTTCGAACTCTGTATATAATAGAAAGAAAAATACGTTCCGTATCTTTGTGGCTGGAGTCTAGAGATTTTTTTCTTTCTCTCTGTGCTCATGCTGTTCATGTTACTACAACACACCTGAGTTAGTATGTACATGCAAATGTCACATTTACAGGAATTTTACATGCATGTGCCTGAATTCTATTAATGCAATATAGTTATACCCAAATATTTATGTTGAAATATAGATTTTTAAATATATTGCTTTGTATCACAATAACATTGCTTTATATATCTATATATATTTCTTTTGCATATATATGTATGTTTATGTGTATTGAGTGAGAGAGAGAGAGAGAAAGTGAGAGAGGCATGAAAGGTTGAGAACCACAATCTTATGGTCTAGAAAAAGCTCATAGCATTTTAATAGTGAAAGTAAATTTTATTCCTAACTTACATAGTGGAGAGAAAGTTAAACAAAAATTTGAAGGCTTAGGTTCTAATATAAATTAGAAAATTAGTCAAATTTCTTTTGCAAATGATAATTTGCTTATATATAAATTTAAGGAGTTAGAATTACTTAGAGTGGAGGGGATAGCCTCCTTCTGTGCTTCTCTTAAACCAAGATTAGTAACTAGAAAATCCAGGGAAATGAAATATTAATGAGTATATTGAAGAATCTTCAAATAATTAGAGCTGTGCAACAACAGAATTAGAATATAGTTAATGTATTTCAAGCTGTGTTTGGTTACTCATTTTATGTAATAGATAAGTTGTGAAGAACACAAATTCAGTAACAATGACTAAAAGATGCATATCACAGTCATCAATAGAGCTTTCTTTAAATAAACCCAGGTCTGTGGCTATTTCTAGAGTTTCATGTATGATGCCTGTACCCATTCACATAAAAGACAAATGGGCCAGATTATATTTGATATTTACTACAGTTGTAATTTGTTCAATTATTTTTCAGAATGTTTTACTTAGAAATTTTGTTTTTAGAGACAGGCTATAAATAAGTTTCCCACCAAGGTAATATTTTACTCATCTCATACAACTGCCAGACCTAGTTTTTATTTTCCAGGAATTCTCTACTCAGAAGGTGTTTTTGATAGTTAAATTCACCTTAATAACTCATATGTTGCTTTAAGATGAAGTCTTATGTAATGGATCTTAGAAAATTTAGATGTTTTTCTAGTCTAGGTTAAAAGTCAGAATTCCCTGATATGACCAAGAATCCAAAAAGAGATGTTGACGCTTATAAAGTTCCGTTATTAGTTTTACTCTTCAACTTCACCATTTATTATATAAACTGGTCTTTCTGACATTTCTAGTCACCTCATCTCACAATGATGTCATTTTCTCTTTCTTACTGAGTGTCTTCAATCATTGCTTCCTTGTTATTAAACATGCTCTAGTCTTATTTTAGATTTTTTTTTGAGAAGTGAGCTAAAGTTACAAGGATTACTAGTTTGTGGGCCCCAGTAAGGTCACATTAACAATATTTCTTGAATCTTGTTAGCCACTTGTTGTATGATAATAGAAATTAAGACTTCATTTGAAAGTTCTAAGAATTTTGGGGATCTGTAAATCAGGGTACACCTTCCCCAAAATGGATCTGATCCATGGCTCATGCCTGAACTTCATCAGCTTGTAAGCCCTGTTGTTCATCTTGGCTCATTCTGTCTCATCTCCTTCACATAGGATTCGTTTAGGATTGGAAGCAGCAGGCATTCTTCTGGAAGTTTGATGTTGTCAGATTTACATCCTTTCTGTCAGACATTAATGTGCTATCAAGTCCAGCTGTGGTTATGACTGCATCATTCACCCATGGGGCCCCTCAGCTTTCCTGTAATTGAAAGTGTATATGGGTTGAATGGTCTGATGTCATTTCATTCAGCAGCTATACCCACATTTCAGATCTTCCTTGACCCAGAACCACACACTACAGTCTAGGTATATGTAATAGATAAGTTGTGAAGTTGGTGAAGTGGGGAAAATATGTGCAAAGTTTTAGAAGAACTTAATTTTAGACCAGACACCGTGGCTAAGTGTGTAACATTAAATACATCTTTTTATTTATAAGGCCTTGGTTTCCTCATCTACAAAATATCAAAAATCTTGGGTAGTTATTGTAAGTTTCTGGGAGAACATTATTTTAGATATAGGATCTTTGACAGCAGGGACTTCACGGCTACTTTCTCTTCTCCTTATGCCAAACTGGCGCAGTGTTGGACCTTGCATGGTAAAGTGACCAAAATGTTGATCTGTGAGCCCAGAGTTTGAGTTTCAGTCCTGTTCACAGTGAGTTCTGTGACTATAGACAAATTATTTACTTAATTTGTTTCTTTGTCAGAGAATGCTCTTGACAGGGCTTTGCAACTGTGGGGGAAAAAGGATTAAACTATTGATTATATTATTTATATGCTTACATGAAAAGAAGTCTCTTGGATTTTTTCCCTTTGTTTAGCTTCTTGCCTTGTCAAAGGAAAGCTCCAGCGATTTGCTAAGGTATCAAATCTCTAGTATTTATCATCTGTGCAAGATCTTCTTTTACTCAGCAGGAGGAAGGCAATTTTAAATTCTGTGTGTGAATTGTGTTTACTTAACAAAGGTTTTACCTTTCTTTTTTTTTTTTTTCTGGTTGTTTTCCCCATGTCTCTGTGATGCTCTCAGGGGGCTTGCATTAAGCTTATGATGCTTGGCATGATTGATTGTGTTTCCAGTGGCTGGAGACTTTGCTGGGAGCCATGTTTATGTCTTGGAAAATCACACTAATCGAATTCAAAGACACTTATGTGCAGTCTCAAGTAAGAGCCTGGCACTTAGGGGTTTCATCTAGGTCAGGCCTTATAAATTAAGTGATGGTCTCTTTTCTTAAGTCAGTAAATAAAATTCATCAGTGGCCTTACATTGCCTTCACACTCCTGCAACTCAGCCAACCTGTGAGTCAAGCAGCATTTTATTTAATTTAAAGCTAATGTTTTGTGGTAGTTGGAAAACCATTTATTAAAGGCAGAAGATGGGAACACAGACTAATTTAAGAACAATTTCTAAGATCACGGAAAAACTAAAGAAAAGTCATCTTTGAATGTATGTCTCAAATTGTTGGAGAACTATATTTTCTTTTGTACAGAAGGTAATGTACAGTTATCCAATTGCTTCAGATCAAAAGTAGCTTTTAAATGATAAGGTAATGCTGTCATTTTAATTAATTTATTGATTGATTCATTTACTCAAAAGTATTTTTTGAACACCTACTCTGCACTGCATGGCATAGTATGAGGGGCAGAGGCATTGGAAGCAGGCCAACTGTATCTAAATTGTTTGCCGCTTTATTGAGGATGTCATCAAGAGGACATGACTGCCTGAAGCACCCTGAGTTGGACCTGGACAATCGGAGGCTCCTCACCTTCCTCCCCTCTCTTTGAAATGTACACTTGGAACCCCCTTAAAAATGCAATCTTTGGGGGATACAGACCTTTCCTGCCTCGCCCGCTGCTCCCCTCAGCAGTGTATTTCAGTCAGTCTGCCTGTTCTGTTCTCCACTCTGTCTCTGGTGAATCCTCTCACCCTCCCACACATCTGGCCTGTACCCCGGTTCTTGTATAAAATAAATAAATCTTTAAAAAAAAAGAATGCAATCTTTGGAGAGTGAATTATATTATATATGGCTGACTCCAATTAAAGTGGCTCAATAACTTTTAAGACTCTGGTGGAAATGTACAGAGATCTACTCTGTGCTTTCTGATGCTACCCAAGGCAAGCCTTGTATTTGAATTTAATTGCTTATTAAAACTTCTGCCTACCAGTATGGAGTGACCTGTCTTGTCTCTCCTTGCTTTCATTGTAGGGGACCAGTTTCAGACTTCACCCAGAGAACTACCAAAGTCTCAATCCAACATAATTAGGAGATGACTGGTAACACATAAGGAAAACAACCTTTAACAGCCAGGTTATTTTTTAAAAAAATATTTATTAGATAATAGGGATTGGAGAAAACAAGGCAGGTACTGAGAATCAGCCCATAGGGAAGGGTAACAATATTAGGGCTAGAAATTCATTCTTCATGTTTGCCTCTTCCATGATATTACTGGTATGATTTTAAAAACTATGAGGATTAGGTGTGGTACCAGCAGCACAATAGGTGCTTGTATATGTTACAGGGTAGGATGAGGGGGACTCCAGAACTCCCAAACCTGCCCGCTCTAAATAGGTTCTGCCATCTGCCCCATCAAAACATGTTCTAGTGCATAAGACCTTCAATGGAAAGGAACTGTAATGCAATTAGTGTGGGTAAATTCCCAGCCTAACAGGGTTAGCTTAAAGTAGGGCCACCGAGGCCCAAAAGCCTGCCACAAGTCTAGAGTACCTTCTGGTGGAACCTATAAGAATGGGGCAGATGGGGCCCAGCATGTCTGGGATAGAAGGAGCAAAATCAAGATAAAAGCTGCCATTGTTAACCTCCCCACAGGTCTCTCACCCACATCTGTTTCAACCAGTCCCAAGACCAAGAAGCAAGTGCAGCTTCTTCACTTGTCTCTTTGCTCCTTGTGCCTCCTCCAGGTCTTCTCTGGCTCTCCATCCTTCCTCCTTCTTCTTCTCCAGCTTCCTCTCTAACTTCTTCTCCTCCCTGCTCTGCTTCCCTTCCCTTGGTTGGGGCAGGGAACCTGGAACCTCCCATTTTCCTGAGGACCCCCCTGTTACATATATGATAATCTCTTCGCACTATTGAAGAATATATATTCTTCTCAGATCACAGAGGGTAGAATTATGTCTGTATTATTGATTGCTATATTCTAACATAGAACCTTCCCAAGGCCTGTAAACAATTTATTTATTTATTTATTTATTTATTTTATTTATTTATTTTTTAAATAATAAATTTTATTGTTATATTCCCCATATAATTGCAGCCCCCCCATTCTGACCCCAATCCCTCCCCTCCCGCCCCCGCCCCCCTAAAAGTGTCTCTGGTTCATAGTTTTTTGTTGATTTTGATTTTCACTTTCTTATAGTTATTCATTTTCGTGGTCCCTTATTTAAGTTTTCTAGATTCCTGTTATGAGTGAGTCCATCCGGTATTTTTCTTTTTCTTTTTGGCTTATTTCGCTGAGCATGATCCCTTCCAGCACCATCCATGTTGCTGCAAATTGCATGTGTTTATCTTTTAATGAGTGGAAATGAATATATAGGCAATGGAAACATATTGATTGAAGATTTAAGAAATTTTTGAAGATGTTGTAGGCAGAAATCTTGCATTAGATGAGATATTGGTCTGTATGATATTTATGAGAAAACAAATTTGCAAAGTCAGAGATTAGGGACTGCAGCCACTAACATGTGAAGTGTGGTTTATTGAGGAAGAAGCCATAAGCAAATAGTTAGCAGGACTCGGCAATTCTCACACCATGGAGAGATGTGTTCTGCTGGAGCACTGTTAGATATTCAGCATTTGAAAGTCCTGCAGGGGAGAGGTTTTATTCCCATCCTTATTTACATTCTTTAGGGAAACTGGAAACAAAAGAGTATTTTATCAACATGGGAATAAAAGGAGCTTTCTGGTCAGGAAAATTTGAACTTTGAACTTTGGAAATTCACAGAATTGTCTAGGTTAGTTTGTATACTATAACCAGTATTGAGAGAAATTACAGTGCTAAAGTGTAAAGGGGAGAGGGAAACATAGGGGTTGTCTAGCAAGTAAATGATTGTCTTTCCTCACTGTCACTGCTGCTGCATTTGAAAATGTCATAAGGTCCTTGATGCTACTTGGGACTGAGATTTCTTTGTATTAAGGAATCTTAGGTTTGTTTCTTCTTCATTCTTTCATTAATGAGTCTGTGGAAATACATTATCTACTGTTAAGAAATGATCTTTCTGGGGAATTTCTAGGTGTAACCTCAGCTTAGATTCAGTTTGGGGAATTATTAGGAAGTCACAATGTGAGGATGAAGAAGCCAAAGTAAATATTGAGAAGAAATCTGCAGGACGGGTGATAATATTAGAAGTCAATATTTAAAAACTACTGGTATATGTATTAAGATAGAAATAAAAAACAGCCTAATGTTGGTTAAATTGAGGATGGATTTACTAGGGATCTGGTGTACCTACAGATATTAGCAATATACAGTAGTGACTTGGACAAGAAAAAGCTAGATTTATATGGAAGTTTTCTGGTTTCTGACTTTTAGATGTAGCTTTCTTAAATTAGGTTATTCACTCACTAGCTGCTGCACTGAATTAAGGGAAAGAAAACTTAAAGTATGGATTGGATGCTAATGGTTCCCTCTGCAAGTTGATTTGTTCTTATTTCAAAGTGATACATGGTTAGTGGGGAGCTAAGGAAATAAGTGATCTTTCTACATTTCCATGAAATAGATTCAGGATAATCTTGGACATAATTTTCTTTTTTTTTGCTAACTAAAACTCAGATTTCTACAGTCAGACACTTTTTCTCTTCATTATAAGTATTTGTATAAAAAGTTAATTTGTGTGGATTTAATTTGTTTACATATATTTACATATGACTCATTAAAGTATGCTTTCCAAGAGTCATATGCAACTGTTTGAACATTTTAAGTCCTTCTGGAAGATGAAAATATTTTTTTTGCCAAATGAGAATAATTTTTAAAACCCTGAAGTTTGGGTTATTGTGTGACTAACTCCTGAATATGGAAAAATATTTTATGCTGTCCACAACACATAAAAACAGAGTTTCAAGGTCAACCCTTTCTCTCAAATATGTACCTTCTTATTTGTACCCACATCAAGGCTTTATGAAGTCAAAGTAAACACAACCACCACAAAAAACTTGCATGATAAATTCAAGAGGGGCATATATTTTAATTTCATATTTGTGAAACTCCAGGTACTTGCCAATATTTACTAAATACTTCCTGTACAAGACATGGTATTTGGTCTACCATACCAAGATTTTGTATGAACTATGATCTTTGCTATCAAAAAATTATTATTAACTAAAACTTCAAAGAGTTACTTACTATGTCTCTGGTGCAAATTCATTATCTTTAAACCTTCATGTATTATTTTTTATCCTGTCATGAGGATAATTGCAACTATCTTTTGTTGAATACATCATTATACTATGTGTTCAGTGGGTTAAGTGCATAATTTCATTAAAAGTTGTGTGGTCACCTTTTTTGGTGGATAGTATACCCATTTAACAGATGGAAACCACTCTGAGGTATTGGTTAACTTTCCAAGGCTGTTTGACTTGAAACCTTAACTCATTATCATTAACCACTTTCAACAAGTTGAATGAATGATCATATCCTTAGAAGTGAAGGCCAGATGATAGAAGATTCTAGATTTTTTTTTAAATAACTAATGTAGAAAATAGTCATCTTTTTAAAGAAAAATGCTGATAAAACAGCCCAATGAAGCACAGAGCAAAAGTTTCCTCCATTATTGAATAAAGGCAGTAGGGCCATAAAATCAAACATTTAGAAGGAGGTATAATGTTTAACTGCTTTGTCTGGAATATTTTAATTAACAGTATGATACTATTGAATGATTTCAGGTATTTCCAAAGATATTTTAGCCGCTTAATTAATCTTTTTTTTTATTCTGACACTTGATAATGGCCACATAAGTAATCTGAATTATTGAAATAACCTTTGCTATTATCTAAACCCTCATATAAACCACTTCATTGGCTAACAGAATAGTGAAAATTATAATCTGAAAAAATAAAAAGCAATCTTGTTATATTCATTATCTGCATTTTTGCCTGTAACTGAAGTGAACAGAAAAGCTGATTGCTTCCCCCATATTGTGGGATTCTGAATCAAGGATGATTTGGGCTTTACAACTTAGATCCCCAAACACAGAATTTGAAATGAGCCCTAGGGAATGTGAAGAAGAGGTCACTTTCCACTAGGATGAAAGAAATTGTGTTAGGTGACATTATTCTTAAGACACTCAGATAATTTTGGCTGCCCCAAAGAGTTCCATTTGTAGTTTCATCATTTTCCTTCTTGGTAATGATATTTATTTAAATAAATGCATGATCCTAAGTCCAGGAAATACTGCAGTCATAGTTACATTGATCTTTCTTTGATTTCACTGGACCATCCCATTATGTTTTAAATTTGGTGCATAATATTATAGAAGAAAAACCAATTACATGTCAATCTAAGCCTGAAGAAATTATGCTAACAGAGTAATTAAAAAGTTTATTTTCTATTATCAGAGGTGCTGAGTCATCTTGCTACTTAAACATTCCATTTTGCTTTTTTTAAGAAAGGAATGCTCAAGATAAACTTTGAAGAAATAGAAATTTCAATAAAAATAAAAAGGTGGAGTCTCTTAAAAAATAAAGAACTTTCATTAACCTTGCTTGACTTAACCAATCACACTATCTACTAGTTGTAATAAAAGTAATATAATTTTGACCTAATTACACCCATCAAATTATTTATAGCAACAAATAATAATGTGGAAATAATCCCTACTGTATTAGTCAGAATACATATGTTATTTCTCTGATAATAAACAACTCCCAATGTTAGCAGCTTGAATAAAAAAGTACATTTTTTTGCTCATACTACTTTTCCATTACGAGTAAACAGGGGATTCTTTCATTGTAGTTATTCGGAGATTCAGAATAGTTACTTGAAAATTGGTGATCTTCTTGAAAATTGGTGATCTTCTTGCCAGAGGGAAAGAAAAAAACTTCTAGAGGGTTTTGCAGTGATAATTAAATTCTTGCCACGAATATAGCATGGATGATTCTACTCACAACACATTAATGAAAACTCATCATTGTCATCATCTCTTGCCCTTCCTTTACAATCTGCAAAGGAAACAAGAATGGGAATCATATAAATGACATGGAAGAGGGAAGAAATTTGTGGAAGTGAAAATTGTGGCTAGAGAACTGATGACTAACAAAAACCCCTCTAGTCACTTAACATTTGATTCACTAGTCTCTCTTCGCATGATATCCATTGCTTCCTCTCCAAGAAGGGCCACTCCAAATCACCCCTTACTCACAATTTCAGTCTCGAAAATCATGATCTCTAGATCCAGGATCTTATGAAACGGAAAGAAAAGTTTTATACTCCTAAAAGTCTAGCATAAAATACAGGAACCACAATAAATACTTCCAATAAATTTTCCATAAAGAAAGATTGGAAACACAGTTATTTTTATGAATTTTGCTAATTGTATAACAAAACCCCACTGATAAAAAAAAAAATTGAATATCTCCTGTCTTGGAGATGAAGACTTGCTTCCTACCCTTCTCCAATTCAATATTCTTTATGAATCTTGGCTCTGTTATCCTCCTGGCCATATTTGAAAGAAAAATGAAGACTGAGCTCTTGTTGGTGACTGAGCTGGTTTCTCATCTGGCTTCCTTCCTATCTGTAGAAATTTAAAGATTCAAAGGTCTTTTTGGATTTTTGGCAGTTGAAGTCTCTTTAGTCCAAAGTGATTTTTTTTTTTTTTAATCATAATATCCCAACCGGAGATGTCTTTAGCTTTTGCTCTATTTGATTCCAGTAAGAAACATATACCCATAGCCAAACCCATGTTATATACTACTCTTTGTGATATCTATTTACTTTACTTTCTCAACTAAATTGCAGCTACCTTGAGCCCATGAGATTTTAGTAGGAGAACCATATTGCTAACATCTATTTGGGAGTCATTTTGTAGAACTCCCAGCATACTCTGAACACCTCCTCTATCCACTGAATCTCTTAATTCATTCAGCCATTTAACAACTGCCAGTGATGACCAGACTCTTGGTTTGGTCTTTGCCACAGGCTGCCATTTTATTGGCCTTTGTCATCCAATATATTTTCTAAATTTTTTGTTTACTATTTTTTTTTTAGCAGTGATTTTTCCAAGGCTACTTTCCAAAATTTTGGTACTGCCCTAATCTTTTTTATTACTACTAACAAACTGATCATTTTTTTCCCAGTTAATTTTCTAGTACTCTTGTCAAATGCTACCCATAGCAGTCATCACATACTATTGATGTTCTGTTTTTCCTGTAAAGCTGCAACTTCTCTGGGTAAATTTCAAATAAATAAGGTGACATTTTAACCAAATGTTGTATTTTTGTATAATGTTAACTACCATTTTGCTATCCTTCAATATTACTTTTTTCTTTAGGCATCACCCAGTCATAATCAATGTCATGCATTTTAGATTTTATACTTCCTTTTAATCAATAAGGTGAAACTCTTCTGCTGTAAGCATTAACCTCCAAACCTCAGTGCTCTAAGCAACAAATTCTGTCCCTCTAATACCATATGTTCATCATGAGTCAGTTGGATAACTTTCCTCATTGAGTGATAGACTTATCTCCTGTGCTAACTGAAGAGGGAATAAGTTGCCCTTGAGGCCACCAATAAATGTTTAGCCTAAGAGGGGCTTCCATCCATTGGTCAGAATATAAAAGCAGCTTATCACAGAGAAAATTTTGCTGTGTGTTCTGAAGAGTGAGGAAAAAACATTCGTGAAGTGTTTGATGAGACTCTTCTGTCAAATCTTATATCATCCAGCAAGTACTATTAGACTTTTATTTCAAAAACATCTGCAATTTAACTATTTTTCATCATGTCTTGCACTGCCATCATAGTCCTATATTATTTCCATAACCTCTTGATCTCTTTGAAGCACTGTGATATTATTTTCCTGGGCAAGGAAAATCCCTTCAATTTAATTGGATTAACTTTCAGTGTTTCTTAAATGCTAGGAATTACTCTAGTCATTGGGAGAAAGATTGGTGATAGATAAAGGAGAGAAGAAAGCAAGCTACAAATATGAAGGGGAAAACTAGTCTCTAGCATTTTATAATACTCTGGAAGTATACAGTTTGGAAGAAGAAATATAAAATCTGAAGGACACATGGAGTCATTTATTAGGTATGTAATACAAGGTTATGAATGAATTTCAGAATTTAAAGATACTTTTCATTCTTTTATCCACCTTTCTGATTAATTAGGCGAAGAACAGAAGGCTCAAAGCATAGTTGTCATAAAGTAAATGGATCTGCTAAGGGGTATGTTGAGATGATGATATCAGGCCTGTGAGGAAGAAGAAAGAGATCAAGGAGTGATTTGGATTGGACACAACTTGAAGCTTTGATATAGGAAATATCAATAGAGAGATAAGAAGTGGGGATAGGCTGCTTCCGGCTAAAGACAATATACAAGGATGCCAACACAGTAGGAAGGATAGTCCTTCAGGAGATTGTTATTCATTTATGCTTCTAGGCAGGTGGGTTCTATTATTACATCATATTTGGTCAATACATAGATTTGCTGACTCAGGGAGCTATGGGGCATGTAGGTCTGTCTTGTAGGGGTAAAGGCAGGGACTAGGCAGGCATTTAAGATTTGAACTAAGTTTTGTAGGATTCCACTCTATACTAATATCTCCATTACACTAGAAAACAAACTTAGGATGGAGACATCTCTAGTCTTGTGCCCCGGGTTGCTGATACTTAAGTAATGGTTGCTTAGGTGATGATTGGTTTAAAGGACATATATGGTCAAATCTGCAAGTTGAAGCAAGAAATGGAAGTTTGGGAAGGGAGTGACTGAGACAGTGGATTTGTCCCTGATTATAGGAAAACTTAGTGGAATAAAAACAGCAAAAAGCTTCATTTTCTGACTAAAATTTGTCTTGACCAATTTTTACTACACCCTACTTTAAAAAGACATTTGTGAGAGAGACTACCAAATCAAAGAAGACAAACTTGAAATGAGTAATTGGCTTAACTCTTTCATGACATTTTCAAACATCTTAAATATGGAGGCCCCGTGGGTTGCAGCGTTTTGCTCTAGGCAGGTCACATCACACAAATGATGATTAGCTAAGGCACGGCTGGAGCCTGACTCTCTTGCCTGCCAAGACTGCACACCCACCTACTGTGCTGCCTCTCCCAATTTTAATTAAATGTGCATATGTTCTTGTTTTGCTTTTGTCCTTTTTCTGTCTGAATTCATCTTTCCCATGTTTGCACCCTATTTATTACTCTGAAATGCCCTGAGAATGGTGTTGTTTTAAAACATTCCATAATAGACTTTGTACTCAAACAAATATGTTTTATTTAAACCCACTTGGGCAAAATACTTAAAATTTCTGATGCGTTTTTTTGAATAGAGTGTAATGTAGTTAGGTACTGTGGGCCCCACACTGAGGAGAGAGTGCCAATATTTTGGGCCAGTGGTGGCCAGGGTATTCTTTTTTTTCCCCTATAACTCACTCCATTCATTGAGAACCAGGTGGTGGGTGCACTTCGACACTTGGGTCTCAATACCTGACGGGAAGAATCTTAATGTTACCTCCATTAAAATAGTAAATAAATAATTTTTTTAAAAGTTGAAAAAAATAGAAGCAGGAATGAGTTTTCTTGGTTTGGATTGGAAAAAAAGAACATGTAATCTGCCAAAACAGATCCTTCTGCTATTTTCTTGGTTGATCTGGTCTTTACATGCAGAGTTTCATCTATTGATGAGGTTAAAATATATGTCACAGTTTGTATTCCTGCAGTGTAGAGGGGGAAGGGTCAGGTTTCAAGGAGAATAATTGTGACCTGACAGGTAATTGTGTGTCTAGAGGGAAGGAAAGAACATCTTGTCCTTGACCCAGAGGATTATGGTCACCCCCGCCCTGCCCCCCACCAAATTTGATATTTGCATGACTGTTTGATTCCTCTATCTCATAGGATACAAAATTTAAATGACAAAGGGCTGTCAAATCTGGGTAAACATCAGCTCCAAAAGCTTATTTTTATAAAGGACAAAGTTTACACAAAGTACTAAACAGAAAACTTGGTGCCAAGTTGATGTTCAATAAATTAAGGTGTATGTGTGTGTATGCTTTCCCGTCCTTGCATATAATTTCTCCGTTAATGTTAGTGCTGTTTATGTTTGTCAGAAATTGCATGGAATGAAACAGAAGGAGTGCATTCAAACCTTGATTGGCAAACTAACTGTTATGCCATTTCCTAAATATGATCCCTAAAACATTTGCTTTTTCCTTCGTCAGATAAATAGAGGAGATTGTGACAGCCTCAGAGTTAGTGAAAGCAAACCGTTGGCTCAAGTAGTCTACCAGTACTCCCTATATACTAACCCTGAATTGTATGAATTAAGGATTCGAGTTGCAAATTAAAGAAACTTAACTAAAGTAGAATTTTTTTAAAGATTTATTTATGTATATAAGAAGTGGGGTGTAGACCAGAGTTGTGGGAGTGAGAGGATTCACCAGAGACAGAGTGGGGAGCAGAACAGGCAGATTTACAGAAATACACTGTTGAGGGGAGCAGCGGATGTGATAGGAGAGGTCTGCTGCGCTGTGTGGGTTAGCTCCCTGCCTGGGGATTGAACTTATGTTGCAGTGACTGGCAGTAGCTTGATAGCACTGAAACTTTAATCTCTGCACCACTAGGGAAGCCCACGAAAGTATAATTTTTTAGAAGCCTCTTAGAGTATCTCAAGGAATTTTTAAGGCCAAGTTGGAGAACCAGGGCTCAAGAAGGCAGGTGCCCTGAGGACAACAGCAAAAGGAATAGTGAACTTGATTCTTAGTCCAGCCAATGTATGATCTGTTCTTTCCTCTCAGTCAGCCTAACAGCCTAATAATTCTCCTGTTTCGTTGTTATTGACATAAGTTCAGTCATTTATCTGACATGAGTCAGCAGGGATGTAGTCACTAACAGCTTGACTCTGTGGCCTTTGTTTTAGGCAGTCACCTCAAAAGTTGTTTTTTTGAAATCTTCAAAAATAACCAATAAGATAATTACAGAGGAATTTACTAATGGAGACTTTAGCTTGCTCAACGTGTTTTTGTGTGAAGATCTAATGGCAAATTTCTTTTTATGCTTAGGTGGAAGAAAACCTCATTTCTTCTCATTAAGTGGGTTGCTTTTCTCGTAAACAATGAAAACTACGTTTCATATTTTATATCTTCTGTTGCCTTCTGTTGCCAAGTTCAGAAAGAAATGTTATTTTCTTATTTTTCATAACCCATCTCAGTCAGAATTTTTTACCAATTCCCCACCACTATTGTTTTCTTATTCTTTTTTTTTTTTTTTCTGGTGATAATTGGTTTTGCTATTATCACTATCATTGTTTGAAGAGTTTCAAATGTGTTTTGGAGTGGATGTTTTAACAAATAGAAATCATTAAAAAATCAAATTCTGAGGAATTAACAGACTTCAGATTTATGGATATGATCAATTAAGCAGTTATATTTATTTACCACGATGTCTTTCTAACCTCTATAAAGGCAGCTGAATTTGAATACCAATCTTACCTTAGTAGAACATTGCTAATAGAGAACTCATGTACCTAGAGGCCCAAGTATCATTGTATTTCCTTTGTTTTCTAGTCCTTAGTTTGTCATATTTTAATTTTTTACTCTGTTACTTCATCTGGTTATTGAATCTTTGGCGATACTCTCCATTTAATTCTGGACATTGAAATATAGCATATTGATCAAGAGAAAGAACTATGTAATTAGTCTGATTTAAATTTAATTCCTAGCTTTGATATTTGCACAGTTTTGTCACTTTGAGCAAGTTATCTAAGTTTCAGTTCACATTTCTGTAAATATGAGATGTAAATACCCACCCAATCAGGTTGTCATATAGCAAAACATAAAATATTTTATATTATACTCTTACCATGATGTAAGGCAGGAATTAAGTAGCTGTTGTGACTGCGGCAGTGGTAGTGTTTGGTGTACCTCTACTGAAGGTTATTAAAAATCCAGTAATTTTCAGTGGTTTCTAAGGCTTTACTGGTCTTGCTTTGTTATTGTTTTGTTTACTTTTTTTTTTTTATCTCTCCACTGCTATTTGCTGCTCTGTATTGACTTCCTTTTGATTTGATTAGAATTCATCACTGTATGCTGACTTGACACCCTCCACTTTACATTTTATAATCTTTTATTTTTTTTAAAGATTTATTTTTTTTAAAGATTTATTTATTTATGCAAGAACTGGGGTATAGGCCAGAGGCATGGGAGGGTGAGAGAATTCACCAGAGACAAAGTGGGGAGCAAAACAGGCATATTGACTGAAATACGCTGCTGAGGGGAGCAGTGGGCAGGACAGGAGAGGTCTGCTGCACCATGTGGGTCAGGTCCCTGGCTAGGGATAAAACTGGTGCCGCAGTGGCTGCTGATAGGTCCATAGTGCTACGGCCTAACTCCTTGCGCCACCAGGGAGGCCCATTTTATAATCTTTCAAAATTATTTATCACATGTGTTTGTCTTTTCAGATAAGCATAAGCTCCAAGAGGGAAGGGGAAATGAAGGTTGTCCTCTCCTTTGTATTATCACCTGCACAAGCATGATGCCTGCAGCACAGGAGGGATTTAACATAGGTTCATTGATCTGAATTACACTTTCTGCCACTTTCTCTAGTCTGTACCGTGTGCTCCCTTGGTCTCACCTTATCTTGGGTAGGTTTTGCAGCTTTTCTTCCCTTAAGGCTACTTACTTCTTTTTCTGCTCTCTCTGTGTGCCGTAACTACCTTCCTTTGTTCTGAAATCCTTGGTCATCATTACAATCCTCATAATAAGCAGGTCCATAGGAAATCTTGTCATCTGGGCAGGAAAGACTGATTTTCTGCTGTGCACGAGGAAGGAAATGATCCCCAAGAAAGCAGACAAGCAACCAACCAGCCAACAAAAACATTTACCTTGAGTGCCCAGTTTTCTGGTGCTTTAAATTTTTTTCAAGCAGCAGCCAGAGTTAAGAACATTCAAGTCTATAGGCTGAGTCAGGACTGCCGCCTCAGCACTTTCACTTATAACCCTTTACTGCCCACTGTATGAGTTACAGTGGCACATTATCATCTTAACTGCCTTTTAATGGTAATGATGATGTCCTGCAAATTGAGAAAAAAGTGTGTGGTTGTTAATTCCTAGGAGATTATAGACCCAATAACTGCCGTTATTAGTTCCAGGATGATTGCCAATAATGCAGCATCACTTGGGCTCCATTAGGTGCAATCTTTAGAGCTCTAAGAATCATCTAAATCCCTAGACCATTATGCTTAACTTAGACCAAGGCAACTGTGATGACAAGCACAACTGGGGTTCAGTCAACAGGTATCTAAATTGGGAAATAATTGCCTTATATTAGCAAAATACCCTTCTGAAAAATAAGTCAGAAAGTGTTCTTAAAGGTTAGAAATTGTGGGAAAATAAATGTTACTCCTTCCACCTCCCCCTCCATTAGTTCATAAGCCATTTCTATGCAAACAAGATTCTGAGGGAGCTTCAGATGGCTGGCTAATTAGTGACCTTCACATTGAACCTCACAGCCATTCTTACATAGGGAATGTAGACATTTCTGCCTGTTCTATAGATTCTATCATATTCAGTTCATAGAAAGCATCAGTGTATCTTGCGTTTGTTCTAATTGATATTTCTTCCTTAAGTCTGAGCTAAAGAACATTAACCCATTTATGTATATGGTGAAGCCATTAAGTTATTCAGAAGAGAAAACATTTAAAAGTAGGAAATTCAGATTTTAATAACAACTAGGAATTCTTGAATACTAAATTGTAAATTGGAAAAAATGTGGCTTTGATATTACATACATCGACTTAGCCATTTTCTACATTGAAAACCTTGTGCAAGTCACATCTCTGAGACTAATACTTAGTTTGTCATATTATTGTTGGGACTAAATGAGATAATTTATGCAAAATCTCCAGAACATTCAGAAGAAGATGAAAAGGCAAAGAGGTAAGAAGAGAACAGGTGTGTGGGTCAGAACTGGGGCTAGGTTTTGCAAAGACTTTGGGAGTTCTGATGCATAGGACCAACATTGTATGAAAATAATTCATCAGAGATAAAGAAGTTTTGGAAAAGAATCACAGTGTCTTTCAAGTCCCTTCATTGACCTAAATATATAAAGGTAATATTTTAAATTGTTTGGAATATTTCTTTTTTATTGTGCATATTTTCTTTTAATATTACATATATTGTGTGTCTGTACACACAATACACAAATACATTTAAAAATAAAAGTTAACTTATATATGGCTTTGGGTCCCACTTTCTTTGAAACTTAACATTTTACTATAAATACTGTTACATATTGAGTAAAACCTAAATTGTCTTTCTCAGGAGAGCAGGAAAGAAATTATAACAGAGGTGACTAAATAGCATAATCTGATTTCAATAACTATTCAAATGACTTCATTTTTAATGGCTGCTTAGTGTTCTATTAGATGGATGTGTAATTGCTTATTTGATCTCTTCTTTATTGTTTCTCTACATATCATTTTTCATATATATTTTCTGCACTAGTCTAGTTTCTTTTAGTAAATGTGGCAATCATGTGGAACAGTCTTGAGAAAATTCAGATGGACAAATTTTGACAGCAGCTTGAACTATCCAAAGTCTTGACTTGGTCAATTTATAACTGTTGCCCCTTTGATTACAAATGACTGATTTTTTTGAGCCATAGTGTGATAAATTAATTGTTCAACTATTTTTAAACTTATTTTAATTTGAAGTTTGTATTTTTACTTCCCATATTTGCACATGTTCCACACATGCTCCATCAAACCATTTGTGTTAATACCCTATCTACTTCCCTCTCCCATTTCTTCCTCCTCCCCCACTTCTGTCTGGTAACCAGAAAATTCTTAAACTAAGTTCAATATTTGCTTTTGCTGTATTTTGCCAATGTATGGGTTTTGGGGTGGGGGGGCTGTTTATATTCCACAAATGAGTGAAAACCATCCAATATCTATCTTTTACTTTATCACTTATTTTATTTAATTACCTCAAGGTCCATCCATTTTGTCCCAAGAAACACACTTCATTTTTAAAAATTGCTGTGTATTATTCTATTGAGTATGTATTCCACAGTTCCTTTATTGATTCATCTATTTATGGGCACTTAGACTTGTTCTATGACTTGGCAATTATGGATAGTACTGCTATGAACATAGGCCTACATAAGTCTTTTCACAGTAGAATTTCCACTGACTGGGAGAACATTTTTGCACAAAACACTAATGATAAAGAGCTGATCACTAAAATCTACAAAGAGCTGATGAGACTCAACAAAAACAAAGAAAGTAATCCAGTCAAAAAATGGGCAGAAGAGCTAAAAAGAAACTTCTCTGAAGAGGAAATGCAAATGGCCAACAGGCATATGAAAAAATGTTTAATATCACTTGTAATCAGGGAAATGCAAATCAAAACTACCATGAGATACCATCTCACACCAGTGAGAATGGCACATATTAAAAAAACTAGCAACAACAAATGTTGGCGAGTTTGTGAGCTGCTGGTGGGAGTACAAACAGGTCCAACCACTATGGAAAGCTGTGTGCAGAATTTCATATTTTGGATGTAAATACCTATAAAGGTATTGCTGAACACCTGTAATATTTTAGATTATTTTTTCTTGAGAAATCTCCACACTGTGTTTTACAGAGGCCTCACCAACTTGCATTTCTGCCAATGAGGATGAGTCCTTTTTTCTTCATATCCTTGTCACATTTGTTGTTTTTATTCTATTTGATATGGGCCATTATCAGAATGGTGATGTGGTATCTCATTATGGTTTTGATTTGTATTTGCCTTATAATAAATGAAATGAGCCATTTCTTCTAACTTTCTAAGTACTACGGTTCTGGAAAAAAAAAAGAACAAAAATTATAAAGCAGCCTATATTTCTGATCTAGAAGGTCTTTTGATGGTAACATACAATAGATATAAATAGGCAGATGTAGTGCTTCCGCTGGTGGCACAGGCAGTTGAGCGCAGCACTGTGGAGCTGTCCACAGCCTCTGCGGCACCGGTTCGATCCTGGCCGGCCGGCCAGCTACCCACATGGTGTGACAGACCTCTCCTGTCTCACCTGCTGCTCCCCTCGACAGTGTATTTCGTCAGTCTGCCTGTTCTGTTCCCCACTCTGTCTTTGAATCCTCTCACACTCCCGTGCATCTGGCCTGTATCCTGTTCTTGTATGCATGAATAAATAAATCTTTAAAAAATTTTTAAAAAGTAAATAGATATATGTAAAAATTACTTGTTTGCCCAAAATTAAGAATACAGGTAGTCTAAATATTGTTGAGTTGTAGTTATGCTTTGTCTCTGAAGGGAAAACTTTACCAACTTCCCACTTGCTTCTTAGTGAATGTCTCGCAACTTGAGTCTACAATATATCTCATGCAAACACACCCTCACAGAAACATCCTGAAGAATCCCAGCCAAGTTGATATATAAAATAATCATTATGAGTAGGCTAGGACTTATGTCAAATAATCTCATATGTCTAGTGTGTATTGGATATGCAATATGTAATATAATAGAATCTATAATGTATAATATACAATGCACTGATCACATTTCTATTTCCAGTTGTCTACATCTATTTCTCTTTCTTTGCCTAGCTCTGTACCTATTTCTGTATATATTCTGTGTCTATCTCTGTATTTCTCTCTCTCTCTATCATAAATCACCCATTCTCATAAAATAGTCTCATATAAATGTAACTATATACACACAATAAATCTCACATAGACACATATAATGAAACATTTAATATACGTAATTGCATTAAATTGTATTTAAAAGAGCACATATAGTATAATTTTTCATTCTTTTTCTCTAATGGTGAAATCTTAAGGCAACTCTTCTGTACTATTTGGATCCCCTTTCTGTGTTGTCTTGGAATTATGCCATCTCCTAATCTTTTTATTTTTTAATATCACCTTCATTTCTATTGAAATGATTCTTTCAATATAAAAATTTTATATTGCCAACCTTATGCCATAGTGGGCTCTGGACTTCAGCTGTGTATTTTCAAACCTTAGCCTTAACCAGTGCCATCCTGAAATCCAGCTTGCATTGGCTTGTAAGAGGAGCTCCTGTACATCCCTTCCTAATTCTGTGCTCAGAGCTAGTTTGTTGGTAGTTTGAAATTGGCTCTGGTGGGAATATTTACAACACAGAAATTGACAAACTCTACAAAATAGGGATTTTCCGCTCCTTTCTAGGGAGTCAGTTGTTAAATCAACATTTACTAGCATGCTACTAGCCTTAACATTTATAAGTGATAATCTTGGAGAAGTAAACATTCTATGACACAATTTTTCACTTTAGAAGTGAAGAAAATTATAATTCTCTCTTCAGTCTGGGTTTTGTATCCGTCTGACCTGTTCTCATCATTCTTTGAACACTTTCTTACTTTCTGACACAAAAATATAACAAAGTCATGCTGCATTTTCCCATTCCCGCCCTGGAATTGTATATTTTTTCCCAGAGAGTCATGATTTTTTATTGTATAAAATAGCTTTTGGAAACTATGATTTGGGAAATAGGTATCAATATTTATTGGGGTTATTGCTATTTAGTCTGCTCAGTAGACAGAAGTGAAGAGTTACATCTATACTTACAGATATTTGCATATCTAACTGGGCATATTTAAGTATGTGTTTTTATACTTCTATCTCTGCTGTGTATTTTTTTTTAATAATAAATTTTATTTTTATATTCCCCATACAATTGCAACCCCCCCATTCTGACCCCAATCCCTCCCCTCCCGCCACCCACCCCCCAAAGTGTCTCTGGTTCATAGATTTTTGTTGATTTTGATTTTCACTTTCTTATAGTTATTCATTTTCCTGGTCCCTTATTTAAGTTTTCTAGATTCCTGCTATGAGGGAGACCATCCGGTATTTTCCTTTTTCTTTCTGGCTTATTTCGCTGAGCATGATCCCTTCCAGCGCCATCCATGTTGCTGCAAATTGCATGTGTTTATCTTTTTTGAATGCTGGGTAATATTCCATGGTATATATGTACCACATCTTCTTGATCCAGTCATCTATTTTTGGGCATTTGGGCTGTTTCCAAAGCTTAGCTATTGTAAATAGTGCTGTTATAAACATAGGGGTGCAGGTGTTCTTTGGAATTGATGTTTCTGTGTCCTTTGGGTAAATACCTAGGAGTGGAATTGCTGGATCATATGGAAGCTCTATGTTTAGTAGGTCCAGAAATCTCCACACAGCTCTCTCATAGTGGTTGGACCAGTTTGCACTCCCACCAACAGTGCAGAAGAGTTCCTTTTTCTCCACACCCTCGCCAACATTTGTTGTTGCTAGTTTTTTTATATGTGCCATTCTCACTGGTGTGAGATGGTATCTCATGGTAGTTTTGATTTGCATTTCCCTGATTACAAGTGATGTTGAACATTTTTTTCATATGCCTGTTGGCCATTTGCATTTCCTCTTCAGAGAAGTTTCTTTTTAGCTCTTCTGCCCATTTTTTGACTGGATTATTTTCTTTGTTGTTGTTGAGTCTCATCAGCTTTGCAGATTTTTGTGATCAATCCTTTATCATTAGTGTTTTGTGCAAAAATGTTCTCCCGGTTGGTGGGGTTTCTCTTTGTTTTTGTTATTGTCTCTTTTGCTGTGTAAGAAGCTCTTTAATTTGATGTAGTCCCAGCTGTTGATCTTTGCCTTCACTATCACTGCTTTGGGTGATGTGTCTGTAAAGATGTCTTTGATGTGCATATCCCGTAGTGTTTCGCCTATATTTCCTTCTATGTATTTTGTGGTTTCAGGTTTTATGTCTAGTTCTTTAATCCATTTTGAGTTGGTTTTTGTGTATGGTGTGAGATAGTGGTCAAGCTTCATTCTTTTGCATGTAGCGACCCAGTTTTCCCAGCACCATTTATTGAACAAACTTTCTTTGCTCCAATGCATATTCTTTGCTCCTTTGTCAAATATTAGTTGACCATAAATCTGTGGGTTTATTTCTGGATTTTCTATTCAATTCCATTGGTCTGTGTGTCTGTTCTTGTTCCAATACCATGCAGTTTTGATGATTATGGCCTGAAATCTGGGAGTGTGATGCCTCCATTCCCTTCTTTTTTTTTTTTTTTTTCAGGAGAGCTTTGGCTATTCGGGGTTTTTGGTGATTCCATATGAATTTCATCAATAATTGTTCTATTTCTTTGAAGAATAACATTGAAATTTTGATTGGAATAGCATTGAATCTGTATATTGCTTTTGGTAGGATGGCCATTTTATTTTATTTTATTTTTTTTTTTTAAATATTAAATTTTATTTTTATATTCCCCCATACAATTGCAAACGCCCCATTCTGACCCCAATACTTCCCCTCCCGCCCCCACCCCCCAAAAAGTGTCTCTGGTTCATAGTTTTTTGTTGATTTTGATTTTCACTTTCTTATATTCATTTTCCTGGTCCCTTATTTAAGTTTTCTAGATTCCTGCTATGAGTGAGACCATCCGGTATTTTTCTTTTTCTTTTGGCTTATTTCGCTGAGCATGATCCCTTCCAGTGCCATCCATGTTGCTGCAAATTGCATGTGTTTATCTTTTTTGAATGCTGAGTAATATTCCATGGTATATATGTACCACATCTTCTTGATCCAGTCATCTATTTTGGGCATTTGGGTTGTTTCCAAAGCTTAGCTATTGTAAACAGTGCTGCTATAAACATAGGGGTGCAGGTGTTCTTTGGAATTGATGTTTCTGTGTCCTTTGGGTAAATACCTAGGAGTGGAATTGCTGGATCATATGGAAGCTCTATGTTTAGTAGGTCCAGAAATCTCCACACAGCTCTCTCATAGTGGTTGGACCAGTTTGCACTCCCACCAACAGTGCAGAAGAGTTCCTTTTTCTCCACACCCTCGCCAACATTTGTTGTTGCTAGTTTTTTTAATATGTGCCATTCTCACTGGTGTGAGATGGTATCTCATGGTAGTTTTGATTTGCATTTCCCTGATTACAAGTGATGTTGAACATTTTTTCATATGTCTGTTGGCCATTTGCATAGGATGGCCATTTTAATAATGTTTATTCTTCCAATCCATGTGCAGGGGATGTCTTTCCATTTCTTTGTATCTTCTTCTATTTCTTTTAACAGTGTTTTATAGTTTTCTTTGTAAAGGTCCTTTACCTCTTTTGTTAGATTTATTCCCAAGTATTTAATTTTTTTTTGTTTCGATAATAAAGGGGATGATTTTTTTCATTTCTTCTTCTTCAGATTTATTGGTAGTGTATAGGAAGGCTTTCTGCTGTGTATTTTAAAAGCACATGATATCTCCAATATCTCCAACTTAAATTTAATACCACAGGATTTATTCTGGCTTTCTCTCTCCTCTGATGGTAAGAAAATTAATTCCCATTGTTCTCAACATAGTTACTTAATTAATGCATTTCTGAATTTGGTTACATAATCAAGTATTTATCCCAACCACCATTGCCACTGTTTTCGTCTACTTCACCTTGCATCTGGAGATCCTGCTGGTGTTCTGTTACCCTGCACCAGTTCCCTTCAACATATCCCCATTTGAATGTGCCTTTTTTTTTTTAACCTCACTCAGATTCTGCATTTTTCACCACTGTTATTTCAGTGGATATTCTTCTCATTCTGTTCTGACTCTGAAGCCCCCCCATGAAAACCTTTTGCATGGTTACCATTCTTTCTCTCAGTGCTGGGCAGCTCTCTTACACAGATGCCATCAGATTCTAGTACACCCTATCAGGTTGCTGTCATTTCCACATAGACACCTACTTTGCTTGTGCCCACCAAATGAATTTGTACTGAATTGTATAGGAAGGGGAGCATAGAGGATGAAACAATAGGAGGGGAAATAGGAGGAAGCTGTACAGTCATTCTTATGAAAATCTGTATCCAAATTAGATATGAAAAATGGTGATAGCTTTTGATTTCTGATTATTTGGAGTTTTGTTTTTTAGCTATGCTGTTCTTCATGGAGTTAGTTGAAGGAATTGGCATCATGTTAAATTACATCTGGAAACAGAAATGAAGTCTGTTACCTAGATATTTTCTGATGTAGGTAGCACTCTGATCCTATGCTAAAAGATGTCAAAATTAAGAGATCATTGGATAGAATCTTTTCAGAAAATAGTTTTCTTGGCCACAGTTTGTAGTAGTACTTCAATCAGTCAATATTCTGGGAACAAAGCTAGATTTAACAGCTTGATTTGTGCACTCACTGGGGTTGAGGAAGGTTTTTGTCCCCTTGCAGTTGGTTTTATGGAGGCCTCTGCTAAATGGCACTCTTTTACCTACAGCCTGTGGTGGAAACTAGGTCAGTTTTTACCAAGCTCAAATTTTCCTGATAGCCACAGGAGGGACAACTCTGGTACTAAAGGACTTAGACTCCCTGACCACAGCTAATCCAGCAGGAGATTACTCTTTAGCTTGCAAGCAGCCAATTAGATTCTCTCTCTCAGGATTTGGATCTGAGGAAGTTACTGTGCTTCTTCTTTTTAGGGCACTTTAAAAAGCTGAGACTGACACAGTCGGTAGCTGATAAGAAAGTAGATCATAAAAAGCTGTCTGTAGAGAAACTGAGAATACAGTAGATATATTGAGAAGGAAGCAGAAAAAATGAGCATGCCACCCTAGAGAGTTATTACTTTGGGTCCAGCTTATTTTTGATTCCTAGTTCTCTCCCTCTTGCTGGGGTTCATGGAGATCTTCCTGCATTATTCCAGTAATGACTCTCTACTCTGATTTCTCTTAGCTGATGTGACTGTGTATTTCTTTCATGAAACCAGATAACTCTCAGAAGGTGCTCTTAGGCTTGGGAAAGACCTGAGTCATTCTTGAAGGTCACATTCATGGTGCTCAAACAGCACCAGTATGTGTAGCAGTTCCATTTCATCTCCTTCAAATACTTTGAAAAGTATTTCAAAAGTGGTGGGAAAAGACTAGAAAGCTGTTGGTGTGGGAAGGAGCAATCACTCTTCCTTCTTCCTCTACCACACTTGAAGATTTAGTATTATATTCATTTCTTTGACAATAAATGTTCTTACAATGACGTCTGTCTGTTAAATATATTTTTGCAAATACACTGTAGTCTCTCTTTTGTTTACCTAACTTCAATTAAAAAAAGTAATGAAGAAGTCCTATAAAAATTTGTATGAAACAATGGTTTAGAAAAAGAAACAGTTTATGGTATCATTTTAGGCTGCCCTTGAATGTGCATATAATAAATGACTATTAGCAGGAGAAAAATGGGCATTAAAAGAAAGAGTACAATAGTGTATTGTTACCTCTGGGAATTTTCTGTGCTTAACAACCAGGATTTCCAGATCATATGCTTGATCTTTGATTAGTTATTAAGCATTTTTTCAATTGCATAAACATGTTTTCTCAGAAACAAATGAAATAATAATTCTTGTCAGATATAACACTTTCCCAGTTTCATAGATATTTGGTAATTAATTATATGTATTTCAATAATATTGGGAGTGTGATCTTTGTTTGGTTACACACATTATTCCAGCTATTTGGCTAATTATGGTAAAGCACTGGACTGTGAGTGAAATAAGATAACAGTAATACTAACAGTGGCACAAAAATCTATTATGCTGTGGTGTGCATAAGATATTTCATTTTTACTTTAATAAGTCATCATTTTGGCAACATGGTGAATTTGTTGTTCAGGAAAATACCGAATCAGCCTTTAAAAAAATCATTTCCTGATGCCATTTAATGGGAAGAGGAAAATGATTATTCTGTAAAAGTATTTATATGAGTCAGACATATTAGTTGAGGGAAAAAATTCTTCTGCATGATAGGTAAGTTTTCAAAATTATAATTTGAAAAATAAACAACATTTTAAAAATGTGATTACATGTTTCAGAGAGATATTAGGCATTTATTCATCCTCATCAACATATGTTTACTGAGTACATGCTGGCTATCTTTGTTATCCTCCAGGGTCATCATGGGTTGATAAAAATGATTTCATTCCTGGGCCTCCCTGGTGGTGCAGCGGTTGAGCACTGGGTTGCGAAGCTGCCCGCAGCCTCTGCAGCACTGGTTCAATCCCCGGCCACTGAGCGAGGGTCCCACATGTTGCGCAGACCTCTCCTGCTGCCGCTGTTCCCCTCAGCAGTGTACTTTGTCACTCTGCCTGTTCTACTCTCCTCTCTGGCTCTGGTGAATTATCTCATTCTCCCGCGCTTCTGACTATACCCAGTGCTTGTATAAATAAATAAATAAATCTTAAAAAAAAAAAAGAATTAAAAAAAAAATGATTTCATTCCTTGCTAACTTTGTCTAGTTTCTGGATGGTGCAAAAAATGAGGTAGGCAATGGACTCAGAAAGCTTGCATTGTAAAAGTACAGGAAAAAGTTCTTGTTTACAGCTGGAGGAGTAGTTAGGAAACACTTATATCTCAAACTAGTGTAACAGCACAAGAATTATGCTCAGTAATTAACTATCACAATAGGTTGAGTGCTATGAGACTTCAAATAAAGGAATGTTTACTTCAATATTATGTATTTGAGAAAGACTATGTCAAGGAGAAGATTCTTCTTCTAGATCTTGAAGAAATTGCATGCTTGGAGTGGAAGTAGTGTGCACATTCCTAAGGATATCAATCCCATGAGAATCCATGTTTTCTCTTCTGGATTAGAAAAGCATTAGTTGGATACCTTGATATGATTGCCATGTGATAGATAATAGCCAGTATGAGCATATGAAACAATTTTTAAAAAGGGAATGAAGATTTACTGAGGAATAATATCTTGGAGTGAGTGGAAGGACATATCAAAGATCCCAGATGGAGACAGCATGCTGCCTTGTACATTTTCTCAACATACGTGTTGTCAACTTTGGAAGTTTCCCTTACCTCCATATCTGATTTGGGAAAACCCCATTTTTCAAATGCTCTCAATGTGTTCCAATAAACCTTTTTATAAATATGGACAGTGGGCTGAATTTCTCCACAGACTATAGCTTTCCAATCTTTATTCTAAGTAATATTTTTGTAAGCTACTGCAATAAGCATGTATTATTTCTATAAACACACACAGATGCACAAACATAGTACATTATAGAATAAGAAATTTCTAAATTGAGTTGCTCTGATTTATATTTATTTTCTTATCTTCAGTACCATAGAATGTTTCTTCATAGCCATTCCCTGGGAGATAATCAGTGACTTGAGTTATCTTTAGCAGAAACCTTGGTAAATTTTTTGCCTTGGTAATTTGCTGTGCCTCTTTGGATAAAGACCAGATACTTCCCTTTTCAGGATTACTTCTGATGGGTTTTATTTTCTCCTCTGCACAACTCAGAAGGAACATGTGAGCAGGAGCAGAGGTTGAAAATATATTCCAATTATATTGTTCTTAGAGCATCTGCAGTTAGTCCTGGAGGCTTGGGCAAGGGAAACCACAGCTGTGAAGCTTTGCTCCTGCTCCTAGCACAGATGCCAAAGCAGATGGAAGGGCAGGGATCATTTGCAGAAAGGCTCCAGATCTCCAATGCAAGTGGAGAGTGAAAGGCATATCGAACATTGCTGAAATGGCTCTATTGATAAGCTCTGCAGCAGAAAGGACAAACAACCCCCGCTCTGTGCCTCAAACAGAAACATGATGGATGGGGTGCACGCAGTGGTCTTCAATCCTTTTTCAGCTCCATGATCCCCTATTCCGAGAGATACTCATTTGGTGCCCTGCCTAGAAATTGTTCTGATGCTGTTTGTGCTTCAAATGCTTAGGAAAACATTTCTATTAAGGTCGCATGCCAAAAATACAAGGCAATGCTGAACAGCAAGAAGGAAGGAGTAAATTTAGTGCTGCTAATCTGCAAAGAAAAATATTAAATATGCTTTCTCTGGAGAACAGCAACATTTTGCATGTTGCTGTCCTAAATTTACTGCAAGACTGTAAGTGTTAAAACATCAGCCATGTAAATGGTCTGTTGGGTGGTAAAAGGTTGACAAGATGATTATGCTTGAGGGACCACTGTTATGTATGTCCTTTGGACAGTAGTTTGGAAGAGCTTCAGAGACACTAATTAATTCTGCCCCACAGTGAGGGGGAGGTAACCAATAGCCTAGTGGGAGGCTGAGCCAGAGTGCTCTGTCTCAGGTCAGAGGACCAAAAAAACACTTCAGGATATAAGTTGATCCTCTAGAGAAAAGCTCTTTAATCTTACTTAAGGTTACAAAGTCTTTGGCCTCATGAAAAACATTTCATCTTGTGCAATTTTCAGCTGTTCTTATCATTTGAATAAAGTAATAGGATAAATCTGGCAGCTCAAAAAGATCAGCAGAATCTCATTCTTTTAAAATACTGATTATAGCTTAGGAATATTAATTCTCAGTCTCCTTTAATCACCAAATTTCTTTCTTGTAAACAATTTTGGTTCTCCTATAATATTTCTATTGCTCTAATCATAGGACTTATTGGATTTTCTCTCCCTGATATTTCTAAATAACTATAACCCTGATTCTTGAGAAGTCGTGGAAACTCTAATTTTCCACAGACCAAACTGACCACACTTAAGTATAGGAGCAGTAATGTTTTTCATTGGGTGAGTTTTTGTTTGTTTGTTTTTTAGAGATTTATTTATACAAGAACCGGGGTACAGGCCAGAGGTGCGGGAAGGTGAGAGGATTCACCAGAGACAGAGCAGGGAGCAGAACAGGCAGACTGATGAAATACACTACTGAGAGAATCAGCGGGCGAGACAGGAGAGGTCTGTCACACCATGTGTGTTGCTCCCCCCCTGGCGGGGATTGCACCAGCACTGCAGAGGCTGAGGACAGCTTCACAGCGCTGTGCTCAACCACCTGCGCCACTAGGGAGGCCTTCATTTGTGTGAGTTTTTTAGGTGAAATTATCATTCCAATTTTTTTAAATTGTTCCAGGTATAATTTAATTAACACGTGTATTTTTACTTTTTGAAAAAGATTTATTTATTTATGCATACAAGAACTGGGGTATAAGCCAGAGGTGTGTGTGGGGTGTGGGGGGGGGTTGAGAGGGTTCACCAGTGACAGAATGGGGAACAGAACAGGTGGACTGACTGAAATACACTGCTGAGGGGAGCAACAGGCGAGACAGGAGAGGTCTGCTTCACCATGTGGGTCACCTCCCTGGCCAGGGAGCAAACTGGTGCTGCAGTGACTGCGGATAGGTTCATAGTGCTGGATCTTAACCCCTTGCACCACCAGGGAGGCCCCCATGGATATTTTTCTTATAACACTTAATGAAGTGTTTAATTCATTTAATTAAACTACTATTTAGTGGATATTACTTTGTCCATGTATTATGTTAATAATATACTCTTATTTTCTTTGATGCTTATAAATGAGAATGAGGATAAGGTGAGGAAATTTCTATAAGAAATATTTTTATAATTGAGACAGAGTATTATAGTATGCTGTAAAGTGTTCTCATGAAAAGTTAGGTTGCTTAGAGCTGAGATACAATAATAAACATACTTTTTATATGATATAGTAATAGAATCTATGAACTGTTGGTGCTTAAATATTTGCATCTTACCTATTTATGTCATCGAGGCAGTGAGATAATAGGTAGGAGTATGGCGAATAGGGAGGAGGAAAAGGAGGGAGAAAAAAGAGAAGAGGGAGAAAAGGACAGGGTATCAAATTAATGATATGGAAAGAACTTCAGAGAAATGAGTGATGCATATCTGGTAGAACATAATAATTTATAGATAATGATGAACAGAATAATAGCATAAAGATTCTTATACCTTCAAAATGTGCTTTGAATTAAACTTTCCAGCGAATTTCCATTAAGTACCCTTTGATGGATTAATAATATCTTACCTTACATTTTGTAAAAAGTTGGTGCTCTTTATTTGTAGCTTAACTAAAGGGACTGAAATTATGATTTGTATCTATTTGTTCTGTAACATTGGTAATTTAAATTGGGTGTAGTCTGATGAGTGGAAACTCATTGGAGTTTGAATGTGAAAAATGAAATCACACTGATTTTCCATAAATTTAGACTAAATATTTTAGCATTTTATGGCATATTTATTTTATATATTAATTGGGGGAGTGGGTTGGCAATCTCTTCCTTTAACCTCTCTTATAGTGATATAATAAGAATTGAAAGACGCTCTCACACCATTCTTGGAACTATTTTAAGATCTTTTGGAAGATATCATTGAGATGTCAAGAAAAATAATTCCACTTTCACAACATTATAGGAATTTATGATTTAGTATTCTGTTTCACATGATCTTAAATTTTTTTCAGATCAGAAAAGTGCTAATGACATGATGTTAAACAAAATCACACAACAGCTTTATAAAACACTGATTGCCTCTCAAACATTCAGAGATGGTCTCTTTTCCATGGTACTTTAGCCTCCTCTCAGAATTGATCTAGGTCAATGATAGAGCATGAAATCTAGATTAAGTAAATCATTGGGTTCCATATAGAAACTTTTCGTGAACATTCTGTTATACAAATGACTCTTCTGTAAAAATGGCATATAGATGTAGAGGTTAGGGATGATGCAGTCCTGTCACCATCATAAAGAGAGTCAACCAGGCCATGAACCTGTCATACAGAACAAAACAAAGAAAATTATTCAGCCAGAAGTCTGATCAAATCTGATTCAAGCTGATCCTTCCTCCAAGCCTTTACAATTACATAAAATAACTTTGTTTTGAAACAAGATCTATCTGACAGTGAAAACATAAGAAAATGTATCATTTGTAAAAGCAGTGTTTTCAGTCTGCTGCCTGAAATCCAAATTGACTGAGAGGCTGTTGATTTAGAGCTTGGAAAAGCTCTAAAGTCAAATTTGGAAAAATCCAAATTCTTTAACTAAAGTTAACATTAACACTAACAATTGTGGGCGATTTCAGAGAAAGTAGAATGTAAGATTGGGATTTTTATAAAAGCCTCTTTTAGGTAATTTCATTTAAATCTTCTTTGCTTGGAAAAGATAGCAGTAACTCTTCATTGTAAAGATTAAACTCAATTCAGTTTGAGAATGAGAAGAAAATATGACATCTGTTCTTTGACTTAAAATTGCTTTAAGTTGGACTTCTGTTATGGACATGCTAGAATAATGGGCACTGGTCTAGCCCTCTTGACATAAACAGGATACAACTGGAATTTATAAGGCAGTGGAAGATTCTGATTCATAAAGGTGATCTTCACAATTGCCCAGGATTTTTCCCTGGTTACACTAGTACACCACAGTGCAGGAAGGTAGAGCCCAAACACATAATGGTGGCTTCTTTCCTCTGAGAAGATAGAGATCTGAGTTTGAAGCTGGTGAAGGAACTCGATTTGCTCTAGGCAAAGTCCCAGAATGGTAAGATTTGCACATAGAAAGAGCTTCAAATATTGTTATAGCAGTGGCATTACTTCTTTGGGTGAACATTAAGATCACACATATAAGCAACAGCTTTGTGAAGCATAACAGAAGAACAAGCGGGAATATCAACTGAACAGATTCCAGAGGTCCAACAATACTGGAAAATGACCAGTCAGCATGGCATTTAGTTGAGATTGCTGAAAAGACAGGCATAATGAATAAGACTACTCTATCCATAAAGTGTGGGTCACACTAAATCCTCCTCAGCAAACTTTTAAAGGCAGCAAGTTGATCTCTTGGTAAATTAACTGTCCTCAAGAACAAAAATCAACACTTTTAAAAAGAAGACAATACGAAACCATACTCTCATGTATATATAACCACAATTTCCAGAAAGCGATATAAAATTACTAGACATCTGTAAAATGTGACTCAAGAAATATGCTCCAAACCAAGAAAAGTTATATATATATAAAATAGGTTATCAGAAATTTTAACATTAACAGAAATGAACTTTATTTTAAATGTATTTTAGGATGGAAAAGAAAAAAAGACATAATAAGGGAACAGATGGAAAATTTTAGAAATAAATGAAAACTGAAAAAGAATTAAAATTCTGAAGTATATTTGAATTGAAGTGTTCATGGATGAAGTGTTCATGGATGAATTTAATAACAATAAGATGTTACGGAAAAAGTATATGAAATGAAGAGGAACAGAAACTGATGCACAGAGAGAAAAAAATGTTCGCAAACATGACCTAAGTTTCAGTGATTTGCAAAAACAAATCAACAAGTTTAAAATGGTTCAACTAAAATCCGACAAACAAGAAATTAGGGAAGAAAATTTACAACAGTTGTTATAAATATTATTATAGAATATGTACAAATTTATGTATAATTCTAAAACTAGAGATATTCTAAGATGACTACACTTAAATATCCATTCTATTCACTGTGTGTACATCCATAGATACATACAGTCTGCAGACATACATGCATATATGTATATATTACATATATACACATATAGACAGTGGATTCTCATTGTGTGTGTTTGTGCATTAATCTTTTTAAAAAAGATTTATTTATTTATGCATACAGAACTGTTGTGCAGGCCAGAGGTGTGGGGGTGGTGGTGAGAAGATTCACCAGGTACAGAGTGGGGAGCAGAACAGGCAGATACACTGAAACACACTGCTGAGGGGAACAGCGGGTGAGTCAGTAAAGGTCTGCTGCGCCACATGACATGGGCTGCTCCCTGGCTGGTGGGAATCGAACTGGTCCTGCAGAGGCTGCGGACAGCCTCAAAGTGCTGTGCTCAACCCCTTGTACCACCAAGGAGGCCATGTGCATTAATCTTTTTATTTTATTATTTTTTTTCCCTGTGCATTAATCTTATAATGTGAGTTTTTTGTTTCTTTCTTGGTGACATAATATGACATGTGGAATCCATTGTGAGCAATGAAGAAAGAACAATTTTTCTTATAATACTTCACCTCATATAATCCTTCAATGTTGGAATCCTAATCTCCTCCTTAATTTTATAGCAGACTTCATGGACTAGACGAGAATGGTCAGAGATTTGGATATAGCTGAATCTGTCTTCAAAGACTCGTGGCTTATGTGATATCATTTGATTTGAAGCTACAAAGCTGTGCCTATTTTGGTATTCTATCCCCTAGGTCTTCAAAAAGTAGTAGAAAAGCATGCTGAACTGATTTAACCCAAAAAAAGTGAAAAAGGATCCCAGAATATTGTGCATCCCGAGGATAACTGATCCATCAAGAATCTAGGAAGCTCTGCTATTTCTATCCTATTTCTCTGATTCTCACTAAACATCAACTTTATTCTCCTCAAATTTGCTTTCTCTATTTTTTTTTTTTGGTGTGTATACAGTCACCTTACAATTTTCTCTCCTTCACTTATGAGTCCAGCCAAGATTGCACATATTTTTCTTTTTTTCCTCAATTACAATTCTAAATTTATGAGCAAAAGAATAGGTTTGGATCAATCTGGGTCCAATTTGTTCCGTTGGCTCAATAAATGATGAACACAATCACATACAAGGACAAAACTCTCAGAAAAAGGGGTCACTGTGAGCTGGGCAGATTCCCCCAGGGAATTTTCAACTGCAGCCTAAACTGAGAAATGCTAAGCTAGATTCTCATAACTTAAATACAGGCATTCAAAGTATAGTAAGGGGTGGCTATGCTATCAATGACATTTTGAAAATTATCTTATTTAGAATTCGATGTATGCCACTATAATTTTTTGTATTATACAATTGTTTAAATAAACAATAAAATATAGTGACACATATTAGATTCAATGGCCAAAGGAGAACCAAAATTAAATCGTATCTCCCTGAAGGATCCTTTGGGACAAAGAGTAGCAATCACTGTGCAAGGAAAAGAAATTCAGAAGCTTGAAAATTGCATTTCTATAGCAAAAATAAATGAATAGATAGAAGTAAATCCACTAGATGGAAGATGCGAGAGAATGAAAAGACTTGAGAAATGTGTCACTCCCAACATTAGTCAACTGTGTTTTTTAAAGTTTAAATCCTGATGTCCAACTGACAGAGATACTGTGATTACATTTGGTACAAATGCCATTTATATTCCCTGGTAACTTAAAAAAGTTCTTTGGGGAATGTAGTTGAATAAATGTTTTGGGGATGGAAGGGTTTTCAAATAAATTTAGCACAGGATTCTTATTTCAAAATGGAACGCTAGTAATAAGCTAGGTGATGGGAATGCTTTTACATTGACGAGGATCTGGTTTGCAAGTGACCCTGGGGAGGAAAGCCCATCTACCTAAGAAATGGCATTTAGACATGACTGAGTGTGTAGATTCATTACTTGCACGTTGATATTGCATTGTCCACTGAAAAAAGTAGAGTTAAGAAATTTGATCGGTAAGTCTATGGATTTGGTACACATTGAAAAAAAGTAAATGAAAAAAATAAGGATAGGGATAGCTACTGGAAGCTTTATATTAGGGAAGCATGAATTTCTTATATTCTATGAGGCACTGGTATATTTCAGAAATTGCTAGAGAAAACTCCCTCTGAGATAAGCCAAGAAGAACTTTAAATAAAAGAACCAAAACAGAAAAGGAGAAGTTTAAGGGCAAAAGGATAGAGTCTTACAAATGGCCTGAAAGGGGCCTCCCTGGTGGCACAAAGTGTTAAGTCTCAGCACTGTGAAGCTATTAGCAGCCACTGCAGCACAAGGTCGATCCCCAGCCAGGGAGCTACCCACACAGCATGGCAGACCTCTCCTGTCTTGCCTGCTGCACCCCTCAGTAGTGTATTTCAGTTAATCTGCCTGTTCTGCTCCCCACTCTATGTCTGGTGAATCCTCTCACCCCCCAACACCTCTGGTCTGTACCCCAGTTCTTGGCTGCATAAATAAAATAAATGTTAAAAAAAGAGAAATGGCCTAAAAGTAGGAGTCACAGGCCAATAAACTACTCCATACATTGGGGATGTTACCATGCTATTCAGTATAAATGAATTCACAAGATCACATTAACATTACAAAAATCAGTGATATTTATCAGAATATAAATCTCCTTGACTATTAAGACAAAATGGTAGAGGATATAGGGCCTCCCTAGTGGCCTAGGACTTAAGTCTTAGCGCTATCACCACTGGAGCCTGAGTTTGATCCGAGCTCTCCTGTCTCCCCCACTGCTCCTCTTAGTGTATTTCAGTAGATCTGCCTGTTCTGCTCCCTACTCTGTCTCTGGTGAACCCTCTCCCCTCACCACCCACACCTCTGGCTTATACCCCAGTACTTCTGTGCTAAAATAAAATAAAATAAAATGGTAGAGGATATAGTAGTTTGTTTTGGTGGAAGATATGGCATGTATACTTTTTTTTTTTTTTTACTTCAACCGCTAGGTCTGATTTTTAAAGCACTTACTTCAGAAATATCACAAGCTTTTTATTTTTTTAAGAAAAGTTGGAAATATAGTGCAGATTATCTTTTTCTTCTTAACCACTTGAGAGCATGTTGCCAACTGGATTGTCCAATCACTTTTGTTTACTATCTAGTTTATAAACAGGGAATTCTCCTATGTAATCCATATTAGACATAAAGATCAGATAATCAAAACTGATACTTAGAACATTTCAGTCCTTTGATCTTATTCAAGTTTTTCCAGCTGTCCCCATAGTGATTTTTTTAAAATAAAATGACCCAGTCCAGAATCTTGCACTGCACAAAGTTGTCATGTCATTTTTGTGTCCTGGAGTCCAGGAGGGTTCCTCGGTCTTTAGTTGGTTTCATAAACTTGAAACTTATGAGATTGGCTGGTGTTTTCTCATGATTAGATTCAGGATATGCAATTTTGTAGAAATATCGTGAAAGAGGTCCTCCCTGGTGGCACAAGGGGTTAACACACACAACCTATGAAGCTACCCGCAGCCACTGTTGCAGGAGTTCAATCTCCGGCCAGGAAAGTGACCCACATGGCACAGCAGACCTCTCCTGACTGTCCCACTGCTCCCCTC
Organism: Talpa occidentalis; assembly: GCF_014898055.3. NCBI lineage: Eukaryota > Metazoa > Chordata > Mammalia > Eulipotyphla > Talpidae > Talpa > Talpa occidentalis. Next base: position 29,978,358 of record NW_023605083.1, read on the forward strand.
AGCAGTGTGTTTCAGTAGATCTGCCTGTTCTGCTCCCCACTCTGTCTCTGGTGAATCCTCTCACCCCCCACACCTGTATCCCAGTTCTTGTATGCATAAATAAATAAATCTTTAAAAAAAAAAGAAATATCATGAAAGAGATGGCATATTCTCATGCATCCTGTCAGGTGGGGTTACAAATGCTTTTAATTAATAAATATCTCTTAGGAAACCTTTCTCAGACTATAAAAAAAATGGTTATCTTTTTCATCAGACTTGCAGTTAATTCATTTAATTATATTCAAATGGATTATGGTGTCCCATTTTACTCAATAGATTTTTTTTTTTGCTGCTGTAATTTAAAATTATTTTCATTATTCATGGTTGGTTTATGTCCCATAAAGTCACTGTGAACTCTGAATGAATGAGTATTCAAGATTTAATCCTGGGCGAAATAACAAGTTAGGTTTCTGTGAGTCTCTGGGTAGAACATTTTAATCAACTGATCAATCAATAATCTTATTTTTTGGTGTGTTTTTGTTAGAGTGGAACTTATTTAATATACTTTATTACTTCATTAATATTGAATTCACACTCAATAGTACTATAGCTCATGCCTGATTGAAGCTTATCTAACACACTGTTTTTTTTCCTTAAGGCATTTCACAGTGTTTTTTTTTTTTTAAGATTTATTTATTTATACATACAAGAGCTGGGGTGTAGGCTAGCAGTGTGGAGATGTGAGAGGATTCACCAGACACAGAGTGGGGAGCAGAACATGCAGATTGACTGAAATACACTGCTGAGGGGAGCAGCAGGCAAGACAGGAGAGGTCTGCTGCGCCATGTGGGTTAGCTCCCTGGCTGGGGATCGAACTCATGCTGTAGTGGCTGCCCATAGCTTCATGGTGCTGAGACTTAACCCCTTGTGCTTCCAGGGAGGCCCCTAACAGTCTTTTTTGTATATGGCAACACTAGACAGTGCTTCAGCACTATGCTTGGCAGCCATTGTAAACAATAAATTTACGAACAAAAAATACATAGTGTGAAAAGCATGACACTAAATGGACTGAAAAGGACACATGTTTACAGTATTAGAGCTGAAACAAGAAGGTAGAGAGTCATTATGCTTGACCCAGCTGACAATGTGTATATCAGTCCCTTCAAAAGTTTGGCTGCTTTTTGTATTCATGTGAATGGCCATGAAAGTGCTAGGAATGTTGGCATTGGGGTTACAAATAAAATTTGGTGAGTATGTAGATTCACAAATATGGAATCTGTGAATAATAAAGATTAACTACTATTTTATATATTTTTATATCATTTTTCATTTTTACACAATGTATGCATTTTCATCTTAGTTATATTCCCCATACAATTCTCACCCCCCTTATTTTGACCCTAATCCCTCCTTCTCTACCCCCCCATAGTGTCTCTGGTTTATAGTTGCTTGTTGATTTTGATTTTTACTTTATTATAATTAATCTTTTTCCTGGTCTCTTATTTCGCTGAGCGTGATCCCTTCCAGCTCCATCCATGTTGCTGCAAATTGCATGAATTTATCTTTTTCATTACTGAGTAATATTCCATTGTGTATATGTACCACATCTTCTTGAGCCAGTCATCTATTTTTGGGCATTTGGGTTGTTTCCATAGCTAAACTATTGTAAATTGTACTGCTATAAACAAAGAGGTGCAGGTACCCTCTTGAATTAATGATTCTGTGTCCTCTGGGTAAATACCTAGGAGTGAAATTGCTGGATCATATGGAAGCACCATCTTTAGTAGGTTGAGGAATCTCCACACAGCTTTCCATAGTGGGTGGACCAGTTTGCACTCCCACCAGCAATGCAGGAGAGTTCCTTTTTCTCCACATCCTTGCCAACATGGATTAACTCTATTTTGATACCCCAAAAGTGACAATCAAAAGTGGGTACCCTTTGGACACTGACTTCAACATCCCTTTGACATGTCCTCTGGGTTCTTTGAGAACTTCTTTGCTTTCTGAAGAGGAAAATATAGGTGCATGTTATTTTATACAGACCTGAAACTTAGCATTTATCCAAGGATAATTATTTTTTTTAGTGGGGAATGGCATGAGGAAATCAATATCTAGGAACTAGCTGTGATTATTGCTATTCCCAGGTCTTCTCAGAGGACCATTTTAAGGAAGATAGATAAGCAATGGTATTTGGTACAGTGTGAGTAATAGGGTTTTACCCAAGCAGATAAAATCTAGCAACACTAAGTTGTATATGATGGTAAGAGTTAAGGTGGAAACCTAAGGGCCAGATGCCAAGTCCTTAATAAATATAAGAAACCAATGAAGGAACTTAACAGATGACAGAGTATTAAGTTAATAATGTCAGATTTCATCACCACCACTTCCCTTCTCCCCAAAGAGGGTGTATGGCTAGAATTTGGTCCAGTATGAGAGTCAGAAAGTTGAAATTATAAGATTTTGATTATTGCTTTTACACGAATGAATAATATTGGGCTTGTTTCACTTTGAGTAGTATTTCAGAGGTGAGCATGCTAAGGAAAATGGGGCAATCCATTCTGCCAGATTTCATTGAGCTTAATGCTCTTTCATACGTAGCCTGTACTCAGAAGTTTATTATGTGGTCAAGCACACTGATCTACCTCCACTTTGAGCTCCCAGGAAGGAAGAAAGTGAAGGGAGTAGATCAACATCGTGAATCATTTAAAAGCTTTCTGTAAGTTCTGCACATGCTTCTATTTATATTCTTTAAGACAGAATTAATTTATAATTAAATTTAGTATTTATGCCAGGTAGTCATGTGCCACCATAATGCATCAAGATGTCTTTTTTTTATATAGGAGGAAAACAGAAACTGAGAAGAAATGGGCGGTGTCTATTACAGAGAAGGGTCATACAAGGTGGAGGAAAAGAAATAGTTTGAATAAGTAACAGGGACTCTATGAAGACAGAATGACTACTACTTTCCCACTAGAGATTTTCCTCTCCTCTGTATTATGTTTTCTTGTTTTGTTTTACTTTGGTTTGCATCTATGATTTGCTATCTTCATTAATGTTTTACTTGCTTCTGTATGTCTGTATCTATCCATCTCTTTCATTGAAAATGAGCTCATAAGCGGAGAATACAATCTTAGCGGTTGCTGTTTTTTAGAAAAACAGTAGTTAAGAAGCTAGATCCTGGAGTGAAACTGATCTCTGTTAAATTCTTTTTGTGCAACTTCTTTTTGTGATCTTCTTTTTGTGCAACTTGCCAGCTGTATTACTTGGTCAAGTCACTTAACCTTTCTAAAGAGTAACTAGGTCCCATATCTGCGACCATGCATCTATCGCAAGTTTTTAATAGGTTGCCTGGAAGATAATATCCTAAATTAGCATTAGGATAGTGATATCCACTACCAAAATACCCATAAGAAGTGCCTTTTCTAAATATTTATTTGATTGATGAAAAACTGAATGTTATTTTCAGATGAAACAGAGCCTACCAAAGTGATAGTTCTATTGCCAGTTGACTAGAAATGTTACTAAAAATTCCCTTCCAGCTCAGAAACTCAGACTCACTATCAACAGATTTCACATCATCTTTACTGCTAAGCTGCTGACCTCCAGGTGCATGATTATGACTAGATTCTTTTTTCCACTTAGGTTATTTCACACTGTCGTGAAGCAGTGGGCAGGAGTGTAATGCATAATTTCAAGGAATTTAAAATAAGAAAAGGGAACACTACATACACATAATGGATCAGTGATGAGACAGTGATTTACATGTTTGTCCCAGTGCACATGGTCATCTTCTAACATGGTAGGTCTTCCACACGAAGTTATGTAGTGAACATAACCAGTGTGCATGGAATGCACAGGGATAACTGCAATCATAAGCTCCTGAGGTGAGGTGGAACATGGCTGCAGTTTTTTTCCATTTCCTTTGGGAAAGTTTGAATTTCACACAGCAATCTCGAGCAAATGAAATGGCTCAGGTCTCCCATTCACAGTAGGATGGGTCAGATCACAAATATCTTGGTGTAGTGCCAGGAAGGGCATAGAGCTGGTTCTATGATTTGAACAGACAAGGTAAAGGAGAGTCCTGGGGCTATCAGTGGCTTTCTCAGGCTTTTTTTTGGGCTTTTACATGTAGTACAGCAACCAGGCACATGGGCAGGCAGGGGTGCTGGTGGGGGGCCAGGAGGCTGGTAGGCCTCCAAGCCCACCCCCCCAAGTCTTCACTCTGGGCTGCTTTCTCCCCTTCTCTCCCTCCTGCCTCTTCTGCTTCTCCTGCCTCTGCTTCCCTTGGTGAATATCTTAATACTGCTCCCATGGCCCACAGAAGTAAACAACACAACTTACAACAATGTAACAACTGCAGGTGCCCCATCAGGCAGGGCAATCCTAATGGTGGGAGGGCAGAAAAGCCTGAAAACCATTTACCCTACACTTGGTCTTTACCCATTTGCTTTTCTGGTTCACTCTTCCTACTTTTGGAACTTTCTGTTGCTGACTATTTGCCTATATGGCTGGGATAGAAAAACCAGACATATCAGAGGGGATTTATAAGGAAATCTGGATGTGTCAAGTGCAAAATGAGTAAACACTCTAAGTAGGCAAATAGTAACAACAATCTCAAAAATAAGAGGTATAAGCCTCTAAGGTAATTAGGATAAGGATGTAACATCCTTCTGTAAGATATTAAAGAATTAGGCATAGCAAGGCAGCAGCCATTTTAAGGAAAACAGACATTTTGAAGGGCACAGCTATGCTCTAGTTTCATTTCGGGGCAGAAACCACAAGGCAAGCGTAAACGAAACCTAGCTGGCACCATGAGAGCTATCCAGTCAGGGTGGACCCTGCACCAGGTGTGAAAAGTCCCCGCATCCTGTCAACAAAGTACAAAAACTGCTGGTTGCTCTAGGAGGGGGTCCCTTTCTCAACCTGATGAGACTGCTGTGTCAGTACACCAGGCAGAGTTGGCCCCTAGCTTACGCTAGCAATAAAGCCTTTTTTTGCTTTTGCATCTCGGCTCTGTGTGGTCTTTGGGAACCCCGGACGGAGTTGAGGCGCCAACTCCTAACACTCCAAATGTTATGTATAAATAAATTATAGTCTCAGGTCTAGGGTAACTAGCATTCCAAGGAAAGATTTGAAGTGTTTGCTCAAAAAATAGCAGTTAATGAATTAATGAATTAATGGACTCCAGATTACATATTCCTTGAAACTCTCTTTTTTTTTATGTTAAAATTAATGACTTCATTTTGTTTTGTGTTTTTAATTTTAACTACAAGAGTTTTAAGAATCTATTGTTAGTTCAGGCAAATTGCAAATCCCTTTTTAAAGTTAAATTGCACTCATTCTCAGTCATTGTAGCTCACTGAGTATGTGCCATGGTTGTTGACTAGATTAAATGATTTATATAAGACACATTAAAGGATACCTGGGTGGGACACAGGCGATTCACAGAAAATGTTGGGTTATTAGTTCATTTAGTATTTATGCAAGCAATTATTACATGCATGCACTTCAGTTAAGGGGAGGGAAAGATTTCTTAAAAAAGAAATGGCTTCTCTTAGATCAGCAAGCTAAGTGAAAAAGAGCCATACAGTTTCTTATGATTATCTGAAAGTGTGCACCCCAAATATCTCTAGTATGCCTATCATACTAGAGTAATTACCTAGCCTGGAAATCTGGCATGTAAATTAAACCACTTACTTGCCAAATAGCTAGCCTCCTCAGATCACTCTGCAAGAGTGATATGTTGAACTGTGCACATGATTCCAATTTTAGTAATTATAGAGCCTCTAATAGAAAGAGAATTGGAAAAGCTACCTAATATTACTACAATCAGGGTTTCAAATCGAAGCAGAAGATAAAGCAAGAAAAAAGACCTCATGTATGAAAGACAACTAAAATCCTTTGTATTCTTGCTGTCCCAAATTAACATCTGGTCTATATTTTGACCTATTTCTACCTCTGCTGGGAATCTTAATATTGATTGTCTGCCCATTCCACCAAGCAGGGTTCAGGGTCTGAACTTTAGTTTTTCAAGTAGCCTCTTTATGAAAAGAAACATCAAACAATAAAAATTAAGGACCGTTTTCTGCAGGGCATGGATGAAGGGAGGTACTGTCTCCTGTTCCCATTGATGTCACTGCAGAGAACTTCCATAACCTCCATCTCAGGAAAGACCAACCTTTTCTTAGAACTCTCACAAGAAGCACATAAAGACAACCAAAATAAATCAAGAAAGGCACTCATAACTCCTAGGAAAATGCCTATGAACTTTATTCTTTTTAACATTTTAATTAATCCCTTTAATCACTGGAATTTCTAAATGTTTCCAACAAAATTGAAAACTATAAACTGTTATAACATGCAAAAGTAGGGCATGAATATTTGAGAATAATTTTCCAGTTTATGCAAATATCCAGTCTGTTTCCTGATTAAAGTAACCATATAAAACCTATGATGAGGGAGACTCAGACCTGAATGCCAATCTGATCCATTTAGCTCCAAGTCTCAGGCAAATTACTCAGTATCAGAGATATTATTCCTCATTTGTCAAATGGAGAACTTGATCTTTAATTATATTTCATGATTTGGGGAATGTTTAAATAACACAATTTATGTAAGGCATGTTGTTTGGTACCTGGTACATAGTAGATGCATGGAACATATTTGGTTATTGGAAGTTAAATTTTTCACTGACTTATTAGTGAAATAAATCCAAAAATCTGATGGAAGCAGAACAAGTAAAAACATAAGGCAATTGTAATCTGCTATTTCATGAAGTAAATATTAAAAATTCTAATACTCAATTACTTCATTTTTGTAAATGACTGTATATTTTTATGCAACTTTTTGCATTATTATTTATATACTAAATGTAAATCTACATGAAGTACAAGTCTATATTCAATACATGATACATAATTCATACACAGTCTTAAACTGGGATGCTACTGTTCATTTTAGTGATCAAAGTTTAAATTTTCACATATCAAGCATTAGAAGATACTACTGATAACACATTGTAACAATTTCATTTCAAGAAATTTATATTTGCTTGACTGCTATTAACTTGTAACCTCATCTTTGACAACTGCTACCTCAAAATTATGTTTATCATCATCAGAGATCAGGATTTGAATCATCAAATCATCAGAATTTGAATTCATTTTTCAAATTGCTTCTTTCCCAGTCTCCCCAAAAGACACTTCAAAATACTGTGTATCTCCAGTTATTGGCCCAAAATTCTGCCACTGGAGTTCTGACTATATATTCATTGACATTCTGGGTATTAGTCTCTTTCCCCTAGGCAAAACAGTGAAATCAGTAGTTTCCTTTTTATCATCAGTATCTGTTTTTTTCCCACTGAAAATCTATTACTTTTGTTTCTTCTTCTTTTTTTTTTTTTTAAGATTTATTTATTCATACAAGCACTGGGTACAGTCAGAAGTGCGGGAGGGTGAGAGAATTCACCAGAGCCAGAGAGAGGAACAGAACAGGCAGACTGACGAAATACACTGCTGAGGGGAGCAGCGGGCCCAGCAGGAGGGGTCTGTCGTACCATGTGGGATCCTTGCTGGTGGCCGGGGATCGAACTGGCGCTGCAGAGACTGTGGGCAGCTTCGCAACTCAGGGCTCAACTGCTGCGCCACTGGGGGAGGCTCTATTACTTTTGTTTCTATGAAAATGAAAATAACATGGACTATGGTGGACTGTGGGTGTCTTAGTAGTGGGTGTGACATGGTGACATAGATCTGAAGAGGTGGGAATCCTCTATTGTGGAATCATAGATGGTGGTGTAAACCAATGTTACTTTAATATTTTTTTAATTTAAAAAATCATAAACTAACATTTATTGACATAGTATGAACTACCACTGAGTAGATTTACATGTATTATTTAAGTTAAAATTTACTACTTTTCAAATCATGATACTCAGGGAGCTGGTGAGGTTGGTCTAACATCACACACTTACATTATTGCACAACTGTCGATTGAAACCAAATGTTCTTACCATAGGGCCTCTGCTTTTAAATACCTAAAAAGAAGAAAAAAGTGAGAAATCTGTAAGGATTTCTATGACAATTGTTTTAATGATATTTTCTTTAATCATATGTTCTTTAATCACATGATATTTTAATCACATGATATTTCTTTAATCACATGATATTTTCTTTAATCACATGTTCTTTTATTAATGTTTCTTCAGGATTATCTTATTAACTGGATTCTTCTTACCCATTCACCTTTACCTCCTACACTTAATTCCTTATCCATATTAGATTTCAACACTTTGCACCTCAAATATGGAGTTTCTCATCCTGGGTGTAAAAACAATGGAGTGTCTTAGTGACAACAAGCAGTGCCTTATATGAGGGATGACGTGAAGGGTGTGAAGAACTGTTAGATATTTCTTAAAGAGAAAAGCAAAATGACTCAAAGACATTTAAGATTTGACCTTTAATATTTTAAAAAGGCTGTCACATAGAAAACAGCAGAACTAGAACCTATGGAAGGAAAACAAAGGGGAAAAGATTTTGATTTCACACAAGAAATATACTTTTAAAGAGAAATGTATTAGTATTATCTAAGTAGAGATGAACAGGGAAGCAAGGAACTCTCTGTGGATCATTTCATATTCTGGAAGGCAATAAGGCAAGGATGTTACAGAAAATGATCTCACAACAGATGGGACTAGGAAAAGATGCCAATGTAAGGCTGTAGTTTTATAGTCAGTGCCCGTTCCCTCCTGATTGTCAGGAGTTGTGGAAGGTTGACATAGAGAGGACAACACAGAATGAAAAAAAAAAACAAACAGATTAGGGAATATGAAATCAAATTTTGGTGACTTGACAATTATGCCTGATAAGAAACTATTCTCCTTTACTGCTCATTTATCAACAGAATCTGGAAATATTTTTGTCATATCCTGATACCTGTGAGCAAATTTCCATAGGGGCACCAAAATTGAGCCTATGATAGGTGAAACTATCTACTTTGCTTGACTTGCAAAACTTTTTCCTTCCTGGTGTCCCTGGTGGCGCAGGAGGTTGAGTGCTGTGCTGTGAAGCTGTCCACAGCCTTCTGGCGTGAGTTTGATCCCTCGCTGGCACCCACCTGGAGAGGCAGACCTCTCCCGTCTCTCCTGCTGCTCCCCTCAGCAGTGTGTTTCAGTTCATCTGCCTGTTCTGCTCCCCACTCTCTCTGGCGAATCTTCTCACCTCTGCTCCCCACTGCAACTATGGCCTGTACCCCACTTCTAAAAAAAAAAAACTTCCTTCCAAACCTTTCCTTCAGTTGGCTTTTCTTTGGTGTAGCTGATTTCCTCAAGAAAAAGAAGTTTGCTTCATAATAAAGTATCTAAAATACAATTTATTAATAAATAAGTTCACATTTAAGGCTTTATCAGCAAATAGCTGTATACTAATTTTCTCTTCTTAAAAACACTTAATAATGGAAGACCACACAATTCATATTGCAACAAATTTCTCATTTTTAAAAATCTAATCATTGAATGAATTTTATTCTTGAACAGCAGTATTTTTTTATTTGAAGATATTTATTGTGTTTTCTTATAAGGCTTTTTGCCCCCTCAGAGATATCATTAAACTTAAATCAAAACAGAGAATAGATTTTTTATTGAGATATATCGTAGCTTTGACATGCTGAAAAGTGTATAGGTTTAGTGGCCAGAAGACCTACTTTATAATGAAAATCTGGAACTGGTAAGAGTGTTTTGTGAATATAACTTAACATTGTACATGATTTCCAACAAATTGTCATGACAAAACATCAGTGGCCTGATTACAGTCTAAATTTTATAATCTCAAATTACTAATATTATTTGGTATTTTCAACATTGGTCCTAATAGTTTCATAATGGACTGCTGGCTCTAAATGCATGTGTTGACTTTTGAAATTTACCTAGTGGAAAGAATGATCAGCTAAAAGCCTTAATTTCTACCCAGCATAAGTTAATGGAGAATAAAAAGCGCAAAGAGAGGCACCAGGTGGTTCATAGGATCTTCAGGTAAAACAAATGAGATTTTATTAGGCTTACAGATACAATTTGTGTATGTGTATGTCAGGGGATAACAGGAGTGTTGGTTTGAGTAGCTTATTAAAGAGGTATGTTTAGCTCAGCAATATTTCTCATCTCTTGACTTTTTAATCTGCCAAGAAACGGATGCTTTTTGCACTTACAAACTGTGTAATTATAGCGATTCAGGTTTCAGCTTATAATGCATCTTCCATCATAGTCTGCTCTCTGGTCTTTTATTTACTGTTTCTCTAAATGAAGAGAGACTGAAGAGAATTCTTCTTTGACCCTGGCTAGAGTAGAATTTATGTTTACAACAATATTTAGTTTGTACATTTATAAAGAGTTTTACTTGCATTTTCCCTAGGTTTTATGTTTTTGGTGATAAGAGAGTAAGGTATGCAGGCCTTCCAAGATAAATGGATTAAGATAGCTCACTTATTCCTAATAATTTTTATACTGATAGGTGAAGCAACATAGAGGTAAATCCATATTAAGCTTAACTAGCTGAGACTCTCAGGAAATGGAAAGTAGGTAGTGCATGTCTGATCATATAGCACATTCATTTCAGGTTTACCCTTTGCCACCTACCCCAGCAACTGAGTCTATAGTCTCATTTCTGTATTTACTTCTAGTTACCCCATAATTGGTAGTTAATATTGGATGAAGCCCTAGTTCTCAAAAATTTAACCCTCTGATTTTCACAGCGCAGTTAATTATTTTTGAGATTCCAAGCAAACTAGCACTTCATGAAATAAAAATAATAATAAAATTAGAAGTAGGGCCTTAGACTCATGCCAATGATCCAGTGACTACACTTTTTTTCATTTTCACCAGCAATCTAGTAACCTTTTCAATTTTCCAGTCCAGTCCCTCTTTTCCTTAGGGTTGTCTGATATCTGGTAAAATTGAGTAAGCATTTTAGGAGTTAGTGTAATTTTGCCCCGGGCTCATTTATAATTAAAAAGAAACTCTACTTAAGATGTCTTAATGCAAAGGAATAAATCTTAACTAGTAGACTTCCAGAAACTACAATGCATTGGGTCAGGAAACTTATGTGTATAGGAAATTTTTTTAGGGGAGTGGGGAATTCTTGCTCCTAATTCTGACATTTCTTTCCAAGTCATTGTAACCTTCCAATGTTATATAACTTGCCTCTCTCTGTTTTTTCATTGCCCACCTGAGGAGGTGGAGTGACTTACTGTGATCGGTGAAATTGGAGAGACTGAACTATGCTCATATTAGTCCATTGTTTTTTTCTCGGAGACATCTACCTGTAAGGAGCAAAATTTCACTTGAGGGCTATAGACACCCTGGTCTATCATTACCCTAAATGGAAGGGGAAGACTGAGTAATTCCTAAATTATTACTATCCAGTGGTGCTTACACTAAAGTTTTCCTCCATATTAATTTTTTAGAGATATATTTATTTATACATACAAGAGCTAAAGTACAAGCCAGGGTTTTGAGGGGTGAGAGGATTCGCCAGAGACAGAGCAGGGAACAGAACAGGCAGACTGATGAGATACACTACTGAGAGAATCAGCGGGCGAGACAGGAGAGGTCTGCTATGCCATGTGGGTCACCTCCCTGGCTGGGGATTGAACTTGTGCTGTAGTGGCTGCAGTGAGCTTCATAGGTTGCGTCTTAACCCCTTGCACCACCAGGGTAGCCCCCATATTAATTTTTTCATATTAAAATGCATGCTTTTAGCTTCATCTGTTACTGATTATTCATTTGATAGGTGAAAAATGATATTGAGGCTTCTAGTTAGCTTTTATTTACTCACAAATATTTATTCATCACATTGCCTGTTCATTTTTTTAGGAGAATTGCTTAATTATGCCCATTTCCAATTTTTCTTTTCAGGCTGTTTTTGGAAGAAGATGGTGATAGGAAAGTATCTTAGTTGAGCAAGTAACAAGGGTTCATTTTGCCCAAGGTTAGCATATACTTAGAGGAACTTATTCTTTCATAATAACACAATTGAACACAATTATGTGGAGAGAGGAGAAAGATAAACAGAAACTCTAAAGGAAGAGAGCCCTAGTTAGTAATATCTGAGTCAAATGGATATCAACAACAGAATTTGATGAGAAAGGGATAGAAAACTGGAGATAAACATGAAGGTGTTAATCCCCAGTTAGCACTGTAGAGGAAATGTTAACAAAGATTCCATACACCCACCCTCATTGCTCAACCTAGTAGAAATCCTTATTTTTTTAAAAAAAATCTAGGGCCTTCCCTGTGGTGCAGCTGTTGAGCACTGAGCTCCTAAGCTGCCCGCAGCCTCTGCAGCACTGGTTCGATCCTCGGCCACCGGGCGAGGGTCCCACATGGCGCGCAGACCTCTCCTGCCGCCCGCTGCTCCCCTCAGCAGTGTACTTCGTCAGTCTGCCTGCTCTGCTCCCTGCTCTGGCTCTGGTGAATTCTCTACCCTCCCCCGCTTCTGACTGTACCCAGTGCTTGTATAAATAAATAAATAAATCTTTAAAAAAATAAATAAAAATTTCTATGGAAATCTTATATAAACACATGTAAGCAAACAGTCATCCTTTTGGAGTGCAAGATGATAGATACCCTTTTTCTCTGGCTTTCCTGTTTCTCTTCCTATTTTTCTTCTGCTGCCAATAATGCCAACAAGAATTTTAGGAGAGCAGAAAACTCAGAAATAATCAGCTGCAGTAGATGTTTACTTGTAAGTCAGCTCCCAAATAGTTATGCATAGCTCATATATATTTTCCCATCTCCAATATAATTATTCTATTTCATAGTACCCCCACCACCAAAGTCTAAAGGAAAAAGTTTGAAGAAACTATAACTTTATTGAAATATGAAGCATTCGTAGGGACTTCTAGTGTTTTTTTTTTTTTTAAAGATACAAAAAAAAAAAAATGGGGTCATAAAATCTGATAGCTAACCGCAGCATCTTTGGCATTTTATAATGAATCTTTCTATGTGTAAAAATTTAAGCTATTTGGAGATTTGCATTTAAAAGAAAATTCTACATTTAAGGCACAATATCTTATTTTTAGCTAAAAGGAAGAAAAAATATTTAACTGAAAGCATTTAGTGACAATGTTGTGATAGGAGCCAAAATGTCTCCAGCTGACATATGCTTAGAAAAAGAACTTTGTGGCAAAACACTTGAAGCTCTATTTGCAAAAATGGATGGCTAGTTGTTATTTTTGTCCTCTCTCTGTTTTATTAATGGATAAAGGCATGCTGATAAGTCACTGTAGCTGTGTGGGATTCATGCCATAATGGGATACTAGAATTATACTCTTTCTTAAGGAACAGCAGATTGTTATGAACATCATCACAACATATTTTATAAGAAAACTACCTTGCTTTTGGAAAATAGACTGTTGCCCCAATTCTCTGCATTTTGGCTCACTGCAACTGATTCTCTTAGAAACTTTTCAATTTCAATACATTGTACCATGGAATCTTCCATAGATTCCTTCTGCCTTTCATGTGTCTACTCCCTCTTCTTCTTTCTCTGTTTTCTAGTAATCCCCTTACTTTATTCTTTCCTTCTGGAAAGAAGCACGTACTTCAGAACCAGCCAGCTAGATCTTAGCTCAGCTTTTATCCTGGTCACTTATGAAAATGTGGTTAGGAAAAATTATTTAGTTTTTTAATCTTCATATGGAAAATAGAGATAGTATGAACTCTATAGGATTAGAATTGAGATAATTACAAAGAACATCTAACATGTGGATTAATATGAAGATATATGACATGTTTCTTTACCTTTGTATTTTGCTTCTAGTCAGCTCAGTTCTCTAGTATCTGAGGCAGCTGTCAAGAAGATCTTAGGGATTTCTAGCTTACTATTTTAATACTTCCAAGAACTATATAATTGTTGTATATGTATCACCCCCCAAGATACGGGGGGTGAGAGGATTTACCAGAGACAGAGCGGGGAACAGAAAAGGCAGACCAACTGAAATACACTGCTGAGGGGAGCAGTGGGTGAGACAGGAGAGGTCTGCTGCGCTATGTGGGTTTCTCTCTGGCCAGCCGGGGATTGAACTCATGATGCACAGGCCACGGACTGCCCCATAGTGTGGTGCTTAACCCCTTGCACCACCAGGGAGGCCCAGAAAGCATTTCTTAAAGCATAAGATAATACATCCAGATTTCAGTTGTAGAGAAGATACTGGATGTGTATATAATACAGAGAAATTGTCTTAGGAGACTTAGCAAGCTTTCTTCTTATACTAAAAAGTTCAGAATTATTTGAACTATATAAATTCTAGTTCCTTTTCTTTTAAATACTTTACACTTAGAACTTAAGGGGGATAGGTATAAGTCACTATTTCATACTGGTCATCCTAGGAAAAACATTCAAATAAAGGGCTTCCAGATAGGTTCTGAAATCTCTGTAAAGTTGGTAATTCTCAAGTGTATGATAAACAAAAACCACACAGAACTTTTAAAATGAAGATTCCTGAGCCCCACCTTTGCAGAATCTTTTCTGTAGTTCTGGAGTATACTCTAGGGCTACATTTTTGCAATGCATTTTAGCCAATCCTAATATAAGTAGTCCTTGAACTTTACTGAAAAACTTTACCCTATACCCTGCCTTATAAATAAGTTATACCAATGCTTCTTAGGGGCTGCTGCACAGTGGAGTCTAGTGAGATAGTTGCAATTTCTCGTGCCGAGAGAAAGAAATCCAATTAAGAAATGTAAATTCTTCTTCATGCTGAGAGAATAGGAGGCAATAAAAATATGAATTTCTTTATGTTGCATGGAAGCTTTTGGGAGCCCATAAAGTGTGAGCAATCCTTGCGAGCAGCTGGACTGTCATCATCTTCTCTGGCTTTTATGGGAGAATCTGAGGCACTTCTGGCATTTTCCTGAAAACAATCTCTTCAAGAGAGTTTCTGTATAGGCTGTAAGTCTCTTTCTTTTAGCGCTTGGAATCCATAATTAACTATTTAGAATGAGGGGGAGTGTTAAAATATGTAATGAGTGTAATCTTTTCTTAGGATGATTATCTGATTTCTAATTGTACCTTATTCTCTACAATACATCCGTGCAAAAAAAAAAACAAAAAAAACCTGGTGGTTATGAGTGGGGAAAAATTATTCAGTAACATTGGAGGGAACTAGTTAGTTCTTTTAAACAGAAAACACTATGCATGCTCTAACATGGTGGTATGACCCTGAAGCAGAGCAGAGGATAGGACTGGAACCCATGAGTTTTTTGCTGAAAATAACAGAAAAGAGAAGATCAAAAAGTAAGTGGGACTTGTGTGTGAGAAATTCTTTTGCCATGATATGTCAGTGGAAGCAGAGTTGAGTGATAGAAGCTGTTTTTATTATTGGGAGGGTTTCTTTCATTTGGTTTTCTAGAGGATTCTATATGATCCTAGCTGAATCCTACCTACCACTTAAAATACTGTCCTCTTTCCCATTTGGCTGTCACATGTAGTGAACTTATCCAGACAAACTTTTTAAGTGGATTCATGGTTATAGCTCCTTCCTCATGCCCCAGCTTTTGTAAATTCAATCTTTAACTCATAGATTCATAAATCCACATTGGTTGTACCCTGTATAAACAGATATATGTTGTTCAAGGCAGATCCCTCAGCAGCACCTTCTATACCCCTTCCCTCTGTTTTTCACTATGTTCCTGATTCTTGATTTAAAGGATGCTATTTTAGGAAAACTAATGTGCTCTAGGATTAACAGCAATTCCCTTTGTAAACGAAGCCTGTTAAAAAATGCATTTCCAGGAGACTCATATAATCTGAACCAGCAAGTCTGAGCATTTGCTTCTGCGTGGAGAGAATTCCAGGCTTCTATATTCAAGGATTGCTTTATTAGCCCCAGAAGGAACAACCAAAAGTAGAGATTCCCCAGAATAATTGTAAATGAATCATTGAATTTAAAATACCATTTTCAAATGATTTTCAATCACTGAACAGACTTAGAAAGTAAAAAGACAAGTCAATTCTGGTATGTATCTTAGCCATTTATGATATTCATGGGTTTAAAATTTAACGTTTTCTTTTCATTTACAGTGAATTTATTGTTGGCAGAAAATGCATGAGAGTCTAGCCTTGGAGAATTAAGTCTTCTGTTCCCTACATAATGGATCTAGCAGAAATGGTTAGCTATTTAGAACTCACTAGAGCTGCTCTGCCAGTCTACATTAGGTATGATTTGAGAGTGTCACCAGAAGAATGTATGTATTAAACTTTGCAAAACATTGCAAGCCATCTTGTGTTAGGCCCTTGTTTAAGAAAGCAGTAAGAATTTGGTTAAAAATTCTTGTAAGGTAAGGATTGACTATCTCAGCACTCTGCCTTAACTCTTATACATTACCTGCTTTGTCAATTAGGTTAACACCCTTTTTTTAGTTTAGTTGCTCTATATGCCTCTTCTATATATGCTCTACTCTTTGACATATTGATGAATCCTGTGAGCAACCACAGGCATGTTCTGACTGCTATGCACTTTCTTAAAGGAGACATCTTACAATGTAAAAGAAAGAAAATACCACCAGAGCTGAGGTCCAAATGCTGTTGTCACTCGCCTGAGGTCACATCAATACTTTGTGAAAGAGCAGAGACTTAAGAAAAAGGGGGAAGGTACAGTTTAGTCAAAGGTAGTAGCATGTGACATAGACTTGGCTTGTTGAATTGACATTAGATACTTGCAGTTTCCATTGGATTCTCCTAAAAAAGAAAGAGGAAGTGTCTAGGGAGCACATGGATTCTGAATCAGGCAAACCTGGGTTTATGTTCTGTCCTATGACTTAATAACTAAGTGACACAGTGAAAACCACTAAATCCCTCAGAGTCTCATTGTTATCATTTATAAAATGGAAATGATAGTATGAAACCTTAGAAGGACTGGCGATGCCATTTATAAAGAGTTTGCGAGATTGCTTGTCCATTGGTGGACTTAGCAAGGTCTCACCTGTATAACCTACTCTCTCTCGCACCTTCAATGCTCCTACTAACAAACATATTATATTTTATACTAAGTAATATTAAAGTGAGTTATTTCCCAATCTACTTTAATAATCATTCCATGACAATTTCTGTTATAAGACATCAAAATTCTTGACTGAGGGATTAATTTGGCCAATAGTGTTAGAAAAGGAAAGAAAAATGCCATTCTATATTTGTAAAGTAGGATTTAAAATGATATAATTGAAAGAATATCTTTATCTTTTATCTTTAGGGGACAATTGGTGATTCTTTTTTCTTCCCAAGTAATGGATTGTTATATATTTAATTGCTATTTTGAGAAAGGTATTCCTCCAAATGGGCATTAGGGAAAGAGGACAGATTTTAATTAAACCATTTAGCACATACTGAATAACCCCACCAGGAGGTATGATAAAGGTATGCTTAATTGGCTTAGAAAGATGGTAGCAACTTCAAACACCAAGTTAACTGCAGAGATAATTCTACACCTATCTTCTAATCAACAACAAGGGGAATTATTGGAAATTAAAAGGCAAAGCAAACAAATATAAAAAAAAATCTTTCATCCAATTTGTGCCCTGAAAATATTTCACCATGGTGTCATGTTTGCTCTATTTTGTGGCTAAGTCTATACAAGGAAGGGCTGCTTCATTCCCAATCCTGTCTGACAGCATGTTTCTCTCAATACTTTATATAGTGTAGCTGAGACTGTTTCTCATTCTTTCATGCCTCCATTCTTTCCTGTATGTAAACTCTAATTAATACTTTTTCTAATGTCAATGTCAGCATGTGGGCACATAAAAACAGGGTGACCAGCTTGGGTTGTTTGCCTTGCACGTGTCTACTTGGCAGGCAGGGTGAAAGGTCAGAAGATCAGATGGACTTCTCTGAGATTGGGGCAGCATTAGGACCAATGGCAGGAAAATTGAACAGTTGGAAAGTTATACAGACAGCAAAAAAGCCATCTAAAGTCAACTAATTCCTAAAATCTGAAGACCAAAGGTGATATGAAATCAAGAGAAAAAAAAAAAAAAACCAATAGAGTTGAGAGAGGTAGGCAAAACCCAGTTCAGTTCCATTTAACCAGTATAGATAATGCCCATTACAAACTGGGTTTGTGACAAATTATAACATCTTTGGATAAACTTTGGAAGAGAAAGGCAAAATGCTTCTGCTTTTGTTCTTCTGAGAGATGTTATTAACCCCCCAGAGGAGACTTGGGTGTGAACAGATTTTAGGAAAACAGAATGGAAATTACTGTGATAGATGTTGGTATACAATGTGAGGGAGGCACATGAGATGATGACCTATCCCATTCCTTTTTGCTTTTCACGTTATGTTTATTGTTATTTTGAGAATAACAAAAAAATAACCAAACTTTACATCATTTAAAAAATCTTGTTTGAGCTTTTCTAGCAAGAGTGTTCTCAATTTGAGCCTTTCTATGGCAAAACTTCTGAGGTTTGAATATTGTCATGTCAGCTACTTTTTTCCCATATATATTAGCTTTGATTTTATAACATTTTGTGTTTTTACTTTACTTTCAGTTTTCAATCAAACCCTCCAGTTCATATAATTTTTCTTATAATATATTATAATATCTTTTTTATCAGCTCTTATATTTATCATTGTTATCAGTTTTTATAAGTTTTCTTGTTCTTAAATGCTGGTGAGGATGTGGTGAAAAAGGAATGCTACTGCACTGTTGATAGTAATGTAAACTGGCCCAACTTATGGAATACTGTATGGAGGTTTCTCAAAAAGCTACAAATGGATCTGCCATATGACCCAGCAGTTCCTCCAGTAGGCATCTGCCTAAACACAAAAATACTAATTTGAAAGGTAACCTGCACTCCTATGTGCATAACAACACAGTTTATAATAGCCACAATATGGAGACAGCCTAATGGCCCCCCAAATAGATGAATGGACCAGGAAAATATGAGATCTGTATCTATGTCTATATATATTACACACAGGCACTCACATGCACACACAACAGAATATTACTCAGCTATCAAAAAAGACAAACTCTTGCCATTTGCCCCAACATGGATGGAGTTGGAAGGGATAGTGCTAAGCAATACTAGTCAGGAGAAAGACAAATACCAGATGCTATCACTAACATGTAGAATATAGAAAAAAACAAAGGGTCAGAAAAAGCCATACTTAAAAACTAACACTTGAAAGCTGACTGTGGAATGTGTGCAACCAGAGTGGGAGGGGAAGAATAAAAGCAAAGAAAGGAGGGAGCAGAGGGTCTGTGCTGGTGGATTATGGGTTTTTTGGTGGTGCATGCACTATGGCATCAATGCCTGAAGGGGGAGTCTGATACTTCTATAATGGCAACAATGATGTAATCTAATAACAGCAATAAAAAATATTTTTTAAAAGATTTATTGTTCTTGCATATATCGCTATTTTCTTCCCTTATTTCTTAAAGTATTACACTTATTTTATTTTATTTTATATTTTTTTTATTTTTGTAATCCCCATACAATTGCAACCCCCTTATTTTGACCCCAATCCCTCCCCTCCCACCCTCTACCCCCCATAGAGTGTCTCTGGTTCATAGTTTTTTGTTGATTTTGATTTTCACTTTCTTATAGTTATTCATTTTCCTAGTCCCTTATATAATTTTTCTAGATTCCTGCTATGAGTGAGACCATCCAGTATTTTTCTTTTTCTTTCTGGCTTATTTTGCTGAGCATGATCCCTTCCAGCGCCATCCATGTTGCTGCAAATGCATGTGTTTATCTTTTTTGAATGCTGAGTAATATTCCATGGTATATATGTACCACATCTTCTTGATCCAGTCATCTATTTTTGGGCATTTGGGCTGTTTCCAAAGCTTAGCTATTGTAAATAGTGCTGCTATAAACATAGGGGTGCAGGTGCTCTTTGGAATTGATGTTTCTGTGTCCTTTGGGTAAATTCCTAGGAGTGGAATTGCTGGATCATATGGAAGCTCTATGTTTAGTAGGTCCAGAAATCTCCACACAGCTCTCCATAGTGGTTGGACCAGTTTGCACTCCCACCAACAGTGCAGAAGAGTTCCTTTTTCTCCACACCCTCACCAACATTTGTTGTTGCTAGTTTTTTTAATATGTGCCATTCTCACTGGTATAAGATGGTATCTCATGGTAGTTTTGATTTGCATTTCCCTGATTACAAGTGATGTTGAACATTTTTTTCATTTGCCTGTTGGCCATTTGCATTTCCTCTTCAGAGAAGTTTCTTTTTAGCTCTTCTGCCCATTTTTTGACTGGATTATTTTCTTTGTTGTTGTTGAGTCTCATCAGCTCTTTGCAGATTTTTGTGATCAATCCTTTATCATTAGTGTTGTGTGCAAAAATGTTCTCCCAGTTGGTAGGGTTTCTCTTATTACACTTATTTTAAATTAGTGTTCCATCCGTTCCAATGCTCACATGATTTTTTCGGTTGTGTTTTTCTTTATTGGTTCTTACAATCCTTCTATATCTAGTAGTCTTCCTTGGGTGCTCATTCTATCCTGTTGGTATGGTTACTCTGTCTATAAATGTGTTCTCTGTGAGGCCTAAGTCCATTCTGTGTGTGCTCACTTGAATTTAGGAAAAAAGGAGAGACTTCTCCCCAGCTCAGGGATCTAAGAGTATTTTTCGTTGCTGACCTTCTACCAGACAACTTTTGTAGCTGGAATTTATCTTTAATAATTTAAGAAAAAGCAACCTTGAGAAAGGGCCATGCGTCTAGTTTCTCAGCCCCCATCTTGGAGTTTAGAAGGAGAAAAGGTAGAGATGACTGAATGAGATTGATCTCTTCACATCAATAGGACTTTTTAATTTCTCTGTTCTTGTTCAGATAACAATTTAGTGGCTTGGTCTGAACCAACAATGTGAGTGAACTTGGAAGCTAATTATTACCCAGTCGGACTTAAAGATAAGAACCTGTACTGGCTGATTCCTTGATTGCAGCCTCGTGAGACCCTAAGGAAATGACCCAGTAAAGCAGTACCAGGACAGTTGACCCACAGAAATTGTGTGTGTGTTGTATTTAAGCCTCTGAGTTTGTGGTAATTTGTTACACAGCAATAGATAACTGATGTAGCATTTCTTCCCGAGGGGATGACATGTAAAAGAAGGAACGATATGAAAAAGCATGACTGTTTTATAAATCTTTCAGTAGCTTGATACAGCTAAACCACAAAGGGCCAGGTTAGGGAATAGGAGACCAGAATAATTAAGAAGTCACTATAGGAGCACCTCAAATATATTGCAGGTTTGGTTCCAGAGCACTATAATAAAGTGAAAGTTACATTAAGTGAGTCACATGAATTTTTTGGTCTCCCAGTGCATATAAAAGTTATGTTCACACTACACTGTGGTCTATTAAGTGTGCAATAGCATTACGTCTTAAAAAGCAAGGTATAGTACTTAATTAAATGTGACTCTGACACACAAAATGAGCACATGCTGTTGAGCAAATGGAGCCAATACTCTTGCTTGACACAGAGTTGCCACAAGCCTTCAATTTTTTTTGCAAATTATCTTATTCTTTTGCTTTATCTGTGAAGTGCGATAAAGTAAGACACAATGAAGCAAATTATGCCTGTATATGCCAATCTTTGTACCAGTGTTTTTGGCATATGTTTTTATTTCCTCTAAATCCTTGTAAGTTTGGTACCATTGTTATCATTTTACAGATTGGGAACTTGGGTTAGAGTAAATCTTATTTATTGTCATGTTGCAGCACATACAAACAAGAATAAAGTATGCTGAGAGGCTGATTTCTGTCAGTGGAAGCAGCAGCAGGTTGAGAATTATGGTGACTGGCTATATACAGCTTCTTTCATTTACCCCAGTGGGCCATAAAAATGTTCCATTAATTTCTTCATTTCTTTACATGAAAAAGTTTTGGAAATACTTAGATAGGTCAAGCAATTTTTATGGGGTTCTAAACCTTGTGAGTGAATGAGAGTTCTTTCAAATCTAGATATTTGACTCTATACTTTGTGTTCTTTGCATTATACTATTCTATAACCTGATGTATTTGTTTTTGTTTATACATGCACTGGGTACAGTCAGAAGCGCGGGAGGGTGAGAGAATTCACCAGAGCCAGAGCAGAGAGCAGAGCAGGCAGAAGGACCGAAGTACACTGCTGAGGGGAGCAGCGGGCGGCAGGAGAGGTCTGCGCGCCATGTGGGACCCTCCTCCGGTGGCCGGGGAGCAGCCGGGGATCGAACCGGCGCCGCAGAGGCTGTGGGCAGCTTCGCAACCCAGCGCTCAACCGCTGCGCCACCGGGGAGGCCCCTCTATAACCTGATGTAATGCTGAGCTTCCTAGTAGGAAGATCAGTTCATTTAGGAACCTTAAAGCTTTATATATGACATAATATAATAATTGACTGGTACTGTGAGTGAGGTATTGAGTTCAGTGCTTTATATCCATTATCTCATTTAATCCTCATAACACACCAGAGGGATAAGAAATGAAATATTCTCATTTTAAGAGCAAGGCCATAAAGCCGAAGGAAGATTAAATAAGTTGCAAAATGTTTCAGAGTTACTAAATAATGGGAAAGTATTTAAATTTCTGTCTGTAAAGTCCTGTAATAGTAAGCTTTACTATGTAATAAAAAGACCTAAAGCAGCCAAAGTCTGAATGAAGTGTGGAAATTTATTTTATTTTTGTTCACAAGATATGTTGTTGTACATGGAATGTTTGTAAATTAAATTTTGACAACAGCAGCTTTTTCATAAGGCAAAATGAAGTAAAATGAGATCGTACCCTGAGTATGTGCTATTTTCTGTGTACTTAGAGGCCTTTGAAAGTGCTGAAGATATCAAGATGAGTTTAGACACAGAGAACTGCAAAGATAACTTACAGAAGAAATGGTTTATATGTTTATAAAGTTTGAAGATTACTTCATGGGGTGAGGATAGAGGTGGTGAAGTATTAAGCATTATGGATAATAAAGTTTTTAAAATTTAACATAGGATTGAGAATCATAAATCAATTTAAAGAACAAATTCAAACTGACTAAACAATTTTTGTTTGCTCTCAAACAATATACTAAACAATGTGATAACAATTTAAACTCCATGACTGTACTGGGTATAGTTTTATGACTGAGCCATTTATCTTTTCCATTTATATATTAGCCTACTCATCGATAAAATGAGAATAATAATATAGAACTCATAACATTTTTGATTCAGACCTATCAATCAATCAATCATGTATCTATCTAAGAAGAACTTTAAAGAGAATTTGTTTTAATGTTGAAATCTCAAAGGGGCTTTCATTTTATTTAAATTTAAACAAAGATTAAAAATGTCTAAAGTGGTTTAGATATTTAATTCTTCCATAAGTTTCTGAGATTGTGCATCTGGTAGTACAATAATTCTTTGAATGATTGCCTGAACAATTATGTACCAATGGAGACCACTTGACTCTCCCCACCACATAGTTCACTCTGGGGAAAAGGATAAGTAGATGACAGTGATTATAAACTTGGTGACAAATTGCATTTACAATTACAGCCTATTTTTTTTATAATTATTTGGGGGAATTAGTTTTGCTAAGTAAACTCTTTTTTTTTTTTTATCCAAAGAGATTTACTGACCTTCTTAAATAACTGGTGATGTTTTAAATATGTCAATGGTGGCAAATATTTGTATTTGAGAAAACAAAGATACACAAGTGATGACGCTGATTTTGTGAGAACATATAAATGAAATCTCAATTCATTAGATTACATTTATTTTCATAGTTTCTTTAAAACAAATCTTCTGCCTAGTTTAAATACTATAGAAACTAAGAGAGGTCCAACAATTTGTTTGGATAATAAATATAAAAATTCAAGGACAAGAAACCAGAATTCCAAAACTGATAAAAAGAAAGTCCTTTTTGTGTAGAAGGCCAATATTTAAGTATTTATGGTCAATAGCACTTTTATACTTCAACAAGATGCAGAAAAATCTAGAAATTATAACATAAAAAAAGGAAAGTAGTTGTATTTTTGCTTGTGACTACTGTAAATACAGTAGTACAATGGCAACTAGAACAGAGGATGGAAGGAACTGTAATGATAAAATAAATTATTAATAGAAAATACCTTATGCTCAACTCATTAATAGTATTCAGATCTGTGACCTACTTAAAAAGAAATAGGTTTCCTCCTTTAATGTTCAGTACAAGTTAGTATCAGCAAAAGTAACTTGGGAGCAGATTCTTTAAGGTGATCATTTGAGTTGTATGTTGTGCCTAGGATCAAAAGAGAAGTAAATACTTTCATAATATATGCTGGTTATAGAAAGAAATCTGATTTTCTTAGCACTAAGTTTATATGCCTTCACCATCTGTAGTTCTCAAATTCAAGAGGCCATACTAATGCTAACAAAGTGGCTGGCTTGGCAGATCAATCTAAGAGGGAGCCTGGAGAATTACCTATTTGGGAAAGTAATTTAAAACTAAATCCACCTCTAAAAGTGAGTGTCCCCTTTGGGTTTTCTAGGTTTCACTGAGAGGAGTCCTATACATATCGGAAGCATTCCTTTTTGTTTGCCAACAGCAGGGAGGACTAAGACCAAAACCCAAAAGGATAGACTTAGACAAGAGTGAGCATATGGCTCTCGAAGTTTAATCACTAAGAAAGGAAAACAGAGTTGCAGTTAGTGGATAAACAGCTCTGTTTTTAAAAATCTCAGATCGGTACACACTCGGTTATAAGATCATCTGGTTAAAAAAAGCATCAGAGATGTAATGAAAAAAATCAGTTTTGCCTATTAGAGATAAAAATCCAAAGAGAACTCAGGCTGAAAGTAAAAATTCAAGCAATGTAATAATTTGGTGCAATAATGTCCTATAAAGTAGGCTACCTGAAGTGTTTTATCAGTATCTGTGGCAGAGTTAAGAGTCACAAGTTCAAGAGTCAAGTCTAAAAATGGCTCAGCACAGTCATTGTTAATATAAAGTTATAGGAAACAATTGCTCACACAATCTTGCTGCATTATATGATTCACATTGTAATGGAATGTTCATGCTAAAGATTTTAGATGAGTTTTCCCACTTATAACATGTTTGCAGGTCTCTATTTTTAAAAAGGGTAAAGTGAAAATTTTCCTTATTAGAAAAGGTAAAAGTTTTCCAATTTTCAGGATGTTGTCATTAAGGTAATAAGTAAAGAACAGTCTGGATTAAATAGGCATTGTTTGTTGCATGAAGCAGTAATCTCGACATTTCTTAAATATTTGCTATAATTATATCCCTGGTTGTTTCCTTCCTTCCTTTTATACCTTTCTTCCTTCCCATACTCTCAAATATATATTGTTTTCTTTTCTTTTTTTAAAGATTTGTTTATTTATACGAGAGCTGGGGTACAGATCAGAGGCGCGGAAGGGTGAAAAGATTCACCAGAGGCAGAACGGGGAACAGAACAGGCAGATCGACCAAAGTACACTGCTGAGGGGAGCAGTGGGCGAGTCAGGAGAGGTCTGCCGCACCATGCGGCTATCTTCCTGGCTGGCCAGGAATCAAACCCTCACGGCAGAGGCAGTGGACAGTCTCAGAGCACTGCACTCAACCCACTGCACCACCAGGGACACCCTATATTGGTTTATTTTCTATGGCAGGTACAAAACAAGTGAAATGTAGACTCTATCATTTCAAAGCTCATTGAAAGTGGCATTCGATGTGTGAACACCAAAGTATGATACCAAAATTCTGAAAGTTTAACTCAAACTCACAAATTAAGTACAAACAAAAAGCCAGTAGTTATATCAGCTCTATTCTTCTTTATTCAATTCTGTGTTAAATGCTCCAGGTTGAATGATGCCAAAATGTATAAAGCAACACTACCCACAAGGAAAACACAGGCAGTCGAGGGGAGAAAGTGTAGCCATGGATGCTATAATACAGGGTATGTATAAAAATTTCCCCAAGGGTTTTGTGTTAGTTTCCTATCATTGCTATAAAATGGCCATACATTTATTATCTCAAAATAATACACATTTAATTATTTTAAAGTTCATAGGTTTGACATGGGTCATCCTGAGCTAAGATCAAACTCCTGTCAGGGTTGTGTTTCTTTTTCATGAAGGATAAGCTGATACCTTTTCTTTTCTAGCTTCTAGACATTACCCACATTCCTTGGCTGGCAGCCCCCATTTGTTCATCTTCATAGCCATCAACCTTGCATCTCTCTGTGCCTTTTGCTGTAGCCATGTCTCCTGACTTTCTTTTTTGCCCTTCCTGTCCTCCTTTTAATGATCCTTGTAATTATATTAGGCCCATCTGGATTATCTAGTTATTTCTCTAACTCCATCTGAATCATAATTACCCTTTGCTGTGTAACCAAACCTAATAACAGTTTTTAAAAATGGGAATATGTGCATCTTTGATATCATAAAGCTATTTAAATGAAATGGAAATTCAGATTAAGTGAGATAGTATATTTAAAATATTTTGTAGACTGTAAAGAGTAAGGTTAATGGGTTAATGTAAGGTGTTATAGTAGCAGGTTGCTATCATATAGTTTGGCTATTCTGGCTTATGAAATTTTAGGTTATATTTCCTTTTCTATCCCTCATGGGTCTCTAGTTACTTTATGCAACTTGCTATTTCCATTGTTTATTATTTTGGTACAGAAAAAAAAGAAACTTTGACAGTTTAAAGTTACTCTTTTTCTCTGTATAAGGAAAAAAATGATAAAACATTTTCCTCTGCTCTGGCATACCTATCCAGATATGTTAATCTCTCTACATTCCCTGATTTTTATGGGTCCTGGAAATAACTGATAGAAACTTAACACAGTCCAATGTTGTGACTCAGAAAAATAAAATCATATCTAGTGAGTCAAGAGTGAAGATACATGATCTCCTGTGCTAGTTTCCTTCATACTCCACAACTGTCATAAAACAAACTACCATAATTGACTTTTTTCTTATTCATTTTGATTAATAAATCTGAGAAAAAATAAGAAAAAGATGTGTGTGATTTTAACATAAGCTCCATCTTACCCTCCAATTGATACTAAATTACTTGGTAGTACAGTAAAGTGACACATGGTAAAAATGTGAATCATAGGGGAGGGGGCATACAGAATATTATTGGAATACTACCTCCCTTCCTAGCCATCCAGGTTTAAAATTTGTATATAGGTAGTATAAGTCCTGAGGGATATATATATATTTTTTTTTCATAAGGAGGGGAAACAACTGCCCAATGTATAGAAAATGATGAATTTTCCACTTAGGAGGAAAGACAGAAGGATTAAAGGACAAGTTTTTGAGTTTAGGATATATGAGAGCTAGGCTCTTAGAAGTTAAAGTTGCACAATTATTAGATTGAATTGGAAAGGGTTGATGTTACACAGAAAATTATTAAACACTTCCAATTCTATGACACCCTAATGCTGTGGGTGACATCCTTGAATATGTAACTTAGGTATAAGATAGATGATTCTGTTTAGAAATATATATCTCCTTCTCCACTGAGACTAGAACAGAGATTTTTACATATAATAGGGACTCCTGTAAACTTCACTCATTAATTGAACATGAGGCTGATTGCTTGAGCTGTTTCAGACTAGGGTAAACTCACAGGAAAGCTGTAATAAAACCTTTCAACCACAACAGAATCAGAATAAAACCAACCTTCAGAGACACTACAAGATGATTTCACTTGTCTAGTGATTGTAAAGTTAGATTAACCTTAAATAAAGTCCAATTTTGTGTATCTGTTAGGGTGGAAACTTAGTGTAGGAGAAAGAACAATGACTTTGGTGTCAGAAAAAGTGAGTTTCTTTCCAACTTCACTCATTACTAAAACTATGACCTCAAACAAGTTTATGTCTGTGAACTTTGGTTTTCTGAGCAAATGAGCAGGATGTTTGGGTGACAGCAGTGAAAACAGATTACACAATCACATTTGTGAAAACCGGGGTATTGGGTATTTTTGAACCAGAAAATAAAGCTCTGGAAAGTCTGAATTATGTTTGTAAAGATTATATGACCCCTTTTTATACACATATTCCTGTTTGTGGCATTGGGGAACCCACCACGCTGTATCCAAAGAGGAGGTTACCCATATTCAGTAACCCGACCTAATATCTATTGAACCCCTGAATAAGGCCATGGATGTGACTGTCATCATAGTCTGGGACTGCACTGAGCTTTGGCCAGGCTATTACTTGTCTCTGTTGGAAAAGCACTTCTGATCTAAGGACTTAAATAGTTTCTTCAAGCAGAAATGTGTTGTCATAGTGGTGGTGTATTCTAAGAGGTGCTACATTCGGGGGGGCATTTATATCCAACACTCAAAACCTATTAGAGATAAATTACGCTTAAATCCCACACACTTAGATAAAAGATACTCTGAAACTGTTCAACATTTCCCCTATACTGTTGAAAATGATCTGGGTAGGATGCAAAGCCTCTTTAACTTGTAAAATATATCATTATACTTTGCTTTGAGTAATGTGCAAGTTAATGTCCCTCCCATCCCAATCATAACAATCCCTCAGCCAACTGTAAAAGATCCTTTAATGATTATTTTCTCCGCTTAATGCCTCTTTTCATCTGTGGTTAGACAAGTGGGGCTGGAGTGCATTGCCTATGCACTATCATTTATTTTAGAGATTCTTGGGGAGTTAAAAATAAAAGACATTTGGAAAAAATGCTGAATGTTAAATGGATATATTAACATAGTACTAAGAAATAAATTAAAAGTGCAATGCAGTAAAATAAAATTTCAAATTCAAAGAGGCTTATCTCATGAAACTTAAGCTGTTCTAAATTTTCACTATATATAAAATTGCACAATTAACAAGGAACTCAATGTGCTAATGGTTTTAAAATATTCATTTAGGCTTATAGCTTCCAGTTTATATCTCTTATGGAGAGCTTCAATATATAAATACCATAACAATTCATTTAAAATAGTATTTTTAAGTTTCCTAAGAGATTTGGACACCCAAACCTGTTTTTTAAGGAATTTCTTAGTATGATAATTAGGCAATGGTTCAATTCATTCCAAATGTCTAGTAAATTCCCTTCTAACTATTAATTATATCTAATAAAAGCTTCCAAGTGAATCAAAATTTTAATGTTTCAAAGACTTATAATTTTCCTGGTCTTATAAAGAGAAGCTAAATTACAGAGAGCAAATCTACTGGGAAAAAGGAATTCTGGCCTCAGTCCCTTTTGTGCCTAGGCTTATGCTAAAGAATGAATGGAGAATGAATATGATAAGACCACCAGGGATGGTATCAAGCAAATGTTTTTATTAGTGGTACCTGCTGTGATGTTCATGACCTTTGATGCTTGTCTTTTCCACCCACAACCTAACATTACTAGTTATACTGGCATCATGCTGCCCTCACCTTTGCTCTAAGTTCCTTAAATTCAGGGGCTCTTTCTTATTTTCTTGGTATCTCTAATGGTATATATGACATACCAAGTACTTAACTGCTTGACAGTTAAATAAATAGGGGTACATGGACAATGTATGACAATGTATAGCTTGTCTATACTTAGGTATATTGTACAATACAGAATTTGTCTGGTATTTGTCCCAATTTCCAGGGGTAGAACTTCTAAATCTTTGGAATTTTTTGAGAGAGAGGGGTGTCTTTGTTAATCATGATGGATACATAAAATGATTACTGAATTTATACTATGAGATGCTTTCTGGTAGACTTTTGGATAACTTATTTGTCTAAGTTGACTTGGCATGGGGTAAGCTATTTCAGAAATACCATCCATTGGATTATAGGATTGGGGCTTTGAACCACATAATATCAATCTAACCTCTGGATAGAAGAGAGGAGAAAGAGATTGAGTTCAATCATGTGGTCAATGGGTTTTATCAATTGTGCTTTTGTAACAAAACTCCAGTGATACCAGTTTTTTGGTTTTTTTTTTGTGCGACTGGATTTTTATTTTTTAATTTTTTTAATTTTATATATTTTTCACGTTATTCTTCATTTTTTGTACATTTTCTTCCTCCTCTCGGGTAATCCCCATGAAATTTCCACCACCAATTCACCTGTGCACCATCACCATAGTCCCTTGTGCTCTTCCATCCCTGTTTTGATCCCTTTCCTTCCCCCTCCCCTGCAGAATGTCTGATTTATAGTTGCCCATTGATTTTGATTTTTAATTTATTATAATTACCTTTTTTCCTGATCCCTTATTTTGTTCTTCTACATTCCTCTTATAAGAGAAACCACCCAAATTTTTCCTTTTTTTTTTTTGTTTAAAGATTTATTTATTTATCTATACAAGCAGTGGGTACAGTCAGAAGCACGGGAGGGTGAGAGAATTCACCAGAGCAGAGCGGGCAGCAGAACAGGCAGACTGACAAAGTACACTGCTGAGGGGAGCAGTGGGCATGGCAGGAGAGGTTTGCACGCCATGTGGGACCCTCGCTGGTGGCTGGGGACCGAACTGGTGCTGCAGAGGCTGGGGGCAGCTTCTCAGCCTAGAACTCAACTGCTGTGCCACTGGGGAGGCCCTATTTTTCTTTTTCTTTCTGGCTTATCTCACTGAGCATGATCCCTTTCAGCTCCATCCATGTTGCTGTGAACTGCATGAGTTTATCTTCTTTAATTGCTGAGTAGTACTCCATTGTGTATATATACCACATCTTCCTGATCCAGTCATCTATTTTTGGGCACAGGTAAGCTATGAAACTCCAATAAAATCTTAAGAAACTAAGCCTCAATTGAACTTCCTCATGGGTGAATATATAGATATGCCGGGAAAGTGATTTGTCCTGATTGCATGGGGAGAGGAGCCTCAGAACTGATCCAGTCTTCTTTGGCTGTCCCAATTCATTTCCATTATAATAAAACTGTAGCTATATGTGTAACATTCTTGTGAATTATCAAACCTGAAGGAATCCTGGGAAACCTACAAATACATCACAAGTTGGTCAG
This sequence comes from Talpa occidentalis, assembly GCF_014898055.3. Classification (NCBI taxonomy): domain Eukaryota; kingdom Metazoa; phylum Chordata; class Mammalia; order Eulipotyphla; family Talpidae; genus Talpa; species Talpa occidentalis. Next base: position 30,009,240 of record NW_023605083.1, read on the forward strand.
AGTACAGGTGGCCTGAGAATTCCTGAGCACATAGGTGGCATCTGAACAGAGCAGGAGGCTTCCTTTAACCTGAATAATCTAAACTAATTTAGGAAGTTAGTGGTGTTCAGCATGTATGTGTGTATGAAAATATTTGAATATTTTGAGTCTTTAATAGTGGCAACAAAGATCCTGAATTCTCACTGGAAGTAAAGATTTAAAACTTTATCATGAAGTGCTTATGTTGCCTGGCCCAATCCTAGCATCACTGGCACTATTAATCCCCTCATGGAACTGTCCTTCTGGGGTAAGAAAGTCTTTTAAAAGGCTCTACAAATATACATCTAATGCAGGTACAAGACATAGAGAAACTGTATTCACAGGCAGAAGATTATGGGGAAGCCGAGAAAGACCCAATTACAATTTTATTCTCTTTCCTTTGCCTTCTATTGTGTGACTTAGATTTCTGATTGTTTCTTAACTTTTCTCCGTATCATTTTCTTTAAAAAAGAATGGACATTATGTTATTCATTTCCACTAAAATGTAAACATCTAATGGACCTTTCAGTGTTCTTCTACCTCTGGACAAAATCTTTTTTCAGTGCCCTTACCAAAACATCTACAATGCCCCAACCCCTATTCTAACCCCGTGAAACATGTTCTACTCACAGAATTGGGTCAAGCAGGCCTGAGTTCTCTGGACTTTGTCTTCTTTGCTCTCTTTATAAAAGTAGCAAAGCAAATAGTCTTTAAAATGCTTTATATGTACTAGCCTTCTTTTATTTTAAGCCATGAAGTAGATACTATTATTAGATAGTTTCCATCTATACCCTTCATTAGAAGTCAATTATTATTATCTTTATATTTGAGATAATTATACAAGACAACTTGGGTTTAAAAATTTTATTAAAAAAAACTAGCAACAATAAACGTTGGCAAGGATGTAGAGAAAAAGGAACTCTCCTGCACTGCTGGTGGGAGTGCAAACTGGTCCAACCACTATGGAAAGCTGTGTGGAGGTTCCTCAACCTACTAAAGATAGAGCTTCCATATGATCCAGCAATTCCACTCCTAGGTATTTACCCAAAAGACACAGAAACATTAATTAAAAAGGGCACCAGCACCCCTATGTTTATAGCAGCACTATTTACAATAGCTAAGCTATGGAAACAACCCAAATGCCCAAAAATATATGACTGGATCAAGAAGATGTGGTACATATACATAATGGAATATTACTCAGCAATCAAAACAGATAAACACATGCAATTTGCAGCAACATGGATGGAGCTGGAAGGGATCATGCTCAGCGAAATAAGCCAGAAAGAAAAAGAAAAATACCAGATGGTTTCACTCATAGCAGGAATCTAGAAAACCTAAATAAAGGACCAGGAAAAAGAATAACTGTAAGAAAGGAAAAATCAAAATCAACAAACAACTATGAACCAGAGACACACTCTGGGGGAGGGGGTGGGGAAAGGAGGGCTTGGAGTCAAAATAAGGGGGGTGCAATTGTATGGGGAATATAAAAATAAAAAAATTTTGCCCCAGACCACTGAGCTAGTAAGTGGTAAAAACAAGATTCAAACCAACCAAGGCAGTTTGAATATAGAGCCTAAACTCATTATTTGTAAGCTGTCCTTCCTTATGTGAAATGTTTCTCAATGTTTGTAGAAAAATGCTCTGGTTCTGTTCCTGGAGAAGTAGTTCATTAAATTTGCAAGAACATTCCTCCTATGTCCATAGTCTTATTTACCTCAACATTCCCACATGTACTGTCTTTCTGCCATTTGGAATTTTTTTACTGTTTCCCAAAGGCCTGGTACTTTCTCCAACTTCCTATTTTCTTTCTCCTTTGCTTGGAGAACCCCTCCCAGTGTCTCCGCATCATCTATTTTTCCTAATTTTTCAACACAGCTTGTGACCTCTCCCTGATGCTCAGGCTAGGGAAGAAGTCATTTCTCTCTGCCCCTTCAGGATTGCATACTTTCATGATGGCACTTATCACAGCCTGTGGTGACTCTTAATTTACTTTTGTTTCTCTCATATGATTTAATCCTATTTGACAAAAGTCTTTTGTTTAACATATCGATATCTAGGTCTAGCACAAATACCAGAGAAAAATAATCATTTATATAATTTGTAACAAATGGCAAATTAATGAAACTAGATAATAACACTACAATATTTCTGAAACCTAAGTTTGTAACCAAAGATTTTCAATTTGCTATACACTAAGGCTTTCATTAACCATCTGTATGTATGGTGAGAAAGAAATGTATACAGTATACTTACTTGATTTGTGTTTATATCATTGTGACTGAAATTTTATACTAATCTGACAATGTAATTGAGGTTACAGTGAAAGAATAACAAAATAAATAAATAATCTCACCTCCTTCTTAATTTCACCTCACTACAGTTTCTAAAAATCCTATAAATGAAGCAATTAAATTCTCAGTTTTATACTTCAAATACATGTATATCTCCATGCCCCCATGAGAAATGTGAAAAATTGTCTTTCATTACATATTACTTTATCCCCTTTTAGAAATGAATTTAATGACATTTCATAATTTGAAAGTCTACCTAGAGTCTCACAGTAAATGCAAAGCCACAATTCAAATTCAAGCCTTGCTAATTCCAGTGCCTGTATTCATGATTGCAATATAAAACTGCCTTCTTTTCTAGGTTTAGAAAGACATTATAGTATAAAACAGGAAAAAATAGAGAATTAGTGATGACTGCACAGCAGAGCATTTTTTAATTTTTAATTTTAGTGAATTGCATTCAATCAGATAGTTCTTTATTTGCCAAACAACAGTATGATATACAAATCCATGCCTGTTATTTCAAAGAAAACACAGGTGGCTTGTAGCAGTTAAGGAATAATCATTTCAGTAAAATACATAACTACTATTTGCAGAGAACACTTTTGAAGAATACGCTTTCTTTAATACTAGTATTGCCTAGATCTATGCAGCAGAAACCTAAGAATAGCAATAGCTAGTGCTACCAATATTCAGTTGATCAAGTGAAAATGGGAGCATGCATAAAATGACAGAGACACTAAACTTTTGTACCAAACCAAGAACAAACCCTCTTGAGTGAAGAATTGTGACTGCTTGAGGGGGATGCTTGAGAGAGGGAATAATAAAATGAGGAGGGAGCAAAATGGACTATGCAGGGGGATGTTCAGTGCCTTGGTGGTGGGAGTGGTGTGGTAACTGAGTATGATCCTGTACCTCTAAATCATATTCAATGTCATAAGGCAATGTTCCCTCAATTAAAATAAATTATGGGCCTCCCTGGTGGCACAAGGGGTTAAGATGCAACCTATGAAGCTATCCACAGCCTCTGCAGCATGAGTTTGATCCCCAGCCAGCCAGGGAGCTACCCACATGGCACAGCGGACCTCTCCTGTGTTTCCTGCTGCTCCTCTCAGCAGTGCATTTCAGTCAATCTGCCTGTTCTGGTCCCTGCTCTGTCTCTGGTGAATCCTCTCACCACCCCCACATGTTTGACCTGTACTCCAGTTCTTGTATGTATAAATAATCTTTAAATAAGTAAATAATGATAAAAGCTGAGATAATAAGTGACTGATACAAACCTTAGCATTCTGATTGCAAAATTGGGGCTGCCAGAAGGGGAAGGAGAGGGTGGAAAATAGGGTGTGGAGGGGGCCCAATGGGCTATGGTAGAGGACTATGTGTACCTTGGTGGTGGGTGTGATATGGTAACATACATCTGAAGAAATGTGATCCTGTACCTCTGAATCATACACAGTGCTGTAAACCAATGTTACTTCCATAAAAATTAAATAAAAATAAATTTAAAAAATAAGGGGTTGATGATTGAATACAAATTGGAAACATATGCAACTTCATGAAAAAATCAAAAATCAAGGTAATAAATAAAAAAGTCTCTTAAATATTGTGGTGTTAGAGATAATGTTGTTATCCTATATCGGCAAGGGATTGAGCATAATACCTGAATTTAACTATATATTTTCAGTTTATGATATATACATGTTTACACATATGGGTTACATGTATGTGTTATCATAACTGAAATTTGTCCTCCTTTAAGACATACTGCCATCACCTTTAATGTACTCCCTATCTACCCACAACTTCCTCTGGAAGACCTGCCTAAGCTTTCTCTAGGATACATTGCCAATAATAAATTGTTGCTCCAGTCAACCCTAGCTCACAGTGTATTAACTGCCTGGTAAAGTGCTTATAATTTTTTCCCAAACGCATTTTCCAGCCACTCTCAATGAAGTTTCTAATTTGACTGCAAACTCTGAGGGTAAAGGTGCCTTTCGGGTATTGTTAATTTAGTATAGGAGAATCGAAATGATAAATATATTTGAATATCTGATGTTCAGTTAGAACAGGCCAGGAAAAATGGGCCCTTTACTAAAAGGGAATTCATATAAAGACCCATTTCTGTCTGGCAATTAACCTAGATAATTTATACTGCATCATGAATTTGGCTTCACATAGCAATTCTTGGCAGCCACCTAAATCCCCAGTTAATTTTCTCCTTCATCTAATCATAGACTCATTGATGAATAAAGATCAATACAATTTTCTAGTGGTTTAGCTTTTGCATCTCTTTCAGTCCCCCAGCCCCTATCCCATCTCTTGAAAGAGTGCACATCCAATATGACTTTATTTTATCATTGACTTGTCTGACTATAGGATGTTCTGTAAGACTCACCCTAACTTCCAGCTCTGCTTTTCACACAGGTCTACTCTTGTTATGCTGGCTCATTTGTTCCTTTTTGTTGGGTCTCTTATATAATGTCTCCTCTCCATTGTTGATAATTTATCCCTAGGTCCTATCCTTATCTATACCAATAGCTAAATTCACCATAAGCTTAGAATTGCATTATATTACATTTTTAAGTAGAGAAAAAGAAAAGGAAAAGAAAAATATATATATAATAGCTGGAATTGAAATAGTATATATATATATATACAGAAGTGTTATAGTAATTGTAATATATATATATATATGCATATATATTCAGATTCCCTTTGCTTAACTTTGAGTGTGTCTATCCATTAATGTTTTCTAACAGTCAGTAAATACACAATATCTGTGTTTTTGCCATTTGGGTTACAAAGATTTCAGTTCTGCAATTTTATGAGAAATCAAGAATTGATAGCCAAGTACTAAAATTTCCTTGAGAGTTGTGAGCAATTTCCATCAAATTTGATGAAAGCTGAGATTATTAGCAATAGGTTCATTGAAAGAAAAGAATAAAGTTAAATTTTAGAATAGATAGAAGCCCAAAAATCAAAATTATATTCTTTAAATTTTTTTGTTAGTAAGTTCTTTATGCTATTTTCTTTGGAAATTAAAAGTGATTCCTTTTTCAAGTTTTATATTAATCTCTGTAATATTTTCAAAAATTAATGTATCTAATAAAACTAATAGCCATTGTGAGCAATAACATTTTATTATTCTTATTAACTGTACATTCAGATGGGGAAAGATTAAGCCTTTTTCTGTAATTATAGTTTCTTCGTAGGTAGTTATTGATAAATGATAATTATCACTTTGGTTTTCTACTTGAATTGGCATCATCACATTGTGTATCTGATATTCTGAGTCAACCATCCAAGAAGCCAGCTTAATGTTATTTACCTGACTGAAAAGCATGGAGTTCTGAAAGTCATTAACTTTTATGTGAAAAAAAGAGTGAAAAGTTTGCTCCACTGGCACATAATTTCATTTTATAGTCAGAAGATAACAATAACATGGAAACATTACTAGCAATAGAAATATGCCTTATGAAGAATACAGGGTGGAAGAAAATGGAAGATTAGTTACTCTGAGATAAGTGACTTTGTATATGTGATAGAAAGAACAAAAATGAAGGTTTACTAAGAAATCGGGTGACTGCAGCACTAGAGAAGAATAATGTGACAATCTTCACTAAAATATAAAATGGACAATCGTTGAAAGTTTTTACTCAACAATGCACCTAAAAATTCTGTATTGTGGCATCCATTGATGTGAAATGGGAGAAAAGAAGGCTTTAAAAGAGAACAGCTTATTTTTTGAACAATGGATAGAACATAAGTTATGTGAATCAACATTGACAACAGTGTCTAAATTAATAGTTAGCAAAGTATTCCCTGTTCTTTGCTGATCATTGCAATTATCTGTACTAGATCACTTCCTCTTATTACAGGTTCTTTCCATACCATTAAGGATATTTTACTCCTCAAGCTGTCTTTAGAAAAATCAACTTTGTATAACAAAGCCCTTCACAATTATTTTTTCCCTTTAGTACAGATTTCTATGCATGAATAAAACTACTGCTGAAAAATATTATTGGTCCTCAACATTGTTCTTACATTGTACTTTTAAAAGTCTCACTATTATAAAATGTTTTATTTATTTGGTACTGTCAAGCAGGTTAGTAAGTATTCCTCTGAGCAAATAAATTTCAAAATCTTATAGTTGGAAGTTTGTTGACATAAATACCTGATTTTAATTTTGGGACACTAAATTTATATTTAAAATAACGAACTTTGTGTAGTACTTTCATTTTCAGATACATTACCTCATTTGATCTCATGAGTAGTCATAAATATCACTTTTGTTATTTACAGGTGAGAAATAGAGATTTGGAGAGATTGAGACTTGTTTCTGTTAACCCAATGCATGTGCAGTTCAATTCAAAAACACATTTATTATTATGCGATAGACAGTTCTCTGGTCCACTAGACTATTTGAAATAATTTTTTAAAATGTAACTTCACCCATGGGATTTATCTCAAATGTGGAGATAGAGAGTTTGAATCCCAAATATGTACTATGTGAGAAATATTCAAATCACAAAAGTAGTATAGGAAAAGAAATAATTATATTATTATCTGCAAGGGTCCTGGGTGGAATACTTTACAGAGGAATTGGTGCATGATTCACATTTTGGTTGGTATATATGAGTTTGCCAGTTAGATAAGTGCAGGGAAAAGTGTTTAAAAGCAAGTTTAACGTGTACAATGTAAATATATTCTTTACTGTATGACACTGCCACTACATTATGCTGTTTTACTTTTCTATTGCTGGTATAATAAATTATTGCAAATTTAGGTGTTCTAACATACAGGATTGTCTGATATGGGCTAAAATCAATATGTTATCTAGACTTTGTTCCTTTTTTGGAAGCTCTACAAAAGACCCCATTTTCTTGCCTTTTTTTTTTTTTCAGCTTCAGTAGATGCTCATATTCCTTCGTTCAAAGCCCTCTTCTTCCATCTTCAAGATTCAGCAATGGTGAGTTGAGTTTTATATCTATCTATCTATCTATCTATCTATCTATCTATCTATCTATCTATCTATCTATCTATATACATAAAAGGGCAGGTTTATTATATTATAAAAAGGTAAAAATGGCAGCTTTATTATATTATAAAAAGGGCAAGTAAAGTAAAGGACAATTGCATAGACACATGGGCAGAAAGAGCTACGCCTGAAAGGGACAGGTTTGTGAAAAGAAACACTTGCATAATCACAGGTGCACAGTCTTGGGAAGAGAGGTGAATTCTTACTTCAGATCATTTTGAACTTTTATACTCTCTCTTAGAAATGGTATTTTGAAGGATGCGACTTTGGAAGGGCACATAGAAAAAATGAAGGAGTTTGATCATTTTGTGTAGGTTCATTGACTCAGAAATGGAGTATTCTTGTTAACCATCTTATTGAATATCCAGGATTTTGTGATTAGTCTTCTCATATTTCTGTAGATATTTTCTGTGAATGAATTCATCCAAGCCTGTGTTACTCTATGCCTTTAACTAAAAATCCTTTTCTTTAGCTCATTTTCTCCTCATTAATCCAAATATTTATTGATTCTCTATACTACTCTCAAATACAGTTTACCACATGCTTACCCATTATCTATGCCCTACTTCTACTCCCCCTCTTTCCATTCTGCTGCTGTTATTAGTGAAGGAGAAAAACATCCAATCAATTGCCTAAACAAAAATCTTAGAAGTTATGCTGTCTCCAATATCATAATAAAAAAATTAACAAGAGATTACTTCAACCAGCCATTTATCAAATCAGACCATATTCCTCCATACTCAATGGCCTATTATCAGTTCATCATCTCCTACATAAATTGTATGCCAAATTACAAACTAGGCTCCTTATCTCAAGCATTTCTTGCCTCACTGAAGTGGCCAGGTTGCAGCCAGAGGTCTGCTTTAAAAAAAAAAAAAGAAAACTTGTCATGTTGCTTCAAAATTCTTTTTAGAAAATTATTTTAAACATCCTTGTGTATTTTTTGACAATATAGATTTCTTCCCTCAGGTGCGGTCACCATAGTTTTCACACCACCAAATTTGAATCATTTGTTCTTTTCTGAGAATAAATCCCTAACTCTACAGTCATACTGAATAATTTAAAATTCCCTTAGTTCCCTGTACTCTTTTTCAACTTTGGTTTTGTTGCTTATATGATCTTTTTTATTCCCTTATTTTCTTCCATATTCTGCTCCAAATGCTTTTTTTCTCAGAACTCCTTCTTGTTACATACATTTAAATGATCACCTTCTCTGGGAATCTCTTCTTCCTCCTGGCTAGGGGAGTCTTTGCTCCTGCTTCCACTCTCTGAGAATACTGTTGCATTGACTGTTGCAATATTTACATAGTCCTGGAGCTCTGCATCCAGTCAGACTGAGCAATTCAGATCAGAGGAGCCCCTGTACTTTATTGACTGTTCAACTAATAGCAGTATGTCTACCACACTGAATATATTGATTTTTTTTAAGTTAAAAGGGAATTATTTTTCAATCTTTCAAAATTAAAAATGTCTTGAAATGACTGCTATAGAAGAATATGGAAGAGATAAATATATAAATGAAAAGAACATTTGTTGAGACTTACTACATGCCAAGGATTTTCACTAAATTATTTAATGTAACATAGTCTTACTCATTCCAGCCACAATTTTTTAAGAGGTTATTAGAGAAGTTACAAATAAGAAGGCTGTATGGTATGGAAAAATTCAGAGTGGAGTCATCTGGGAAATAGTAGAAGGTTCTGAAGACATATTGTTTGACCCTGACTATTGTATATTCAAAGCCATTAGCTTGCCTTTCACTTTTGCAGTATCAAAATGGAATTTTTATTAAGGTTCCCAACTTGATCATATTCAGGGATGCTGGCCTTCGTAAGGATAATGTATAAATAGATTAATTCTGGGATATTTTCTCAGTAATCAAACTACAGCTAACCTATAAATTACTGATTTCTCAGTAATCAAACTACAGACACATCAGCAGAAGTTTGTTTCATACCTACCTAAAAAGAGAAATTGGCAGTAATATTGTAAGTGATCAAGACATCAAACTTTGAGGGCCTATTGTTTCTATTTGTATAGCATGTGTTTATTTTCCCAAAGGATCAAATCTTCAGGTCACCTTGACAAAGTGTTCTTTTCCATGGGCATTATATGACAGATCAGGGCAGACAGTTGACTAAATCTCTTCTTTCTCCATGCCTTTGGACTGACCAAACTGGTCCCAAAAGCTATGTTTACTTTTAGATATGATTGATAATTATGGTCAGTTCTTTCTGAATGAGAAGATGATTTCATTTTCTCAGTTCTGATCCAATTTTTTCCTACTTCCTATTTAATTTGAAGAAGGTAAGTTTGTTTGCATTACTAATGACTTCTGTGACCATTGTATTATGCTGATTTATTCTATAATTCTTTGAGTTTAAATTATAGATGCTAATAAATAACTGCTTTACAGTTAGATTTATGCTTAAGGGTTTAAGTAATTTTCTTAAGGCATAGCTAGTATTCAAAGAGAATTTCTTTGATTCCAGAATCTTTACCCTTTCAATTCAGCTTTTCAGTCTTAGCTTTAAGTAAATATTTACCCATAAGCAGATCATTTACTTTTTTCTGTCCACCTTACTTATCATAAGGGTGCGATGTTGCTCTAGACTAGTTCTAAAGTCTCTTCCAGGTGTATGTTTTGGTAGTAAGAGATATCATTTCCCTGTTTCCCTAACCATGACAAGTAGTCTCTCTTTCATAAGGTAGAGCAGGATTATGTTATGATCTAAGTGCTTATGCAGTCACCCAGATAGTGGCGTGAAGTTGATTAGCCTTATTTTTCAGTCTTACAAGGTTTCATCTTTCTTTCTTCTTTATGGATAATTTAATGAAATATTGATTGGTCCCACTTTAAAAAAAAATTAAAGAGAGATTGGAGTTTGAGTAGCTCCTTCTGCTATTTTTATTATCTCAGATTTCACATTTTAAGCAGAAATAGCTGTAAATTATTTAAGAGGAAGAAAATTCTTTGACGTACATTATGACTATAATAGGGCAATGTCCCAGTTGGTGTTTGGTTTTTTCTTGTTTGTAATTTGTGTTTTTGTACTTCTGATGTAGAATTTTGTGACACAGGAGGATCCACCATAGGTAGTTAAAAGGGAAAAATAATATTACACTGGCTTCACACATTTGCTTTGCAACATCTGTTTAGGTAGAAGGCACATTACCCTTCCCATTAGTTGAGGAGTTTGGTCATGGCAAACCATGTCTGTCTATTTCCTTGATTATTTTGAAAGCTCTGAATCCAAAGGGATTGGTGTAGCCTAAATAAATTGCACTTATGCCAGTAAATAGTGACTTTGTATCAGGGGCAGAATGAGCATCTGGTTTTCCTAGAATTCTAGAGCCAAGTGTGATATCTGGGGACATGGGCTAGAATTGGACTGACAGCTTAGTTCTTCTGCTGCCCTGAATTTACTGACATTAGCTGTGAAAATACCCCAACATAATCAATGTAGGCCAGTTTGTCAGATCATTGTTTCCTGTGACATTGGTTTTCCATCAACACCTGAGACCTGAGTCAGTGCTTCCACCCCAGCCCCTACCACATACACCCTGAGCTGATGTATTGCCATCTATACAGAGATCGCTTCAGTAGAAACTTAACCTCGCTTTAAAATTCTACATTAACAAAGGGATCAATGGATTTTTGCTGCTGTTGTTGTTTGTTTACTGTGACAATGTTGGCTTACATTATTGTTGGTATTTTGGAAGTGTCAGATCCTCTCCCACAGGTATCGCCAATGTCGTGCTCCTGCCACCAAATATGCTTACAGTCCTAAATATTGCCAGCTTCCAGCCAAGAATTTTTCTCTCTCAGGGAGAATAAAATGAAGGAAAGTGGGAAGGATTCTATTTGCTAGTTAATGAAAAGCCAAATTATTATTTCACAGCAGGATCCATCATAGACTATAAACAGAAATAAAAAGAAAAAAATATTACAGTCACTGGATTCCTAGCATTCATTCCATTATTTGGTAAATTGCTTTGAGATCAGGGTAGGTGAACCAATTGTTGTCAAGGAACCTGATCCATGGTTCCTACATTGTAAACAAACCATTGATATCTAAAGTCTGGAGCAGGTAGTATAGGTGTACATGTTGAGATTTAACAGCAACAAAGAAAAATTCAAGGTAACATTACCTTTTTCATGTTTTTAGGTAAAGAAAAGGGTAAAGAGAAGTGGTGTTAATTTTAGTTTAATTGTTAATATTAGCAAATGTGAGGAAAACAATCTTTTTTTTTTTCTTAGTGAACTTTTATTTATTTATTTTTTAAATAATGAATTTTATTGTTATATTCCCCATACAATTGCAGCCCCCCATTCTGACCCCAATCCCTCCCCTCCCGCCCCCGCCCCCCTAAAAGTGTCTCTGGTTCATAGTTTTTTGTTGATTTTGATTTTCACTTTCTTAAAGTTATTCATTTTCCTGGTCCCTTATTTAAGTTTTCTAGATTCCTGTTATGAGTGAGACCATCCGGTATTTTTCTTTTTCTTTTTGGCTTATTTCGCTGAGCATGTTGCTTCCAGCGCCATCCATGTTGCTGCAAATTGCATGTGTTTATCTTTTTTGAATGCTGAGTAATATTCCATGGTATATATGTACCACATCTTCTTGATCCAGTCATCTATTTTTGGGCATTTGGGTTGTTTCCAAAGCTTAGCTATTGTAAACAGTGCTGCTATAAACATAGGGGTGCAGGTGCTCTTTGGAATTGATGTTTCTGTGTCTTTTGGGTAAATACCTAGGAGTGGAATTGCTGGATCATATGGAAGTTCTATGTTTAGTAGGTCCAGAAATCTCCACACAGCTTTCCATAGTGGTTGGACCAGTTTGCACTCCCACCAACAGTGCAGAAGAGTTCCTTTTTCTCCACACCCTCGCCAACATTTGTTGTTGCTAGTTTTTTTAATATGTGCCATTCTCACTGGTGTAAGATGGTATCTCATGGTAGTTTTGATTTGCATTTCCCTGATGACAAGTGATGTTGAACATTTTTTCATATGCCTGTTGGCCATTTGCATTTCCTCTTCAGAGAAGTTTCTTTTTAGCTCTTCTGCCCATTTTTTGACTGGATTATTTTCTTTGTTGTTGTTGAGTCTCATCAGCTCTTTGCAGATTTTTGTGATCAGTCCTTTATCATTAGTGTTGGGTGCAAAAATGTTCTCCCAGTTGGTGGGGTTTCTCTTTGTTTTTGTTATTGTCTCTTTTGCTGTGCAGAAGCTCTTTAATTTGATGTAGTCCCAGCTGTTTATCTTTGCCTTCACTATCACTGCTTTGGGTGATGTGTCTGTAAAGATGTCTTTGATGTGCAAATCACGTAGTGTTTCGCCTATATTTCCTTCTATATATTTTATGGTTTCAGGTCTTATGTCTAGTTCTTTAATCCATTTTGAGTTGATTTTTGTGTATGGTGTGAGGTAGTGGTCAAGCTTCATTCTTTTGCATGTAGCGACCCAGTTTTCCCAGCACCATTTATTGAACAAACTTTCTTTGCTCCAATGCATAGTCTTTGCTCCTTTGTCAAAGATTAGTTGACCATAAATCTGTGGGTTTATTTCTGGATTTTCTATTCGATTCCATTGGTCTGTATGTCTGTTCTTGTTCCAATACCATGCAGTTTTGATGATTATGGCTTTGAAGTATAGTTTGAAGTCTGGGAGTCTGATGCCTCCATTCCCTTCTTTTTTTTTCAGGAGGGCTTTGGCTATTCGGGGTTTTTTGTGATTCCATATGAATTTCATCAATAATTGTTCTATTTCTTTGAAGAATGACATTGAAATTTTGATTGGAATAGCATTGAATCTGTATATTGCTTTTGGAAGGAGGGCCATTTTAATAATGTTTATTCTTCCAATCCATGAGCAGGGGATGTCTTTCCATTTCTTTGTGTCTTCTTCTATTTCTTTTAACAGTGTTTTATAGTTTTCTTTGTATAGGTCCTTTACCTCTTTTGTTAGATTTATTCCCAAATATTTGATTTTTTTTTGTTTCAATAACAAAAGGGATGGTTTTTTTGATTTCTTCTTCTTCAGATTTATTGTTTGTGTATAGGAAGGCTACTGACTTTTGCGTGTTGATTTTGTATCCTGCCACTTTACTGAACTGACTGATGAGTTGAATTAGTTTTTCTGTGGAGTTTTTGGGGTTCTCTATGTATAATATCATATCATCTGCAAATAGTGATAGTTTGACTTCTTCTTTTCCTATTTGGATTCCTTGGATGTCTTTCTCTTGTCTTATTGCTCTGGCTAGGACTTCCAGTATTATATTGAAAAGCAGTGGTGAGAGTGGACATCCTTGTCTTGTTCCAGATCTTAATGGAATTGCTTTCAGCTTTTCACCATTGAGAATGATACTGGCTGTTGGCTTGTCATAGATGGCCTTTATGATGTTGAGGTATGTTCCTTGTATCCCAAGAATTTCAAGGGCTTTTATCATGAATGGGTGTTGCACTTTGTCAAAAGCTTTCTCAGCATCTATTGATATTATCATATGGTTTTTATATTTCTTTTTGTTGATGTGTTGGATAACGTTGATTGATTTTTGGATGTTAAACCATCCTTGTGTCCCTGGAATGAATCCTACTTGGTCGTGGTGAATTATCTTATGGATACATTGTTGGATTCTGATAGCTAAAATTTTATTGAGGATTTTGCATCAGTGTTCATTAGGGAGATTGGCCTGTAGTTTTCCTTTTTTGTGTTGTCCTTGTTCGGTTTTGGTATTAGTGTAATGTTGGCTTCATAGAATGTGTTTGGTATTGTCCCTTCCTTCTCAATTTTTTGGAAGAGTTTGTGAAGGATAGGCACTAATTCGTCTCTGAATGCTTGGTAGAATTCATTTGTAAATCCATCAGGTCCTGGGCTTTTGTTTTTGGGGAGGTTTTTGATTACCATTTCAATTTCGCTGCTTGTAATTGGTCTGTTTAGGTGTTCTATTTCTTCTTTATCTAGCTTTGGGTGATTGTAGAGTTGTAGGAATTTCTCCATCTCCTCTAGATTGTTAAACTTGTTTCCATATAACTGTTCATAGTAGTTACTGATTATTCTTTTGATTTCTGCTGTGTCCGTTGTGATTTCTCCTTTTTCATTGATGATCCTGTTTATTTGTGCTTTCTCCCTTTTTTCCTTTGTGAGCCTGGCTAGGGGTTTATCTATTTTATTGATTTTTTCAAAGAACCAGCTCTTGGTTTCATTGATCTTTTGGATTGTTTTTTTAGTTTCAATTTCATTTATTTCTGCTTTGGTTTTTATTATTTCTTTTCTTCTACTGGTTTTGGGGTTTTTTTGTTGTTCTTTTTCTAGATCTTTGAGCTTCGAGATTAGGTTGTTTCTTTGAGTTCTTTCTTGTTTCTTGATGTGAGCTTCTATTGCTATATATTTTCCTCTTATTACTGCTTTTGCTGCATCCCATACATTTAGGATATTGGTGTCCTCCTTGTCGTTCAATTCAAAAAATTTTTTAATTTCTTCTTTGATCTCCTCATTAGTCCAGTGGTCTTCCAGTAGTGTGGTTTTTAATCTCCATGAGGTAGGAAAGTTCCTTGCCTTCTTTTTATGGTTTATTTCTAGTTTGATGCCTTCATGGTCAGAAAAGATGGTTGATATGATTTCAATCTTGGTGTATCTGTTGATGTTTGTCTTGTGCCCCAGTATGTGATCGATCCTGGAGAATGATCCGTGTGCGCTTGAGAAAAATGTGTACTCCGTTTTTTTGGGGTTTAGTGTTCTATAGATGTCTGTTAAGCCCAATTGCTCTAGGTCCTTATTTAGAGCTTTGGTTTCTTTACTTATTTTTTGTCTTGTTGATCTATCCATTGTTGATAGTGGTGTGTTGAAGTCTCCCACTACATATGTGTTTTCTCTGATGTCTGTTTTCAGAGAGGACAACAGTTGTCTGATATATTTTGGTGCTCCTTCGTTTGGTGAGTATATGTTAATGAGTGTTATTTCTTCTTGAAGTATTGTCCCCTTGATCATAATGTAGTGACCATTGGGGTCTCTTTTTATCTTTTTGAGTTTGAAATCTGTTTTATCTGATATAAGTATAGCTGTTCCTGCTTTCTTTTTTGGTCCATTTGCTTGTAGGATTGTTAGGAAAACAATCTTGAAGGCATAAGTTTTGGAGTTGACCTTCTATATATCCCATCTTTAAATATAATTGGAAGCTCCATTTATCCTCAGTGAATCTTCAGAAAGTAGCTTGGCAATCCTTGGATACTCTGTAGAATAGAATCTGACCTCATTGCTTCCCAATCAAGGAGTAATCATTAGCTTTAACCAGATTGGAGAATAATTATTTTCTTAAACCAGTAGGGACACTATATCCAGATGCCTTTATTTTCATTGTTCATCTAGTTTTCTAAATACTTTATGAATGAAAAGGCAAAGGTATTCAAGGATTTCAGTGGCATTTGAATGCTTTTCATAGAGATACTGAGTTGAGTCCCTTATCAGGCATAAATGTCACACCTTGGTTCTTTGAAATTTATTACCTAAGATACTCTAGGGCAAGAATTGTTTGCTCCATTCAATGGCTCCAGAATATAGAACATTCAATTTGATGTAATATAAGTGGTAGTTATATCAGGCAAAACAAAAAGAGTAAAAGAGAATCCCTTGTCCTGGGATAAATTCTACCAATGGAGATGTATGAAATATCAAAAGAAGTTTTGATTACTCAGGTCAAATCCATCAACCAAAAATGGATCACTTAGAAGTCTCCATTTTCTTAATACTATTTCTACTCTAGGGGGAATTATTTACTCATTTGTTAAAAAAAAAAAAACCCTTTAAATTAACTATGTATCTGTAAAACAAATAGTTACTAAGAAAATTAACCCAGAAGGTTGCATTCTAGATGTTTTAATAATAAAAAAAGTTTTGGGGAGGGGAGGAGTCAGGGCTCCATAAGCTAAAAGAAATGGTAGAAGCATCATAATACATAGAGGGAGAAAGAAAATCAGAGGAGGAAAAGTTTGTTTAGAAACTTTTGCCCCTTCATATAGTCACAAAATGTGCGCTAACTATTCTAAATAAAGCTCTGTGTTTCCTGTAATTTGTATTTTTCTGCACGTCACCTTGCCACTGAGAATTTAGTATTTTGTAAAGCATTTTTTATTGATTTTGGACTTTTAATAAATATTGTATTCACTCTTTTTTGTGCATTTGCTCTTACATGACAATATTTTTGTGCTCACAGACCTGAAAATGCCTATTTTTAACAGTAAAGAAACATGAAAGGGGAAAAAGGTTATCATAAATTTGTAGAAATTCATTTTAAGTAGTTGGAAAGCAATGCTATGGATTCTCTCATTCAGTGATTGGAGGCTCTCCATGGTGAAGAGGCTGAAAGAGGGATTAAAATTAGCTAAGTATTTTAAAAATAACGCCTGTGTATCACTTTGCCTAGCAAGCTTTTTTTTAAGTCATGTAGCTGTTCAGTGCATCAACTGTTATTGTCTTGAATTCTGTTGTTTTGCACATCAGCTGTGTGAGTCATGTGTTGGTGACATTTTTGGAGGGTAGTACTAGCTCCGAAATCTCAGAACAATAGGCAAAAGGACATCAGAAAGGCATGATGATTTGGTAAATGCCTTATGTAAACCACAGAAAATGATAGTGGCAAAAAAATTTTCATTTCCTGAGGCTGTGAATTTACTGCATATTTCATGTCACGGAATAGATAACATAGAAGGACAGGAGGAAATTTGTTCCTTTCCACAGTGCCCCTTGAAAATAGTGCATTGAAGTGGACTCTTTTGGAAACATGCACATATTCTGTGTATGTTTTTAGAAGACATAGTTAGCATCTTAATGGGATAAAAAAAAAAAAAGCTCTCATTTGGGAAATATACACATTACTCCTACCAGAGCACACAGAGGTGTTGGTAGGTGCTGAACAGAGAAATGTGCCCCGAGGATATCTCTGTCCTGTCTCCAAACACGTTTAGGTCTTTTACACATATGAGCAAATACTGGGAGACGAGTATGAGGCTGGGGGGTGCAGTGCCTGGCATCTGATAAGATTTATGAACTGCTAAATTTAGAAATGTCATTTTGTTATTGCCAGTGTACTGCTGGCGTCTTTGTATGAGTCACTAAGAAAAAATAGCAATCACCTCCTTTGCAAGAGCTACTATGAGTAACACAAAATGGATTCAATTAATCATTTTAACCACTGAATTCACTCTGGATAAACAAAGTGTGTATCAGATGATATGCCCCAGAAAGGTAGTCATCCTTACAAAATGCTACTCTCTGCAGCTATGCTCTTCTCATTATCGTATTGCAAATAGTTTTCTGAAAGAAAAAACTGTTCAAGCAAAATATTAAACAGCATTCATTTGTCATTTTCCTGCAGGGACTAGGCAGCAACCTGCTGTGGCTGAAAATATGTGGTCATTATGAAGCTGGTATTGAATTGTTTGTTTATCTTTAGGAGGGGAGAGAGGTTTTGATGCTACTTTTTGATTGGTAATTTCAGGCACTTCTGCTTTCTAGAGGCGTATCTTCTGTCCTGAATTGATATTAATAGATGAGTGTGTAAACATGCTGTTGGTGTGTGTGTGTTTTTTAATGTTCATATAATTTTCTATGCCATAAGCTCTTCTCAACCTGAGGAGTGATGAGGAGCTTCATTTTCTTGTTAGTTTCATTTTCTTGTCTGGTGCTTTAACATCATGGTGAGTTGGTCTGTCTGCTTTTTTGAGGCCGGAAGCCTTTACTTTAAATGGACTGAGATAGTGTTCTAAGATGCCTTCCACGCTGAAGCAGAGTTTTTTCAGCAAATGGATCAGAGAGAGAGTTCACTGCCTACATGGGGCTTGCTATCTTTTTCATCCTGCCACAGGGAGAAGGTTTTTTTTTTTTTTTTTTTAAGTGCAGAGAAATCTAGGTTTGGTTTCTCTTTCTCCTGCTCTTTCCCCACCTCTTCCTATTCCTTTTCCTTCCTCATTCTTTTCCCCCCTATATTCTTGTTCTCATTATTTCCTCCTTGATAGTGTTTTCACAGGATTCAAAAGCAACCTGAGAAGGTGATCTGCTAAATACAGCTACTCAAATCCCAGAGACAGACAAGAACTTTACAAGAACTTCACTTTAGGTACCATCCTGCTAGAACTGGGATATTATTTAACAACCTTTACCAGGTCCTTTATTTTGTCATTAAAGTCTGTTTCCTTTTATTAGGTGTTCAGAGAACACAAGGAACTTGTCACCATTTTCTGAAACAATCCTTACGCAAAAACTGCAAAATCACTCTTTCAGGCTACTTAATTAGAAGCAGGATTCCAGCTTCATTAACTGTATCTCTAAACTTACAATCATTTTAAGACACTCTGAGCTTTCTTTGCAATTTTCCAAATCCCCTTTAAGTCAGAGAATGTAGAACTCTATATATTAGTTCAAAAGTTACTTCCTGGTGCAAGAAAGTGGAAATGGTGAAGTAATGATGTAACAGGGTGGTCCCCAGGAAACAGGGAGGTTCCATGTTCCCTGCTCCACCCAAGAGAGGGTGGAGCTGAGGAGGGAAAATAAAAGCTGGAGAGGAGACTGAAAAAGAAAGGAAGCAGGATGGAGAGCCAGAAGGGGACTTACAGGAGACACATGGAACACAGAGACATGTAAAAAACCTGTGCTTGCCTCTTGGTCCTGGACTGGTTAAAACAGACATGGGTGAGAGACCCATGGGGAGGTTAACAATGACAGCTTTTATCTTAACTTTTATTTGCTCTTTTCCTCCTTTAATTTTCTGGATGTTTCTGACCCTTTTTTATGGGTCCCCACCAGGAGGTGCTTTAGACTTGTGGCTGGCTTTCGGGCCTTGCTTTGGGCCAATCCTGTTTGGCTGGACATTTATCCATGAGGGGATGGGTAACTTCAGGTGCTTGATTCAGAAACTGTATTCTTTGTCTTTTCTGTATTGCACACTAATTATATATTTTTATTTTGTAAAATAAATTTTATTGTTTTTTAACATTATACAAATTTCAGGTGTACAACATTATATTTTAACATCAAAATACACTATATTATAATCATCACCAAATAAAGGTTCAATTGCACACTAATTATATTAAAATTCCTTTCCATTAAAGGTCTTTTATGTTTTGTCTTGATGTGGCAGATGACAGAGCCTATTTTGAGCAGGCAGGTTTGGGGGTTCTGGGGTGTCCCTCTCCCTGTCCTGAAACAATAATAAAAAGAGGCCCATTGGTGTTCTCCAATCTTCCATTATCACCTATGCCAAGCAGAGTATGCTTATTAGTAGTGAGGCTTTGCTCAGTCCAACAGTCTGATAGTGACTTACCAGGAATGAAATCAACATGCAATATTTAAAATACAATAATAGCATCCCTGGATGCTATCCTGGTTATTTCATATTTTGGAAAAGGGATCAGGCAAGCATATATTGATGAAAAGAAAAAAAATTAGAGAAGTTGTTGCAAATAACACTTATGTTTGGAGAATGTACAAGCCTGGGTATATGTTTTGATAAATTGATTTGTGATCCTTCTCATTTAAAAAAAAAATCCTTTCACAGAGTTAGGTGAGGACAAGAAAGTATAGGGACTTCTGAAGAGAAGAGTTAGAACTGGATCAAAATCTTACTTGTTCATTAAACTATAAAGTTGTTCTTCCAGGCAGAAAGGAGACAATTGCAGGTTTTATTACTGTCTGAATGAAGGGGCTTTAATTGCTCAGATATACTGCTATGCTTCTTTGCCTCATTAAGTGTATTAACAGTCTGATCCTGCAGTGGGAGAAAACAGAAAAAAATTAAATTGGGTAAAACCATGAGTTAAATAATTAGCTTATAGCAATTCACATCTAAATGAATTGATTCTGACCTAATCTTAGTTTTTCTGTGTATATGTGTGTGATCTGAGTTTTTGAAAAAGCCTTACTCATTACCTCATAAATACCTTGCTGACCAATCCAACACTGGTAATCTTTAATAACTGACATATAAGAAAGATAGCAGCCACCATATTTTCAGTTCCTACTATGTGCATAATATTTAATTTATCTTATATAATTGTCTGATGTATTATGTACTTACTGTATGTCATGATGTTATGAGATGATGATCCCAGCTCTACGTTGGAGGCATTTGTATCTGTATTTAAAAGATGAGGAAACCCGGTTTAGGGAGGCTGAAACTTGTTGAAGTATCAAAGCTCATAGTGGACAAACTTAATTTTTAAACTCTTTTTCTCTAATGCAGAAGCTGATGTTCTTCCCAATACATCTCTATGTCTCTGCTTCATTCATCAGGTTTATCTTTCTTCTTTAAAAAATGCATGCCACAAAAACAGTTCTTCACCTCTAACACTGCCTTCAAGACAGATAAGGGTGCTAAATTGCAATGACACAAATAATTTTTTTGGATTTAATTTTTTTTCTATCAGCAAAGACCAAGAGCGTCATTGGGAAAAAAGGGAAAATGTCAGCATGGGGTTGAGTTGAAGCTTCTGGAAATTGAATGATCTATTATGTAAACAATGTCATACAGTCTCTAAGAACTTATCACAATCATTATTGTATTGTCAGTTAATGGTTTTAAAATAAAATGCAAAGTACAAGCTCTTTAAGATATGATTAATGCATTTTACTTTATTAGATTCTTACACTATCTTTTACTGTTTCATTCTCTCTTTATTCTCTGCCTTTTTCCTCGGGCATTATATGTGAGCTGCAAAATTACAGGTCTGTGTCTTATTATACTTTATGGTTGGGTAAGTTAGGTCAGGGTGATAACCCGAGGGAATATTAATAATCCTTGTTTTAACAAGACTAAATTATACCATTGTCAGAAGTTAATTGCTCTGTTATACTTCTGGTGCTCAGGATTACTGAGTACTAAGGGATAGTGGTAGGGAACAAAGGTTTGCTGTTCTTGCAAAAGCTACCTTCTTAAGATTTGCGCTACTGGCAAGGAGGAGATAATTACTCTGGAATAGTTGGCCATCTATTAAACAAAAAATGGAAGTTGTTTTATACAGGTTCAAGTGATGTTTCCAAGGTCATATGGAGTATAGGGAGAAAATGTTTAAAAATTATAAAGTGTCTAAATCCAGTGCCTAGGTGACTGGGAAAACACGACTAGATTATTCTAAAATTCACACCAGTATTTTTTTTTAAAGATTTATTTATTTATGCATATGAAGATGGGGTACAGACCAAAGATGTGGGGGGTGAGAGGATTAACCAGAGGAAATTCAGCAGGGGAACAGAACAGGCAGCTTGACTGAAATCCACTGCTGAGGGGAGCAGTGGGCGAGTCAGGAGAGGTCTGCTGCACCATATGGGTTGCTCCCTAGCTGGCTGGGGATCGAACTCATGCTGCAGTGGCTGCAGACAGCGTCATAGGTTACATCTTGACCCCTTACACCACCAGGGAGGCCCTCACACCAGTAATGTTTTGCCAAAACAGCTGTAACCAGTTGACAAGGTTTACCTCCTGGAAAATTTCCTTTCCTTTATGAGGGAAAGAAGCAGCAAATACTTCCATTTATATCATTTACATGCTTTTCTGGAAGCTGAAACTATCTTACCTGAACTTGATCTTACTTTCCTGGGATGAAGAAAATGATTTGGGGTCAGAAAGAGAGACAGCCACATAAACAAAGAAAGCCAGATAATCATGAGCTAGTGTAAACCTCTGGAGCCTCTAAGGCAGTCATTCAGTTATTTGTTCCCTTTGAAAGTGTAATTAGAAGTTTCCAGTTGGTTTGTCACTATTTTCTCATTCAATCATTGGGTTCTAAGTAGAGACCAAGATTTCAATGACTTCATTTAATTTCCTCATCTGAAAGATGGGAATAATTAAATCTTCTCAGGATCCCCATGCAAATTTCTTGGAGTAGTTTTGTAAAAGTCTCTAGTACATCATCCTTAACAAGAATATGGCACTATATGGAATATGTGCTAATGTGATTCCTGGGACTCCTAAATTATATCAATAATTCTTTCCCCTTCAATTTAATGTGACTTCAAAATCCTTACCTTAGAGCACTAGACAGTAACTGCCAAATAATTAAACTTTTGAAATCTATTAATCATCCCTGACCTAAATCATAGTGAGTATAATATAAAAAATTGTTCCCTTCCCTTTCTTTTCTCCTTTCTTCTTACTATCCATCCATCCATAGTGTCTTCCACCTTGTTATGTCTATACATTTTTGCATTACTCAGTAATGCAATAAAACTTATGCTCTCTTATATATGAAAAGCATGGGAATCACCATGGCTCAAGAGGAGGCAGTCGAGCAACAGATATTCAGAAGTTGCAGCCATACTGATTTGACTCATATGCTTGCTTTACCATATGTGGATCATATAGGACAATGACTAGAACTCTCTAAACCTTAATTCAGAGAGTACAATGTATGGTGCAGAACATAATGTAGAATGTACAGTAAAGATAATGAACTTAGTTTCTGGATCTTGGCATTTGGGTTCTGCTGTTTCCTTGCCATGGGCAAGTCTTATAACAACTCTGTGCCTGTTTGTTTTCAAAGCTTTGTTAAATTCAATAATATAAGTGACTCAATATAAGTAATATTGAGTAAAAGATGTCAGATGAGAAAACACATGTACTAGGAGATTCTTTTTTTTGTAAAATGATGTTATTCCAAGTAGGCAAAACTACCTTATAATGTAAAGATACTGATTGTCTTTGGAGAGGGTTAGTTGGTGACCCGGAAGGGGTATGAGGGGGGTGCTTCATAGCCTTGGGCATTTTTTCTCCAACTCTGAAACAGAAGCAGAGTCTGTATCTTTAACTCTCTGACTTCTGCTATATTTTAAATAATAACATATTTAATAAGTGCTTGGGATTTTCACAAAATTGAGCCATCTTTAAAAACAATTTTAAGTGGTATAAAATCACTATTTAATCATTATTTGAAAAATGATAATTGATTTTGTAGTGGCACTAAAACTTCTTAAGACCTGTCCTATTTGAGCTAGAGTTGTTGAATAAAAAAACTTTTGAGAAAAACCTCTTGAAACAATAACAATTTCAATTGATGTTAAAACCATTCAGAACATATTTTAAACTTATCAAAAAAAAAGACCCATAAAGCCTATATTTAAGAGAATATTTGTAATCAAGTGGAATCTTTTAGACAGTTGAAGAGTTTGTCAATATATTTGTTACCCCCTTATATAGCCTATAAAAATTCAAGAAATTAATTTTTTGTCTAGCCTAAGTTCTTACTTATTAAATGAATTAGATACATTTTCATCATTTGGGATATGTGTACAAATCTCTACTTTGATTGGCATTTGCACAGCTTGAATACCCCCAAAACCAAACTCTGCACAGCTTGAATACCCCCAAAACCAAACTCTGAAATAGAGTTTAACATATAGGCTGTTTATTAAGGAGTAGTCTTGTAATTCTTGTGGAGTAGCATTCTTCATAGTGTTTGATGCAGGTTGTCTAAAGAAGGGCTATCATGTTGGTCAAGGACACTTGATTGAGGTAATCCCTGAAAGTGCTGAGAGCTCAAGACTGATTATTATCAGCACTCCCAGGTACTAGGGAAACAAGTTATTCACTGCAGGGCCATTTAAGCAAAACATCAGTGTTCACCACAATCCAGTTCTTTCCTGCTTGGATTGTCTTCATAAAAATTTTGGAATCTGAACTCTCAGGATTCTGCTAGGTGTATCTTCATGGAGGAAACTTGCAAGAAAAAATTAACAGAAACTACTGCTATTGTAGCAGCTGATCTGGGGTAAGGTGGCAGTTCATACTCATTTTTTCTTCCACTATCCAGTCTATATTCCACTCATATTTCACTAGCATCTCTTCTGGAGTCTAAAGTTTCTGAGCTCCTGGTTATTGTACTCTTCTCAGACAAGGATTGTTGTTTTTATCCATTTATTCTCAATTAGGCAAAGCAATGCCAGAAGTAACCAACTGGAACACCTGGATGTCAAATATATTCTTTTGAGACAGAGCTTATAATTCAGTGGGCTTTTTAAATCTATGTAACAGGTCTCTTTTACTAAATATGGACCACCAGTGGAGATAAGATGTTCATAAGATCCTGGTACTGACCACAATGCAAGTGGTCCAGCTCTATATCCCTATCCTAGTACTTATTTTCGTGATTTATTCTTGCTTGAAACTAATGTAGATTCTGTTCCTGTAAAAGCAGTTTTTGAGAAAGGACAGAATCTTAGCCATTAGACCAGCAGTTTTTAAAACAATTTTTATGCACAGGATTTTTAATAAGATTGTCTTTGGAATCAAAACTTGTAGAAGAGGAGGTAAGGAAGCAGATTTAGGTAGAGGGAGAATTTGTTCTGTGATGCAATCCCAATGATAAGCTTGTACAACCGCATTGGACATTCTAAAATAAGAATGTTTCTTCAGGATTACTATAAGTCGTGCTGAGATGACTTGAACTTTACACTCTCTCAATGATTAGTGGACTGCTTTTAAACTGCTTTTTAACTGCAGTTGAAGCGATTCCCGAAGGGGCAGACAGTAGATGACTGTTGTGCAAGCATTCGTTTGAGTTGAGCAACAAGTTCTCCATTGAAGAAGTTGCTGGCAGCTCATCCCAGGGTCTACCACAGTAGTTAAAAAGTTAAATAATGCTCAGCCTAACAGTGCTTAGCCTAACAGTGAAGATGGGAATATGAATGAGCATTGTATTTATTTATTTAAATTTTTACTCTCTTCACTTCTGCAAAAGGATTTGATACACTCTAAAAGAAGACAAATATAGAACAGAAACACAAAAAACACTAGTTTAAGAAAAAGAGCTACCAGATAGTGTTTGGACAGGGAGTAAATTACTTTAGCTTGAAACTTAGCTCTGACTTTTATTTTTTTTTTTAAAGATTTATTTTATTTAAATAAGAACTGGGGTACAGGCCAGATGCGTGGGAGGGTGAGAGGATTCATCATAGACAGAGCGGGGAACAGAACAGGCAGACTGAAGAAATACACTGCTGAGGGGAGCAGCAGGCGAGACAGGAGAGATCTGCTCACCATGTGGGTTGCTCCAAGGCCGGCAGGGATTGAACAGCACTGCAGAGGCTGCGGACAGCCTCACAGCTTGGTGCTCAATTGCCTGTGCCACCAGGGAGGCCCAGCTCTGACTTTTAGTGAAAGAAAGCAGAGAAGCCCAAAGGCTTACATGGATCTTATTATTGATTATTATAGCTAATAATAGGAATCACTCCATGCCCACCCTTCCCCCCATAAAGTTTTTCCCCACTCTGAACTCTGAAAATACTTTATTATGAGACTCATTATAAAATGCTCTGAAGAACACTTTGAATTGTAACCTCCATAATAGCTTTCTTTGACTGAGTTCCTGAAGCGTATATATTGTGATAATTGAAAGAAGATTCATGTGCTTGCTTTAAAAACAAAAAGTAAATCATAATGGTCAAGACTGACATATTACAAAGCCATTTGAAGCATCGGAGATATAAAAGTTGGAGAAGAAATTTGCGGAATATAAGTTAGGGCACTACCACACCACCCAGATTCATCTGGAACATTCCTTTTAGCAACTAATTTTTTTATTCTTAAATTTCACCACTGTAAGATATATTCATGTGTATGTTAGTGTTTGTGCATGAAAAGTATTATAACTCAGCAATAGGTTGTTAATAAATATCTTTAAATTTTAAATTTTCCTTAATTCAATGCAATTCTGCATTAGGATTAGATAGAAAATAAAGACATTATAATGAAATATTTTCAGGAAGTTATAATCCTGTAAGAAAAATATGATTCACAAATAAATTATGAATAAACAGCACACAAAAGGGAAAGAGATAATGTAGGGGAAGGAACTGTGTTTTCCCAGGCCCAGTTAAGGAGGGGTGGAGCTGAATAGCCAGGTGAAGCCATGTGACACTGAAGGCAAGTGGTCTCTGCGAAGAAAAAGAAAATTAAAAGAGAGTTCTTGTTTTCCTGCTTGACTTGTACTCTGGTCCTAGCCACTAGGAAGGAGTCATGGAGAGAGACATTTAGAGACACGTGAAAGAGATGTGGGTGAGGGACAGATAGGGAGGCTGACAATGGCAGCAGTTATTTTGATGTGGAATATCCTTTCATCCCAGGTTTCTGGAACCTGCTGCAAAACCTCTTCCTCATGGTTTCCTGCTAGAACATGACTTAGACTTGTGGCAAAATTTTGGGCCTCAGTGGTTCTGTTTCAAGCTGTCCCTGTTTGGGTCCTGATCATTTACCCACGAGGGAATGGGCAATTTTAGGGGTTTTTTTTGGGGGGAAAGTTATTAGAAATATTCATTCTTCTATTTTCTGTCGGTGCATACTCATTCTGTTAGGGATCTTTCACATGCAGAGTCTCCTTTTGTGCACATGGATGGCCAGATCCATTTAGATCATGCAAGTTTGGGTTCCCTGGGTATCCCTCAATCACATACTAACAATATTATCTGCGGAGACTATTAAATATCTCAGGCCCAGGGCAGCATTTAAAATAGGTGTTGAGGGCACCTCCCTGGTTGTACAGGGTTTAAAGACACAGGGCTATCAAGCTGTCGCCAGCCACTGCAGCACGAGCTCGATTCCTGCCCAGGACCTCTCCTGTCTCGCCTGCTCCTCCCTTCAGCAGTGTATTTCAGTCAGTCTGCCTGTTCTGCTCCCTACTCTCTCTCTGGTGAATTCTCTCACACCCCTACACCTCTGGCTTATACCCTAGTTCTTGTATGCATAAATTAATCTTTAAAATAAAATAGGTGTTGAAGAGTTCTTGATATACAGTAAGCCCTCAGCAAATATTACCTACTATTTCTAGTATAATTTTTCCTTAATGGACACCTAATTTAAAAAATATAAAAAGTTAAGAAACATTAACTGGGCCTTCCTGGTGGCGCAAGGGGTTAAGCACAGCACTGTGAAGCAATCCACAGACTCTGTGATACATGTTTGATCCCCGGCCAGGGAGCAACCCACATGGCGCAGCAGACCTCTCCTGTCTCGCCCACTGCTCCCCTCAGCAGTGTATTTCAGTCAGTCTGCCTGTTCTGTGCCCCACTCTGTCTCTGGTGAGTCCTCTAATCCCCCACACCTCTGGCCTGTACCCCAGGTCTTGTATGCAGAACACAGTGTTGCTAAAGTGAGACATGGGTGGGACCTAGCTACCTAGCTGTGCTAGAGCCCTCAGATGCACTTAGGTGCTCAAGGAGAAAAGGGAAAGAAGAGTTGTGAAATAGGCAGAACTAGAAGCTAATTTTCCTGTTTGACAATTTATGTAGAGCTAACCATGCTGTTAATATATATTACCTTTCAAGACACTTAGGTAATAAGATTTTTCTTGACCTAAATATAGTTCTTGGTTTCAATGACAAAAGAAGTCATTGCATTTTGATGATCGCTGCTCAACCACTATGCATTTAAATAGACCAATAACCCAGAGGGATGCAAGAGTTCAAAGGCTTAGGTATGAAGCTTTCTGACCTTGGTTGTCTTTCAAAGTCATCCTAGTTTACCGACAGTGCCAAAATATTACTTTCTTTCAGATATTTAGAGATTGAAAGGAGATAGACTAATGACTTCAATAACTCAGACCTCAAATACCTTTATGAAAAGGACCTAGAAGAAAAAGTTTTATATTCATTGATAATTACATATACAGGGTAGTTCCAGCATATGCTGTTAAAGAGTAATTACTTCATCTTTAAAATATTTGGGATTTTGGGGCCTCTCTGGTGGAGCAAGGGGTTAAATCTCAGCATTATGAATCTACCAGCAGCCACTGCAGCATGAGTTTGATCCCTGGCCAGGGGGCTACCCACAAGGCACAGCAGACCTCTCGTTTCCCCCACTGCTCCCCTCAGCAGTATATTTCAATAGATCTGCCTGTCCTGATCCCCACTTTGTCTCTGGTGAATTCTCCCCCCGCCCCACACCTCTGGCTTACACCCCAGCTCTTGTATGTATCAATAAATAAAATAAATCTTTAAAAAAAAAAACCATTTGGGATTTTAAATTGCTAACATGTAAATTCTTTTGAATTTACTTAGAAAGAATGAATTGCCTTTCTGGAAGCTTCTGGTCTTTCCAAGATGGACATTGACTGTTGAACATTATCAATACCATACAAGACATTTTATAAAAGGAAAAAAAAAAAACAGTGAGATGTAGGCTATGAAATAATAATAAACAAAACCCTCTATGATGCTGTAACTGCTACCCAATGTGCTGAAAAAGGGACCAAAAAGATAGAAACAGAGATAGAGGTAGATCCAGTGATTAGTACTCAAAAAGAATGTCAAATGCCTGACTTTGAATATTTGTGTCTTGTGACATACGCTCTTGGAAGCATTCAACTTAAAATTATTTCTAAAGTTTTATACATTTTATAAACTACATTAATGGTATTTTAAGATCATCAGAGCTTAGAATTAAGTCTATTCAGTGATTATACAGAAACCTTTAACCACTGTATAATATTCAATATATTATAGATATAATCCTAGCTACAAGTTTATTCTTTGATCTTCAGAAAATGAAAGTGCATTACAATAGAATTTCCCTTTTAGCAAGAGAAATTCCATTCCGATTCATAAATTATCAGGATGACAACATAATGGGCTCAAATATCTTTCATAAAACTTTTAAATAGATTTAAGTTATGTTATCCTTCCAGAAAATATGGAAAGTTTAGAGTTAACCCAAAAGGTAATAAAATAGCTGGAAATTCATATCCCTTAAAGGCCCAATATATTCCAGAGATGTGTTCTCTTTTCCTTTCACAACCCTTATGTTTGTTAATCATATAATCTATTTACTTTAATACAAACCACTTAAGCAATCCAACCTTGTACATTAGCCACTTCCTCTTTAACTCTGTACTTCCTCGTAAAGCATTTAAATGCGAGACATGGCCATCAACCACTAATTCCTTTACTTAGTACTGGGTTCACTAAGTAAAACCAATATTAAGTGAAGAAATGGCTCAGCATTTAATTACTAGAAATTGCTATCAATTACTAAACATTACTACAAATTACCTGCCGAATGGACAAGTGCTGTTTCTAGTAATAAGAATTTCAATGAGTAATTTTACTTAATTTATTTCTTAGACTACCCTTTGGGCACAAATGGCTTTTCATTGGGCAGCCTCAGCAGAAAGTTAAATGACCAGATGAACACAGAGACTCAAATCCTCCAATTTGGAGGAACATAATTGAGAATAGGGGTACATCTCGTAGGAGTTATTTTTTGACTCTTCTCTCCAAGAAAAGTGTTGTATTAGTTTAAATATAAAATAATAGTTTCACATTGCTTAATCTTCCATGCCTTTAAGAAGGAGTGTATTATTTAATAAAGGTAGGCTGTTAGTCAATAAGATCTAGAAGTTAGGAGTCACAGTTCTAGTGACAATTCTTTCACTGCTAAATATTGAACCTAAGGACGTGTAAGACACTTTCCTTCTCTGTGCTCTAATTTCTCTATCTGTACGAAGAAAAGTATATCATTAACTTTTTTTTTTTTTAGGAATAAAATTAACTCCATTCAAAATAACCTGACTGTAAAAAGTAATTTATTTGCTAGGGAGCCAAGTTTTACAACTTGCCAACCAATATCATCAGAGTACTCTCTTTTTATTTTCCTTCTTCTCTCTCTCTCTCCCTCTCTCTCTCCCCTCTTCATTAGTTTATGTTAATGCATTCTTTTTTTTTTTAAAGATTTATTTATTTATACAAGCACTGGATACAGTCAGAAGCACGGGAGGGTGAGAGAATTCACCAGAGCCAGAGTGGGGAGCAGAACAGGCAGACTGACGAAGTACACTGCTGAGGGGAGCAGTGGGCGGCAGGAGAGGTCTGCACGCCATGCAGGACCCTCCTCCAGTGGCTGGGGAGCAGCGGGGATCGAACTGGCGCCACAGAGGCTGCGGGCAGCTTCCCAACACAGGGCTCAACCGCTGCGCCACCGGGGAGGCCCAGTTAATCCATTCTTAAGGAAGAATTTACCTGAGTAAGTTGGTAGAAGATAGTCTTCAAAATATATAGGTTTTCTTACAACCAAGAATTCCAAGCTAAAAGTTACCTTCAATGCCTGGAATTTAGTTTCACTGATCTCTTTTCTCTCATGTACCCTTTCCTGAATACATTACAATAGTTAAAGGGATGGCATATATTGATGATTTTGCACTGGATCACATAAAACACACCTTTGATCAAATATAAGGGGTTGGATTTTAGCTTCACTGGAAACATATTGGCTGAGAATAGAAAATCTGTAGTTCCTTTTGGGAAATAGAAACCCTGCTATGAGACATATGTGGAGGTATATGTGGAATGCTGGGCACACTCACTAATAGATGCACATTGCAAGCAGGCTGATGTATTTTCATTATTTCATTCTCTCATTGATTCTCTAAAAGAGTTATAATACAAAAATGGCCAAAGCTGACATGAATTCTGCTTTTATTCAACTGCTGATAGGTGAATGAGAGCTATATTAACATGAAACATTATTATGAAGTCATATAATTATGCATAAGACTCTCCATGTCTCTGTCTCGATGACAATTATCATGGCACTCTTTACCATTGAACAAAATTACCTATCACTTGCCTATAGCATATTACTAATTCCTTATAGACCATTGACCTGTGGGACATGCTAATGTGTTTTAAGACTTTGGCTGGAGTCATTTATCCTGGAAATTGCACTCTAGTACACAAAGTGCAGGGATACTCAGAGAAAATGACTTCAGTTCCCAAAGCTTTCTAGCACCATTTGGATAAAGATGGGGGTCAAATAATTGTTATTTGACTCTTGGTAACCAAATTACTAAGTTCCTTTGTTTCCCAGAAATTGATATTATTCATATTAGCTATTTCCTGAAATTACCAGCAAAGTTTATTGACATTTTTGGTAAATGGTGAACTATATAGATGGCAAGTTTTTGTTTTTCTAGGAAGGACTTGGAGTTTTTTCACATTCACTTTGGAGTTTCACCCAGTATCTTTGATTTTTTTTTTTCCAGTATCTTTGAGACACTAACGTGTTGCTAACTATATTTGTAATATTTTTCATTTTCTAAATTTCCATAATGGAAAATGTGTATGTGGTGAGTGATTTTGTTCCTCACATTTTCTAAAAAGCTTAACTGCATTAATTTTTTTTGTTTTTTAATCAATACAAATCACTATGCAGATGACCTGAATTTCTAAAAGTGGGCTGGAAGAGATTTTGTAAAACAGAATCATCTTCCTGGTTAGAATAAGATGTCAGAAGAATAAGATGTCAGGACAAACAATCACCCTGAATGTACAGTAGAACTTGGGTAGCAATATATTCAACTTTTGATGAGACAGTGGGAGCTTAGCGAGAGATGGAGCAAAGTGACAATTTGGCTGATACAGAACCACCTTTTAGTTGGTAACTTGTCATATAAGAATTGGCAGATGTATTTGGAACTGAGATTTAATAAAATAATAAAAAGTGCCCAAACTTTATGGAAATTTTTCAAAGGAGGGATATTTTTGTCAAAACTGGCAGGGATTCTTCGTGCATTCAGAGGATTCATAGTTGGCACACAGGCATCTCTCTGACAATTTCCAATAAGTGCATTGTCTAGTCCAACAAATTTCAAAAGACGTATTTCCTTTAGTTAGATATAATCACTGCAAGAATGTCAGCCTCACTCACTGCCTTTGGCTGAGTGAATAAAATGTTGGCATGCAAAGTTTGAATTTTGGTTTCAATACTTAATTATTAACTTAGTGACTTGGGGATATTTACTTTCACAAGTCTTTTTTTTAAACTATACAATGAGTATTACTAAACATATTTTGTAAATTATGCATATTGGAGAGAGAATGTAGGTAAATTGTCTAGCACATGACTTGCCACAACCCAGACCAAGCATTAATATTAGCCTAATTTCATTGTGCTGTTATTAGCAGTAGTAGTAGTAGTAGTAGTAGTAGTAGTAGTGTCAGTGGTTGTAGTAGTATTTTTACTTTATCTTAATTACTCAGTTCCTATATCATACAGGCTTTGCCTTCCTGTTTTCCTGCTGTCAACTTTATAACTGGGTATCTTAGTAATTTTTATTAAGAAGATAGGAAGAATATGGTTAAGACTAAAGCTATAGTTGATATAGAAGAAAAAATTCAAGACTCATATTAGTTGGGATAAAGGATATTTGGTCATTTCTGTGTCACGTCTACACAGTGTCTCCCTGATGTTCTGGGAAGTGTTTCTGGCCAGCCCCAGTGCCAAGGCCTGTCTGAAAGTGGCCTGATTCAGCCTTTGAATGAGAAGGTTACTTTGCTCTTTCTTACAGTGCAGAATACTGTTTTGTAAGCCATTGAATATTAAAATTATGTGTAAGGGTGACCAGAGTACTGAAGGATTAAATATCTATTTTATGAATATTATCTCTAAAAATTGGAATTATTTAACACTGAAGAGTTTAGTCATAGAGAAGTAGGATAGCTGATTCTGACTGACAGCTGTCTCAAAAGATATGAAACTTCATTTTATATGTGAGATATGTCTAAGACTTAGAAGTCTCTCAAAATAAGCAAACCCATGTTTATGTTTTTAAACTATTAAACTTATAAGACAATGGAATGAATGATCTTTTTCCATAATGAACTCTGCTGTCATTGGTAGACTCACATAGAATCAATCTAGATATATTGTCTTCCGGGGATATTGTTGAAGGACAATAATCATCAGTAATTGGACGATGCTTATCTTTTTAAACAAGCAGGCAAAATACAGAGATAAGCTCCAGGACCATGGAGGTCTGACCAAACTCTGACCAAACTCAGATTTTTGTTTTATTCTTTTAAAACAAAAAAAAATTGTCCACTTCTCTTAACTTCCAGTCTCCTCAGTACTCCATCTTTCTCTGAGTAGACTTAGATGATAAATTATTTTCAGGCATTTTTAACTCTTCTGGAAAAACAAATGCACTGACTTTTCCCCTGCCAGTGATGATACAGTACATTCATATTTGTCCAAGTTCTGTTTACTGACAAAGGGCAATCCAGAAACTGCAAAGAATTAAAACTAGGATCACCATTTGATCAAACTGTCAATAAGCTTTCCAGGAACTTTGTGGTTGGCTTAATTGGGGAGAGTAAAACTTTTCCTGCCAGCCCTTAGAGTGTCTGGGAATAAGTGACTCTGTGAAGCATTTGTTGATCAAACATAAAACTTTCAGGAAGGCAGCAAACAGGAATGAGGATCTTGAGGGGAAAATCTTGAAAGTCATCTTCTCAACAGCTAATTCTAAATAACTCTGGCATTTAAATGTCTCTCTTTCTTATACCCTGAGCTTTAAAATAAACATTAGTTCAAGTATTTGGAGTATGCTGATGAGACCCATTTTTAAAAAACCTTCCCCAGTGTTGATGAGGGAGTTGACAAACAGGAAAGTGGGAGCAACTCTGGCAGAGTTGGTTAATAGAGGGCTTAATGAATTTGACCTTCTTTATATTGTGTTATTTGCTTTCACCATCATAACAATTTCTATTTGCACTTGACTGCTTCCCCCCACCACCACCCATATATGTGTTTCCTCTATTTCTATTTTGAGGATTATTGATATAGGAATTGGCATTCAGGAGGGCATTAGGGCCTGACATGCCTTGATACTTTGAGTTCCTTCCTCTTCAACCACACCCCTGAGGAAAGATTGAATGTAACTAGTTATATACATATGACTCTTATAAAGACCTCTTTCTGATAAGAGTTCCTTTCCAACTGATGGCAGACTTCTCATTGTACCTTGAACAACACTAAGCAAATAGTAGGTGTTTTTAAGTGCTAGATAAATACATTTTGGGATTCTTTGCATAAAGGTTGTTTTCACTGTTCTGTTTTTATTTGTAATTTTGTAAGATTGTTTGAATAGCTACGTATACTTTTCTTTAAACTGTAGTGTTTGCTTTTTCTTATAAATTATAGTCTTGCATCAGTAATGATGTCACAATGACTGTTCTATTAATAAAGTCCAAATGCCTCATGCTATCTGAAAGAGTAAAATGTTTGCTGGTTTGTAAAGCAGCAGACTGGGACTCATTACTGGGGAACATCAAGAAGCCTAAAATCAAACTGCTTAATTTTCACCAGCCATAAAATTAGATGACAATATTTTCTGTATTCCACAGGGCAGATAAAAAGGGCAACTAACCAAATAATAAAACACTGGCACTTGCTATTTAATGTGAAATACCCAAAATCAAACTCAACATTGTTATCCAAGCAGGCAGCTGTTGGAATGATGATTAAGAGGGAGGGCTTGAGGTTAGTCCACCAGTGTTCAGAAAGCCTGTGACCCCAGACTTCTCTCTGTGCTTCCACATCTGCAAGTGTAAAATGAGGACAATTTTACCAATATCATAGTCTCAGTGGGGATTAAATATTATAAATATTGTAAGTTATTTAGAACATTGCTCTGGTACATGGTAGATGTTCAATGAATGTTACTAAGTGATATTTTATAAGAAACTATTTAAAATTAAAAATGAAACTCTTTTAGTCACACAAATAAAACAAACCCTTTCCAGAACAGCTGCAAAGATGTGGCATCAGAACAATAACAACAGCAGGACAGAGCTAGTTATTCAGTTCTCTCTGAAGACTCCTAGAGACTTCATATCTCTCGCTTAAACCTAACATATCTATTAAAGAAGTTGTGACTACCATAATTAGATCCCTAGTGTCTATTCTTGCAGGAGAAAAATAAATAGATTCAGCCTATGTAGAAGCCATTACTCAGCATGGAAATTGTGAAGATAAAGAAGAGAGACCAACTGTGGCAAATGGAAGCAAGTATATTGTGACTCTGACAAGAGAGAACATTAACAGTGACCAAAAACAGTATCAAGTTGAGAGAAGTTATTCTGGGCTCTAGGGAGAATGGAGCTCTGACCAATGTGGAAACATATCAATTAGAAGTGAAATGAATGTGCTTTAGGACAAAACTTGAAGGGATCAAATTCAAGCTCCTAAGCAAATTACACCTTTTAACAACTGATGCTGAGATTTATTCTGTTTTTCTCCTCCAGTCTGACAGCGGGAAGCAAGATTTAAAAGGATATCTTACTTGTATATACTCTCACCAAGTCGATTAAATTGAACCTGGGTAAGGGAAAGAGACAAGAAGTTCAATAGTAACATCAGACAACTGTAGAGAACAGCAGAGAAGGAAATGGAGAGAAAGAAGATGATCCACTGAATTTTGGAAGAGAGGGGGCAAGGAAAGAGGCAGGAGAGAAGGGGTATAAAAGTGAAGACAATGAAATAGGAGACTGAGAAAATCTCAGTGACATAAAGAATGAGTCTGACGATGAAAGCAAGAATAACTAGCAAAATATGAAATAAGAACTTAAGCCCAAGTGTTCCACTGGTGCAATTGTACCCAACTGATTTGTCAGATTTAAAAAGCTAAGAGAAGTGTGTTGTGAGGAATTCACTAGGGGGTATATATCCGAGTCAGTGATGAGTCATTGTCAGTGGGATATTAATGAACTGAGCTTGTTGGAGGTTTCATTTCTTAGATTAGATGTGAAGAATCATTGTCATTAAAAGTCCCATAGTATTTAGGCTAACATAAAGGTATTAAATTTGTGCTTTTGGCAGATTCCAACAAAGAGATTATGTCTATGTTCTGCATAGTGTGTGTGTGTTAAATAAACTTTGTGTTGAAGTTACAAAGAAGTATCCCTCTATTTTCTTGATAAGTCATGTTTTTTTTTTCTTCTGCTTGATGTTTTGTTGTTGATAAAGGCAGAAATTCACAACTAAAGTTACACCTGTAAAGAATAATCTTCAGAAGCTCTGTTTGCTATAGCTGGTTTTGGTTCCTTTGAAAAGTTACTAAAACTAGAGTTACTATTGCCCTCTTCAAGATGTTTTAACAAATTGGACACACTTGCTTTTTTAATATGTAACAAATGCTTGAATAAAATATGATTATGAAATTTTTATTTAAAATTATGTTAGAAAATTAAATCATATGTGCATATTATAAAATAAGTGAGCTTTAATTGATATTATATATATTCTCTTAACTTTGTTTCTAATTCTTAACAAGCTCTTCCAAACATGTACATATTTATTCACAATTCAAAACAGTGTTAGGCGTTCAAACTGAGGGAAAAAAACAGTTAAGAACAACTTCTGCCATTTAGAAGTTCAGAATATCAAAACTATTTACAAACAATTGAGCGTCCATTTCGTACTATGATGAATGGGATGCATAGAGATGCACAGAGAAACTTCTGAAAAAGGATCTACAAATGTGTAACATGTAACTATGGTTTCAAATATGTGATAGAATGCAAAAGAATTCGTCAAAGGACACAAGTGACAAGAAATAATTATTGTAATTAAGATTATTTCATAATCTTATTTTGATAAGAACACACTTAGCGATGCCTCGTTACCTATTTTCAAAATTAAGGTTGTCAGTGGGATTCTGGCATTTATATTTATTTTTCAGCCTTTTTCTATCTGGGGATTCAGGAATATTAAAAACAATGACATGGCTGCCATCAATATTCCAGAATACCTTTTAATCTTTGAATCTATGTTTACCCTTGTACTTCATAGAAATCATCTAACTGATTTGATGAAGCATAAAATAGGAAAGTTGTTGGTATGCACAGTAATGTGGATCATTTGAAACAACACCAAGGTTTATTGGCACTCCTTATTTCTGTATCCTATGACAAATCAATCTCAGTGCACATGCTATTAATTCTTTTTTTAACATATATTCAAAATAGCTCCCTCAAGGGGAAGAAAACTTTAAAATATCTTGTGGATTAAAGTTTTCAAAAAAATGTACTGGTTCTAATTAATACTTATGGTTTTAAATTTGAGACTAAAATTTTCTTTTTAAAATAATTCACTTCCTGGGCCTCCCTGGTGGCTCAGTGGTTGAGCGCTGGGCTGCGAAGCTGCCTGCAGCCTCTGCAGCGCCAGTTCAATCCCCAGCCACCTGCGAGGGTCCCACATGGCGTGACAGACCTCTCCTGCCACACCTGCTGCTCCCCTCAGCAGTGTATTTCATCACTCTGCCTGTTCTGTTCCCCGCTCTGGCTCTGGTGAATTCTCTCACCCTCCCGCGCTTTTGACTGTACCCAGTGCTTGTATAAATAAATAAATAAATAAATAAATAAACAAACAAACAAATAAATAAATAATAAAAATTCACTTCCTATATAAAGTTTAAAAAAGTGAAATATTTTTAAATTGCTAAATATTTGTGCACATTAATATTCATCTGCACAAAACCATGTTAATGTTCAAAAGAAACTCTTAGAAGTTTAGTTTCTTAAAGAGAATTATGTCTTTTTTTTTTTTTTTTTAAATTTTATTTTATATTCCCCATACAATTGCAAACGCCCCATTCTGACCCCAATCCTTCCCCTCCCGCCCCCCACCCCCCAAAAAGTGTCTCTGGTTCATAGTTTTTTGTTGATTTTGATTTTCACTTTCTTATATTCATTTTCCTGGTCCCTTATTTAAGTTTTCTAGATTCCTGCTATGAGTGAGACCATCCGGTATTTTTCTTTTTCTTTCTGGCTTATTTCGCTGAGCATGATCCCTTCCAGTGCCATCCATGTTGCTGCAAATTGCATGTGTTTATCTTTTTTGAATGCTGAGTAATATTCCATGGTATATATGTACCACATCTTCTTGATCCAGTCATCTATTTTTGGGCATTTGGGTTGTTTCCAAAGCTTAGCTATTGTAAACAGTGCTGCTATAAACATAGGAGTGCAGGTGCTCTTTGGAATTGATGTTTCTGTGTCCTTTGGGTAAATACCTAGGAGTGGAATTGCTGGATCATATGGAAGCTCTATGTTTAGTAGGTCCAGAAATCTCCACACAGCTCTCCATAGTGGTTGGACCAGTTTGCACTCCCACCAACAGTGCACAAGAGTTCCTTTTCTCCACATCCTCGCCAACATTTGTTGTTGCTAGTTTTTTTAATATGTGCCATTCTCACTGGTGTGAGATGGTATCTCATGGTAGTTTTGATTTGCATTTCCCTGATTACAAGTGATGTTGAACATTTTTTCATATGTCTGTTGGCCATTTGCATTTCCTCTTCAGAGAAGTTTCTTTTTAGCTCTTCTGCCCATTTTTTGACTGGATTATTTTCTTTGTTGTTGCTGAGTCTCATCAGCTCTTTGCAGATTTTTGTGATCAGTCCTTTATCATTAGTGTTGGGTGCAAAAATGTTCTCCCAGTTGGTGGGGTTTCTCTTTGTTTTTGTTATTGTCTCTTTTGCTGTGCAGAAGCTCTTTAATTTGATGTAGTCCCAGCTGTTTATCTTTCTCTTCACTATCACTGCTTTGGGTGATGTGTCTGTAAAGATGTCTTTGATGTGCAAATCCCGTAGTGTTTCGCCTATATTTCCTTCTATGTATTTTATGGTTTCAGGTCTTATGTCTAGTTCTTTAATCCATTTTGAGTTGATTTTTGTGTATGGTGTGAGGTAGTGGTCAAGCTTCATTCTTTTGCATGTAGCGACCCAGTTTTCCCAGCACCATTTATTGAACAAACTTTCTTTGCTCCAATGCATAGTCTTTGCTCCTTTGTCAAAGATTAGTTGACCATAAATCTGTGGGTTTATTTCTGGATTTTCTATTCGATTCCATTGGTCTGTATGTCTGTTCTTGTGCCAATACCATGCAGTTTTGATGATTATGGCTTTGTAGTATAGTTTGAAGTCTGGGAGTGTGATGCCTCCATTTCCTTCTTTTTTTTTCAGTAGAGCTTTGGCTATTCGGGGTTTTTGGTGATTCCATATGAATTTCATCAATAATTGTTCTATTTCTTTGAAGAATGCCATTGAGATTTTGATTGGAATAGCATTGAATCTGTATATTGCTTTTGGTAGGATGGCCATTTTAATAATGTTTATTCTTCCAATCCATGAGCAGGGGATGTCTTTCCATTTCTTTGTGTCTTCTTCTATTTCTTTTAACAGTGTTTTATAGTTTTCTTTGTATAGGTCCTTTACCTCTTTTGTTAGATTTATTCCCAAATATTTGATTTTTTTTGTTTCGATAATAAAAGGGGTGGTTTTTTTGATTTCTTCTTCTTCAGATTTATTGTTTGTGTATAGGAAGGCTACTGACTTTTGCGTGTTGATTTTGTATCCTGCCACTTTACTGAATTGATTGATGAGTTGAATTAGTTTTTCTGTGGAGATTTTGGGGTTCTCTATGTATATTATCATATCATCTGCAAATAGTGATAGTTTGACTTCTTCTTTTCCTATTTGGATTCCTTGGATGTCTTTCTCTTGTCTTATTGCTCTGGCTAGGACTTCCAGTATTATATTGAAAAGCAGTGGTGAGAGTGGACATCCTTGTCTTGTTCCAGATCTTAATGGAATTGCTTTCAGCTTTTCACCATTGAGAATGATACTGGCTGTTGGCTTGTCATAGATAACCTTTATGATGTTGAGGTATGTTCCTTGTATCCCAAGAATTTCAAGGGCTTTTATCATGAATGGGTGTTGCACTTTGTCAAAAGCTTTCTCAGCATCTATTGATATTATCATATGGTTTTTATATTTCTTTTTGTTGATGTGTTGGATAACGTTGATTGATTTTCGGATGTTAAACCATCCTTGTGCCCCTGGAATGAATCCAACTTGGTCGTGGTGAATTATCTTATGGATACATTGTTGGATTCTGATAGCTAAAATTTTATTGAGGATTTTTGCATCAGTGTTCATTAGGGAGATTGGCCTATAGTTTTCCTTTTTTGTGTTGTCCTTATTCGGTTTTGGTATTAGTGTAATATTGGCTTCATAGAACGTGTTTGGTATTGTCCCTTCCTTCTCAATTTTTTGGAAGAGTTTGTGAAGGATAGGCACTAATTCGTCTCTGAATGTTTGGTAGAATTCATTTGTAAATCCATCAGGTCCTGGGCTTTTGTTTTTGGGGAGGTTTTTAATTACCATTTCAATTTCGCTGCTTGTAATTGGTCTGTTTAGGTGTTCTATTTCTTCTTTATCTAGCTTTGGGTGATTGTAGAGTTGTAGGAATTTGTCCATCTCCTCTAGATTGTTGAACTTGTTTCCATATAACTGTTCATAGTAGTTACTGATTATTCTTTTGATTTCTGCTGTGTCCGTTGTGATTTCTCCTCTTTCATTTATGATTCTGTGTATTTGTGCTTTCTCCCTTTTTTCCTTTGTGAGCCTGGCTAGGGGTTTGTCTATTTTATTTATTTTTTCAAAGAACCAGCTCTTGGTTTCATTGATCTTTTGGATTGTTTTTTTAGTTTCAATTTCATTTATTTCTGCTTTGGTTTTTATTATTTCTTTTCTTCTACTGGTTCTGGGGTTTTTTTGTTGTTCTTTTTCTAGATCTTTGAGCTTCGAGATTAGGTTGTTTCTTTGAGTTCTTTCTTGTTTTTGATGTGAGCTTCTATTGCTATATATTTTCCTCTTATTACTGCTTTTGCTGCATCCCATACATTTAGGATATTGGTGTCCTCCTTGTCATTCAATTCAAAGAATTTTTTAATTTCTTCTTTGATCTCCTCGTTAGTCCAGTGGTCTTCCAGTAGTGTGGCTTTTAATCTCCATGAGGTAGGATAGTTCCTTGCCTTCTTTTTATGATTTATTTCTAGTTTGATGCCTTCGTGGTCAGAAAAGATGGTTGGTATGATTTCAATCTTGGTGTATCTGTTGATGTTTGTCTTGTGCCCCAGTATGTGATCGATCCTGGAGAATGATCCGTGTGCGCTTGAGAAAAATGTGTACTCCGTTTTTTTTGGGTTTAGTGTTCTATAGATGTCTGTTATGCCCAAGTGCTCTAGGTCCTTATTTAGAGCTTTAGTTTCTTTACTTATTTTTTGTCTTGTTGATCTATCCATTGTTGATAGTGGTGTGTTGAAGTCTCCCACTACGTATGTGTTTTCTCTGATGTCTGTTTTCAGAGAGGACAACAGTTGTCTGATATATTTTGGTGCTCTTTCGTTTGGTGAGTATATGTTAATGAGTGTTATTTCTTCTTGAAGTATTGTCCCCTTAATCATAATGTAGTGACCATTGGGGTCTCTTTTTATTTTTTTGAGTTTGAAGTCTGTTTTATCTGATATAAGTATAGCTGTTCCTGCTTTCTTTTTTGGCCCATTTGCTTGTAGGATTGTTTTCCATCCTTTGACTTTGAGCCTATTTTTATCTTTTGTAGCTAAATGTGTTTCCTGGAGACAGCAAAAGGTTGGGTTTTGTTTCTTAATCCAGGCTGCAACTCTGTGTCTTTTTATTGAAGAGTTTAGTCCATTTACATTTAGAGTTAATATTGATATGTTAGCATCTGTATTTGCCATTATGTTTGTCTTTCCTTTGATTTTATTTATTTATTCTTTTAATAACTTTTTTTTTTTTTTGGTCTTCTTTCGTTGTTATTCGTCCCTCTGAGGTTCTGGCTTTAGGATTCCTTGTAGTATTTTTTGGAGTGGGGGTTTAGTCGCAATGAAATTCCGGAGTTTCTCTTTGTCTGGGAAGGTCCATATTCTTTCTTCATGGAGGAAAGAGAGCTTTGCGGGATAGAGTATTCTTGGTTGGCATCTGTTTTCTTGGAGTCTGTTGACTATGTCCCTCCACTCTCTCCTTGCCCGTAGTGTTTCTTCAGAGAAGTCTGATGTCAGCCTGATTGGCTTTCCTTTGAATGTTATCTGTTTCTTCCCTCTTGTCAGCTTCATTATTTTTTCCTTGTCCTGGATTCTTGGGAGCTTTACTATTATGTGTCTTGCTGTGTTTTTCCTTTCGTCGTGGAAGTTTGGTGTTCTTCTTGCTTCTTGTATATCAATTTTCAGCTCCTTCTTCTCATTTGGGAAGTTCTCTTCAATTATATCCATGAATATTTTCTCTGTTCCTACATCTCTCTCCTCTCCTTCTGGAATTCCTATAACTCTTATATTTCCTTTCCTCATGGAGTCAGATAGTTCTCGAAGTCTTTCTTCATTCTTTTTCCTTCGTACTTCTCTTTCCTTTTCTGTTTTGGTTCTTTTTATTTCTGTGTCTTCAAGATTACTTATTCGTTCTTCCATGAGAATTATGTCTTGATTGTCTACTTTTTCTGCAACCTCCTTAAACTTCCCTCTATAGTTACATAGTCATTTTATGGAAGAGCTATTCCAGAATCAGGAAAGGTAGTAAGCTCTGACAGAAAAAATTGCATGGTTTCCACTTCACTAAACTCAGAGAGGAAAGTTAAATATTTTTTTTGTGTTTGAGTCATGTATAAACTTACTATCACAGTATACACTGTGCCCAAATATTACTATGCTTTTTTGGTGATGGTACTGGATGTTCTCTGTTAAACACTAAAATATTTCAAGGTCTCTGTAAGAGAAAGGCTCCAATCCTCTATGAACTATTTTAGAGAAAAAAAGAAATAATTTTAAACAGTTTTATTAATAATGGGAAATGAGTAAGTTTTGAACTTCATGATGTAAGTGATTGAGGAAATATTTCACATGAGATGATTAACCATTTTAAGTACACACATTCCTGCTTTGGTCAAGGATTTTATAATACCTTGAAAGCATTTAGCCATGCTTTATGGTAGTTCATTAACTGTCAAAAAAAAAATCATGCGATGTATTTTTATGTACTATAGAAAACCTTACAGTGTGTATTGGGCAGCAGTACTAAACCAGAAAATATGTTAAAGCAGAGATTTGTATGCTTCTTGCATCGAAGAGGTTTTGAAATGGTGCTCTAGGCATACCATTTCCCATACTCTGCAATCTGTGGTGACATTTGCAAATTTTGAGTTATTGTTTTCATTATATCACATAAGCATGTATTCATTTTTCTTTTTACTTATATCATTACTTGTGAGAAATAAGTGTCCTTAGAGTCAGACAGACTGTATCACTTCTGTTGCTGCTTCACGCTCTTTGAAGCTCATTTTCTGTGAAAAAAAAATGAGTATTAAAAAACCAGAGAGGTAAAGGGAAAAAAAAAAAAGCCCAGCACTAAGTCAATAATAAGCAATAATAAGCTGTATGTTTAACAATGCTAGCATATTCTAGCTTTCCTCTACATTATGAAATATTTATAACCAACCAATTACTGCATTGCATTTTTTCTACGCTATAACCTGCAACAGCTCCTCAAAGAGTAGCTAATGCTTAGGTTTTGGGGAGATAAGTGTTAAAAATTTTTAGATATTTTACCATAACTATAATTCTCCTTATTTAACATATATCATTTGGGTGTCCATAGAAATATTAACTTCCTTTCAAGTTGCTCAAAGAAAAGACCATTTTGTGAATCAAATACCTCTGTACAATAAAATACTGCAGTACAATAAAATGTAATTAAATGATTTCTATATTATAAATTAATCCATCAAATGCAAGTTTCTTATTTTGGCAAGGAAATTATTGTGATTATTGTCACAGATGGTAAAATACATTATATAGTATCCTGTACTAAGGGAAACTTAACAAGTATTATCTTTCACCAATTCTTGATATTTTCAGATACTAATCATGCAAATATTTTTTCCCTCATTCTTCTCTTTTTTCAGAATCTACAATTACACACATATTACACTTCATTACCTTGAGATTCTGACACTTGTGTCTTATATATTTTCTATTTATTGTCCAGGTTTATTTATTTCTATTTATCTTCAAGTTCTCTATTGCTTCTACAATCTTTATTCTTCCAGTATTTCTATGAAAAGTTAAGATCTAAATTCAGTTAATTTCACCTAAGACTGTTCTTAATTCTGTCTTATGTGCTTTTGCGATAGATTTTATACATTTTTTAATCATGAGTATGTTTTCCTTTATTTTTCACTGAGTATAATATCTGCTTAAAAATATTTACTTGCCAATTCAACATGTGAATTATCTTAGCTACAGTTTAGGATTTTGATTTTTTTTTTTAAAAGATTTATTTATTTATTTATCCACACAAGCACTGAGTATAGTCAGAAGCACGGGAGGGTGAGAGAATTCACCAGAGCCAGAGAGGAGAACAGAACAGCAGACTGATGAAATACACTGCTGAGGGGAGCAGCGGGCGGCAGGAGAGGTCTGCGCACCATGTGGGACCCTCACCAGCGGCCGGGGATCGAACAGGGGCTGCAGAGGCTGCGGGCAGCTTTGCAGCCCAGTGCTCAACCACTGTGCCACTAGGGGAGGCCCCTTGATTTTTGTTTTTGAGACTGAATTGCATTTTCCTTGTTCTATGTGTTATGAGTAATTTTGGACTGTATTCAAATGTACACATGACTATTAAGCAATAGAGATTCTGGATTGTGTTATATTTCTCAGAAAAATG
Organism: Talpa occidentalis; assembly: GCF_014898055.3. Taxonomy (NCBI): domain Eukaryota; kingdom Metazoa; phylum Chordata; class Mammalia; order Eulipotyphla; family Talpidae; genus Talpa; species Talpa occidentalis. The sequence continues at coordinate 30,053,922 of NW_023605083.1, forward strand.
TTAATGTTTTCCTTCACTTCAGTGAGTGGTAACTCAAATATGAGTTCAGTTCTACTATCCTTAATTGAATTGCTTGCAGTCTTCTCCATGCGTTTCTCTAACAACTAGTGAAGTCAAACACCTTTTATGTGCTTATTAACCACTTGTGTATCTTCTCTATAGAAATGCCTATACATATTTCCTCCATTATTTGATTGTATTTATATCTGCTTATTATTGAGTTCTGAAGGTTCTTTGAAAAATCTGGATATGTCTGTTATTGAATTTGTATTTTTCAGATATTTGCTCCAGTCTGTTTGTCTTTATAATTTCTTGATAGTGTCTTTGAATCATGTAAGTTGGTAGACAGGCTGCGGTATGAGCTCATCAAAGGGTATAGCAACCTCTGACTATAGTCATAGGAAGTACATGGTCTCATTCTGGATAAAGAAGCTAAAGAGAAATATTTCACAAATATGAGTAAGTGGATTGTGGCAAATGCGAGTTTGGATATATCATCCAAGGGTGAAATGAAGATAAGAAATAAGGATACATAATCAATTTTGATTTCCTTTATATTTGAAATGGGGGCTACTCTAAACTCATTGTGAACTGTGTGACAGCTAATTTTTATGGTAATGATGGAAAAAATTAAAAGGTAATGAATACTTAAAAATAATACTTATAAATAAGTGAGAATTAACCAGTTAATATAACCAGTATTTTATGTCTAACTTTAAGTAACACAAAATTTTAACAAAATTATAAATTTAAGATAAGTCAATATATAAGACATAAGTGCTGCTTAGGTCATTTTCAGTTTGCAATTAGGTAAATTAACCCCATGGAATTAATTCCAATAGAGAAAAGGAAGAAATAAACATTCTTGAAAAAAGTCATTACAGAGTTCAGAAAGCAAAGTTTATTAAAGTTTCATTTGCTTATGAAAACAAGTTAATTATTATTAGCCTTCAGCAGATGAAGCTAACATTAAGGGCTAAATACACATATATACAAAAGGTTTTATTTTGACAATTTCCATTCTTTAGAAGCAAATATAGAATTCATTAGTTAAATTATATCAAATTTCTAAAATACATATTCATAAAACACATTTAACATAAAATGTCATAAAATTAAATTGCATATTTTTTTAAGTAAAGAGGGATGATTACTAATTACTTCAGAAAGGATATAAAGGCCAACCAAGATCATATAATTGGGATTTTAATTAATTTAATTTGGCTTAAAGCTACCATATATGAATTATTATTACCACAATTCTTTTTTTGTTAATATTTAGCACTCAAATATTTGGCCTCCAAAAGTGAAAAAGTAATTAACTTTGATGAAATTTATTCTATTTATTGCCCTAGAGATACTGATAAAAGCAAGTGACATTTTCGTCACTGTTTAGGTTATGCAGAAATTTGGTGGGCCTTCAGTAAATTGCAGATATAAAGTATAGAATAGGGTCTGATTAGAATAGAAATATTCCTATAATATACAATGTATGAAAAATGATTCTATTTCTCTTTCTAATTCAGAAGATTTCTACTAATATCCATAATCATAGCTAAGAATCAAGGTAAAATTTGTCAGGTGACAAAGTGTAGAAAAGAATAAACTTAACAAGGGTAAAAATGAAAATTGCAATGATCAGAAATAAGACTGGTAGTATCCTTATTCCATAGCTCATCAACTATCAGAGAAAAAACCATTGCTGGGATGTATTACTTACATAAATCATGGCTTCTGAATATTGTTTTAAATTCTGTAAATTCCTTTTTATATCCATTTATTGCATGCAGCATTATGCAGTATTTAATGGTGAATATAGTTTGAATAAACATGGGGCTTTGAAAAACAGGTTTTTGTTTTTCTATTTAATTCTTGCAAGTAAAGATTTAGCTTTTGTGGACATTATTGCATTTAGTTAATGAATTCAAATGATAAATGTTTAAGGTACCAGATTTAGGTTCCAATTAAATAAGGGTCAAAAATGAATTTCATGCCTTACACATGCTCTTAAACAAACAAACATGTTTTTAAGGCATCACCAAGAGGGCAATAGAGAAGTTTCCTTGTTTTGCTCACAAGAGGGACATTTAATAGTCAATCAGAGGCAGTCTATATTAAGAGAGTTCCATGCCTTGGGGTGAAACTAAAATACCGCTTGCACATAAAAACCAACTTAAAATTCATAGAGGACACACAGAAGAAAGCCAGTGAAGCATGGCATGGGTAGTGTCACCTGGAGGTTGTGTTCCAAGTCAAGGAACAGATGGAAGGTCTGAAGAATCAGTTAGGAGCCTTGATGGTGGGGAGGTGGGAACAGAAATTGTGTGGAGATAAAGGAACCTTTGTACCCTTCAGGTGGGAATATAAACTAGTCCACCTTCTAGGGAAAACAATATATAAGTATCTCAAAACATTAAAAATAGACCTACCATATGATCTAGCAATTGCATTCATAAGTATGAACCTGAAAAATATAAAATACTAACTTGCAGGTGTATATATATATACATTTCCATGTTCATTACAGCATTATTTATAATAGCTAAAGCACAGAAGTAACCTTAGTGCACAAAAATAGATGCAGAGATTAGGTTTATACACAAAATGGAATATTATTCAGCTATAAAAAATCTTGACACCTTTTGATAATATGTATAAAAATGAAAGAGATTATGCTAAATTAAATTAGCCAGAGAGAGAAAAAATATCAGATAACTTCACTCATATGTGGATTATAAAGAAGTAAGACAAAGTAGCAGACAACACCAAACCAAAGCAAAGCCTAGAAATCTGAATGAAGAACTGAGGCTGCCAGAGGGCAGGGCAATTATAGGGAGTGATGAGGGTATTGTATCCAAAGGACTATAGTAGAATATTATGGATGCTTTGGTGAGGGCCTATGTTGTAAACCAAGATTACCTCAATAAAAATAATAAAATTTTAAAAACAACCTCCAGGTCTTACAGATTCTCTTGGTAGGGTTAGGTTTAACAATATTATCACTGTTGTCTATCCCTTAAGGAGTTAAAATGTTTATAAAAATTACATCAGGGGCCTCCCCGGTGGCACAGCGGTTGAGCGCTGGGTTACGAAGCTGCCCGTGGCCTCTGCGGCGCCGGTTCGATCCCCGGCTGCTCCCCGGCCACCTGAGGAGGGTCCCACATGGCGCGCAGACCTCTCCTGCCGCCCGCTGCTCCCCTCAGCAGTGTACCTCGGTCCTTCTGCCTGCTCTGCTCCCCGCTCTGGCTCTGGTGAATTCTCTCACCCTCCCGCCCTTCTGACTGTACCCAGTGCATGTGTAAACAGAACAAACAAAACAAATAAATAAAGAAATAAACATGCCTCTATTTAAAAAAAAAAAAAAAAAATTACATCAGAATGAAATCTCAATTGTGTCAGCAGCCTTAGATGTGCTTTTGCATGGAAATGCTATAAGAGTCTAAAGCTGGTGCAGTCAGTCACTATTAGATGTCTATAAAAGGAAACTGTGCACCTGTTTAAAAATCAGAATCCTAGTAAAATGTCTCTGAGTGCATAAACTATTTCATTTTTCAATCTACAAAACTGAGATAATATTTGCCACCCACATATCTCTGAGGAATGACATAGAGTGCTTTGTACTTTTGTCATATTTAGCCTTCATTATAATCATCTTATTAACCTGCTTCTTAGTCATTACAGAGACATCTCTGACAAAGAAACATGCTGTGGTTAAAACAAGTTCCTTTAACTGTCATACTGCATCTCTTTGCTCCCAGAAAGGAAGTGTGCCCAGCATGGTGCTTGACAGTTCATTAACATGGGCTTATTTTTTTTTTAAAGATTTTATTTATTTTTATGTACAAGAACTGGGGTGTAGGCCAGAGGTACAGAGGGTGAGTGGATTCACCAAAGACAAAGTGGGGAGCAGAACAGTCAAATCTGTAGAAATACTCTGCTGAGGGGAGCATTGGGCGAGACAGGAGAGGTATGCTGTGCCATGTGTGGGTTAGCTCCCTAGCCAGGGAGCTAACTCAGCCCACAGTGGTGATAGCACTGAGACTTAACCCCTAGGCCACCAGGGAGACTCTAACATGGGCTTTTATTTAAATTTCTGCTACCATGCGTTAGAACCACTTCATTATTTTACTCACACACACCCTAGATCAGAGAAATCCATCTATGGAACATTTTTTCTTTAAGAATTTATAATCACATCTAGAAGTAATTTCTGTAGACATATATGCAGGAACTTTACTTTGAGATAACAAATAAACATCACTCAGTAACCATGACTGTAAGACATAAATTGTATATACTAAATTTAGTGTTCATGTGCTACCTACACAGAAATTTAAGTGCAATAAAGAATACTTACTTTTTATTCTATTGTGATTTGCTTCCCAATAATTAATATACACTAATTTTTGTTGTGCGCTAATTTCGTTGTGCACTAATTTACAGAAAAAATGATTCAGTGCTAGCTACTTCAGGCTTTGAAGTAAAAGATTTTTGCTTGACTATTATCTATTATTATCTAGGTACTGTTATCTATTATTTTTTGGCATAATATATGAGCTGGTTCCAAGAGTAACAATTTCTTTTCTTCTGAGATACACAGACAGGTTAAAATGTCTGATTACTTGGTTCGGTTTTGCCTTATTAGAACAGTTTTAACCAAAAAAATACAAGTAGAAGTTACATGCATGTTTTTGACCCAAGGTCTTTATGTTACAACAAGAAAAGTATATTTAGGGTTTAGGGGCTAGGTCTCAGTGCTGCCACCTCTATGACCTGAGTTTAATCCCCAGCCAGGGAGATAACCCACATATGGCACAGCAGACCTCTCCTGTCTCTCCCGCTGCTCCCCTTAGCAGGGTATTTCAGTAGATCTGAATGTTTTGCTCCCCACTCTGTATCTTGTGAATCCTCTCATTCCCCCTCCCATGAACCTCTGGGCTACACCCCAGTTGTTCTACACACACAAAAATAAATGTGTATTTAGTTTTTTCCCCATTCCTGACAAAGTTCTTAAACCCCTTGGGATTTCCTAAGTGATTGGGCAATAAGAACATTTTTTTGTCTTAACGAAGGAACTCATGGTCGGAGCTTCAGGGTGGGAGCGAGTTGTCATAAAGACCAAGACTTGATTAGAGGGTTGGATCTTGTCATCCTACCTCTTTTCAGCTGCATCCCCTTAGAAGGGCTGGAAATTGAACAATGCACTGATGGCCACTGATTTACTCAGTTGTGCCTATGTAATGGAATCTCCGTAAAGACCTTTAAACAATGAGGTGAGTCAGCTATCTGGTTGGTGAACACATCAAGGTGTTGGGAGGGTGGCATGACTGGAGAGGGCATAGAAGTTTTGTGTTTCTTCTCTATACCTTGTTCTATGCATCTGACTATTTCTGAGTTGTATCCTTTGTGATAAACAAGTAATAGTAAAATGTTTTCCTGGACTCGGCGAGCCATTTTAGCACAGTAATTTGAGAAGAGGGTCATGGGAGCCACTAACTTTATAGCTGGTTGATCAGCAGAGCAGTTAGCAACCTGGGATTTACAAATGGTATCTAAGTAGGGGGAATCTTGTGGAACTGAGCCCTTAACCTATGTGCTAATTCTGCAGATTTAGTGTCAAAATTGAACTGAACTGTGGAACACTCAGATGGTATGCAGAGAATTGGAGAATTTTATGGTGCTGGGAAAGTCACATTTGGTGTCAGAAGTGTAAGTGAAAATAGTTCAGAGGCTTTAAGAAGACAGTTCCCCCACTGACTACCATTTTCTCTCTTCAATTGAGATCAACAAGTTTCTTAGAATTGTTGAAATCACAGGATAGAAGGGTAGGATTCAATGAACTACCACCTTCCTGGAAGGAAACACATGTAGGATAGTAATGTGACTATGAAGTAGATTTCTGTTTTGTTTACGTCATCATACACACTTAGTTCTAATTGTACCCCAGACTATTCTGTTCTAATACAACAATGTAACATTTGTTTCATTTTACATTGAATAGTTAAAAAAAAATGCAAACTTGTCAGTGACATTCACTTGTTTATATTACTATCATTTCAAAAAACACAAGACTTACTATAACAATTATTTCTACTGATTACTAAAAACCTGAGTCACTATGCCAGCCAACATAAAGATATTCAAGTGTTGAGTTAATTGCATTTTTATAATTTAATCTGAAGAATATTCATGGTTTGATTCCCTTTACTTTAAGAATAGAAATCAGGTATTAAGTGCATGATTGCCTGCAAGTCTTTAACATAAGGGAGATTTTTATCTAAATCCCTTTAAACAAGAAAATGACTGCTCACTTTATTCATTGAAACTTTCCCAGATAACAAAAATTTAGATATCTTTTGTTTAAAAACTCTGAAACTTTTCTTTATTGGTTCACACTCTCTCCTTCAATTAATACGTAAACATGTAGTGCTCCATGGTATTCTTTCACATGCATTATCTTATTTGTTAAACCATGACAATTCACATGGTGTGCAAAAATGCTCCCATTTTGAAGAAATAGATCATGGAAAGCAAAGAACTATATAAATCCCCTTCGGTCACAGAGCCTGAAATCATCTGGAAAAGGATTTGGTGGAGCTCTCACTCTATTTTGACAATACTTTCTACTTTAGTAATTTGGTCCTAGCTTGGAGTTCTAAATCTGGAAAAGAGAAATTGTGTTTTTGCCATAATGAGTACATCTCCTGAGGAAACAAAGTTAAAATAATTAATCTGACTCATTTTACCATTAGTTCATGATCTTATATTTATTAACTAATTTTCAAAGATTTCAAAAAAAAAAAAAAAAAGACGAAGAAGAAAGAAGAAGGAAGAGGAGGAGCAAGTAGAGTATCAGCAGCAAAATGTGAATCTTGATAGAAACTTGCACCAATGGCAGAATGTTTCTTAGGGGAATCTGCCAAGATTGATAACATGGGATTCAATTTTGAGAGTCATCCAGATTGTGGGAGATAATACATCTCTCAGCCAAGAGAGAAAAGTAAATACTAGACTTCCACATAAATCTGGGACCTCCACAGTGATACACTTTTGGAACAAATGTTAACAAAAGAAAAACTGAATTTCCCAACCTGGTACATAGTAGAAGGAAAAAACTTCACATTAGGGTTTGTCAATATAGAGTTCTTCACAGAGTTGCATGCCCTACATTCATTTAAAATGTTTAATTATTAAACCTCAAGTTGATAGCTTTATTTGAAGCTATCCTCAAATTAGATCACTTTCAAGCAACTGATAGAAGAAAATATACACCATTTTTGGAGGAATTTAACTTTTCCATGGAGTAATTCAACAGGTAAATTCCAATGACTATAATAATAAACTCAATGTTCACATGTAAATATATAAAATATAAATACATGAATTCATACATATAATTATCATTATTCAGGGTGATTATGTTCTATAAAGCTACTGAATTATCAAATACTAAACCATTTCTCTAATGGAAAATAATGTGTTATATTCCTGAGAGTCTCTTGTCACAACATTTTCATCAACCAATCAATACATTACTTTTTATTTTGTGTGTTTCTTTTAAAAGGCATTATATTTTATATGTATTGTTGATTGATTGGCATTGAACTCATGCCCAGCATGAACTCATGGCACAAAGAAGCTATTCTAATACTCTATATTATATATCAAAATCTTCTGTGTTTAAGAAGAGTAGACAGAATTTCAGCACTATTTTGGGGGCCATCAGAAATCATGAAATCATACATACACATGCACAAATATGAAAAAAACTTCTCACTAAACAGAGGGTGAATGGATACTTGATTATAGTAGGAGGGTTAAGATAAATAAGAAAGCCGAGCATCATTCCCTGCTGAGGTCAAGTTCAACAAGTCAGGTGACTCAAAACTGTCATCACTCTGCACATGCCCATGTATGATCATGATTATTGATTTTAGGGTTAAAAATGATTTTTAGCTAGTAGACAAATTTACAATTCTAGATCCGTGGATGATGATAATCAGCCATTGTATGGAAGGAAATAAAATCCCATGCAACTGAGCCAACAGGAAAACAAATATCAGAATCAGACCTGAAAAATATTGTTTTTTTGCATTGGGATTATTCAAAGGATATAAATGAATGCATTTTATATTTCAAAAGAAATAAAAGAACTTCTAAATGAGCATGGACTAAGAAGTTATAAATATGACCAAGCAGATTCGCTAAAGAACAAAGTAGTAATCATAGAAATGAAAATATAAATTTAAAAATTAAATTAAATGGCTAATAGTCAAAATTGAAAAGAGAAGTTGTGAACTGGAATGCTATCTGAGAAAATGGTCCAGCATATGTCCACAGAGAAAAAACAATATTGAAAAATAACCAAAACATCTAGATTACAGAGTGAGATAAACATTTATCTAATGAGAGTCAGGATAATAGTGGATAATAGAGTATAGAATAGAAACAAGATTTGAAGAGGCAACAGCTGCAATTTTTCCCAGGTTTATTACAAGTCAGTAATCTCAAGTCTAGAAAGCCCATGACAGTAAATATAAAGAAATCCATATCTTGACAAATCACATTGCAATACCAGACCTCAAAGGACAGAGTTAAGTTCATAAAACCAATCAAAGAGAAAAGAAAGCAGGTTTACATAGTAGATAAATTATATGGATAATTAATTTCCTTTCAAACTAATAAAACAGTATCTCAAATATGTTTAGAAGAGGCTATTTTCAACTTTAGAAATATACACCTCATGAAATTTCTTTAAAGAATGTCAGAATTAAAATATTTTAATAAAAGATTTCTAACTTCTAGTATATTCTTAGAAAAATAAGTTTAAGGTAGAAAAAAATTCATCTCAGGTTGAACTTTTAATATGCAGAGAGAAATAATGAGCAACAATATTGATAAATATGTGGGTAAAAATTAAACATTGACTACCAGAGATTGTAATAATAATGTGATTACCATTAAAAATAAAAATTAAAATATCAGTCACAACATTACTGAATAAAGACAGGGCTGATCAACTTTAAAAATTCTATTATCTTTGTAATTTTCTGGACACTTTATAAAAAATATAAATATTTTTTAATAAATTAATTATGCATGATAAATTAAACAGGAAGGGTGTCATTGAAAATGACAAAAAAATTTGAAATACAAAAACAATCTGAAAAAATTCAAAAGAAAGTAACATAAAAATACATAGAAAAGATAACATAAACAAAAATCTGAGATACAACAGTAGAAATTTTTACAAATAGTAGGAATAATAATGGGACTAAGCTCTCCAGTGAAAAAGAAAATTATTTTTCAGACTAATTTAAAAAGAAATTTATCAATATATTTTTTACATTAGGTACTTGAACTATATATACACAAAACAAAATTTCATTGGGATTTGATATTTGTTTTACAAAAAGAGACTTTAAGTTAAAACTCATCACTGAATGAACACTGGGCTTATTTCACTAGGATTGTATAAATATTCAAGTTTGAATTCATGACCTAACATAGCTTGAAAACGTAAACGAAATTACCTACACATTAAATGGAGAAATACAACATTTAAGCAGAGATTTTAATTCATGACATTCAATAATTGATAGGCTAAATTTACAAGTGGGTGATACATCTGTGAGTGTTCAATTTATAGTAAGCAAAAATTTAAGAGTATATTTATTAAAGTTATCTATGAAATAGCATAAATACCTTACTGCATTTTAAAGCAGGTTGCAAACTTAATACACTCTCAGCAACAGGTTGACGCTGTACTTTTTCTTCTACTTTACCTTTTTTAACTTAGCTAAATTTACTCATGTCCAAGTTCTCATTTTCCTACGAAGTTTGGAGGCCCTTGACCCTTGAACTTGGGCACACATACTTGCCTTCATTGTACCCTGTAATCCTTCAGTTATAACATTATAATTATATTTGTTTAATATTTATTTACTATTTGTCAATTATTTTGTTTAATAATTATAATTACTTGTTTAATATTTTCCTCCATGATAGATCAAATTCACAAGGCCAAGACCATGTCATTCTTGTTAAATATTCTATCTCTGGTCTTAACAATGCTAGCCTTATAGCAGTAGTGATGGTTTAGTAATTACAGATTAAAATGAAAAAAAAAAGAGGAAAGGGGAAGAGATTTTTCATGTAGACAGTTGATTTGGGTGCATTGGGATTCCAGGAAATACTGGCATTATTTTAAGACCTGTGAGAAAAATGATATAGGAAGGAGGAGTCAAAGTTGTGCCAAAGATGAGGATGCCTGATCCTCCTAAAGGAAGCCAAAACTAGAGAGAAACAAAATATAAGCTGCTACGTAATGATAGGACTTATTGAAGAGCAACAGATATCACTTAGAGACTCCCAGATTGACTGGTTTAGAGAAGGTGGCTTTGCAGGAGCTACAGGCCCTGAAATATATATATATCAGGAAAGTATACAAAATGGCAAAAAAAGGTTTTGGGGGACATTACTATGGTCTCTGTGATCTAATTGTAACTCCAGGTAGGTGTGGCAAGAGCAAACATAGGTGGCAATGTAAACCACAACAGCAGTAGCAGTTCATTGTGCTCAGGGAACATGCTATTTGACATTAAGGTTTCCATGAATATTTTCTATAAGGAACAAGAAAAGAAGCTACAGATATACAGAAACTAACCTCAAAACTGGTATGTCATCAGCCGCTAGATAATAAGGCCACAAAGACCAAAAAAATGTTCAACTTAATCCAAAACAAAAACTACAGAAGATGGAGAGAGTCACATCTGCTCCAGAAGGGTTTTCAATGAGCAGCAAGAAAAAAAAATGCTTTACCCTGAAGACTTTTAAGGCTGGCAGAGAATAAACACAGCCATTACCCAAGTTCACAGCTGTAACCTTGGGGAGCTGGACTGGAACGTGGAATGGTTGCCACCTGCACAGCTGAAGAAAGACTAATAGCAGGAACTTAACATCAGATCAGTGATTTCTTGGCTGCAGAAAAGGTAGCATCTTTCATAAAGCAAGCTGTTTTCCTGCTTTTAGTGACTCCAATTCTACTGAAGATTGTTGTTTTATAATGGAGAAAAACCCTTGCTGGCAACATTGCCTATATACTGATCTGTCATAAAAGACTCTAACAGATGCGCCTGCCCAGTCCCCCCTGTGACAGAACATTCATTGTGGGTAATGTTTGCAGTGCATTCTGCCCACGAGAAGCTACCAGTGATGCATTTCTTCTAAACAACAAGTATTGTGCGCCAAACACCCAGCATATCTCTGAAGATTTTTAACTCAATACCTTTCACAAAATAAAGTTCATTTTCAGTAGTTTCTAGAATAAGGAACAAAAAGAGGAAAACAAATTGAATACCCATTTTCTTTGGTGAACAACTAGACATTTTTTTTTTTTTTTGGCTGAGAGAATAGCTTGTTCACTTCTACAGGATTCCACATTCTGAACTTGAATAATTATTTCCTCATGATTAGATTTTAATTATATATTTTGGACAAGAAAGTTGCCAGATGAACTTTTCATTGCTTTGCATGATGATATTATCCTACTATTGTCGGTGCCATCTCTAGCCATTAGGTTAAGATGGTGACTGCTAGATAATTTCTCTTTTTTCTTAGTATGGAAAAGTCAGAGTGACATAAAAGAATTTAATACCTTCTGAAATAGTTTAAAATATTTTGTATGGGGCATAAAACTAAAGCAGAGTTAAGTTAGGGAACTGTTATATTTCATTCAAGAAATTATTAGTCTTAATGCGTAGTGTTGAGGTAGAGAAAAAAAAGATTTCATAGATATTAAAGTGACTGAAATCAACAGGATATTGATTAGACCCAAGGGAAGGAGCAAGATTTAAAGAATGCAAGGAGTCTGAGATGAAGCAGGAAGTCTGAGATGAAGCAGGAAGAAGATAGTAGATTTTTTTTTTTTTATGGGCTTGCTGAATATGAGATTTCTGGCAGATTACCAATGCAGAGGTCAGGTAAATATTTGGAAGTAAAAGAAGATAAAATTTGAGGTATAACTTTTAATATATACAAACTATTTGTCTTTCCCAGTGGATTCCTTTCAGTTGACAATTTTGATTAACTCTCAAATTATTAATATATGAAAGTGATTTAATCTAGTTGCAGTTCATGACTGTTGTACACTTTACAAAATCTATGCTAAATGGCTATAAAAAGGAGATTTAGCTTCTTTCTCTTGAGAACCTGCTGAAATAGCTCTGATCATTATAAAGTTACCATTGTAATGGAAATAAGTTAAGTATCTGATATTTTGAGTGATTTTTATCGTCTAAGATAAATCTGTGCTCTTCAACTCTATGACACATCACATATTTAGTCAAATATGCTTTTCTTATTGAAATCCACATGTAAAGAGAAAAAACAAAATTTCAATGTCTGTTTTCTAATGCCCATTATTCTGTGGATGCTTCACATGGCTAATACGAATAAAATGACGAAAGGATTCATTTCATATAAACAAAACTTGGAAAGCACAATTAAACAAATATATATTTTTTATGATGAAAAGTCAGTTCAGGGCCTCCCCTGGTGGCACAGCAGTTGAACACTGGGCTGCGAAGCTGCCCATAGACTCTGCAGTGCCGGTTCCATCCCTGGCTGCCGGGGAGGGTCCCACATGGCGCAACAGACTTCTGCCGCATCTGCTGCTCCCCTCAGCAGTATATTTCGTCAGTCTGCCTGTTCTGTTCCCCGCTCTGGCTCTGGTGAATTCTCTCACCCTCCCACGCTTCTGACTGTACCCAGTGCTTGTATAAATAAATAAATCTTAAAAAAAAAAAAAAGTCAGTTCAAAGGAGGGGTAAATTATTCTAAATAGCAAGACTTAAACTTCAACTTAGTCCATGAACTATTTAAATTCAGGAAATGAGTATCAGTAACCCCAAATTGAATTGGAATCCTGAATCCTATTTGTACCATTTTCATCTCAAGCATATTATTCCAGTGTAAACTGATTTACTATTCATCTGATTTCTGAGTTAGGTATTCTGTGATCTTCAGAATCTATAATCTCCATGTCATCACTGGAGGTAAGAATCAGGAATTTCATTCCTTAGTTATTACTTCTAGATTGTTGAACACGTTTGATCAATGGTAATTTGTAGATATCTATAAAAAAGAAAGGAAAGTTAAGAAGAAAAGGTCTAATCATAAGGTCATCCCCTTGAGTGAATATCTTCCAGAAACTTTGACTAACTAGCCTTGAACTGTGTTTTCCTGATTTAGGATATCTAAATGTCCTTAAAATAGGTTAAAACTAATATAGCAACAATGTATCAATGTATATTGAATGGTTTTGGAGTATCTTCTAGAACACAAAAAACTGTCTTTTTCAATTATCATTTCAATTATCAATTTTCACTTATCATAACTTTTGAAGTAGGTAGTATATTTCTATTTAAAAGACAAAGAAACTAAGGCTCAGAAAGTCTAAATATGTAAGACCACATAGCTAGTAAATTAGAGAAAAAAAATTAACATAGTTCTCACACAAAGTCTAGCCTCTGCTAACTCTCCCAGCAATCCTCAGTATTCTGTGTCTTGGGGAATTCATTTAACTGGATCTTATGGGAACTAGGATATGCGTTTGGAAACATAAGCAATAGTTAACTGTCCTCAGAAATCTCCAAGACACTTCTATTGGCAGAGTAATGTCATGCTCAGCTCTTTGTCACTGGTTAATCTCTTAGTCTTATATTTTATCATAAGTCATCGATGAATGTTATGTTCTATACTAGATCTTGCATCAAAATAATAAGAGAAACTTTTAAAAAAGAAGCCTCTGTTTTACCCCTAGTTATGCTATTTCAATAAGATCTTTGTTTCTTATGCTAAAACTTACCATAATTGTGTTAATATAATATCCTAAGGTATTTGTATTAAAGTTATTTAATTAACCAAATTTGAGCTATGGCTTCCTAAATTTGAGCAATATTTGTGCTATTGTATGAATCACTATTTAGACTATATCTTGCTATTCATAGATTTTAGCTGTGAAATCTCCAGTGGCAGAGATTGTGTTTGTTTCTTATAACCTCCAGGGCATGTTTCTACCCTAGAGTTTATCATGTGTCCTACACTCAGTGAGCCAAAGACAGATTAAGAATGAACAATATGGAATCTTGAAAAAAAAACTGCTTAATGATAAGATTTTTATAATTTATCTCCTAGTTCAAGAAGCTGTCTTAGAGTAGTTGCTTTATGACAGAGTCCATGGGTGTGATATATAACATATTTATGCATATTTATTATTATCTATGCAATCCTATGAGAAGGGGGTAATAATGAAAAGGAAAAGAAGATCATGGCTATCAATAATGTTGCACCTATATGAGATGGAGTTGACAAAAAAAAAATACCATCTGGTTGGAGGAAACAGTAAATTCAGAGAAATGCAGTGACCTATATGGTATGCTTGTGAAAGTGTGATTTCTTTGGTCAAGAACATGAGTTAGAAATGCCAGTTTTGTTTAATAGTATTATCAGAAATATAATTAATATTTTTATTAATATTCACTCAAGTAGCACCTTGTACCTCAGTGAAGTTAGAGAAGTAACTTCTTTTTCACATAACCCCAGAATTACTTCAAGGTTTTTTTTTAAATTAGTAACTAACAAGTTATGTCCTTGTCATAAAATAGTAATATATGAGAGACACATGTGAAGAAAAAAAGAGGAATAATAAGTCAAAGTAAGAGTTTGGCTTAAGTATGTTCTCATCATTCTAGTTGGAATATAAAAAATAAATGCTTAAAAATCTGATGGATACCTTCAGCTCTGCTATTAGCTGCTTCATTTCCCTGCCAGACTGTTTTTCTAAGTCAGCAGATGCGTGTGTCTCAGAAAGGAGGTTCCTACTGCAAGAAGTACCAGAAGGGACAAATCTCCAGGTCTCCCATGTCCTCTGTACAACCGAAGTCTTCATTTTACATGTTCCCAAAGCTAGGCAAACTGGGCAGACAGATTGGATGTGTGGCATATATTGAGGTCTATAATCACAATAATTCATTTGTCTTTTCTTCCTACCAATATGTTACATAGAGGTGGGCTATGGGCAGGATCTGTATGAAAATGCTCTTCACATTACCCTCAATAATAAAGCCAACCAGTTGATCTTAATGGGATGTAATTCTAGTTGAAAGTCATGAGAACCTCTTCTTTTAACACTTCTGAGCTAAGCAGAGAACCACCATCCCCTTTTGTTGGAATGCACCAGAATTAATTGGTAAGAGTTACTTCTTGGACTCTGCTTCTATATTATCTGCCACTGAATCATTTAATTGTAGAAAGTTTATTTTGTACTTAATCAGATTTTAGTTCAAGATTATTGGGCTTTAAACTTTTAAGAGTTCTTATTTTCTCTCCTTATTAAAAACCTTGGCATGATACCAACACACTCCATAAAAGAGGACCACAACAGAGCTCTCAGGCAAGTTTTATTTGAAACAAGTGTTAGACATAATAAAATGCTCCCACAATCTTAACAAAATTTAAACAATACACAGAACAAATTTATCGTAGCATGCTTCCTAAATTCAAGTTAAGGTAACCATTGAGCTAAGGGCATTCTCTCCACCTTTATAGCATCGTAAATTTGATTGAAAAAAGTCTGTTTCATTGACTACAGCTCAGTCACCATGTGAGTAGAGAAGAGTGTTTCCTTTTCTCCATCTGCCATAGTGGAATTACTTGGTGAGTGCCCTAACACATAATTATAGCAAATTTGAAGAATTTTATAAGGGGTTATTGACAGTTTCTTGTATCCACTCCAGGTAGAATATATCCAGTTACATCTCTTTTAATTCTACTTATTACTGACAAGCAGATTTCAGGCAGGCTATCATACTGAATGATGTTCCCCTCCCATTATTACCACAATGCAGTGCCTGTGGCTAGATGTTAGAGGGGATGGCCTGTGGAATGTAACTCAACATGGTACATTTTGATTTGTTAGATGTGCTGCTTTGGTCTTTTGACAGTTGTTTCGGGAGTAAGTAACATCTGCCATACAATTGGCTGGTAAAACTCATTTGTAGTATAATTAAACAACTATCATTTTGTTGGAGCGTAAACACAAAGATAAATAGTCCATGAATTAGCAAGTGCGACATCATTTGACAGCTCGCACATAGACAAGGCACAATATAGATTTTGTAGATATGTGGAGTGTCATTATCCAGGCAGTTAACAAAATCAAAACTGAAGCAGTATCTGTAATTTGAATCCCAGAGGCAGCAGTGTTTGGACAGCCTTAGTATCCTTATATTTACCATATCTTGGACCCTTTTCTTTATCTACAAATAGCCAGGTTCAGGTAACCCTCTTTACCTTTAAATTGTATTAATGATAAGGTGAATTAGTAACAATAACAAAGAAAATGTCATCCTTACCTTTGAGAATTTTCTTTTCTGGAATTGTTGCTAGAACTGAAAATAGAAGTTGACCCAAGTTAGTTAATCAACAGAGGCATTATCTTCTCCCCAGATGTCTGGTAGGGTAGTTCAATGCAAGTAAAGGTTATTCAAAGAGAAAAAAATGTAGAATTTTGTATTTGATCCTTGTTCTGTTTCCTAAGTAGTAAAGAGAATTGTCTCTAAATAGCAAGTCATTTTAATACAGGCTCTCAACTTACAATCACTTCTATTTGTCTTAAAGAAGAACTGTAATCAGTTCAGTCGCCTACCAACCTGCACCAAGCTAACTCTTGTCTCCTTCATCCTCTGGCTTCTTGCCTTTTTCCAGTTTGGAACTGGACCTTAATTATTGAATCTTAATTATTGTATATAGAAAGGTAGAAGAATAAAAAGGTGAAAGATTTCAAAACATGGTGAGAGGGGAAATAGTGTAATCAAATTTTAGTGGAATTTTTATATTCAGATTGTCATTATGAGCTCCATTTAAATACAGAATAATATAATAATAAATAATATAATAATAAATATATAATAATAATAAAAAATAAATGCTTGAAAATCTGATGGATTCCTTCAGCTCTGCTATTAGCTGCTTCATTTCCCTGCCAGACTGTTTTTCTAAGTCATCAGATGCGTGTGTCTGAGTTCCATTTAAATACAGATGTATTAATACTTATATCACTAAATATCCCGTGAATGAAAATGGGGGTTTAGCTATTTTCTTCATAGAATAAGCTAGGATATCTTCATAGAATAAGCTAGTTCTCAATACATATATGTTGAATAAAAGGATAAAATGTTTTTGTTTTAAGTTGCTTTTTTGGAGATGATTCCTTTAACTGCTGCATCAGAGGTGACAGCTATGAACTTTCACAATTTCTAGCAATTACTTGAAACTGTTTTCTTTCCATTGTTATGCTTTGGATAACATACATTGCTGCTGTTGACATTTATTCAGTGTGCATATCTGACAAATGTGTTAAAAAATTCCCCACTGATCTTAAGCAAAGATCAATTTAATTTTATTTGTGATAGCAATATTATATACCAAAGTTCCATGATTTATTTGTTGGAGTTGCCTGCCCTACTCTGCAGTAACCAATGGTTACTACTAGTTTCAGTGACTTCATAGACTAAAGTTTATTTTCTATTTATGGCATACATATAATGTGAGTCATTGCTGGGAGGAGGTGGTTTCTCCACAAAGATTTGCAGAAAGTGGGTTACCACTGCTATCTTTTAATTGTCTCATCTGGAAACTTAGAACTCCATGCTCACTGTTTATGGAAGAATAAATGAGCTAAAAGTTCATGTAGCAGCTCTTTTGTTTTGACTGGAGAATGGCACAGGTAACTTCTACTTAGAGCCCATTGATCAAAAACTAGTGTCAAGCCACAAAGGAAATCTTCCTGTCACTCTTTTGGTCCTTCTAGGCTGGCATATAATCAAACAAGCATCAGACAGATTGATAAAAAGAAAAAGCCAAGTGTAGCTTAATAATAACAATGTGTGTACCTCCTGTGTACATGGCAGAGACACACTCACCCACATGGCTTTAGATGACTTTTTTTAAAAGCTTTATTTGTACATACAAGAACTGGGGTACAGGCCAGAGGTGTAGGGGGTGAGAGGATTCACCAGAGACAGAGTGGGGAACAGAATGGCAGACTGACCCAAATACACTGCTGAGGGAAGCAGCAGGCAAGGCAAGAGAGGGAGTTCTGCTGTGCCATGTGGGTAGCTCCGTAGTGGTGGGGATCAAACTTGTACTGCAGTGGCTGTGGATAGATTCAGAGGTTGTGTCTTACTCCCTTGCACCACCAGGGAGGCCCTAGGTGACATCTTAAATAGCCTAGCTCAGACAGTAGGACTTTGGTGTGGTGGGGGGTGGGAAGGAAAGTCAGTTAAAGTGGTTACTAGGGGCACAGTAGACAAAGTTATACTGATTTAAGTTATTTCTTCTCCACTGAAAAGAAATAAGGAGATTAAGTTGTCTTGGTAGCTGCCTACAGAGAGGCATTTATATGCTTATATCTTTTTCAAAGACAAGCTCCATCCAGCCTTCAGTACCTCTCCCATGAGATCAACCTTTTACCAAAAAGACATGTTTTGGAGCGGCAGAATTTTGCTCCCCTACATTAGTAATATAGTCCTGCATGATTCCAAAACTGGGAAAATTGGAGAGGTGTGCAGATGGGACATAGTGAATACCACTCTCTTTGATGCATTAAGATCTAAATATATATAAATATATGTAATTGATGAATATGATATATGTCTCAATTACAAGATTAAATTTTGTGAAAATTTGTTTATCCCAAAATTGACCTTTAGATCCAATACAGTTTGAAAACATTCTAACATGGTTTTTATTTTTTATTTATTTTATTTTATTTTTTAAAAGATTTATTTATTTATTTATACAAGCACTGTACAGTCAGAAGCGCGGGAGGGTGAAAGAATTCACCAGAGCCAGAGTGGGGAGCAGAGCAGGCAGAAGGACCGAAGCACACTGCTGAGGAGAGCAGCGGGCGGCAGGAGAGGACTGTGTGCTATGTGGGACCCTCCTCCAGTGGCGGCCGGGGAGCACTGGGGATCGAACTGGTGCTGCAGAGGCTACGGGCAGCTTCGCAACCCAGCGCTCAACCGCTATGCCACCAGGGAGGCCCTAACATGGTTTTAAAGTCCTTTTCTGAAGTTTACATGGATGTGCCAAGAACCTTAAATAGCCAAACCAGACTTGGAAAAAAAAATCAACAAAGCAAAAAGTTTAGCTACTTAAATTTCAAATCCTAGGTATAAAACAACAATAATCAGGTCAATATTCTATAGACTTATGAATAAAGAAATAAATCAATAGACCAGGGCAAAGATTCTTTACATAGGCAAGAGATCAAGGTAATTCAATAGGAAAAAAAGACAACAGCTTTAATAAGTAGTGCTGCAACACTGTGCATTTAAAAATAAAACCTGAAAGTTTAAAGTTTCTAAAAGAAAACATAGGAAAATACTTTCATGAACTTGATAGACATAAAAAACACTAACCATAAAAAAACTGCTAAACTCAACTCCATTCAAAATAAACACTACTGTTTATCAAAACATCATAAAAACAATGAAAAAGCAAGACAGATGGAGAAAAATTTGAACCATACACACATACATATAACTAAGGAATTTGTACCCAGAATATAAAAAAATTTTTATAGATGGAATTATAAGTCAAACAATAAAAATAATTTTATGAGAAATATGTAAAAGATATACATATTGCAGTACATTCAAGAAGATGTCATCAATAAAAATATTCATTAAGGAAATGCAATTTATTCACCACTATGAGATATTTCCTCACACCAAATAGAATGGTTCAAATTTGAAAGACTGACAACCTTAAATGCTAGAGATGGTGTGCAACACATGGACTTTCAGATATTGCTTGTGGGAGTGTAAAATAGACTAATCACTGGGGACAACTGATAGCCAATTTCTCAAGATCAGCATGCACTCAGACTATGAGTCACATTGTGGAAGATGCTCAGGAAAAAAGGAATACATATGTGTCCAAAGTTGCATGTTAAAAAGTTTATAACAACTTTGAACAAAATAGCCTGTAGAGGAAGAAAACAACTTTTGCCCCCTCCCCCCCCCCCCCCCCCCGCCCCTGTCTTTGTAGATACTCTGTCTGGGCCCTGCAAGTTAGACTGACAGGAAACAAATTAACAATAGAAAACAAACACAATTTATTAATGAGTTCAATATACATCCCATGGTGAGTAACTCAAAGAGGCAGATAGAAGTTGGGGTTTATAGATCATCTTAACAAAGAACAATAAATCTGGAAGAAATGAAAAAACAAAGGAGGGGAGATTTTAGACTTCCAAAGGGAGCAAGCTGTGAAGTAAGCTACTGGAGTAAGATTTTTTGATCTCTCCTGGTGGACTCTAATTTTCCATCTTCTTCACATTCAAGACACTTCCTCAAGTGAGAGGATTTATGGCAGTTATTTCTCAGCAATGAAATTTGGAAAATTCTGGGAAGACTTCGTTATTTATCTGTTGATTCTCATTTGCTTCCATGTCAACATAATACTTCTATGGTATAATTTGGATTAACATATTCTAATTTCTTATAAGCGCAAACTCAAAGCAACCAAATATTCATAAGTAGGAGAATACATAGAAGTAAATAAAGAAGGAACTGCTGATATATATGACAACATGGATGAATTGCAAAAATATCATGAGTGAGGGAAGCTGGGCAGAAAAGAATAGAGTAAATTTTCTGTTATTTATAGATGAAGTTCAAAAATCAGGTGAAACTAATTTATAGGGATAGAAATCAGAGCAGTGATTGCATATGTGATATGGGAATAGATTGGAAGGCAGCATGATTGAACTATGTTGACTAAGAGTTACAAGAGTGAATTAATATTGTCATTACAACTCTTTGAATAACTATGATCTATATATTTCACTGCATAAATTTCACCTTTTTCTCTATATATTTATGTATGTATACATTTTTGTTAGCAAAAATACTGAGTTGATTTTTGTTTTCCTGTTCAGAAAAGTGTAATAGAGTGAATGGATTGCTGGCGAATAGAAAAACTAAACCAAACCAACAAAACCCTTAAAATTTCCTTTGGTATTTTAGGAGATTAATGCCAAGGACAAAATACTATGTAAACAATAATAACAACATAGTAGTAAGGAAAAAAGGCAATATTGCATTATAATCTACTGGTAGTACTGTAAATGGAAAGCATTCACTATGAACAGCATCTTTTGGGTGCCCATTTCAGAAACAGTTGATGAAAATGGAATGATTAAATTTTTTTTGTTATGAAAAGAAACATTTATGGTGAAAAACTGTAATTTCTCAAGTGAGAAGAAAGATTCTCTTTTCCAAAACAAATGTGATCATATTTATTCTACCCATGATAAAGGCAGTGAGGCATTTATTTTGGGGGATGTCCAAAATATCTATGATTTTACTTTTCCAGCCAAAACAATTCTGTTTTTCTGGCATGTATTAATCAATATGCAAAACATTTAAAATTTTTTAATATTATTCCAGACCACACTCATTTATTCTAGTTTTAAAAGGTTTGGATTTTCAGTATGTTTGGCATTATATTTTTGATGAGTGAACACAAAACACTTCTCCCCTCTTACAATCATGTTAGTGGAAAGTGCATATTATTTGGAGAAATGGAAAGAAATGGTATAAACCAAAAGCAAAAACAGAAATGAAACAAAATGAGCTTCTGATGAGTACATAAGTAATTCAACATTTATGTCTGGATATACACTGATAAAGAAGACATG
Source organism: Talpa occidentalis (assembly GCF_014898055.3). Taxonomy (NCBI): domain Eukaryota; kingdom Metazoa; phylum Chordata; class Mammalia; order Eulipotyphla; family Talpidae; genus Talpa; species Talpa occidentalis. The sequence goes on from NW_023605083.1 coordinate 30,075,691, forward strand.
GTCATCTGTAAGATGAAAACAGTCATCAAATAATGTTCTGCATTGTCTTCCATGTGTCTCAAAATCATTTATGTATGATTAAACAAGATGATAAATAATCCTGGAGTTGTTATAGAGTGGGGAGTTTAAGTTAGAGTCTAGTCTTAACTCCTCCTTGTCACATCAATAGCTTAAACAATGGTTTAACATTTACAGATTTTTAAAGAAAAAAATACAATTCACCCTTTGCAACCAGCGAAGACATCAACTGTATAACTAACTTTCTGTTTTCCTGTGCAAGCATGCACAAAATATTCTGGAAAGATGGTCTCTTAATAGCAATGATTTTTTTCCCAGTCTTCTGGGTATGTTTTGGGACAGACTTTCTTTGTTCCTGTATGTCTGCTTTAAAGCCATTAGTTGTCTACCTCAGTATTTAGAAATTGTAAAGTCAACTGAGGTGACTTGTTTTCTCATGAACAAAGATTTTTATATTTGATGGTAACAATTCCATGATAGCAGTGCATTCTAGATCCCTTTAAATGGGACTTCATTTATAAACAAATGTATTGCAGTGTGTGTGACAAGTCACCTAAATTCCTCCTAGGTAGGTAGGCAGATAGGCATTGATTCTTCATTGTGTTCCTTAGCTTGCCTCATGCATAAATGCACTTGATGCTTGATTATTGTGTGAGTAAATGCACAAATAAATGAATAAATATGTAAAATGAAAATTCAAATATTTAAATAACAATATATAATTTCCTTTATACTTTGTTTTATTTACTGGGTTTGGACAAAAGACATGTTTTAAAGTAAAACCAACAAATAATAATGATATACATGAAATATTCACATAAGACTTTAATAACATTTTCTCTATATTTATGTGATAACACTTTCAAATATGGAGTTTGAGGCAGTATAATTTCAACCCAATCAGACCTGATAACTGACCACAGTTCTAGGTAACTGGCATTCTGAGGGCAGGATAATGAATCATCCTTTCATTCAGATGCTTATTAAACTGTGTGAGGTAGAACTTTATTTTTGTTAGCAGTCATTCTTTGGTTTTTGTGTTTTTTGGATGTTCGTATATTCTGTTTTGTAAAATTTATGGTCTTACAAGAGTTATCTGTACATGCAAGTTCCTCTCTAATCAGCACAAAAATCATCATGTATCTTTTCAAGCACTTGCACTGAAGAAAAAAGCCCTCGTTTGAATACAATAGAGACAATAGTGAGGCTCAAAGGTTGAAGACAAAAGATTCTGCAGAAATTAACAGAAAAGCTGCTAAAGGGCATGACAGCTCTTTTTGTTATTTTCTGGGCTGTAATTTATGAAATCAGTTTTCATTTTGAAAGTTCCCTAATTTTCTCCCACTTCAGTGGAAGATATAGCACACATGAGTATTAAAGACAGACGGCCCCTCAATCAGGTGATATTTGTAACGAAGCTGCAGGCTGTCACTCGGATTTCTTAGTACCAATCTTGATAATTTTCTGTCTTTCGTTACAGAAAACTGTTGTTAACAGTTTCCTAAGCTCAGTTCATCAAAATGGATGCAACAAATTGTTTTGGAAAGAAGATATTGTTTCTGGTTCCTATTTATAAATGACTCACGGATAACAAATTCCCAGGCCTGTGTGGTCCAGCTCCTACATAGCTCTCTAGAAAGAGAGCTCCCTATGCAGTCTCAGTTGTAGTTAGGAAGGAATAGAGGACATTAGAGTTGTTAGTATTAAAACATGCTTTCACATGCTTGATATTAAGTGTGGGGATGAATTCAGAGAGAGAAAAAAGGGAAGAGTGTTCTTGTGGAATATATTCAATAACTTGAAAAGCCTGATTATTGATAAAAAAATTTCAAAAATCAATGAGACATGAAAGCAATAAGGATTAGAGAACTGAAAATTACTGCAAAGGAAGACATTTTAAGGGACAGACTGTGAAAATCTGGATCTCTCTGAGGTTCTTCTTAGCCTTAAAATGGGTTTAAAATCTAGAATAGGCCGGGAAGAGGACTCTTGTTGAAAAAGAAAATAGAGGACCTTTTGATGATTCCACAAGGAATTCACACAATTGGAGAGTTGAGAGGAACCCAACAAAGAAATGATTTCTTCTTGGAGATTTTCTGTTTAATTCTAATTTTTTTTAATTCTAACTGTTTGTTTAAATTTAGGATATGTGAATGGTAAAAGAGGTAAGTCCAAATCTGGAAAAGTATAGTTGGCTTCCTAGCTGTCTAATAGAATTTAGGAGCAAAAGACCCATTTAAGGAAGTGTTAATGGGAACAAAAGGGTAGGGCTGCAAGTTCTCCAGGGAGTGGTGAATCAATAGATTTATTGCCATTTTGTCCCTGGGGTAGATGATTTGGACACTCAGAGATGCTGAGAATGCAGGGGCAGAGCCTCCTAGAAGGCTACTAACAAGGGAAACAAATGTATGAGAATTTGGATTATATGCATGAGGTTACTATGATATAATAGGATTTGGTTCTTTTTCTCTTTCAAGTTTTATACATGGTGTAATAATATATTCATTTTTTTTTTGCATCTGGCTTCTTTTGTATTTTAGAGTTTCATTGATGTTATTACCTATTCTTAGTAGTTTCTTCTTTTTATATACATATTATTGTGCAGTATGACATTGTATGAAAATACCAGTTTGTTTTTTTTTCTGCTCTCTTCTTATTGAACATTTGAATTGTTTCTAGATTTTGACTATTCTTAATGAAACAGCTCTAGTGTTATTGTATTATTAGTGAGAGGAGTTGCTGTATCCTACAGTAGGCTATAGTCTATTTCAGTAGAAAATATAAGGTGTTTTCAAAAATTGTTATAAGAATGGTCCCTCCCACCAGAATGTGGAGGGTCACATTTCTTTTTATTATACATGGATGCTATTGTAATGATCCTGACTGATTGAGATGTTATATGTATTTACATTTTAATAACCCTGACTGATGAAAATGTACAGGTAGCTGAGATAGAGCCACTTAAGTTATAGATTTGAAAAGCAGCCACTTGTTTTGCAAAGACACTGATAAACTGGCAAGGACAGATAGACACCTAGTTGTGCCAAGAGATCCCTCCTACATTAAAATTAATGATGGTCCTGATAACATGACTGAAAAATTATATAAATATAGGCTTTGAATTAAAGCCAATTTGACATGCCTATAGAGTCTATACCCGTGGTCCTGAAATTTCTCCAGGTTTTGAAAAGTCATTAGGGATTCTCAGTCTAAGAAGTGACCTTTGACTACTGTGGACAGAGGTTGCCGGATATTCTCCTAGACTGAACTTCTCCTATTCTGCATTAGTCTTCTGAGTCTTGGCAAGAGGTACCTGTATCTTCCCCCTTTTAATGACAATCGAGTTGTATGTTTATATTGTTGTAATGTAGATTCCTGCCAGTAAATTAACAGGGTAGTTATATTGGATTGAGTCATAAGTGAAACCTTCTCAGACAGGTGGAAGTTAGCACATGTATGATTCAAACCTCATATAATACACAGCCTCTTAATGGATACATAATGCCATTTTTTTTCTGATGAATGTACAATTTAATCCCAGTTTGGATTGAAATTGTGTTTCTCTGATGAGTAGTGACACTTTGCAATGATGTTGAGTTCATTTTTATATTCCTTTTAATAGCTTGAATATCTTACTTTATAAAGGGAATGTTGCTCATTTTTAAGTTTGGATTCTTTGTCTTATTGATTTATAGTAGTATATTATATGATTTCCACATAAGCTTTCATATAAGTATCTTTCCCAGTATGGCTTGCCTATTCATTTTTTTATCATGTTTTGAGGAATAGCAGTATTTAATTTTAATGATATTTAGTTTATCATTTTTATATTTATCCTAGTGCCTGTCTCTCCCTCCCTCTCTCCCTCTCTTCCCTCCTTTTTTCCTTCCATGAAGTCCTGTTGTTTTACATCCTTGTTACTACTTTGACAGTATAGGATTAGTCCCCTGCAGTGTATATTCTCTCTTGTTTAAGAAATCATTGCATATACTACACTATGAAGATCTTTTCTATGTCTTCTTCAAAAAAATTGATTTGGCCTAAATAAGGAAGCAAAAATCTACCATCCCTAAATATGTCTTTGGCAAAAATTTTATCTCATGGTAGAAAATTTCAAGGCAGCAAGGTTGCCTTTTGAAAAAGACATTTATGTATGCCATGGAAAATCTGACTCTGAGAGTGTGTCTCTCTTTATTCCCAATAAGCCTAATCTCCTGAACCCTTTTCAGTGGAAGAGGCAGAACTTAAATCTGCCTAGAGCCTTTAGTGATGTCCCCTATTCTTTTTCTTTTTGAAAGATTTATTTATTCATTTATACAAGAACCAGGGTACAGGCCAGATATGCGAGGGGGTGAGAGGATTCACCAGAGACAGAGCGGGGAGCAGAGCAGACAGACTGATGAAATACACTGCTGAGGGAGCAGTGGGTGTGACAGGAGAGGTCTGCCGCACCATGAGGGACCCTTGCTGGCCGGCAGGGATCGAACCGGCACTGCAGAGGCTGCAGACAGCTTCACAGCGTGGCACTCAACCTTCTGCGCCACCAGGGGAGGCCCCCCCCTATTCTTTTTTTATATTCATTTTTCTCTTCATGTCATATATAGCCAGGGGTTCATTAATTTTGTAGATCTTTTCAAAGAACTAACTTTTGCTTTGATGAGAGTTTTATGTTTCTTGTTTTCTGCCTTGTATGTATTTTGTAGTTAGGTTTTTTAAATTAATTTTACTCAGTAAATACAAAGAATATGAGTTTTTATAGTGCAGACTGTTGAGGACTATAGGGTCATGCTTCACCTCTTTTTGACCGCCACGGACTTGGTAAACTTGCCAGTTATAGATTTTATTTTTTATCCACTGCCTGATACTCCACTGTTTGTCTTACATCCACATGGCAAAAGGACCTACAAGTGAGTACTTAGAGAAGGTCTCCACACCCATGGACTTGCCAAGGACAGTGTGCACAATGGCTGTATTCACCCTTTTCAGGGCCTGGGGTTGTCCTCCAGCTTCTTGCCTGTGCTCTAGTGGTACTTTCCACTCAGCTCAGCAAACTTGGGGGAGCTGTGGGACATATGGCGGTTCAACACCCTGGCATAGCTGGACAACCATAGTGGTCACTCTCAGATGGTTCAAGACAGTCATCTGGACAGCAAAGCTGCCAGCCCCCTTGGGGGCATAGAGGGGGGTCACTCTGACTATCTCCAATAACACTCTTTTTTAAAAAGATTTATTTATGCATACAAGAACTGGGGTACAGGCCAGAGGTGTGGGGGTGAGAGGATTCAACAGAGACAGAGTGGGGAGCAGAACAGGCAGATGGACTAGAGTACACTGCTGAGGAGAGGAGTAGGCAAGTCAGGAGAGGTCTGCTGTGCCATGTGGGTATCTCCCTGGGTGGGGATCAAACTCATGCTGCTGAGGCTGTGGCTGGCTTCATAGGTTGCATCTTAACCCCTTGTGCCACCAAGGAAGCCCTCCAATCTTACATTCTGAGCCAAATGTCCTTTGCAGATATATTTTTCATGTTGAAACCCATGTTGTTCAAGGCAGACTTCAGACACTGCCTTATGGTATATTTCCATCCATTCATCTGGTGGTTGGGAATGCACCAGCATGTCCCTGGGGACACACTGAGAGACAAGTAATGGTGCAGGTTTGCAAGGCAAAACTATGCTGTTCAGTGAGCAGCCCTCTTGCTATTTATTAGCAGCAATGCACAAGCAAGACTGATTATGTGACAATGGCAGGAGGAACAAGGTCCAGGGGAGACAAAAGGTAATAAACTTTATGGAAGCAAGAGGGGACAAGTCGGCCACTATACAGGGAGGACTTCCCATGAAGGTACTCGGTGTAATTTCTGAGCTACTCCCAGACTACCTCAGACCATAGCCACACAATCAGTCAGCAGCTACCTAGGCATCCCTGGTTGCCTCATGATATGGGCCATTGTTTCAAGGCAGTCATGTAGGAGTGTCTTATCCAATTCTTTCACACACATAGGTGCATACAGAGGCCATACACACAAAGGTGCAAAGGCCCCAAGTGGTAGAGAGGCCACATGGCTGGTGCTTCCTATGTGTACATGTTCTGCAGAGGTAGCCACAGGGACTTCACTGAGTGAGTGGGAGGATGGAGCACAACACATGTTAGAGAGACACCTGATGGCATTGCCCTCCTTCCTCTCCACCTTCCAACCCTAAACCAGGGCATATTGGTGTTTGGACTCCAGTATATTGTTCACCATGCCACCATGGTGGCAGGATTGCAGCCTGTCTTCTTGATGTGGACCCCCACTTCCTTGATGACCTCTTGGAAGCAACATAGGGGGCCAGATGGAGTCCAACTTGTTGATAATGACTACCATCTGATTAACACCCAGAGTTACAGTCAGAAGCCTGTGCTGGGAGGCTGCAGGTTTTTGGAAATGCCCAACTTGAACTTGTCCACACTGCCCTGCACAATGAGCACACTGCAGTAAGTCTGAAAGTTATGAGAGAACAGGGCTTATGTACAGATTCTTTTGTCTTTATTTTCACAAATTCCATTTATTTCCCTAGTTATTTAATACTCATTTCCCTACCCAAATAGGTAATTTTGTTTTATCCATTTGTAATACAGGTAGTTTTCTTGATGTCTGCATTTCATTCTTGGCCATCTAAGTCTTGTGAATGATTTCTGTTTAATTTGAACATATTAAGGTTCACTCTGTGCTGCATAATTCTGTGGGGTTTTTTTTGCAAATGTATACTGTAATTACAGTCATTCCAGATAACATACAAATGAATAGTATTATGCAGAATAATTTTATAACCCTAAAATCCCCTATGTTTCACCTATCCAACCCCTCGCCTCTCCAGCTCCGACTATTTACTCTTTTTTGCTTCTCCACAGTTCTTCCTTCCTTACTATGATAATTGGTATCCTAGATTTTGCAGCTTTTCAGACTAACTTCTTCCACTTAACATAATCTACTTAAAATTCATTCATGATTTTTCATGTTTGATAGCTCATTTTTAATTGCTCAGTAATATTCCATTATATGCATGTAACACAATATGTTTACCATTTATCTGTTGAAGTGTATCTGGACTGCACCAGTGTGTGTGTGTGTGTGTGTGTGTGTGTGTGTGTGAGATTATGAATAAAGTTGTTATAAACATTTATATTTAGGTTTTTGTGTAGAAATAAGTTTTCACATCAGTTAGGTAAATATTTAGGCATGTGATAGCTGAACCAAAGAGTAATTTTATTAAGCTTTGTAAGAAACTGCCAAACTATCTTCCAAAGTGGCTGCACTATTTGTCATTCACACCAGTGCTGAGCTCCTGTTGTATCCTTGCCAGGAAATGGTAATGTCAGCTTTTTCAATTTAGTCTCTTCAATAGGTGTGTAGTAGTTTTAATTTGCAACAGCCTGGAGAAATAGTGCTGAGCATCTTTCCATGTGCTTGTCATTTTTTTCTTCTTTGGTGATGTAACAGGGTGGTCCTCAGGGAGAGGGGAGTTTCCAGGTTCACTACCCCACCCAATGAAAGGTGGAGCTGAGCAGGGAGAAGAAGAGGCTGGAGAGGAGACTGAGAGAAAGAAAAAAAAAAATGAGGGAGAGCAAGAAGGAGAGCTGGAGGAGGCTCAGGGCGCAGAGAAACAGGAGAAGAAGTTGCACTTACTTCTTGGCCTTGGACTTGTACCAGGCACTTGGGGAACATGGGAGGAAACAGTTGAAATAGATGTGGGTGAGAAACCGTGGGGAGGTAAACACTGGCAGCTTTTATCTTGATTTTGATTTTGCTCTTTTTATTCCAGACTTGTCTGGCCCCTTCTGCCTTTGTGTATGGCTCCTCACCCCAGAAGTTACCTTAGACTTGTGGCAAGCTTTTGGGCTTCAGCTGCTCTGCTTTGGGCCAACCCTGTTCGGTTAGGCATTTACTCAAGAGGGGGTGGGTAAATGTGGGTGCTTGATTTGGAAACTATGTTATCTATTCTTCCCCTTCTCTTCTCTTTATTGTACACTAATTTTATTGAAGTTCCTTTTTACTAAAGGTCTTATGCACTAGAGTATGTTTTGTCTTGATGTGGTATATGGCAGAACTTTTTTAGAGCAGGTGGTGTGGGGATTCTGGGGGTGCCCCACCCTGACCTGTAACAGTGTGATGTCAATTTTGATTTGTTGTCCAATAATTTATTTCATCATAGTTCTGTACTTTATGCATATAAATACTGTACATATTTTATTAAATTTATCCCTAAATATTTTAAATTTTCTATTTTTTTTAGATTTGATGTCCTGATTGTTCATTATGTCTATGTAAAAAAGCAGTTTACTTTTTGCATTAATCTTGTATCCTGTATTTTCTTATCAGTTCTAGTAATTTTGAGGTGCTATTTTTTCCTCCACAATTATGTCATTTGCAAAGTGTTTTATTTCTTTCTTCTCAGTTAGTGTAGCTTTATTTACTTTCTTGGGAGAGGGGCCAGTTATTTTACTAACCAAGATTTCAAGTATATGTTAACTAGGAATGGTGAGGAAGGACATTGCTCCCTAATTGCCTATCTTAAGGGGACGGTGTCCAGTTTCTACCAATAAGTGTGTCATTAACAATAGGTATATGCTAATATTGTTTTTGAGTATATTATAAATGTCAATTATATCAAATAAATTGTTAATAATCTTCAGGTCAACCACATTCTTATTGCTTTTTAGCCTGCTTGATCTATGATAACTTCAAGAGGGGTACTGAAGTCTATAAAAGTGAATTTGTCTCACTTATTGGTTTTTAGCTCATGCATTTTGATGCTCTGTTGTTAAGTACATATATGTTCAGAATTGTTGTCTTCCTAGAGAAATTACTTTCATAATTATGTAATTTGCATCTTCATTCCTGTCAATGTTCCTAATTTTTTAAAAATTAGGGGTATAGGCCAGAGGCGTGGGGGATGGGAGGATCCACCAGAGTGGGGAGCAGAACAGAGAGATCTACTGAAATACACTACTGAGGGGAGCAGCGGGAGAGACAGGAGAGAGACAGGAGAGGTCTGCTGCACCATGTGGGACCCTCACCAGCTGATTGGGATCAAACCGGCCCTGCAGAGGCTGTGGACAGCTTCACAGCGCGGAGCTCAACCACCTGCACCACCAGGGAGGCCCAATGTTCCTAATTTTAACATCTATTTCATTTGATATTGATGTAGTTTCTCCAAATTTCTTTATATTAATGTTATCATGAAACATTTTTCTCTATACTGTTACATTTAACCTGTCTGATTCTTTATATATAAAGAGAGTTTCTTACAGAAAATATAGAATTTGGTCTTATATTTTATCCATTCTGGTATTCTCTGTATATTTAGGCCACTCACACTTAGAATGATTATTTAGCTTGCTTAATATATACCCTGTTTGGAACCTGTTTCTATTCATTGCCTTATTTTCTGTGCCTGTTCTGGACAAAATGCAGTATTTCATATAATTTCATTTTCTGTTTTCCTTTATTATATCTGCTGTGCTCCTTTAAAACAATTTTGCTGGTTGCCTTAGAGGTTTTAAAAATGTGTTTGTTCATGTAAGCCTTAGAGTGAAAATATGTATTTTTAACAAATCTCAGTTCCTCATCAAATATTACTATACTGCATCATGGGTAGTGAAAGAAACTTGTAACGGAGTAGTCCTTATTTCTTCCTCACTTCTCTTAGCTCACTGATCTCATTCATTTAACTTGTCCATGAGCTATAATTGCCCAATGCATTTGTTTGATAAATTGAGAATATAAAATGTAAAAGATTTGTCTTCCATTCATTTTCTCTTCTGATGCTCTTCTTTTCTTTTTGATTTATTTTTGCATAGAAGAGCTGGGGTATAGGCCAGAGGTGTGGGAAGTGAGAGGATTCATTACAGAGTAGGGAACAGAACAGATGGATTGTCTGAAATACACTGCTTAAGGGAGCAGCGTGCAAGACAGGAGAGGTCTGCTGCTCCTGTGGGTTAACTCCCTGGTTGGGGATCATACTCAGGCTGCAGAGATGGGCTATAGGGGTGATAGCACTAAGACTTAACCCTTAGGCCACCAGGGAAACCCTTATTTTAACATTTCTTCAGAGTAGATCTACTGGCAATAGTTTACCTCAGTGATGATTTTCAGAGAAACTCTTTCAAGGCATGTGTTATCATTTAACAATGGTAATGAGTTCTGAGAAATGGTTGTTAGGCAATTTTGTCATTGTGATTATAAAATGTAACTGCACCAGCATAAATATTCTGGCCTACTGCATTCCTAGACTATTCCATATAGCTCTTGGGACCACTGACCATCTATGGCCTACCTTGATTGAAATGTTGTTAAATGAGGCATGGCTACATTTCTCCTTCATTTTTAAAGATGATTTCATCAAATATAGAACTCTAAGATTATGGTATTTTTTTCTTTCAACTCTTTTTGCTTTAATGATTCTAATGGCATGAGTTAAATTACTAACTTTGTCACTTAGTAGTTGAAGAACTACTTGTAGCTTCTTGTTAGATTAGTTGCTTCTTTTGAGATTTTCTCATTGTCTTTAGTTATCTGCAATTTGCAAATGACATGCCCAGTTGTAATTTTTTTTTTCAATGATTTTTGTTGGTGTTCTTTGAGATCCCTGGCACTGTGATCTAGCACCTGTAAGTCTCAGCCAGTATTATTTCATTTCTTCCTCTTCATTATCCCCTTCTCTTTCTAATATTGCAGTTATGTCTATGTTATACCTTTCTATTTTTATATCATTTTTTATTTGAATTTGAGAAATATTTATTGACTGATATTTAAGATCCTGATTCTTTCTTTGGCCATGTCCAGATTATTGATTAGCCCATCATAGGATAGTCTTCATTTCTGTTAACAGTGTTTTATTTCCAGCCTTTCTTTTCTATTCTTTCTTAGAGTTTAGATTTCTATCCTTCCATAATCCATCAGTTTTTGCATATTTTTCTACTTTTTCCATTAGAAACATTAACACATGAATCATGGTTATTTTAAATTCTCTTCCCTAATTCCAATAACTTTTTTATACTTGCATCTGATTATAATATCTCCTTTCTCTTATGATAGTCTTGTCTTTTAACATATTTAAGACCATACATGTCTTTCTTTATCAGGTTCTCTCTGAGTGATCCTGTAATCAAATTACGTTGGTTAAAATTATCTTAATCTTTTCTTCTATGAAGAACTCAGTAGTGACTATACTAGTCATTGCTCTTTCTAGTCTATCTGACAGTTTTGGATGATTCTTTTGTGATCTTCTGCTTTTGCAAGTCTACAATCTCTGTTATAAACCTGCTATTTAACTTCATGCTAGGAATGTAATATTAAGGAATTTTGACCAAATTGTTTTAGATTTTGTGATTAAGAGTAACTCTTAATTCACAAGTTCCTTTTTTTTCCAGAGTTGAGTGCTTCGCATACCTTTTATATACTATGTTCTATTTTTTTTTTTTTTTCTGCTTCTTACCTGTGGAGCAGAATTGCCACACCATTATTTCTTCATATTATTCATATCTGGGAAGCAGCTTTTATATTCTCTTTTCTCTGAAACAATCTTTTTACTTCTTCTTCCATTGGATATGAAATCATTACCCCAAAATGAGTACTATTTTGTGAGTGGTTATTTTGTAGGATATAACCTCTAATAAAGGCAGACTGTGGAGAAATGTTACCAAAAAAGATGATCTGAAAGGTTAGCACTTACTTTTAGAAATCCTGTACTCAGTTCATTTTTCTAATACTTTGTTTAATATCCTGTGCCAGGGTTTAGTTCACCTTGTCTGAGAAGAATATACCATTATTATGAGGGAACATTATAAGACCTAGATCATTTGACAATTCAATGTTTACATTTAAGTGTACAGATTCAATAGGGAGTCACAGTCACATTGTTTTCTTTTTCCCCTTTTATCTCCCTCCCTCTCTATACCATTATATTAAACATATCAAAAAGACTGTGATTTGGTAAAAATGGCACTTGATTGCAAAATTATAGTTCTGATTTGATGATCTGGTTTTGACCCTACTTATGTGACCTGCAGCAAATTCCATTCTCTTCTGAAAAACTTGTGCACAAGAAGGTGGAGAGAGTAAAGTGATTTAACAATATGGTTTCTACAGTTTATTCTAGTTATGTTACTCCATAACTATGCATTTCTGAATTTCTCAAATCAATAGGAAAATATAAGATATTAAATCTATAAAATTTTATCTAGGTAGAAATCACAAATAATTGGGTATAGCATTCATGCATATTATCTGTATGTAGAGCAAGTATGTGGATATTTAGAGGTTTCTGAATAGGTTGGCATACTGTGAAGCAACCTTAAGTATTATAATTTTATTTATATAGACACATAGATTAAAATTAAGTGACAAACTGAGAAATTTTCCAGTAGTGTCCCTGAAACATTTTTCTGAAATTTAGGCAGCTAAGCTTTAGAGAAAATTGCCATCTAAGCAAACCACTTATGGTTCCATTTTTAAGCAAAGTTGCTACTTATAAATGAACAAATGGTGATGTCTGGCAGGATAAAAGAATAAGCCAAATATATTTTACCAAGTAATTTTTTCCTTGGGTTGACACCTTTACCTCTGTATTAGAATTTTACTTCCTATTTAAAAATGGATTTCTCTTTTGACTAGTCTGGTCCTTTAGAATGATGGACACTGTGCTATGAATTAATCCTTTATGCAGTTTCTTTTCATTTAGACTGTAAAAAGCTCCACATACTTCAGTTTTAGAAATAATACAAAGAGGAACTAGAGGGTGGCTTTTCTTATGTGGCAGTGGTATGGTACGATAATCCCAATCTGATGATGCGTGAGTGACTTAAATGGAAGATTTATTATAAGGAATATTTTCCTTACTTAAAACACACTATTCTTGGAGTGAAAGAGTAAGATATGGCTCTATTTGTAAACAACTGAAGCATAATATCTGCAATACATCATGTAAAGGTATAATCACTGTCAAAGTGCCAAGGTACCATCACAGAAAGTGACTGCTGTAATTGACAGAAATGGTGATCAGGCTCCCGAACCATTTGCTGATTGCATATTCATGATTCTACTTTGTAATATGCTACAGTTACTCTGTGAGTTATTCTAAATGGATGTTTTAACATCACTAGACTGACACTATGTATTCTGAAATTTGCAAGTCTAATCTTTAACACATCTCTTTCTGCTTTGTTTTGGAATATCTCGCTCAGGAAATGGGAACTTAGCTATTGGCCTGAATAAGAAGTTGCATGTTTATGTCATTGTCATAGTATAGTCAGATGAATTCAGCCCTTTTTGAATTCAATACTTAAATTCCATCTTACTACAACTTTAAACATTGACAGTCAGTTAAAACTAACTTCTAATAGTGTGATTCTCTTATCAGTCTCCTAATGCAGCCATTTGTTTGGTCACTCACTAGAAGATATTTATATAACCATGGATAATAATTATCTAAGCATTATTCTCTCAGTGGAGTCATGTGTTGTATTTTCAATGAATGTATTAGGAATATATTATATAATATATATTAGGAATGTATTAGGAATATAGAATGTATTAGGAATATAGATTTGGTATGTATTAGAGAGTTGATTTACAGATTTTAAATACAGCATCTTTTTCAGAAAAATAAATGCAAAGAATATAGAGAATAAAATATAATGTGAACTTTAATTAATTTTCTTTATTATGGTTAGAAAAACGGCACATATGAAGAAATGTATAAATAGTGCCACAAATGTATAGATAGTGCCCAGAGCGGGGAGCAGAGCAGGCAGAAGGACCAAAGTATACTTTTTTTACACGGGGCATACAGAAATAGCACTTTGGATTTTAAAATTACTCTATAAAAATCATCTTACTTTGAGATGTAGGGAGACAGGAATATTCTAAGTGTGCTTTTTTCCAGACTGCTCCCATGAAAAGTCAAGGAGTCAACATGAGAGTAAAAGAGTAATTGAGTAAGATTGAAATTATCGCCAGATTAATTTTAGAAGTAACGATACCTCTTGAGGTCGTTCATCTATAACAGTCCTGGATTTAAACCAAACCAATAGGTTAATCTGTCTGGCAGTTTGGCAAAACCATGTGGGTAGAAGCAATTATGGGCGAGTCATGCTAATCATAATGAAACTCGAGGGATAATCCTGGAAACCTAATTATAATTTGATTTCTACAATTACTATTAATCTCTCCAATTAGGTGGTCATATACAACTTAATGGTCATATTTTTCCTTCATAGATTACACAAATGCTGTTTTCTAATATTTATATGCCATGTGCACCTGAAGACTGCATGATTATTTCAAAAGTCGTGAACTTTGTTCTGTATTGGAAAGACTATTTGCAAAAAGTTACTTGAATCAGAGGAAAATTATTAGAAAAAATACATCTAAAAGAGCTAGTTGGGGCCTCTATGGTGGTGCAAGGGGTTAAACATCAGCACAATAAAGCAATTCACAAATACTGCAGCACGAGATTGATCCCCTCCCAGGGAGGTGACCCACATGGCACAGCGGACCTCTCCTGTGTTGCCCGCTGCTCCCCTCAGCAGTGTATTTCAGTCAATCCGCCTGTTCTGCTCCCTACTCTGTCTCTGGTGAATCCTCTCACCACCCCCCTTGCACCTCTGGCCTACACCCCAGCTCTTATATGGATAAATAAATAAATCTTAAAAAAAAGAGCTAGCTAAGAACATGAGATTTTCCTTTCCTTTCATTTCCCATATAGGACCTATTGTCATTTGTTGTTTATTTAATAAGTCAGGAGATATTTCCTACGTGCCTTTAAATGTCCAGTTTGTTTCAGGTACTAGAAATGAAAAATAAGATTGACAGCAGAGTATTCAACCTTAAAGAGCTTATAGTCTCCATAAAGTTGTTATAGGACAATAGATCACAGAGCTCTCCATTCATTTATTCAACAATTATTCAGTTCCTGTTTTATGTCTGTAAAATATTAGGCATTTTGGATACTGCAATTCATAAAATAGACAAAATTCTTGCTCATTTAGTACTTATATTCTTTTAAGGCAACTCGTGATATAAGTACATAAATAAGCATGTAGTTTGATAGGTTGATCAAATTTTTGGCTTCCGTTATCTCACTTGAACTAGCCCCTTTGCAGTGTGGCTTTATACAAACTGTAATTCTGGGTTAGTTTTTAGATTGTTTGGGAAAATAGAATGTGATTAGAGTGGGTCATATGAGTCTATATGTTAATGAAATTTATGAAATTACATAATTAAAATCATGCATTTAATTTTATATGGAGGGAACCTCAAAAAAGGTGACTTAAAAGAAAAATTGCATCTATGTGAGATAAATAATGTGAGGTTATATATTACTTCATGTAAAGTTGGTAGAATAAGTTTCTCAGACAAGATGATATTTGACCAGAGATGAAAAATAATTGAGAGATAAAAAATAATTGAGAATGTGAGAAAAGATCTTAGTGAAACATCATCTAAAAAGCAACAACAAAAAATATACATCCATTACATGAGACCCAGCTTCGTGTGTTCCAGCACCTATGAGATCAGAATGACTGGAATGAAGGAATCTAAGTAAATGAAAGATAAGAAACAAGGTCATGTTTGTTAAGTGCAAGAGAGATGAGGTGATGAGTAGACACAGATCCGTCAATGACATTTAAGATGTTATTCCAAGTAGAAAGGTTTGCCACTGGAGAATAGCATAGCTTAACTATGTGTTAATGAGTTTATCTATTAGTGGACAATAGACCACACTATACGAGAACTTATATTTTATTTCTTTCAAAATGTTGAATTTGAGGGTTTTTTCCTATAGAATGAGTATTTACTGAAGTCATAAGAATTAGCTTGATAAGATGTTCTCCTCTGAGTACATTTCAGTGCCTATTTAGTTAGGAAAAGTGAAATAGACTCTCAACCTTTCTATTACCTTGATATTTTAGAGATAAGAACTTATTTTCCAGAAGTCCCTGAAGCTTGTAAAAAAGTTACCAAAAAATAGTCCCAAAATCCAAGTAACTGCATCATGCTGATAAAAGCATGCAATGTCCAAAATGATTTGAAATGATTATATATGACACAAAATTAAAGGAATTTGGTTGGTGCTTTGAAAAATGATTTTATTGTTGTTTTATATGTGAATAAAAATAGAAGACTCAACAACAGCCACACCCGGGGTTATCAGAGAACATAAATCGCAAAGCATGTGATTCACAAAACAGTATCAACTTTATACAAGTAAGTTGTTTTCCTAATGACTGTGATCCCAGGCCAGCCAGAGAGCTACCCACATGGCGCAGCAGACCTCTCCTATCTCACCTGCTGTTCCCCTCAGCAGTGTATTTCAATAGATCTGCCTGTTCTGCTCCCCACTCTGTCTCTGGTGAATCCTCTCGCCTTCCCACACCTCTGGCCTGTACCCCAGTTTTTGTATGAATAAATAAATCTTTAAAAAAACAGCAGGGCTTTCAATAGCTACTTAATACCAGATGAAGGTAGTAATATCAAGGTAAAAATACAATTGCTTGGTAAAAATAGACAGTGAGCTCCCTTCTGGCATAATTAACAAGCACATACCTAATACGGACCATAGAAATTATAGTAAATAGAAAATAGGAAAAGAATGAGAGGATTAACAATGAGGAGGTGGGGAAAGAAGTCAGTAACAGTTGCTCAGACACAGAACCCAGTATTTACCCTATCAGTAGCATGGAGACTGGAGATGTGATGGAAGGAAACACGGCAAATATAACTCTTCAACCCACATGTCCCAGCAGGGTCCAAAGTCAGGTCACAGCAATACTAAACACCTTTCTGGGAAAAAGAATCAAACTATTGACAACTGTTCCAGAAAACTCTTAACCAGGTAGTTATTAGGGAGTCAGTTTATACTTTTAAGTCTTGCTTTAACAGACCTATTTTTATTCCTTTGACTCTTATGAAAAACTTAGATTCATTCTTTAAAAGAAAATCAATACAAATACCTTTTGTGTTATTTAAAAAAAGAACAGTGTTTATTTGAATGAAGACTATACTTTTTTCCTTTTCTTTTTATTAACATATTGACATCAGTATAATTGTGTGATCGCCCATTCTAGGAAAAAAGACCTAATTATTTAAAACCGCTTGTATCTCATCAATAGCAGGGATTTCAGGGCCTCCCTGGTGGTGCAGGGGCTTGAGCACAGCACTGCAGAAGCTGTTCGCAGCTTCTGCAGTGCTGGTTCGATCCCCAGCCAGCCAGGAAGCTACCCACATGGTGCAGCAGACCTCTCCTGTCTCACCTGCTGCTCCCCTCAGCAGTGTATTTCAGTAGATCCTGTTCTGCTCCCCACTCTGTCTCTGGTGAATCCTCTCACCCTCCCGCACCTCTGGCCTGTACCCCAGTTCTTGTATGAATAAATAAATCTTTAAAAAAATAGCAGGGATTTCAATAGCTACTTCATACCAGATGAGGGTAGTAATGCCAAGGTAAAAATACAAATTTATCGACTGTTTCAGTGACTGCCTCAAAAATGGTCATGCAAGTCTATATTCATTTAACAAATATTTTCTTATATTTTACTTTGGAATTGGAGATACAGGGGCAGATAAAACCAAGTTTTAGTCATTGATTTAATAATCTATTGTATAAATACATATTTTAAATATCCAAATAAAGTTTAAGAGTAACTAATCCCACAACACTTTCTAGAACCCTCAGAAGGTGGTTCTTCTTATATACTCCTAAAGCACCTTACACTCATCCTCATAAAATTGAAATTCATCATTTACGTGATAAATGATTTTTTAGTGCCACTTCATATGTACCACACTTTGTTCTAGGTAGTAGGATAATAAACAAATCAACTGCTTTTATTGAGTTTATCAGCACGTAGTGAGAGTTATTAAGAAGAAAAACAAACAAGACAAGGGGACAGAAGATAATAGAACAGTGATTGTGGTAGTTAGCTATATTATGAAAGGCCTATTTAAGGAGGTGACGTAAATAAAGTTGTGTTAGTTTTACATTATTTCTGTAACAAATTACACATATTTAGAGGTTTAAAACAATGTAGAATTATTCTGTTACAGTTCTGTACTACAGAAGTCTGACATAGGTTTCATTTGGCTAAAATCAAGCTTTCAGTAGAGTCGCATCCTCTAAAGAACTAGGAAAGAATTTCATTTCCCTGTCTTTTCAGATAACAAAGGCGACCCATAATTTTTGGCACATGGTCGCCTCTATCTTGTAAGTTAACCGCTTAAGTCTTATCACATTTTATTCCTCTAACCTTCTTCCACCATCACATCTTTTTCTGAAAAACTTTTTATCCCCAAATCCTTAAGTTTACTCACATCTTCTAAATCTCATTTGCTATTTATGATAACATACTCATCCCAAGACTTTGGAGGTGAGGTGCATCATTAAGCCCATCACGAGCTGAAGAATTGTTACATGTAAAGTTCTAGGGGAAAGCATGCAAGGAAGGAGAATTACTCAAGTGAAAAGGCATTGAAGTAGATGTGAGACTGAGATATTTGAGTCTCTAAGAGTAGAAGAAATGAGAGAATAAGTGATGATGTCAGTAAATTAAGAAGGGTCCAGATAAAGTAGGACCTTGAAGTCAAGGTAATATTGCACTTTTTAAAATTATATTAAAAGTCACAAAAGGGTTTGGAAGGGATAGTGATATATTTGTTTGCTCTGTTTTGTGTGTGGTCACTACGAGAATAAACAATTTGAGGACAGAGACAATGTCTGCCCTTTTCATCAATGTTTCTCAAAGATCTGATTTGCTTTCTGACCTAGAGTTAGCCCACAGTGAACATTATTTGGCCAATTTATGTATGAATGAGATGTATTGCTCGTAGCAAGTAATCAATAAATTTTCTTTGCCCTCTTTGCACCTATATTCCTATGTTCCCACGCCTTTCTTTTGTCCCTCTTTCTTCCTTCCTTCTACTCTATTAGAAATATGGATGCTATGAATTCATAAAATTAACTGCTCGGGAAGTAGAGAGTGTCAGTGATGTCTATGGTATAGAAGCATATTTGTCTGAAATACAAATGATTCCTCTTATTGATATACATGTCTTAGTCTGATGATTCTCCATGATACATGTCTTGCCAGATTAAAGGTCATGATTTGGTCAATGAAAGTACTATAGAAAATAGATATTGAAGATTCTTTGTTATCCTTTTTATCTATTTCCATACAAGTTTATAAAATCCATCCTTTGATTCATTGGTTTCCTGAGAATTTCCAATTACATCAGATCAGATTATACCCTGTAGCTCTTGTCATACTAGTCAAGACCTCACACCAAATATGAGAACAATGTTAATACTCATACCTTCCAATTTCTCAATAAGCCCATTAAAAATAGACATAAAATCTCCCTCTGCATTCAACTCTTATTAATAGTCACTGAATGACTATTATATGCCAATTCATATAGGCATTATCTGCACATTATTTCATTTAATTCCCACATTAACTTAGTGATAGGAATAAATTCCTATTTTACCCAATGCAGAAAATCAGTTATAAAGGTTAGCATGGCGACATATAAAAAGATGTGTCTAATTATAACTGTCAATTATCTTTAAAATGGAAGAAAACAAATATATGTTTTTGTGTGTGGAAAATATAACTTTTTTGTTTAAAGAAAGAATAAACAAAACCAAAAACCAGGTAATTTTCTGCTAGAGCAAAAACATTCACATACTGGAGGAGAAAAAGGTAGTTGAACTGGGAAAGAAGTTAGTTTTTCTGAGATTAATTGATTTGTAGATTTGACCCTGGAATGGTATAAATATTCTCAGAAGTTTTAAAGAATAAATGTATATAAACATTCTATGAAACAAAAGTGAAATGGAATAAATAAGCCTATCTCTCAAGTTGGTGGCATGCCCACAAGGAGACACATTTCAAATGACTTTAAGATATAACAATTCAACTGTACATCCTGAGGCTGAAAAGAATAGAATAAATACTCTTTCAATAATTACATTATAGGTGGTGGTGCTAGTGTTATTATTCTGAGACTGTTGTATGTATAAAGTGGAATATAATGAATAATTATGCTGCAAAGGATATATAGGATTGGTGAAATTAACTGAAAGTCCTCTTTCCTGAATTTGAGCTGAATTTGAATTATCAGTATGAACATAGGGTTTAGAAAACAAAAAAAAAGTTACATTATCTCTGTCCAAAGAAAATCAACAGAACCCAAGTCACTTTTTTTTTGACTCCTACTTAGTGCTTAATAAATGCAAACTGTTATTTCTCAGGTTTGAGTTGTATCACTAAAATACCTTACTGAGAAAGAGGAGTTAAGAATCAAACATAAGCAGTTGCTAGAGGAGCATTATTTATATTTAAACTCTCTAAATAATATTCCTCTAACAAGCTGAGCAATACCACCACCAGACAGAAACAATAGTGGTAAATGGAAGGAATGAATTCTTTACCTGTCTCAATTGGTGTTAGAGGGTCAGTGAGGTTTATCAGGAAAATATTAATATAACAAATAATTTCCATATCCAGTCTTTCTACATCTAAGCATTTTGCAAGAGCTACTAGCAAATAGTCAACTTAATTTCCTTTAGTTTTTTTAAAGATTTATTTATTTATGCATATAAGAACTGGGGTACAGCTCAGAGGTATAGGGATGAGAGGATTCACCAGAGACAGAGTGGGGAGCAGAGCAGGCAGACTGACTGAAATACGCCGCTGAGGGGAGCAGCGGGCAAGACAGGAGAGTCTGCCACGCCATGTGGGTAGCTCTCTGGCCAGCCGGGGATCGAACTTATGCTGCAGAGGCTGCATATAGCTTCACAGTGCTGTGCTGAACCCCTTGCACCACCAGGGAGGCCCTAATTTCCTTTGATTTTTAATTTTCACTGCTGTTGCCTAGTGGAAGTGGTCATGCAAAGTTTTTTGTTTAAATTGAGATCTGGATGAAAGGAAAAAACAAAGTTAGATAATTCTTTACCAGTACAGCAGTCTCAACTAGATAAGTATTAATCTGGAGACCACACAGTAAGTGTCAATGGCACTGTGTTAGGAAATGGCAACCTTTCTTACTGCTATCATACTTTTATTCTGGTTTCATTCTTTTTTTTTAATTGAACAATATTCCTTTATTATTTTATTTATTTGCACTATCTTGGTTTTTTTTTTTTTTTGCAATGTGCTTTTTTCCCCAAATTATGTCTATTGAAGTAAAATAGGTTTACAATATCTGTATTTATTCTCTTATATCTGAAGTCCCAATCTGAATCTTGACCTAATCCATTGAATTTGGTATCCAATGTGATGCCTCTCATATTTATCCCTGTGAATTTTTTTCAGATTTTGTTTGAATCTCTAGTTTTTATTGTTTCTGGTGGGTGGGTGTTTATTTCTATTTGCAGACATTTTGTTAGTTCATCCAAATATGTTCAATGACTTTAAAATCAAGATAATTTTAAAGTATCTATAAAATAACTTTTGAAGAGTAGATGGGTGTGTTGATGTGAATGTAGGGGGAAGTTAGACAGAGGGATGAATCACACAAGAAATATGTTGACATATATTCTAACCTTGGTGCTACTCATAACTGTGCAGTGTGCTTTTGAGCATGTCACTGGCTTGTAAAACTGCCCATTTGAAAATGCTAGGAGCTTGGTGAGGATGGTTAACAGAATGACTAGTATACGGGAATTGCCTTTAAAGGAACTCACAGTTGATAGAATCTAATGGGGAAACAAGACATAAATTCACAGTCTGGCGCAAGTTAGCATTTATTCAGTTCTCCGTGTGTGACATGTGCTATACCCTGTATTCATAATCTAATTTAAATATTTCATCAATTCAATGAGATTTGTAATATTACTGTTGATATATTGTAGATGAAGAGACTGAAACTTAGAGAGTTCAGTGACTTCCCCAGTGCCATGTAACTATTATGTATTACAATTCAAACTCAAGACTCTTTGACATCTAAGCTCTGCCCTTAAACATGATGTCATTTTGCCTGTCTCACTCATAAGTATAATACTATAGCAACAGTAGTCATAGGGAAAGAGTGCTAGAGCAATATATTAACTGAACAAAATAGTTCTTTCAGAGGAAGTTGAAATAATGTTACAGCTTGGTGTGGAGATGTAAGAAATGGTCAGATAAAAAGGCAGTAGATAATGTGAGCTAGACACAGAAAAAGGAAAGGATATTTGAGAAAAAGATGAGAATCATGTGGCTGGGATTTAGAAAACTCAGACTTTGCTAAGAAATTTGAATCAAAGCATGCTAGATATTAGGCATGGAATCAGATAGGAGAGTTCTACGCTCCTCAAAGTGTGCTTCTCAAATTTTAATGTGTGTGTAATTTGCCTGAGGGTATTGTTTCAATGAAAATCATGACTATAAGCATCTGGGAAACAGTTTGATATTCTGCTTAATTAACAAACTCTTAGGTGGTCTTTGAATAGAGAAATTATATACCTTACAAAGAAACATGGGTTTTTATCTAGTATATCTTACATGGAGATGCTATTGAATTCTTAAGGACAGGGACAAATATATTCAGATTTGTATTGAAAAATATTTTTTGCTTCATTTGGGAGGATGACACACCTAGCTTCCATATGGAAAAGTGTAGGATGAAATAAGATAAGTTACTTTATGAAGGTATTCATTATTAAAATACATTAGGTTCTATCAGTTAGGGTATACATCCTTCCTTGATATCTAATCTTTTAAACATATTCTGAAAATTAAATGAGATAGATACTCACTAGTTCTAAATTAAATTTTGGATACTAAATTGATTCACACACATGCTTTTTTTTTTTTTTTTAGTTGTCAATAAGCACAATTGGGTGATTTTCTGCATTGACAGAGGTCTACTATTTGTTTTCCAAATGGGACAAATTGAGGCTTGTGAACAAAAAGAAGACTGTTATGCCTGCCAAATGGTTTAGGCACAGCAAGCAAAGACTTAACCACTCAGCAGGGTCTTCATCCAATAACTGTGCCTGCTGTGTGTGTATATTTCCTGCACATCAAAGGAGCCAAATTTGAACAAGGGCACTTGAGATTCATAATCTGTAACTCCTCCAGTCTTTACAAAGATATGCACCATTTGGTTCAAAAGCATAGCAGTAGCACAGTTGTAGCAGGACAGGATTTTTCTTTTCCCCAAAGGGTGGTGAGTCAAAGAAACATGTATTAATTATCATTGGCAAGCAAATAAGGCCTTGCGTTAAGACCTAAAAGGGACTTCAGAAATACATTATTGCTGCCACTTACAAGTTACTTGAAGTATACATGAGAACATTTGCTCTAAATAACAGATGTTAACATGGAGTGTTGAGTATAAGAGACTACGCTTTACTCTTCTGGGAATTTAGTTTCCTTGAGATAGGAATAACACTTTCTTTTCTCCTATATGCAAACTTTAAATTTAAAATACTTAATGGATATTTCTACTTTGATGTCTCTTCAACACATTCATGTTTTCATGGTCTGAATTTAACTAGCTTGACTTATTACACAGACCCAAACATGTTCCCCTTCTATGATGTTCTCCCTCTATAAAATTCATCCATCACTTCTTGGCCTTTTGGTGAAGATCAAGTGTAGTATAAAATTCATCCATCTCCCCAAAGGCAGAAAACTCAAAGTATTTCTGACCCGCAAATGCATGGATCTGATCTATATTGGCATATAAACTGGACAACTGAGCTCATTCACATGCTTCGACACAGTTACCATGTTGAACTCTGGGTGAAATATATGGGGGACTGATTGGAATAGCAGGGCATTTTTTTTTTTTTAATTTAAGTAACATTTGAAACATAGCCCACAGAGTTGGTTGGGCATTATAGCCAGAATCTAACCTTGTCAAATGCCTGCAAAAATATCAACATTAACCAATGATTTTAATCAGAACCCAGAATCTTATGTGTATTTTTGAGAATATCTAGGATACAATTCACAATTACTCAGCTTACACAGAGTCACGAAAATAACTTGTGTGGCAAGAGATAATTAACAGATGTTCTTAAGATGATACATATGTTGATATTCTCTAACAAAGATTTTTAAAGCAACTATTTTTAAAATGCTGACTGAACAATCATGAACATGCTTGAAACAAATTTAAAATAAAATGTAACTGCAAAAATATTGGATGCTATGAACAAATGGAAAGTCACCAACTAAAAAGTACAATAACCAAATAAAAGACTCACTGGAAGAATTAAAAGCAAAATGAAGGTGATGGTCGGTGAATTTGAAGAGAGATCAATAAAAATTATCCAATCTGACTAGAGAAATGATGATATTAATAAATGAACATAATCTTAGGAAACTTTTGAACAGTTAATGATAGGACTAAAATTTTTGTCATCAGTTTCACAGAAGAGAAAAGAAACACAGTGTTAAAAAACTTTTGAAGATGTAAGAACTGAAAATTTCTCAAGTGTGGCAAAAGCAGAAACCTATGCATTCACTAGGATGGAAGGATAACCCCCTAAATTTCATGTCAAGACACATCATTATCAAAATAGTGAAAACACAGAGAAAAATCTTGAAAACATCTAGAAAAATGACATATTTGCAAATGTGATAATGCTCCAAATAACAGCAACTTTTACATGAATACTTAAAGATAGTGGTGCGATATTTTTAAAGTATTGAAAAGAAAAGATAGTCATGTCATAATTCTATATCTAGTGAAATATCTTTCAGGAATGAAGGTGAAATAACATTCTTAAATAAAGGAAAATTAAGATAACTTGGGTACATTTGACAGTTGAAAGCAAAATGTAAAGCATTGTCTGATAGGATTTCTTATCTATGGTAATGTAACATGTAAGACAATACAGCATTACATAGAGAGGGTAGGGGAATTTACTCGGCATTAAGTCTCCACATACTAATTGATGTGGTACAATATTATTTCTAAATAGAGTGAGAGTTAGGTATGGATATTTTAATTCCTAGAGAACCAATGAAGAAAGAGACTAATAGAATGGATGATAGTAGACAAGGGGCATCATTTTTGTCAGTAAGATTTTGTTATTAATAAATACAGCAAAATATTGACATAGATTAAACCTTGGCAGTGGGTACATGGTTGTCTGTTATCCCCTCTCTTTTTCATGCTTAAATGTCTCTTAATACATACTAGTTTTAAGAAGAAATACAGAATGCTTTATATGATTTTGTTACAGTGTGAAATCAAGATAAAATTGCCACTTTATTTAAAATATTAAAGTATCTGGTTCTAGAAACAGCATGGAGACTCAACTTGTGACTGTAAAATTAGCCTATGGAATATCAATTTCTTCTAAAGTAATAAAGATTAATTTTTCTGGTTATAATTATAAAACTACTGCAGGAAAAGTGAATAAGCCAGAAAAGTATATAGAAGAAAACAATCAACTATACAATTTTATCTTGCCATATAGGGAAAAAAAAAAAACCTTCATTTTTATACTTCAGCAAATTCCCTTCCAAGATTTTTTTCAAAATTTGTTTATACAATTGATATCAGCATCACAAGCATTTTTGTAATTATAATTTTAGCTTAACTTTTATATCAATCCATTTACCATTTCCTCCATAATTTAAATTATCTGTAGTCTAGAAATAAGGGGCCAGATGTTACAAAAATAAGAAATAGGTTGATTTTAGGTAACAAATTTTAATTTCCAAATTGCAATTTAGATAACGAAAGTTTTCTTTCGAAGTCACAAAATTTTTAATAGCACATGAATCATTTGAAATCTTACCTAGACCACATTTAAGATTCTGTTCTTGGCCATTAAATTAACCTTCACATCCAAGTCTAGGGCCTTTAAACCACAGCCAGTCAACTTTCAATAGCATTCTGTGAACTTTCTGCCTGGGAGATACTTTCTGAAATGTGAAGTTTGAATATTTGCTGGTAACTTACCTTTTGCCAATCCCAGGTATAATCTCTAAAATTCAGCAAACAAAGACATCTATAGTGTTAGCCAAGAGTAATAAAATGCACATTCTATGCCATGCCCTGAAAAATTTTAAAATAAGTCTATTTCTATACAGAGAAAGCAGAAAACCACTTCTTTTCAAAGTGGTGTGCTGCAGAGGATTTATGTTACTAAATGCATTCAACTTCAGCAGCTGATTTTATCTCTAATTCACTGGAAATTTTATTAGTGTCATGATACAATAAAAAGAGAATTGTATTGTAATCAGTAGCCCTGAGTTTTAGTGTTGATTTTGTTTTTCTTTTTTAACTGATCTGAAGTTGAGCAGCAATTTAACTCTTTTAAACTTCATTTTCCTAGTCTAAAGTAATAGTTCTTGTTTTATAAGACTGTGGGTAAGAAATAGCATAACATAAGAAAGTACTTCTGGTATAGTAGCAATTCAAATGTATGCATTTATGTATGTATGCGTCCACTCATTTATTCAGCCCACACTTTTAAGTTTTCTCTTGTTTTACAATGAACATGCAATAGTCTATAGGAATTGAAATGAAAAGAGATTAGATTTATAGAAATAAAAATATAGATCAGAAAAATAGGCTGAGCTGAAGAGAGATGAACAATTCACAGTTGAACAGGCCACATAAGGACTTACGTAAATCACAGATTTGAGTCACATATTTTCCTTTAACTTTCCTGAAAGTCAAAGTAAAAAGGAAAGCATATTGAGCTCCATGGTTCTAACTGATCATTTAAAGACAATGTTTTCTTTTCTTGCAGTTAGCTCTAAGATCATTTTGTTTTTTATTTTTGTAGGGCCCATCACAAAGGGCACC
Source organism: Talpa occidentalis (assembly GCF_014898055.3). Classification (NCBI taxonomy): domain Eukaryota; kingdom Metazoa; phylum Chordata; class Mammalia; order Eulipotyphla; family Talpidae; genus Talpa; species Talpa occidentalis. The sequence goes on from NW_023605083.1 coordinate 30,102,503, forward strand.
AAGCTACATAGGAGATAATGAGCAATCACATGACAAGGAAGAACAAGATGACATTTGTGTTTTAAGAAATCGAATATCTCACTAAAAACACAAATTGTTGCAGGAAGTTCTGCAGGTTCTAAGTTTAGATGGTCTACCCTTGATATTTTAGTTGGTATGTCTTGATTAAACAATGAATCATAGAGAATCTACAGAGATAGTTGACCTGAATGTTCTTAAAATAATTCCCCATAATTATCATTTTCCAATGAGGTATTCAGTAGGAATTGGACAATACGACACTTTGAGGTATGCTGCCTGGGATGAGTACAGATTTGTTATGTTTAGCAAAATTCAAATATTTCAGATGTCAAAGATATATAGGAAGTAAGAAAATCTAATAAGACAGTTCATATGACTAAGTACATGCCTTATAATAAGTGACTTAAAAGCAAGGAGCAATTTTAGAAGCTACAAACAAAACAAGCATCAAATTTATCCACATCTTATATGTTTTCTGTTTGAAAACCAGATTATATTAAACAGTTGGTTACTAAGAGATTAAGTTAATATGTATGTATTTACCTTTTTCTATATGCTATATATATATTATACATAATGTGGATATAGAGAGAGACTATGTATCATATTACTATATACCACCAAGTAATTATTCTTGATACTAATAAAGACAAGTAGGATGACTGTTGCTTTAGAAAAAAAAATTGGAGAAGGAAACAGGAAAGACAAGTTTAAGTTGCGCATCTTCCACAAGTATCTGTGTGACTTTGGTTAAGTCACTAATGTAAACTTCAGTTTCTTCATTAATATATATATTTATTCCAAAGTCCTAATTATATATAATGTGTATATATATATATATGTATATGTGTATGTATATGTGTATATATGTATTTACCTTTTTCTATATGCTATATATTATACATTATATATATATAAAACTCAGATTTTTTTGTAAATCCAGCATTCCTTGAACTACTAACTCCATGAACACTTAATATAAGTGTGAATTAATGAGTAAGGCTAAGGGCAGCCAAAGAAAATAAGATAATATATTTAGAAAACTGAATAATATGAAGACAGAGTGTATATGAGACTTCCTAAAGATCCTAGGAAAGTGGCTAGTTTGGGGTTTGTTTTTTAAATTATAGTGTATGAGTCTATGCTTTTGTTTGTGAGTGAAAATATAAAAATCATAATCAAGAATTATAAAAATCATAGTTTATTTTTGTAGTCACTTTAGGACAGTTATTTCAATGTTTGAGCACAGTATTTGATGAAGCCAAGATTGAGGGTTCAATGTAAAATAATCCAGTGAGTTTCATAAAGAACAAGTTTTTCTCTCTGCCTGATAATGGTCCTTGATTTAAGCACAGCCACTGTGAAAGTCACACCGGAGACGGGACAAAATTTCAAGAAATTAAAGCAGCCATTTCAAGACAGAACATAGTCTACAAATATTATTGCCTTTATTCCAGTGATATTACTGGCTGCATATCAAGAGAATACTCAGGAAACACTGAAGAGACCATTTATGAGTTTGTTAAAAAAAAGCTATAACAAATGAAATATTTGTCCAAAACATACTCTGTGGCAGAATGAAAAAAAAAATAGATCATAAGTTCCTCTCATTTCTAAATGCATTTCTTTTTCTATGTGAATTTATTGCTCTTCCTGTAAAGCTGTTGTATCTTTTCCTCTGCTTTTGAATCTGTGCTGATTATATGAGTTGACTTTGGTCAATGAGACATTAGCAAATCTGACATATAGAAAAGTTTATAGAGCACTTGTGCATTGGGGTATATTTTCTGCTGCTGTTTGGAACCCCAGTGCCAGGTGAAGTATTAGAGCTAGCCTATTCAGTGCTGGAGATAAGTGCCCAGTTTCTCTCATGGCCCCAGGCAACCACAACAAAAGCCTTTCCAATAGCACGCAACACAATGACAACCCTATAAAAGACAAAAGAGAATATCAACAATTGGTACTACATCATATAATAAGCTTCTGCACAGCAAAAGAAACTGTCATTAATACAAAAGATACCTTACTAAATGCAAGAAAATATTTGTACATCATATTGCCAACAAGGAGCAAATATCCAAAAGGGAGCTAATTCTCCAAAGAAGACATAAAGATGGTCAACAGTACATGAAAAAAATCTCATCATCACTTATCATCAGGGAAATGCAAATGAAAACCACGATGGGGTACCACCTCATACCTGTGAAAATGGCCCATAAAAAACAAGACACAGAAGCAAGTGTTGGTGAGGGTGTGGAGAAAAAGGAATCCTTTTACACTGTTTGGTGGGAGTGTAGACTGGTCCAATCCCTATGGAAAATAGTATGGAGATTTCTCAATATATTAAAAATTGATCTACCATATGACCCAGCAATTCCTCTGCTAGGTATCTATCTGAAGAATACAAGAACAATAATTTGAAGAGAAATATGCACTCCTATGTTCAATGCAGCACTATTAACAATAGTCGAACTATGGACACAACTTAAATGACCAAAAAACAGATGCACAGATGAGAAAGATGTGGTATATAGACACTGTGGAATGCTACTGAGCTATTAGAAAAGATAATCGTTTGCCATTTTCAACACAAATGGAACTAGAGGGATTTATACTAAGAAGAATAAGTCAGAAGGAAGAAAACAAATACCAGATGCTGTCACTTAAATGTGGAATATAAAGAAACCAAATGGTCAGATAAAGTCAAACTAATAACTAACCCTAGGAAGCTGGCTATAGAACTGTGGGACCTGCAGACCCAGAGTTCCTGTTCATCTGCTAGGTGCAGGATCATGCAGGGGGCCTCTCACCAAGGGCAAAAGAAATAAGGGTATAAGGAACATAATGGGAAACCAGAATCTATTGATAACAACAAGCAGATATTAGAATAGACAAAATATCCTTGAACTGGCAGGAATAATGAAGACCCCCAGCCAGGGGCAATAGCCCCTGGTCATTCCACCCTAGCTTACATCCCTAAACCCATCACCCACACATGTATACTCTCTCTGCACTTGCCCCACCTGTGTACTCAATGCTAATAAATACGAGGCTGCCTTTGGATGGGGGCTGTATATTTCTTCCCATGTAGCTCCTCTAGGCTTCTCATTACTCCATACGGACTTTGAGTAAATCTTTACCTCCTCCCGTGCAGCTTCCAGCACTGCTGCTTGGCAAGGCAAAGTGGAACTGAGGTTACCAGAGTGGGATGGATCGGAAAGAGGGGAGAAGAAAATGGGGCAAGGAACTCAATAGACTATGGTGGAGTACTTGCTGTGCTTTGGTAGTGAATATGGTGTGGTTACAACACCTAAAGCAGGTGACCCTGTACCTCTCAAGCACAATCAATGTTGCCTCAATTTAAAAAATAAAGAAAAGAAAACATAAGCATCAAGGACAAGACAGTATGGCTACTGGCAAGGGAAGTTTGAAAATAAGAACAGAAATACACTGTATTAAAATGTGTATTAATTATCTTGCTCTAATTATGATTTCACTTGGGGCATATCCTATATCAAAGAAAGAGGAGATATTGTCAGGATGTAATCAAGTAATTAATCAGCAAATTAATCTTTTTGTTGTAATTTTGGCCACTTAGGCAAATCACTTAGCACTCTAGCCTTGACTAACTGTTCTCCAGGCCATTAGTGTTGGCTTTAAAATTAATTATTCAAAAGGACTAAGGGATATCTACTTAGAACTAAATCTGATCATGATAATTCACTAGTTTTTTCAAATATCTCATTCCTTATTATAAACAGCATGGGGTGGAATTTTTAGTTTTAAGTAAAATTTCAAATTTTCAGAAGATTTTTTTTTTAGGTGTCAATGTAAATAAATACCAATAAATAGAATCTGAGCTGTTCTCATTGAGAAAGAGGTGGGGCCAGAACAGAACTCACCATTTTGGTGATGTCTTTAGAGCAGTTACCATAGATATGATTTGAAAATAATTGGCAGGAGATTATAACGCAAGATCTTTCTCATAGGATCTTAGTAGCCTCAAGGCTAGCAACTTTTTGTCTTGCATTTCATATTTCAGTAAGGTTACACTGCATATAGCTCTGGAAAGGTATCATGTCTGAAATGCTTTTACTGTATTGATTCATCCACTTGGATCATCTTTCCCCTCTTGAAAGTAGTTTCTCTTTGTCTTTTAACATCCACTTTAGGGGTATCCTTCTAAGAATTCTTTTCTAACTCTCCAGGGCATAACTGTGTGCTTACATGCATCCTTATAAACCATATCTCAGTAATACTGGTTTTGAATGATCGTTTTACACCTATGTCCTTAAGAACAGGACTGTGTGTTCCAGACCCTCAGCACTTACCATATTTCAGATGATCTATAAATGTTTGAATATCCACATTTCAGTTTGAGCAAGGTAAACCTTATTAGTAAGTAAAGTGATCTAAGAAATTTGGAAAATAAAATCTTATCACAATCTATTTACCCACCCAAGTTCTAGCCAACTTGCTATTATAAAGTACATTATATGTTTACAGATTCATTCTTTTGATAATCAAAGTTTTATTGGTCTATAAGAGTCCATTATGCCCCCAGGAGGAGGAATACTTTACTTACTTGCTACTTACCAGTTTTTTATTAGTTTACCAGGTTTTTTTTTAAATATCAAGTCCAAATTGGAATGATATAAAGAGATGGAAGAAAGAATTAAAGGGCTACAAGAAGAAAAGTATATGTATTCTAAAGAAAAATGATGTATTATTATTACTATTCAGTTGTAAATGAAAAAATCTTATCCCATATGCATCAGATTGTCCATATTTAATAAAATAGTGAGAGTTTACGTATCTCCAGCCGTGAGTAAATCAAAATTATGTCACACAGACATATCATGGCAACCGTGTTTCAGTCTCTGGGATAAAAAAGAAAATTCATTTTAGCAAGAAATTTAAAAATTATGGTTTTTGCAAAAGGGGTCATTAAAAGATTCCCCCATTTAAGACCAAGAACACTGAATGAAGGCTCAAAGAAATCTAAGTTGCACACAAAAAAAGGGTGCTGACATTTTTGAAGTTCATTTTGAAGAAAGTCCATCTTAGTAGTAGATGAACCTTCTGTTAAAGTTAAAATTTTGAATTATTGTAGAAAAAAATTTAAGTAGAAATGAGGGCTCTGATATGTTAAACTAGTTCTCCAACTATAAATTCCTGTGATGCTGAACTATTCTGAAACTCAGTGAAGAGATTTGGTGGAATGTGAACAATATAATCATAAAATAAATCTGGAGTATATTAAGATAAGTACAAATCTCCTAGTTACATTTACTTCAGGTGTCTTTAATTTCTTGGAAAGCATTGTAGGAAATTCATACTTTACTGCATCCTAAAGTACTTATAGATTTCTGTTAACTGAATATTTAGTTGTTATATTATTGTTATATCATTTAATATTTCAACTCCTTTTATTCTCAATCAAGTCTTTTGGTGTTTTATAATGTCTTAAAGAAGCCTTTTGATATCTACTATTCTCAAAGACTGTTACATTGAGGCCACTGTTAGTTCTCAGTCATGACTGTATGTCAGTATCACATGGGGAATATTTAAAATTACTAATGCTGGGCCTTACTGGTGGCACAAGGGGTTAAGCAGCGTACTATGAAGCAATCGGCAGCTTCTGCAGCATGAATTTGATCCGCAGCGGGTCAGGAGTTCCCCACATGGTGCAGCAGACCTATCCTGTCTCGCCCGCTGCTCCCCTCAGCAGTGTGTTTCAGTCATTCTGCCTGTTCTGTTCCCCACTCTGCCCCTGGTGAATCCTCTCAACCCCACCCCAGCTCTTGTGTGCATAAATAAATCTTAAAAAAAAACAAAAACAAAAAAAACCAATGGGCTTCCCCGGTGGCGCAGTGGTTGAGCACTGGGCTGCGAAGCTGCCCGCAGCCTCTGTAGCACCGGTTCGATCCCTGGCCACCGGGCGAGGGTCTCACATGGCACGCAGACCTCTCCTGTCACGCCACTGCTCCCCTCAGCAGTGTATTTCAGTACATCTGCCTGTTCTGTTCCCTGCTCTGGCGAATTCTCTCACCCTCCTGCGCTTCTGACTGTACCCAGTGCTTGTATAAATAAATAAATGAATCTTAAAAAAAAAGTTTTTTTTAAAAAAATACTAATGCTGGCAGCAGAATACTTCCAGTAATTATAATCCAGCTTTGGCTGCATAGTTACTGAGGGATCCCCAGACAAGATAGATCTAATTTAATTGCAGTTGTAGGATTCAGGTTGTAGAATTAACAAATCACAAAAATTTAAAGTGCTAGGTGTAAATGGTTTATTATAATTTTTTTTAATCTGCTATTTAAATTACAGTTGGAACCGGTACCGTTCAAACTTTTAAACTCATAGTCATAAGAGCACCTTAAGTTCAATGAACTCTGCTTTCCGCATCACAGGAATTGCACATGTGAAAAGGAAATTATGATCAAACTATTTAGTATTTATAGGAAATAAAAATAAAAAAATTAGAGGAGATAATACTAAATCAAGATTTTTCTTTTTTATTTTATTTTTGCATAGAACTGGGGTGTAGGCCAGAGGTTTGTGGGAGAGGGTCGTGAGCAGTGAAAGGATTCACCAGAGATAGAGTGGGGAGCAGAACAGGTAGACTGACTGAAATACACTGCTGACGGGAGCAGCGGGTGAGACAGGAGAGGTCTGCTGCGCCATGTGGGTAGCTCTCTGGTCAGGTATGGCACTCAGGCAATAGCCATGATAGCACTGAGACTTAACCCCTAGCCCACCAAGGAGGGCCAAAATCAAGACTTTTCAAGAACAACTCTTACTTGGAAAAGAAGAGAGGCAGGAAATTGGAGTGAAGAGTTGCTCAACAAGCAATGCTATCTAAAACAACCTAAGTAATATAAAATGTGAAGGAAACATGACAATTGATAAATAGTAAATGAACCCCTAAGCACAAATTTACTTATAGCACACTATAGTGCAGAGTAAACAATAACCTCATCATACATGATCTAATGCCAGAGATTTATACCCACTCACAGAGGACACAGAGGATCTTTTTTGGAAAAAACCCACTAGATTTTGTCTTCTCTCCTGTAAAATTAACATACCAATTGTAGGTCTAAAAGAACCTTCATGTTGAAACATGTTAGATATTCAAGTTAAATAAACTTGAAGATTTCCACATGGTGGCAGTAAGTAGCTGTTACATTCAAGGGAAAGAATTGGCAAGTGCTACAATCTCCAATGCACAGAAATTTCTGCTATACCAAGATGAGTGTCTCAGAAGATTAAATATGCTAGAGAATTCAGAGTCATTGTGTAAATCCCGTCTCTAAGTTGCCCTCTGGGACCTGTGTATTGGAATAAACATGGCATAGCTCTGATTGTATGGCAAGACCAATAAAAGCTGGCATTCACAGTCAGAAAGAACATAAGAGTCTTACTCCTTTTGGTTCCACTTACCTCTCCAGTCATGCTACTTGTCAATTCCATGAATAGCACTTGGGCTTAGTTCACTATTTACTGGGCCTTGACTAACATTATGCTTTTTGTTTAAGTTTTCTCTACATAATTAAATACTATTCTTTACTCAATATGAGGAATAAAAGCTACAATTCCTCTTCTCAATTAGATATTACTCCTATGAGTCTCTGCCTAATCACACATATAAAATTCATCCTAATGCTGATCATTCAAAATTCTTGTTATTTGATTCTGTTATTATGTTAGCTTCCATCTCTGAGATATCTCAGCATCCATCCATCTGTACACATAAATCTTCCCAATTCAAAACTTATATAGATTTAGTTTTCGCTCTCCTGGCATCAAGTAACTGCTTTCATCATGATACTCCTAACAATTATAAATACTTAGTTTTTACATCACCATTTCTTCAATGTCTCTTTTCAGCCAGAATCTGGCCTTTGTGGGGATGAACACCTTATCATTTTTTTTTATTGTTCTAGTACCAATTCCTGCCACAGTTCCTAAAATACAGGAAGCATGTTTGCTATATGCCAAGCATTTATTTTTTTGTTAAATAATTGAATGATTAAAAAAATATGACTTAAGGAATGAAGAGGCAATCTAAAAGATAAAGTTGACTAGATAAATATTTGATAGTTCAATAAAATAATTATTAACTACTTCAAGTAATTGCTGTTTTGTTTTAAAATCACATAGGTCATCTCATTTCTGCTTCCTTAATTTACTTTAATTTTCCTTTAATAAGAATGTTCATCATGACTTTCCTGAGTCCTTAAAGAATTTACAAATCCCTAAAGAATTTACAAGGTCATAAATATTTTCATTGGGGGTACAAGTGATTAACAGTTTGTTTAATTAGTTTTGAGTGGGCCTGATTCCATCATAGCTAAAATTCAGCATAAGTTTATTTACAGATGAAAAGAGATAAGCTAACAACAAACATGTACATAAACATATATCTGCATTCCCTTGGGTAAACAATAAATATGTTACATTTATTTAATAGGAAAATATTAATAGTGTAGTTTACTGAAGCATCTTTTTTTTTTTTGTTAGACATGGTTAGCTAATTGACTCTCTCCCGTTTCCATGAAAGTGGGAACTAAATCTCCCATGTAAAGATACCCTTTCTATGTTAAAGAACCCCCTACTCAATTATGTGGGTTCTAGGAATTTCCAGAAGAAAGAATTCAGAGAATTTCAGCTAAAGCAGACACGGCTTCACTAGGGACTCAAACACAAGGGAACCAGTTCCAGAAAAGGAAAATTTCAACCTGGCTTACAGGGAAATTAGCAGATTTTTAAAGAGACGGGTCCTCATGTTGTGGTGGAAAGGAGTAGATCATAGCTTATTGTGGACTTGGCCGTCCCTGGATATGTTCAACGTAGTTAATATTCCACTTGTGCATTAGAGCTCTCAGCTTTCTCTTTCCAGGAAACTGTAAAACAACTATTAATCAAAATTTGACACTTTTTTTTCTCTAGTATAGTGCCTTTGGTCAGTCTGGTGGGGGCATGGTGTTGGAACACGATGTTAGAGTAGAGCTGCCAGGCTGAGATTTAGCCCACCTGTTCGAATTGGTGGTTGGGAACTCAGACTCAGCCCGCAGTTCAATTCCTTTCTTCAAATAGGACTTAAAGCAACTCCCGTCTTACCAGCTCACAATTCTTTTACCTAGGCTATATCATCTCAAGGTATATTATCTCCCTTATCATCAGAGATAAAGAATTTAAAGTGGGCAGGAGTGGGAGGGGAAAGCTGGATAATCATTTTGTGTTACTTCTTCACTAATTTATTATACAAGCAGTCTTTACAAATTGTCAAATCATCACAAATTTATCATTTCTCTGTCGAACAGGCATCAAAACTGCTGTTTAAGTCCTATATCTTTGGGTTTCCCTTTCGTATGAAATTAAATTTGCTGTTTTCTCTTGCTAACATGTTTTACATCAATTTAAGCATTAGACCTACCATTAGATCTGCCAGAGGAAGAAGTTTCCTATCTTACCATGGGAACTAGAAAGAAACAAATAAGGGCCTCCCTGGTGGTGCAGGGGTTAAACACAGGGCTATCACGCTATCTCCAGCCACTGCAGCACTAGTTTGATCCCAGGCCAGGGAGCGACCCACATGGCGCAGCAGACCTCTCCTGCCTTGCCTACAGCTTCCCTCAGCAGTGCATTTCAGTAGATCTGCCTGTTCTGCTCCCCACTCTGTCTCTGGTGAATCCTCTCACCCCCCCACACCTCTGACTTACACCCCAGTTCTTGTATGCATATATAAATAAATCTTCAAAAATAAAAAGAAAGAAAGAAAGAAAAGGGCATTGCTACTGGGGTAGCTACTTGCACTCTGTATATGCAAGCCCACACAGATATATGTTGAAAAGGACTTGGATTTGTAGTTGGAGAAAATTCAAATCTCACAGATGTATCATACATGCAACTTGAAAGAAAAAAAATTGTGTAGGTCCCAATTTCCTGAGGATATTATTACCCCATGGGTTTTTATGACTAAAGAAGGAACATAGTAAGCCCTTGATAAATATTCTATTTCCTTTCTTTCCCATGCAAGGCAAAATTTGCTAGTTTTTACTTCAAAAATTCACTTGAGTACAAACTGAGCATTCCATAATCACCATTGACTGACTTGCATTGAGAAAACACACTTATGGAATGTTGAAGAGTTAAGTACATCCTTTTGCAGCCTGGTGGGGGTTGGTACAAAAGCTGATAATGATGATGACATATGCTTATTTCCCTCAAAGCATATTGACTATATTTAAAAATATCTCAGCTGAATTTAGTAACAGGTTTCCCCCCCCCGAGTTATCCTCAGCAACATGCATTACCTGCTCTGCAAACAAATAAAACTATGTGTCTGTTTTCCATGTAACAGTCTGGTTGAGATACAGCTTCTTACGCAAAGAGTTCTAGAAGGGAGCCAATTGAGGTTAAGAATGGAGGACACTCAAGGTAATATAGAAAAGAAGCCTCAGCAATAGAGACATTGCTGCTGAGCTTAAAACTGAAAACAGATGGAAACATTAATGAAGGACAAAGTGAGGGGAATAGTAGAATATAATACACCTTGTCTACACATGTCATAGGGTAATCCCTATACAAGGAGGAGGTTCCAGTTTCCCTATCCCACCAAAGGAAGGGTAGAGCTGAGCATGAAGGGATAGCTAATAAGGACAGAGGAGAGATTAGTGGGAGGGCAGAAGACCTGGAGGGGGCAATGGAACAGAGAGACCTGTGAAGAAGCCACCCTGGCTTGTTGGCCTTGACTAAACCACAGACCTGGGGGTATGGAAGGTAACCCGTGAAAGAGACAGAGATGTGGGTAAGAGACCCATGGAGAGACTGACAATAGCAGCTTTTATCTTGACTTATAATTTGATTCTTTCCCTTTATTTCCATTCTTGGCCAACCCCTTCTGTCCCTTTCCTATGGTCCCCCACCACCAGAAAGTGCCTTAGTCTCGTGGCAACCTTTTGTGCCTCAGAGGCCCCACATTGGGCCTGTTTGGCTGGGCATTTACCCATGAGGGGATGGTTAACTGTCAGTGTTTTGTTGGAAATTGGATTCTTTTACTTCTTTCTATTGCACACTAATTCTATTAAAGTCCTTTTCTATTGATGGTCTTATACACTAGAGTATGTCTTTTTAGGGCAGATGGCAGAACCCATTTAGAGCATGTCCCAGGGTGCCTCTCATTCTGCCCTCTATCACCCCCACAGAGGCAATGTGTAACAATAACATACTTCCACATCTGGCACTTTAAACTTAATAAGGTGCTTTCCCTCAGTTTACAAAATACTTCAAGAATGTATGTCTCAGGCCTCCCCTGGTGGTGCAGCGGTTGAGCACTGGGCTGCAAGGCTGCCCGCAGCCTCTGCAGCACCATTTCATTCCCCAGCCGCCGGCAAGGGTCCCACAAAAAAAAAAAAAAAAAAAAAAAGAATGTATATCTCCTTAAAATGAAATAGATTATTTTAAGAAGGAATATAGTGACAACTAAGGTATTAAATTAACTTGTAACTTGTGGTGATAATTGTATTTAAGACCCAAAAAGCTTTTTGGGAATTAATATTTAAACATTTTAAAAAGTTAGTCCCACTTGTGGTTATATGTCCCATTTCTTTAGCTCTGGTGTTTACTTTCACTACAACTTAGTGACCCAGGTGATTCTAATATGCAGTCAATCTTGGAAATCTATTTAAATCATTAATCACTTCTATTATCACAAGAGATATTTGGAAAATAATAATTATATTGATTAGGGAGGGGAAAGTTATGAACTTAAGATGCTGTTCAGATCTTTGGGGGAAGTCGTGAGTGTAGATAGATAGCTCAAGGAATACTAAATAGGCAACAAGACAATAGAAACTTAGATAACTGAAAAATGGGGGGAAATACAAAGCCAAATTTTGCCCTCGTAGAAGTTTGTCCACAATGTATGGTCAAACAACCACATACCAACAATGAATCCAGCGAACAGCAAATTCAAGATTTAGCTGAACTCAATTCTACAAAGTCACTTCATGAACACTTGAAAAATTTCAGCGTTCTAAATCCTGATATTTTTATCTCCTTTCACTCTTCCTAATCCATGGCTACCAGACTTCAGGCCTACAGTAGCTTTCACCCATCTTAAAATAATAAGTGATTCTCACTGTTCCATTCTCTCTTTATTGCCATACCATGCTCCACCTTGAATCCAAAAGGACTTTTTCCAAACATCTCTACTTTCTCTAAATTGTTTTTATTAATATTTATTTATTTATTTTTGTTTAAGAACAGGGGTGTAAACCAGTGGTGCAGGGAGTGAGAGGATGCACCAGAGACAGAGTTGGAAGCAGAACAGGAGGATCTATTGAAATACACTGTTGAGGGGAGCAGTGGGCAAGATAGGAGAGGTCTGCTGCGCCATGTGGAGTAGCTCCCTGGATGGGAATTGAACTCAGGCTGTGGTGGTGATAGCATTAAGATTTAACCCCTAGGCCACCAGGGAGGCCCCCTTTCTCTGAATTCTTAAACCCACCATATGCCACATGATCTGATCTCTGCTGATCATTTTGACTTTGCCTCTTGTGATTGTCATATATCCACTCCAGGTTGCTGAATATGTTCACCTCCCAGAACACAACTGACCTACATTATATTTTAACCTCAAGACCTCCAAGCTCATGCTCTGTCCTCTTTCTAGCCTTCCATGACACAGTCTATGCATATCTTCTTTTGAGAAACAGCCATTAATCCCCAGCCTTAGATAACTTTAATCGCTTCACTTTGCATGCTGTACAATTTTCTGTTATTAGATTTACTATAGTATAATCCAGCCATTAGCTTACTGTCTTCTATTTCCTGTGAAATTTTTATAGCTCACAGGCTCTCTTGCACCTTAATAGGAGGTTCAAAATGAATCCATAAATTATAGAATTTAAACATAAAATAACTGAGTTAATGTTCATGCCAACCGCAGAACAGAAATCACATGTGCTTATTCTGATGATATGTTTATGCTTATTCTGCTGTCCCACTAGATAAGGTGAGAAAATACATACTCTGTATTATCCTACCTTTAGTCTAGTTTATTTTTGTGAATGGAAGCAGCTGTAGCATATCCAAAGGGGCTAGGAGCAGCTTGTATTAATAAAGCAAGTCACTGAGTTTTATTTGATCAAGGAAAAGCATACTTTAAAGCTGTTCTATTTGAGTCATTATGGTATCAAGTTGATATTGTTGTTGCATGAATCAATGAAGAATAGTCTGATAATGGAAACACTCAATGGCGATATTTGCATAAATGCTCTGTTTTGTTGCATTGATGTGAAAAATTCTGATCCTCTTTCATTAAGGATATTTTTGTACAGAGCATTGTGAATAGTACACACACATAAAATGTATTTTCTTCCTACATTCAAATTTTACGGCATCTCAAAAGCCTCAGTATTTTAGTGTGGGGGGGAAAAAACAACAACCAAGAAGCAGAGCTAGTGATGATTGTTAAAATTGCGAAATGATCAGAATATGTCACCATTACCTAACAATCTAACTTACCTTCTACAACCCCATTTTTGGGTTACAATTGAATTTAAACGGTCTGAATATCTTGATAGAACAAGAGTATTACTCTTCCAGAGGAAGCCATTTTATCCTGCTGAACTTTATTTTTTGCATTATCATATAAAAAATTGTAAAATTATAATAACTTACCAGGCTAGCAAGAAATCTAATTAGAGAGCATATAGGAAAATATTTTGTAGACTCTAAAACCTAAGAGATTGTGTATTAATCATCATGTGGTTACATATAAATATAAAGCTCATAATTATTCATTAAAAACAGATTTCTCATTAATATGATCAATTATTATCATACTAGATTGTGGTTCATAGCATTTTCCATCATGAAAAATCAATTGTAATAATATAACATATTGGGAATTAACTCATGTAATATCGTTGATAGAGAAAAAAACAGCATGACAGAAAACACCATGAATTTAGGAATATTAAGTTATAATGCATATTAATCAAAGTCATTTGCCTATTGAGGTTTTTGAATTTTAAGACATTATATGGTGTCTTCTTATAAAGTTCTGTATATCAAAACCCTTGGAATTTCCTGGGTTGACAGTGATAAAGCTGTGTTTTCTTATGTTAATCATCTGGATTTTGAAAAGTACCAAAAGCTGGGGGCTGGTTACCAGTGAAATCAACTAAATGATTCTTTCCAGGACTGAAGTTTGAGTTCAGTTACACATGGCCAATCATTCCTCTGCAATGAAGTCTCTATTTAAAACCCAGAAGTATGGGGTTTGAAGAGCTTCGGGTTGCATAATATATTAGACTTGGGGAAAGAGGTCTTCTTGGGAAGGGTGTGCCCTTTCTCCACAAATTGCCCTATGCATCTTTTTTTTTTTTTTTTTTTTTTAGTTACTTCCTTTTATCATAGTTCTGTGAGCTGCTCTAGAAAATGAACAGAATCCAAGGGAGTAAGTTATGGGAAACTCTGATTTATAGTCAGTACATGAACTTAATGACTGGTGTCTGAAGTCCAAGGAGGGAGTTGTTGGAATCTATTGTACAATCTATAGCCATTTGCTATTCTTTATTTCATGACCTTTCATATTTTTGAACTTTATATTATTTTGTATGGAAGTAGTGTTAGTTTATAATGCTGTATTTGATTTAGAGATAGGGGCTCACACTTCTTCAGACATGTTATTACACTACAACTGCCACAAAAGCAGGCATAATCCTCTTCTTCTCACTTAGAAATTGGGTCCTGGAACCCAAAATAATGTATACTGGAGCAATAGTGAAACATACATACATACATACATACATGTATGCATACATGCATACATAGATAGATGATAGATATATATAGATATAGGTGTATGTAGACATATTATAGATGTATATTTTATATATATTTATATATGTATATATTATATATATATATATCTCCATTCTTGGTGGATGGAAAGATTTTTGAGTAATAGTCACTTGCTCAGGCACCCATTCTTGGGCACTCAGGCACCCAATGTCTTTATGCTATTTACAATTCAAAGCAGCAGTGTTAGATGAACATCATACATACATAAATGCAGTCTAAAAATCTAGCATTCTAACTAATTTTTAACACTTATTTTGATGTCATACCATAATTGTATCAACAATTGCTTTCTTGATTAACTTTTTAAAAATGTCATACTTTTTCACAATTGTAGTAATACCCAAAATTCCAAATTTCTTGATACAAATGGATTGTGGGTTTGTTTGCAAAGTCCTGATGAAATAGTCAGTGCTTCTAGGAGGTATTAGGAAGCAAATGGGGTAGTAAACTTGGGTTGATGAGGGTATGTATTATAAAGCCAAAGCAGCCATAAATATAGATTGGATTGGCAAAGTTTCTACTAACTTGTTAATAGTGCAGGAAATGTTGGAGATTTTACCTGAAATCCTTGTCCTACTTCAAAATTTCTCAGGATAATTTTGATATATGTATGGAAACCTTAAGAAAAAGTGTGCAAATAATTGTATTTACCAGAACTTTGTGACCTAAGTTCTGCAGACAGACATGGTATGCCAGGCTCTTAGTCACCCAAATTTCAAAGCTCAGTCTTCTCAACCCATATTTCTTCCTGTACTTGCATCTAGTTGCATCTTAATTCCTATGGATATTATCTCTGAGATATTGGTCAAAACCTGCAGTGAATTTATAAATCATCTTGGGAATGATTGAAATCTTTACAATATTATATATTCCAATCTATTGAAGATGATATATCTACCTACTTACTGAAGTCTTTTTTAAATATCTTGCATGAAATAGGTAATTTTCAGTCTGGTATATTTATTCCAAGGGACTTGATTTTTTTTATGTTATTGTAAATCTTTAAATTTTTATTTTCAATGTCTTTATGCTACAAGCAATTGATTTTTTATAGTGTCACTTCATCAATTTTTTTTAATGTCTTAGAATTCTTCCTAGTTACTTTCTATTTGGTCTATCAGCAACCTAAGAATGTAAAGTTCATACTCTAAATGTAAATTTCTTTAGTTGCTCTTTTAGTTTTTTTTTTTCCTTTTTGCCTTATATAGTTTAAAACTATATTATTTTCTACATATAGATTAGAATTTTATCATTCTTTTGTAGTGAACCCATTATTACTGGCATGATCTGTAATACTGATTGCTTCAATTTCTACTTTCATCTTAGTAAAAATATAATAACACATTTTTTGAACAGTGTTTGCATTATATATTTTTATTCTTTCACTGTCAACTTTACTATGACTCTTTTTAAGATTTAGTACTTTCAAAGAATATCATCTTTTTTAATGATTTATTTATTTATAGAAGAACTGGGGTGTAGGACAGAGATGTGGGGGATTAGAGGATTCACCAGAGACAGAGTGGGGAGCAGAACAGGTGGATCTACTGAAATACACTGCTGAGGGGAGCAGCAGTCGAGATAGGATAGGTCTGCTGTGCCTGACATGCTTTAGCTCCCTGGCAGGGGATTGAGCTCAAGAATATTGATGATAGTGCTGAGACTTAACCCCCGAGTCAGCAGGGAAGCCCCAGAATATCATCTTTAAATTTTCAATCCTATCTTTTTTTAGTGTATTTTGTTTATTTACATTTAAATGTAAATATACTTATATATAAGATCTTATGTTTCTTTCTGTTTGATCCATTTGTTATATGTGCTTTCTCTCCTTTTTTGCCATATTTTTGGATTTATCAACAAGTTGTTTTATTCTATTTGTTGCTTTATTATCATTTTGTGATCTCCTGTTTTTTTAATTACTATTCTAAAGTTGCATCTTTGAATTAGTCTAGTCTTAAAAAATATGACTTTTCATCTTTTCCTAACAATGTCAGACACTTGGAACACTTCTATATGCATTTTATTCCATATGTGTTTTATACATAAATTTAATTTATTGCTTTTATGTAATCACTTACTGATATTTACTCACATAAATATAGTTTTCTTACTTTTTATGCCTTCTCTTTGTCATATTAAAATAAATGAAATATATGTATTTATAATTAAAATACAAAACTAACAAAATGCAGAAATCTCAAAGAAAAAATATTTTAATGAGTTATATAAAATAATAGAATAAAATAAAATATTTAAAATAAATATGTTAAATCTATATCTTAATTTTTATTTATTCTTTTCATCTATTTTTATGATTTCCTATTACCCTATAGAAAATATACACAATTTCATCTTATTAATTTGTTCTAAAGATTTATAGACTGTGTTATTTTCCCATATTTTGATTCCTTTATTTTAATAATAACATTTTCATATGTAATATTTTCACTAAGGGTTGATGACCAAATCCTACCCTGTCAACCTTGACCAAATCCAACCTCTGTCAATCTTGGTTAAGGAGATAAAAGATATAAAAGAGAAATATTGAAATACAACAAACCCATTATTAATATCTATTTGCTTTTTACTAGTCAGAGTATAGTCTTTAAGCTTTTATAGACAAGAATCAGAAAGAGGTGATGCCTTCAAATAATTTAACCATCTGGAGGAGTTGGATGTGGGAGAATGCAGAGGAAAATGAATGAGTATATATACTTGTCGTATTCAAACCCTTACCTTCACATTAAGTCCCAGCTCTAATTCCAAATTGAACAAATGGACATCATTCAACTATTGCTGTCAATAGAAGAAATTATAGGTTGTCATTGTCATAGTACAAAGACAATACAGAGAAAAGGTGGGAGAAGAATTAAATAGACAGCCTAAATGTCTTCCTAAGTGACTTGTCAGTGTGACTCTGATGTGTCTACATGTGATCTCTTTGAATTTATCTTACTTGGCATTTAACACTTTTTGATGTGTAGACTAAGGTTTTTCATCAAATTTGGGAAATTTGGTGCACTCTTCAAAATAATATACTAGTTCTATTAGTACTTCTCTATGAGGAGCTGTTATGTGCAATAACGTTTATAAATATTTAGTCATCTGTTTATGGTCTTACTCTTAGTCACTTTTGCTTTTTGTGTCCCAATAAAGTACATCTTTAATATTTTCCTAGTGTAGATCTTTTGTATGTAAACATAGCTTTTTTCATCCTAAAATGCTTTTATGTGTCTGCTTCCATAATAAGCAAAACACCAAATTTCAGTGGCATTAATAACATAGAAGTTTATTTCTCATTCATGTCAAGTGAACCCAAATATTCAAGTGGAAGCTTCTAGACAGTGATTTGCATATACCTCTGTTTCCTGTATCTTTAACTTCCTTAAAGGTCTAAATTCTTCCCTACTGAAAAATATATGGATATGAATAACAATGAGGGGATTATTTAACTATAATATGTGAGAAATGGTATATATAAATTCTATCCATATTTTATGGACCAGCATTCAGACATGATTCTACCTAATTTCAAGAAAGTAAAGGTAAATTGTCTATGTGCTCAGGAAGAGAAGAAATGAGGTTTGATGAATTCTGAGTGTTCTTTGCCACATTTTTCTTTAGGCAGTTAGGTGTGTGTAGAACCCAAGGCTAACAATGATTTTTCTCAGAATGTTGCCTATAATATTTAATTGCTTTTTTTTGGTCCATTATTGCTTTTGAGAAGTCAGCAGACAACCTAAATGGCTTTCTAAGTAACTTGTAAGTGATTCTTGATATCTTTAATCTCTTTATCTGCCTGTCATGCATACTGGGACTCCTACACATGTACTCCTGCATTTTTATTTGTGTATCTATCTATACATAGATACTGTGACTTTCTCTCTCTCTCTCTCTATAAATATATATAGTGCATATGTACATAATGTGCTTATGTGTATATATACACAAAACATGTGATGTACAAATATATTTTAAGATATTTAGAAAGTCTTAATATTAATATTATAGTTTCTTTTATTGAAACATAATTCATATATACTATAACTCACTCTTTTAAAGTGTATGATTCAATTGCTATTGGTATATTCATACTGGGTTATTTTTAACATCTATTTTTGTTTCATTTCTTCTTATTTTAATACTTTTCTATTCTTTAATTGAATTTATATACATATGTCTATATTAAGAAGCAGTTATTTCAAATAGTTTAAATGTTTTGGAGTGTTAAACTAAATTAATATTATTCTGATTGATAGAATTCATATATCAACTTTTGTACTGTGGTCTTTTTATCTCAACATTATATTTGTTCAGATACTTTGCAGTTGGAAGCTAATCTATTTTTTGGCTTATTATTTTTGAACCTTAGGTTCCCCTCCTCATGTCAAATGAATTCCACCTCATTTTTACTTGTAACTTTTATTCAGCTTTTCCCTCTGGGCACTGTCAGCCTTGATACCAGCTCCTTCCAGACAACAATGAGGAACAGACCCATGGCTTTAGCCCATTTAACTACTTTTCATTGTTGCTTCAATCTGGTCTAAGTAAGGTTAAAAGGTAGTACTATGATAAGCAATATTTGGCACAAACCTTTACCAAAAATTATTTGTTTATATGAGATTCAAATGTAATTTGACATTCTGTAATTTTGCTTGCAAAATTGAGCAGCCATAGCTCTAAGAATATGTCTCGCCCTTGTTTAAACCAAGTTTTATCTTTTCCAAATATTTGAAGAATTTAATATGAATCAAATATTAGATAATTGTGCCATTTTGCACATATTTGTACTTTACTTTTCTGAACACAAATATGTAACACATAAAGGTATATAACTTGCCTTAGAAAGTAAGACAAAAATAAAATCACATAACTATAGTCACAAAACAGCACAAAACATAAAATTTGAACTCCAATGATTAGTGAATAATATTTTCAAAACACTGAATTATTTGATGATTTCTATATTTATAGAACTTTTAAAGCAGGGGTGAGCTGGTTTGGGATGTACAATGGTTCAACCTATTACATGGATGGTTATTAAATCTGGTGCTACCTTAACTTCATTTTCTATATTTTAATTGAACTGATGTGCAAGGAACTCTATTTTAAAATTATATTATTTCTTCAAGAGCTTTCTCTGTGAAATGGGGCATACTATATATAGGCTTATTTTAATTTTTTAATTTTTGCTGCTTTTATGCTTTTACAAATCAGTATATCCCTTTCAGTGTGTTGATAGGATGCTCACCTATTGAAAATGATATTTTGTTTTCTGATCGGTTGAGTTTTTGTAGTATGTATGCACCTTGAATGTGTCAACTTATTCATCTTTTGATTTAGTCACTCTTATTGCTTCTTTTTTTATGGTAATGTTTTATATTATTTTAGAAAGCCATGGATTTTATTACACAAATAATTCCTGGGATACAGAGATTTGAAGAGGGCCCTTTATTTTTATAATCCTTCTGACTATAATATTTTGCTATTTTCACTGTTATATCAAAATGGTATTTTGCATTTCCTTGAGATAAATAGGAGGAGAATGAGATGACATGAGCAGATATTGGACATTCAAAATCATACAGTGTAGTCATGGTTACCATCAAAATTTTATGGCAAATGCATGAGTCAATCTACAAAGAATTACTTTTTAAAAAAGTATGGGTTTACATTTTTGTTAACATCTCCCTCAAAAATTCACATAATTGACTGGAATACATCTTACTTCATTTATGTTCATCAAGATTGATATAACAGATAGAAATAAAATGCAGAAAATTTAACGGTAAGACATAAAAGGAAGTTCTGAGAACTAAGTGTGATACAGATTCTTTCTGTGTCACAAATCCATATGCAAACATTTCCTAATGTTTTCAGTCACTGCAGTCTACTACAAATTTTGTGTCATAAGATTCACTAAATGTTTTCATTTCACATGTATATAGAGAAAATGAAAAATTCTAAGAGATATTACTTTTTACTTATCACTTTTATTTAGAATATAAATCTAAATAATTAACAACATGAGTTGCTTATAGTGAAGAATATTATATTTTCAACTGCAAGCCAATTATAATAATATTACTAAATTTAATGTCAGTAACATTAAAGAAATTTATCTTTTTTAAGGTTTATTTATTTATGCATACAAGAACTGGGGTACAGGCCAGAGGTGTGGGGAATGAGAGGATTCATCAGAGACAGAGCGGGTGATTGAACAGAAAAGGCTGATTGACTGAAATACACTGCTGTGGGGAGCAGCAGGCAAGTCAGGAGAGGTCAGCTGTGCCAAAGAAGGTTATCTTTTTAAAGTCAAAATAGTATATAGATTGTATCTCTTTAAAAAAATAGCTAGATGCTGTTTACTGGGGAAGTAAATCAGCCTATCCAATGTATATAATGATTTATATCGGATTGGAACATTATATAATCAATAAATTAGGTGTTAAAACTAATTTTATTTTAAATGTTGTTGGCTCTCCTCTATCAAGATAAGTAATTGGCAGTTGAGTAAGTGTGGATTACCACATTTTTATCAGATTTTCTTGTTTAAAGGCAACGTGGGTATTATATACCTCTGGAGCTGTTGGAAAAGTGTTCTAGCAACACAGAATCTTCTCTATTTCCATTCTAATGGATGCTCAATTGAAACTGTTGTACAGTTTGGAGGATTAGCCTTTAACTAAATAGAACTCAGGGAACACCTCAGGGAAATCTGAAAAGTTGGCAGAACAAGAACAAAAGTGAACTGGGAAGTAGTAAACATACGACTTCCAATCCAAGTTACAGGGACAATAAAATCAGTTTTCTGATTGATAAGTTTGAGAAAGGAAGACTATTTAATTTATTTCTAAAAGGAAAGGTTTTCAAGGAACAAAAAAAGAAAAAAAAAACATTTCTGCTACATCAAGGTAGAATATAGCATAAAGCAAACCAGATAACTCCAAACTATGGTAAACTGTCCTGAGCAGTGACTGTAGAAACCCTTTGATGTCCATTCCTTCCAGCCAGCCTGCTTTGCCCTTTAAGTTAAGAATTCTTTTGTTGATATTTTCACCAATGTTTTTGGTTTTTATTTTTTGAAGTTGAGGAGCAATGGTTGAAACATTTCAGAAATAGGCATTCTTTCAGAAATCGACAGTGTTCACTTTTTGTAAAATAGCTTCTTCAATATTTTGATCTACTCTACTTCACTATTGCTGATATAACAAAACTTTCAGATTTGGGAAATAATAGATAATGACCCAGATTGATTTTTTAAAACATAGTCATAGTCAATGAAACATAAATATGTTTAATCAATTCAGTGCATATTAATTTTATAAACATGAGTAAACCTTGTGACTATGACTATAAGATGCTCAAGCAAAACTAGCTGGAAAATAGATAACTATAAACCAATATCTATAAACCAACAAGTAGAGGAGAAATACTCTCAAATAGAAAATGGGAGAATTTGAAAACTTGAAAGAGAAGATATTTATATCCACTCTGGATAGATGATTAAGGTTTGCTGTCACATGGACATATAATCAAGAATGTTCCAGAAGAAGCTACAGCACTAATATAGGAGAATGAGTAAGGCAACAACAACATATTCCATTGTCTCTACTGCGTACTGTGAGAAATCCTGGGAATTAAAACCATGATCCCTTTAACTTATAGGCAAAACTGAAGGATTTGCATATTTCTCTTAAAGCCCATGAGAACTTAGTGATTTTTTTTTTCTTTGCAACTAGACACATCAAATGATCACAAATGTTTAAGAGATCTGATGTGAGGGGTTTGGTGAAATGAATGAAGTGAGAAGAATAAACTAGAGATAAAGATCGGAGAGGTGATGTTGAATTCTTTGAAATTAACATCAGTGTGGTCTGACTGAGATGCAGTCACTGTTAAATCAGTACTTCCCTAATTCTCTGAGGACAGAGACTATTTCATTTTTATTGACCATTGCATCAACAAGGATTAAGATAGTGAGTTATCAGGAAATGAATCATGAATACAATAAATGATTATGCTGTGAATCAAAAACACCAGTTGATTATGGTCCTTAAGGACCACTGGTCATTCCACGTGAAGCATTATTGAGTGCTAAGTACCCCGAGGCTTCTACAATGGTCACATTTAAATGCACTTTCAAATGTGTGCCTGGCAGATGAAGATGCCTGAAATAACACTACTGTATGATCCATTTCAACGACCTTGTGTGATAGCTTGAAGAAAGCTTTGGAGTTTTTCTTGGGATATGGGATGCAAGGATTGGTTAAAGCATTTTGAAAACTTCCTAGGGAAGTTCATGAGAAAACATCAACACTCTGTGCTGTTCTAGCAATGTGTGAACATAGGAAACTGCAGTGGCTGTGCTGCCGGTGAATCACAGTTAAGACAGAAGGGTGCAAGCTCATTGACAGAACTCTGCTGCCCACTGGGAGATTTCAAAAGGAGAAGCGGAAAGTTAATGAGAAGAGCCCTTTGTATTCCCAGCAATCCCTGGGCTGTGGCCTCTGCACAGAGAGCACTATTAACAGAGCCACTTGTAGGTTCACCTTTCCCCAGCAATTCAGGGCAGGCGCTTTGATGTGCTTCCTGATTTGCCCCCTGTAGTTTCCTCTTCAAAAGCTTGAGGATGACTGAGCTTGTTTCTTACAGACACATGTGAACCTCAATGCAGCAATATTTCAAATTTGGTGCTTATCTTTGAAGTGTAGTGACTTGTGCACATTACATTTCTTGTTCCCAAAAGACTTCTACCCTTGCAATCTTTCCTTCCAAGGAACCATACATATCCTATACCCAGCTGAATTTAGAGGTCACAGACTGACTCAGTAATCTTAATAAAATGTCACCCACTTATCCTCATTGCTGGTGGCTTCACTATTTTTCCTCCCTTGGCATCCAAACATAAAACAAATGCAACCTATCTTATTCACTTCCCTTCTAGTTTCCTATATTCAGTCCAGTTTTTCCTTTGAAAGAGTCCCTGTGTCCTCTGCCCTTCCTTTCTATCCTAAGAGTTGACCTGAGTCAGTTCGTACTCAAAGTGAGATGACACAATCAAGAAGTGGAGAGTTAAGTAGTGACATAGACATAATTTCCTACTCAAGCTTGTGTAAGATTCCAAGGAAATTTGATACAACATATTAACAGAGAGCAGATGCTCCTATAGTAACAGATAATAGATGGTCTGACATCATTTGTACTCATTTCATGGTGATCATTTCCATGGACTATTGTGCACCTGCTTACCCAGTTTCTTGGGTTAAATGTAGATGATGATAAGGAGAACAAATATACACTGATAAAATGAGCAAAGCAGTATTTAAAAATGTTAGATGAAAAACCACTCTAAATGGTATTAATTGTAAGGCATAACCACTTTCTTTCTTTCCAAATATATGAATTAAAATAAATATCTGTTAGTGAAAGCATTGGAATTATGACTGATTATGAGTCGAAAGTTTTATTGTTGCATCATTCAATCCTCTCCCTCTCCCCCCACTTCTCTCTCTCTCTCTCTCTCTCCCTCTCCCCCTCCCTCCCCTTTCTCTTTTTTCAATAACTCATGGAGATAGTTCAAAATGCAAATGGAATGAAAGAATATCCAGTGACAAATATGTCTCCTTTCCATCCCTGTTTCTCAGCAACAGTGAGTCCAGGGTGGCAGAAGCCCTGTTGCCAGCTTCTTATGTGTCCTCACAAGACATTCTGTGTTTATCCAGGTATATATGAATAAAATAAATTAGTTTCATAAATATCACATTATAGAGTTTGCAAAAACAAGACTTTGAAAGAGTTAAGTGATAAGCTTCAAGGTTATGGAGAAAGTCAGCAATGAATTGGGGATGAGCCCAGATCTTCTAATGTTTCTCTCTAGGCATCGTGCCATCTTGCAAATTTTCATCTTCTACATGCCAATATTTCTGCCTTTTGTATGGTTGGGCATATCTCCAAGGGTTTTAAATTTGACTTTTGTTCAAAAGCTCACCCTAAGAATAAATGAAGTATACAAATCTCCATTGTATGCAACATTTCAACCAGTTCACAGCTCTCTGTATATTTGAGGATACTTAGCAACATTATCCTTTGCTGTAGAGGTTTTGCTTTTCTTAGGGTCATAGAATATTGATGGTAAAAAGCAAACAAAAATATAACAAAAAACTTTCCAAAGAAAAACTTTCTTAAATAATTGAAATTTTAAGTGCTTCATATTTCCCTTTAAATATGTTTCTTTGGCTCCACATCTCAGATATTTGCCTTGAATATATTTTCTCAGTTCCGTAAGTTACAGCTCTTTTTGAGAGCTTGTTTTACACTCATATTTGCATTACATAGGACTACAGAGAATGACTACCCTAAAGGTACTATTCTCTTAGTAGTACCTCCAACAAGGTTTCCACAAAGAATAATTTAAAAGGTCCTTCTTCAGAAAGGTAGCATGGCATAGAGGTTAAAATTATGGAGTCTGCACAATGGACTGTGGTGAAGTGCTTTGGTGGTGGAAGAATTATGGTGACCAGACCAGATGTGAGAAATCCTATATTGTGAAAAAATTAAAAAGGATGTAAAGTAATGGCATCTTCATTAAAGAGAAATAACAATAGTAAAAATAAACAACAATAACAACAACAACAAAAAGTATGGGCTTTGGTGTCTGACTTTGTGGATTTAACTCCTGCCTCTCTACTCACTAGCAATGTAGGCTTGAGCAAGTTAATTATGTTCTGTGGTCTTGTTTTCTTATCTATAATGATAATAGGATCCACTTCAGAATGCATCTATAAAAGCATGTAGGAGACTACTTAGTTCTTTTCCAGTATTCAATCACCATTAGCTATTACTATTAAAAAAAAATTTCTCTTCAACCTTAAGAAAAGAAATGCCAGTGTGTGTGTGTGTGTGTGTGTGTGTGTGTGTGTATGTGTGTTTTGTGTGATGGCTTCACAAAATATCTATGTTGCATGCCCTCCAAAGCCATGTTCCAGTTTCCCTTGTTGTTTGCTTCAAGTCAAAGGTCAGCTTGCAAGTTTAGGTGTCTGATTTCTAATTGTCTTTAAATCACAGAATATAGCAGAAAAATATACACTTGGAAGAGAAAGACTATAAAGAGGAAACATGATTTTGTTTCCTCCACGTCACTGCCTTACTTTTATTTCTTTCTAGACAAGATTAAGCTCTGCAATACCACCTATTACTAGATCTTTTCAGCAAAAATCCACAAATATAACTTGTACTCCTTCTACCAAAACAAACAAAAAAAAAATAGTGACAAATCCTATCACACCTC
This sequence comes from Talpa occidentalis, assembly GCF_014898055.3. Taxonomy (NCBI): domain Eukaryota; kingdom Metazoa; phylum Chordata; class Mammalia; order Eulipotyphla; family Talpidae; genus Talpa; species Talpa occidentalis. The sequence continues at coordinate 30,128,697 of NW_023605083.1, forward strand.
CTGAGTTTTTTTTCAAAAGCATGTTCTTCACATTGATGATTTTGGAGGGCCTTAGGCCTTAATTGCTTGTTTGTTTTAATCTGACAATAGAAAGTGTAATAAGAAAACAGCTCTTTATGTGCAACCTTGTAATTCTCAATATTTTGAGAAATTAATATCTTAAAATTTAAAGAATTGATCCCAATTGACTACATTAAAAAGAACAGTGTGCATTTAGATGTATTTATCCATCTATGTTTGTTAATATAATGCATATCATTATAGTGATATAATGCACTTATTTTCCTAGTGGTAGAGCACCATCAATTTTGTTATGATCATGTGCAAAGATGACATTAAATGATATAAAACATTCCTTCTGCTAAGAATTTGTCTGTTGCCACTTCTGTGAATCTATGCTGGGTTAGTGAATTACTTGAAACAATACTAGTTGAACTGAGGTTATTACAGAACTGGGTGTAGACTTAAGACTTGTGGAAACCTCTGTTTTCATACCTTTGGAGACTCCTGGAGCATCCTTAAAAAACAGGTCCTAGACAATAAAAAAATATAAGGAAAGATTGCCTAGAATTTGAAGTAGTCCAGTGAAGGGACTAGAAAAATGAAGATATCATGAATGCTTCAATCCAAATTGTGACCGCATGAATGAACCCAACTGACACAAATTGGACAAGAATGAAGTCATTCCAGCTGGACATGTCCAGCTAATCAATACACTCATGAAAAATTAAATGATTAATGTTTTGGACAGTCTATGTACCATACTATACACATTACATTTTTTTAAATATTTATTTATTTATTTATACAAGAACCGGGGTACAGGCCAGATGCGTGGGAGGGTGAGAGGTTTCACCATAGACAGAGCAGGGAACAGAACAGGCAGACTGATGAAATGCACTGCTGAGGGGAGCAGCAGGCGTGACAGGAGAGGTCTGCCGCGCCATGTGGGACCCTCGCTGTCCCGCCAGGATCAAACCAGTGCTGCAGAGGCTGTGGACAGCTTCACAGCGTGGTGTTCAACTGCCTGTGCCACCAGGGGAGATCCCCACATTACATTTTGTGGTAATTTGTTATATACCAGATAACTGGTGTTTCTCCTATATTCTGAGGGCAAAATTATTAACTATATTTAAAATTCATGACTTCTATGATACATGTTAATGTTACATGCTTTTTAAAGTCTACATGGTATTGTTTTTTATAACAAAAGAGTTGCTTTTCATGATGAATTCTTCTAATAGGGACCCAATAGTCTAAATATGAATTCAAGATAACATTTAAACTGGGTAATGAGAATTCATTTTAATACATGTTCAGAAAGTTTAAAGTAAGAAGACCTAAATTTCAGTCACTACTCTGTTATTTTCTAAACTTTTGGTTTTTCGAAATTTATCTAATGTGTTTGACATCCATTTATTCAGTTGTTAAATGGCTATATAAAAACTAGAAAAAACACAAATGTTCTTCAACAAATAAACGCATGAGCACATTTTGGTATGTCAATACAGTAATGCACTATCTAGTAATAAAAAGAAATTATTGATACAGCATCATTGCAGTAGCTTTTTAAAATGAGATAGAAAAAATAGACAAAAATAGTATATATCTGTAACTCCATTTAAATAAAATCCTAGGGCCTCCCCAGTGGCACAGCAGTTGAACACAGGGCTGCGAAGCTGCCGGCAGCCTCTGCAGCACCGGTTCCATCCCCGGCCACCAGCGAGGGTCCCACATGGCGTGCAGACCTCTCCTGCCGCCCACTGCTCCCCTCAGCAGTGTATTTCATCAGTCTACCTGTTCTGTTCCCCGCTCTGGCTCTGGTGAATTCTCTCACCCTCCCGAGCTTCTGACTGTACCCAGTGCTTGTATAAATAAACAAACAAATAAATACATAAATCTTTTATAATAAATAAATAAATAAATAAATGAATAAATAAATGAATGAATAAATAAATAAATAAAATCCTAGAAATGAAAACTATTTAGAGAGAGGAAAGAGAGTGGTAGTTTCCTGGGGGTTTTGAGAGGATTGAATGAGAAGAATTAGAAAGGGATGTAAGAAAACTTTTGGGGTAAAAATGTTAATTATCAGAATTGTGTTAAAAGCTTTAAGAGTTTATAAATATGTCCAAACTTTAAATATATGCTTTATAATATACTTCAATTTAAAAGTTAATGAAGCTGTAAAATGATAAAATAGTAAAATGACCATAATATCGGTTTTCTTTTCAAATGATTTATTCAATAAATATTTGGCCTGAGTAAATGAAGGATATCTAATTAAATTAAAATAATCCCTTTCATCAAGGAACTCAGAATAGGGTAATAAGAACAGGCTAAAAGGCAAAGCTGACGTTCAAACTGTGGAGCATTTAATGCCATCCATAAGAAATGGGTATTTATCTATTATACATTGGTCAATATGTTAAACCAGACAAATTTTGATACAATTGCAAGTATAATCAAAAGGGGTTTTTTTTGGGGGGGGGAAACTCAATAATATGATTGTAAAATACATCTTTTAAACAAGTCAAGAAGGAACTGAAATTTTTAATGAAATGACATGTTCCATTTTTAAATGTGTTAAAACCTTATTGTATTCAAGCAACAACACAGTTTTATTTGTAGGAAAATTGTAAGGCTAACACAAAGGCAAAGGAAACCAACAACATTTATATTATAATAAAAATAGAATTTGAAATGAGTAGTAAATGGATAGGTTATGTAAATAATGGTGGTGTGATATTGGCCACTATTTTTAGTTAAAAAATAAAATTACATCCTTTCCTTATAAATAAGAATAAATTGCAAGTACACTGGATATAAACATTAAAAATATAATCTATAAACATCCCAGACAAAATGACAGATAGTTTTGAAAATTAGAGCTAGAAGGCTCTCAAAACTTGACAACAAAGACAAAGACTATAATTTAAAATTCTGATAGAAGTGATTACATAAAAATGCTAAATTTAAAATTACATTGAAAAACACTAAGTTAAAAACAAATCATGAACCACAATTTTTTGGCATTATCAATGTTATGAAGTTGACCTTTCATATACAGATACTTTCTATATAGGTACTTATAAAATTATATTCATGACCTATGCATTATACATAATAATCTGGATTGTGACTACCTTGCATTTTGATTTCTGCACATTTTTATCTATTCTACTAACTTTACAGAGCTTGTTACTTCCTATGTATAATGCAATAAATGCTACTAAAGTTAAATGTAATATCCTAGATGATTTCCAAAAGAATCTTTCTATCAATTTTGCATAGAGAAATGGATTGAGTAAATACTGAACATAAAACAGCAAAGCTTGCATTTATTTGATGAATGTTACTATGTTAGGTATAACCTCAGGCCAGGCAGCCTGAGGTTTAGTTACAAGATAATAATAAACCCCTTACATATGGGAGTGTTTAGGAAGCACACATTTTCTCAGAGGCTCCTATTACTAAGTTTGCAGGTGCTCTATAGGATCCTATATGCTATAGATGAACAGTGCCAGAGCAGCTGCACAAAATATGTACGCATAAAGCCTCATTCACTTACATGTAAAGGTCTGCCTGGACATATGTTTGCAAAAGCAGAAAGTTCCATTCTCATCAACAAGAGTTATTTTTCCATTTTGAAAACATAGAACTTGGTTAACAATACTGTATATGACGCAGAGGCATACAATCACAGCTCTTCAGAAGCATGTTACCTCCATATTCACCTTGAAGGCACCCATAGTCACCCAAAGTAGTCCATTGGGCCCCCTGACACCCTGTTCTATACCTCCTCCTCCCCACCTGGTAGCCTCAATCCTTGTCACACATCTAGGATTTGTTATAGTGTTGGTTCTATCTGACCATTGTTTTTGTTTCTCTATATTCCACATATACGTGAGACCATTTTATATTTGTCTTTCTCCTCCTGATTTATTTTGCATAGCATTATCCCATCTTACCCCATCCCTATTGTTGAAAATGGCAAGAGTTCATCATTTTTATTTATTTGTTTATTTATGCATACAAGAGCTGGGGTACAGGCCAGAGATGAGGGGGGTGAGAGGATTCACCAGAGACAGAGTGGGGAACAGAACAGGCAGATTGACTGAAATACACTGCTGAGGGGAACAGTGGGCTAGACAGGAAAGGTCTGCCTCGCCATGTGGGTTGCTTTCTGGCTGGCTGGGATCAAACTCCTGCTGCAGAGGCTATGGATTGCTTCATAGTGCGGTGCTTAACCCCTTGGCACCACCAGGGGGGCACCAAGATATCATCTTTTTTAAGTAGCTGAACAATTTTCCATTATATATATATATATATTTGATATATATATATATATATATATATATATACTACATCTTTCTAATACACTCATTTATCATTAAGCACTTGGATTGTTTCCTCAGCTTGGCTATTGTAAATAGTTCTGCAATAAACACAGCAGTGCATATATGCCTTCAAATAAGTGTTTTTTGCATGCTTGAAGAGATTCCTAGGAGTGGAATTACTGGAACTTATTGTAGATATACTTTTAATATTTTGAGAAACCTCCATAATGTTTTTCATAAAGCCTGGACAATCCTATACTCCCACCAACACTATTCCAAGTGTTTCTTTTTCTCCATACACTCTACAATACTTGCTGTTCTGGTCTTTTTGATAGGGGCCATTCTCCCAGGTGTGAGATAGCTCATTGTGGTTTAGATTTGCATTTCTCTGATGATAAGTGATGATGAGCATTTTGCATTTGCCTGTTGACCATCTGTGTGTCTTTTTTGGAGAAATGCCTATTTAGCTCTTCTGCCCATTTTTTGATTTGGTTATTTCTTTTTTGTTGATTTGTATGAGTTCTTTGTAGATCATGGATAACAGCCCCTTGTCAGATGCATGATGTGAGAATGTTTTCTCCCATTCAGAAGGGTGTCTTTTTCATCTGATAGTTTCTTTCATTATGCAGAGGCATTTTAGTTTGACGTAGCTCCATATGTTTTTATTCTCCTTTGTTTCTCTTGCCATTGGAGATGAATCCACAAAGAGATCACTAAAGCTGGTGTCATGATGTGTTTTCCCTGTTTTCTTTTGTGTATTTTATGGCTTCAGATCTTATATACAGATCTTTTCTCCATATTGAATTAATTTTTGCAAATTGTGTGAAACAGTGGTCTAGTTTCATTCTTTTGCATGTAACTGTCCAGTTTTCCCAGCACTGTTTGTTAAAGAGAAATTTCTTTATCCAACATATAACCTTGATTCCTTTTTAGCAGATTAAATGTCCATATACGTATGGGTTATTTGGGGGTTCTAAATTATATAGTTGCTATGATTTCAATCTTCATGAATATACTTATATTTGTTTTGTGAGTCAGTATGTTGTGTGGACAATGTCCTATGTGCATTTGAGAAGAATGTGTATTCACCTTTTTGGGAGGTACAGCTCTATAAATGTCTGTTAAGCACATGCTATCTAATTCCTGGTTTATGGCTGTTGTTTCCTTTTTGATTTTATGTCTGGTTGACCTATCCATTGATGAGAGTGAGATGTTGAAGTCCCCTACAACTATTATGTTTTTGCCAATATGTGTTTTCAGATTTGTTAATCCTTTCCTCGTATATTCTGATGTGTCTTTGTCTGGTGCTTGTATATTTAGAAGTGTTATATCTTCCTGATCTATTATTCATTTAGTCTTTACATAATGCCAATTCCTCTCCTTTATTAACTTTTTTACCTGCTGGTCTATTTTATCTGATATAAGTATGACTATTTATGCCTTTTTTTTGGGAGGTTGCTTGTAGGATTCTTTTCTCACCATTTATTTTGAACCCTACATCTTTGAAGCACCAATGGATATACTGGAGACAACAGGAAAATAGGTTTTGTTTGTTTTTTTCCCTAAGGTATTCAGTCACTCTCTGCCTTTTAATTGGTGCATTCCATTCCATTTAGGCCTATCATTGAAATGTGAGGATCTACTGCTGCCAATTTCTCATCAGTATTTGGGTTCTATTTACTTGTTAATTGTTTGTGGAATTTCTTTTCCATAGATGAGATAGAGATAGATAAAGTAGATAAGGGAGTTCCTTTCAATATTTCTTATAGGGGAGTTCTAGTGTTTGAAAATTTCTTTAGTTTATGTTTATCAGAAAAGACCTTTATATATCCCTCATATCTGAAAAAGTCTTGTAAGATATAGTAATTTTGACTGACAGTTTTTATCTTTAAGTTTTTTAAATACACCAATCCTTTCTCTCCTTGTTGTAGGGTTTCCTCAGAGAAGTTTGATGTAAACCTGATGTGGGTGACATTTTAGTTTACCTGTTTCTTTACTTTTGATGAACATGTGGCTTTATTCTGGGATTAAATTTTCACTACCAATGCTAATGTGAAAATTTTGAATAGCTAGCCTGATTCACATACAAACACCTGAGGTAATTAACTAGACTGCAGAGCAACAAACTCTTTTCAAATGTTTACCATATATTTATTTATTTATGTATACAAGAACTGGGGTACAGGCCAGAGGTGCTGGGGGTTGAGAGGATTCACCAGAGACAGAACAGGGTAAAAAACAGGCAGATGCACTGAAATACACAGCTGAGGGGAGCAGCGGGCGAGACAGGAGAGGTCTGCTGTGCCATGTGGGTAACTCCTGGCCAGCTGGAGATCGAACTCTTGTTGCAGCAGAGGCTGTGGATAACTTCACAGTGTTGTGCCCAACCCCTTGTGCCATGAGGGAGGTCCCAGATCTGTATTTTTACTATTAATTAGTGAAGTATGTTTACCTTATGCTTGTTTAATAAATTAGTAGAATTTATATTGCTTCTATCATTAGTCCTAATTATCAATATAATTAATGATTATCAATTATTACATGATTAATGCTTTCTTTTCCCATGTTTATTTTTCATTTAGTTTCCTCTTTTATGAAGTGCTGATCCATCTTATACCCTTTTTCTCCCAATGGTTGGTTTGTTTACAGATGTGTATTATTTTTCTTTCAAATTTGGACTGTGTATATATATATATATATATGTATATTATTTATATATGTATTTCAAATATATTCTCTCTGTGACTTATATTTAATTCTTTGCTATTTTCTTTTTGTGAATGAACAAGCGATCTTAATTTTAGATAAGTCTATATTTATTGTTCTTTTCCCTCATGATGTGTTCCTGCCTTGTAATGATGTGTTCCTTCATTACCAAGGTAATGAAGACATTTTCTATTGTAACTTTTAAATGTTTTTCAATTTAGGTCTGTGGGACAACTGGTAATGATTTCTATACATGATATAAGGAGGAGTTTGATTTCATTATGTCTGCATAGATATTCATTTGAATTGACAAAGTATTTTAGGAGGTATGTCATGTTATAAAAATTAAACAATTATAATTTATCTTTATTTTAATTTTGTTAAAGGTATATAAAATACGGTAGATTAAATTATACTTAATTTTATATTCAAAGATTTCTAAAATTTATTTTTTCAAAGATTTCTAAAATTTATTTTTTCAATTCTTTTTGAGGATTATTGTGGGCTTCCTATACACTATTATAATATCTATAACTAATAACTATTTTTTTCCTCTTCAATGCTAACTTCATTGATGAGAGTATCCTTATTCATACTCCCTTTATTACCAAGGCTGTGCTGGTGTCATGTCATGAACAGGAATATCATTTATTAATTTTTCATGTGTCATAAAATTATACACATATAACGTATATGCATATCAGACTATTAAAAGAGGTTGTATGAGGTTTGCCTTATATATTCCTTAAATGCCTAGTAGAACTCACTGATGAGGCTACTTGGATATGGGAACTTTGTTAGAAATTTATGATTACTAAATCAATGTGCTTTGTGTTTTCAATCTGACTAATTTTGTCATTCCAAGAATGTCTAATAAATGAATCATACCATATGTCACCTGGTAAGACTCAATTTTTTTCACTCAGCATAATTCCCTTGAGATTCATCCAAGTTGTGTGTGACATTTTTGTTTGTTTGTTTTATTGCTGAGTTGTAATCCATGGTACAGATGTACCACAGTTTGTTTAACTATTCAAACACTGAAGAGTATCTTGAGTGGTCTCTGGTATCTGGCTATTGCAAATAAAGCCTAAAAAGAGGTATTTGTATTAATATAACTTTTGAATTCTCTGGGATAAATGCCCAAATATGTAATTACTGGGTCTTATGCAATGTTAGTTTTGTAAGAAAGTAGCCTTGCCTTTACCAGAATTATTGTACAGTTTTACAATTTCACCAGCAATGTATGAGTAAGTCATGATTGCCACATCTTTACTAATATTTGTTGTTGTTGTTGTTATTTATTCTAGTCATTCTGATAAAATATAGTGACCCTTGTGTGGTTTTCTGCAATAGAAAATGACATTGAACATTTTTTCTTGTGCCTATTTTCATATAATTTTCTCTGTGTAACTTTACATGTTTTTGTCTATGATCAAATGGGGTTCTTTGTTTTTACTACTGAGTTTTGAGTATCCTTTATATAGTTTAGATTTTGGTTCTTTGTCAAATATGTGGTTCACAAACATTTCCTCCTAGTATCTTGTCTCTTTATCCTCTTCTAAAAGTCTTTTACAGAGTAAATTATAAAATTTTTTTGATGAAATCAACCATTTCTTCTTACCTTTTGTGGAGCCTACTTTTGATGTCATATTTAAGAAGTATTGGCCTAGATTTAGCTCCAATATTTCTATAATTTTTTTTCCTAAACATTTTATGGTTTTACATGTTTTCGTTTATTTTTGGGTTAGGTGAAGTTTAGACTTAGGTTTAATTTTTAATGTATGTATTTCCGATTGCATTATTTATTAAAATGTCCTCCATTGAATTGCATTTGCTCAGTTGGCAAAAATAATGGGAGTATTTGAGTGGGTCTATTTCTGAATTCTCTGTTCTGTTTCATTGATATATGTGTGTATTTCTTTCCAAATACCATACTGTCTTGACTACAATAACTATGTAGTAGGGCATAATATTAGGTGGAGTTAGTCCTTTATTTTTCTTTTTGAAAATAGTTTTAACTATTCTAGATTCTGTTTCTCTTACAGTTAATACATTTTGTAATCACTTATATCTGCAAAAAACTTAGGTGTACACAAGCATTATATATATATATATATATATATATATATATATATTTATTTATTTATTTATTTATTTATTTTTTTTGTGGGACCCTCGCTGGTGGCTGGTTATCGAACCGGCGCTGCAGAGGCTGCTGGCAGCCTCGCAACCCAGGGCTCAACCGCTGCGCCACCAGGGGAGGCCCCCAAGCATTATATTAAAACTGCATATACTTTTCTTTAGAGTAATTTTAATGGTATGTTTTTCCAGTTGTTAGTATATAGAAATATGACATTTTATTTTGTGTTCTATAGTCATAATGAACTCAATTATTCTAGGAGTATTTTGTGTATTCCTTCAGAGTTTCTACACAGACAAACATGTCACATACAAATACAAATTTATCTTTCCCTTTACAATTTTTGTGTCTTTTATTTCTTGCTCTTGCTTTTGTTTCAGTGACTACAACCTCCAGTAACATGTTGCATAAGTCGTTAGATGAGACATTCTGCCTTGTTTTCCATCTTTATAGAACAGCATGCAGTCATTCATAATTAAGTATGACGCTAGTTGTAAGTTTTTGTACAAGCCTTTAAAACAATTGAAATAATTCTTTATTCCTACCTTGATGAGTTTTTATCATGAATACATCTTAGATTTTTATCAAATATTTTCTGTTATCAAACAATTTTTATGTTGATATGGTTAATTGATTTATTTTTAAAGTTTTTTTTTGTTGTTGAAAAGAGCAATTGAAACTGAATACCATTAAAGGTTTTTATTTTTTATAAATCTTAGATTTTTTAAACAATGTATACACATTGTTGGACTGGTCTTCAAACCTTGAAAGGGATAGATGCAAGTTAACAGAGTATTTGTTTGAAAACATATTTAACTTCATAGTAAATGTGTCACTACTAACTTTCAAAAACAGTTTTATGTGGCATTCTAATCTGTAAATCTCTGGCAGAATTAGTATCATGAAGGACAGTAGCAGATGAATTACAAAAATTCTCCAGCCACAATTGCCACTTACTACAAACATTAATCAAATTATAAAAACTCATTATATGGTGACAATTTTCTTAAAATGTAAAGAATAATGTAAGATTACTAAGACACAGTTCTGTAATTCTAGCAGCACTAAGCAAAGAAACAAAGAAATGTATTTTTGCAGTAAGTTTGTGTTAGAGGACAGGTAAGTTGAAGCTGTCAAGGACTAGGGGAGAAAGGCAGGCAGTTGATTTTCCCCAAAGTAGTAGAACAGAGAAAACAGGAAACAAATGATACTTGGGCCTTTTTCAAACACAGAAAATACAAGAAATAAGAGCCACAAAGTGGTGGATGGTGTTATGTAAGATTCTCAAATCCTGTCCCACATTTATAGCTTTTAGTTATTCCCTATTTGATATTAGTAGTTAGTGATAAAGCATTTACACTAAACAAAACTTATTTTCAGTGGTGTAGGAGGAAGGAAACTAGATCAACAGGATGGAAAAATACACTCAAACATTTGCAACTGCAATTAGAAAATTAGAAATTAATAAAAAGTCAGTCTAGGGCCCAGAATGTGATCTTGGAAATTATTTAAATGATAAGTGGCCCATAAAGGGTTTGCAATCATTTACAACTTACTAATCTAGATATTTTTATGGTTTTATGTAATAGCATCATTACAAATGTATCACTGAGATTGCAAATGTTAAAGATTATTTTAAGAATTGCCAATTTTTGTTGCGATGTACTAAATATAGAACAGCTAGTGAAAAACAATTATATAACAGATGCATATATTCTCAATTCTACAGGAAGAAAAATATCACAGTGAAAGTTCATTAAAAATATCAGAAAAACTTAAAAATAATAATTTGGTATAAATGTAAAGCTTAAAATGTGTAAATGAATCCTCATATTTAAAATGGTAACATGGAAAAATTGGATCTAATATTCCCACTTGTATGCATAATGTTGTTTCCCAAAGCATTTCAACAAAAAGAGGAACAGAGAAAATCTGAAAATATATTTGGATGGAGTCTATTATTTTTAGTTGTGTGATTTTATCACAGGTTGTGAAACATTCAGGTACATTTAAGATTGCCAGAGATATTCACATATATCAGAGGAATCATATATTTAAAATGGAAATAGTACACATGCAATAAATGCCTTTGTAGATTCAATACTCAGAGTCTTATTTTATTTTATTTTTCTTTAATACTTGCATTTTTTTTAAGATTTATTTTTATTTATTTATACAAGCACTGGGTACAGTCAGAAGCGCCGGAGGGTGAGAGAATTCACCAGAGCCAGAGCAGGGAGCAGAGCAGGCAGGAAGTACACTGCTGAGGGGAGCAGCGGGCGGCAGGAGAGGTCTGCGCGCCATGTGGGGCATGGCCTGGGATCGAACTGGCGCTGCAGAGGCTTCCGGCAGCTTCGCAACCCAGCGCTCAACCGCTGTGCCACCGGGGAGGCCCTCGGAGTCTTATTTTAGAAAAGGCAAAAGTTAATACAGGAGCAATATGCTCAAGATAAAGACAAGCATAAAATTACAAACTTTTAGTTTTTAAATTTTGAACATAAAATAATTGAATAATTAAAAATGACTCAAAGTTTCTTTCCAATGTTTTTTGAAGAGTGAAAAAAAAAACATACATTAAACATTTAATTATAAATTTTAAATTTAACAAATATTGAATATGTACTCCTATGCTTTATATTGACAATATAAATATTTTCTAATATTTAAAAATTTTATTTGGAGGACTTCAATTATGACCACATTAGGGTAGTACGATTCTTCCTAAGTCATCCTTCTTACAATGAAAAATCCTAGGTATAAAAGCCCAAACAAGCAGAGTAAAACTCTTAAAGGTAAACAAAAGAAGGCAGGCTGCCTAATGACTTCAGGTCAGGACTTGACCAAAATTATCACATGAATTCTCTGGGTTTTGTTCTTGCCTTCCATATATCCTAGGAGACTTCAACAACCAACAATAGGCACAGACAGAAAAACTCCAAGAGAGGCCTGCTTCTCCTAATCAGTGCCTAGGGCAGAGGGTAGTCCAGCAAGACAGAAAACCTTTGGGCAATTTCAACCCTCTTTAACCGTAAACACAAATGGAAAAACTGCCTTCACTTGAGAATTCAGTAGGGAGGAATGGGAAGCAGGTTTTGTATAAGGATTGGGGGCCAAAAATCTGCCATCTCAAAATACGTCCTTTTTGGAAAAAACTTGATTTGAAGAAGGGGCTTTGAAGGCTGGGTGGAGATTGCTTTTTATATTTATATGTAACTTCTCCCTCTGAGGGCCTCTCCCAGAAGGCCTAATTTTTTCATCTCTTCTGTGGAGTAAGCAGAACTTAAATCTTCCTATCTTTGTCTACTATGCTTTCCAAGTAACCTCCCTCCCTCACACACACACACACACACACACACACACACACACACACGCACTTGCTTGTGTAGGCTGTTATTTATGGCATCTAGCCAAATCAGTCATGCTGATTTTCTCCCGTGTATACAGGAGGTATACATGTTATCATTAAACTTCTTTTTTTTTTTTTGCTTTTTCTCTTATCAATCTATATGATGCCTATTTGCTTATTTCCCAGCCCAGAGGAACAGAGAGGAGTATGGGATAGTTTCCTTTGTGCCAGGATGCTAGCTATACTTCCCCTCTGGGAAAGTGAGAAGTTGCAATCTGATTTCCTCATTTGGTTGGTGTTGATATTCCGTATCCTGTCCAGCAGAAGCAAGAAATATTCTGATTCCCCTATCATGTATTCCCCTACCAGGCCCAAGGTGAGATGAGCTTTTATCACCAAAGGGTAAGAATTAAACATAATGAGGTAGTCTGAGATGATGGGGCTAATTACTAACATACTTCACTTCTCCTTCTGCACAGGTAGGAATAAGCAGAGAGACCACTTAAATATTTTCAATAGATTTTGTCAACAGAACTAGAGCAATCAATTGGTGAAAGTATAGAACAAATAGAGCAATTGAAAATTCATAGATAAAAAAATAGAAAAAATTGAACCTCAATATAAACATTATACCTTAAATCAAAAGTTATCAGCAATTTAAGGTAAAATGTGAAATTATAAACCTTTTCAAAAATAAAATTATGAAAAATGTTCAGAATCTAGGACAAGACCAAGCTTTTAAATGACACCAAAAGCAATATCCATAAAAGGAAGAAATGATGTATGACCTTATCCAAAGTCAAAATTTTGCTCTGAAAAACATTCTCTGAAAAGAGATAAAAAAGGCAAACCACAAACAGCAAAAATATTTGCAAACCACACATTGGACAAAGCACAAGTGTTAGAATATAAAGAGCTTTCAAATTCCAAAAATGAGAAAGCCAAAGAAACCAATTAGGTTAGCAAAAGATAGGCATAGTATTAATGAAAAGGATAAAGATACAGGCAAGTAAACACATGAAAATATATTCAATGTCATTAGATATTTAAAAAATGTGATATCACTACACAGTTAAAAGAGTGAAAAAAAACCAGTGAAAATGGCAAATTCTAGTATGGGTATTGAAAAGTTAACTGAATTGATTGCTGGTGGGAATAAAAGTGATATAGACACTTTTGAATAACACTTTGGTGATTTCTTAATAGAAAATAGATGTAATAAGAAAACTTAATAAGATACATTATAATAATACTAGATCTGTATACTTAAAGGACTGATGCTGTCTTTAGGGAGAGTCAGAACTGAGTTGAATTCAGGTAATTCCAGAACCTTGCTGTAGTTAGCCAAGTATTGCTTTTTCATTTTTTAAAGATTTATTTATTTATGCATACAAGAACTGGGGTACAGGCCAGAGGTGCAAGGGGTGAGAGGATTCACCAGAGACAGAGTAGGGAACAGAACAGACAGATTGACTGAAATACACTGCCGAGGGGAGCAGCAGGCAAGACAGGAGAGGTCTGCTGTGCCATGTGGGTAACTCCCTGGCCAGGGGTCAAACTTGAGCTGCAGTGGCTGCAGATAGCTTCACAAGTTGTGTCTTAACCGCTTGCACCACCAGGGAGGCCCCCAGCAAAATATTGCTTATTGTTGTGGACATCCTCCCTCTATATACACATTTTGAAACAGAGTATAAGGACTCAAATAAAGAACAAATTATTTTTCACTGATAGAGTGAGCCATCACTAGAGCCTGGAGTTACTATTTATCAGCATTCTTTGGTTTCCAACATTAGGCAGTGTGCACACTCACACACACACTTTGGGTGTTCATGTGTAAATTATAGTATACAGAAGTTGATTATCTGAACTCAGTTCTTGAGGTTATTAGTAATTGATTTTTATTTCATATTGTGTGTGTTTTCTATACTACTTATAAGTTCAGTTGGGAGGTACCATGCTACTTTCCTCAGGAATGAAAACACCAAGAAAATTATCTACAACTAAATTAACTTTTAATTGAAAATTGAAGAGCAATGTAGAAGGTAATAATTGCCAGAAAAAAATTGGAATCCTATTTTTACTACATTTGTGTTCTGGAAAAAAATGACTCACTTTGAATAGCTAGTAAAACTGTAAATAAAAAGCATAATATCCAGACAGAGCAGTTACCAGATAGAGATTGCATCTCTGCACACAGCTTCATAGTGTTAAAATGCTCATTCTCTTCAGTAGGAGAATAAGAAGATTTGTTTGCCATATTAAATGTGAAGACTACATACTCTTACCCTTGTAAAAATAGGTCAGGCTTCAAAAGAGACATTTTTATACTTAAAGTTACAAAACAAACAATTCTCATGGGCATTACTTTGTTTACTTAGTTTTAGCTGCATTTACTACATGTGAAATTTGAAAGATTTATGGGACTAGCCAGAGGCACAAGTCATAATAGCTAATGCAAGTCTGTCCTACAGAAGCTGCTTTTCAATTGGGTGTAAGGTTAAAGTAAAGCAAACAAAAAAATATGTACTAGGTAACATGTGAGCATTACAGGACTTTAACAAAAGTTCTGTTTTACCACACTGTACCCTTTCAGATCTTTGCCCTGACAGCGTGATGGCAAATCGAGCCTGCATCAATTCATTTATTGACTCTATACACAGTTATAGCAGTTTGGACAATTCTTTCTTGATTCATCAAAAGGTAAAATTAATAGACATTGATTTACCACTGACCTTTCTGGTTTAATCAGTGAGATGCAGTCTACCCAGCACCATCAACAAAAAAAGTGTTGAGAACATAAGTACTCCATGCATATTTAATGTATATTTTATAAATGATAAGTATAAATTGTACTAATATCTTCTTTTTCCATAGCTTATCTATGCAGTTAACACAAATACATGCATTAAATCTATTTATGGAGCAAAATGTCAGTGTATTGGTGTGTGCCAGAGAACATGATGGTGTGTAAAAACATAATGGAAAGTACTTACATCTTCGTGAATTGTTTTGCCAACAAAAATGCTCATTCTCTCTAGTAGGAGAATGTGAAGATTTGTTTGCCATATTAAATGTGAAGACTACATACTAGTTCCCTTGCACTACATTTGCTCTGTGTTCTGACATTCCTACAGACCAGCTCTTTAAATGTCCCCACAGGGCAAATGTTTCCATAATTAATGCAAGTATATAATCATCAGCCTGTTCAGGTTAGAGCAATGAATGCAAGTAAGTTTTCTAGGATTTTGAGATCGATGCAAAAATAGACAAAAGGGATGTGACATGGTAGCGTTAAGTCCAGGAAATGCTAACTCTCAACAGACTTGCCATCTGACCATATCAGGCATAGTTTTCCACTCTCAGATATCCACCAGCCTCTCCAGAGATTTAGTAACTTCATCTGAAAAGTGAAATTATTGCACCGGTTGATTTCTGGACTCCTGTCTCAGCTATAAAACTATTCTGAAGCTATTGGTGTAAATATGACTTTTAAAGAGTCTTTCTGTGGAGACCTTTGACAATAACATAGACTATGTAACCTTTCCTAGAAAAAGGAGAGTTAAAAAATGCCTGAATTCCAGGGCTCTTTTTAGATCAAAATTCTTGTTATTCTAGTTTCAAGGGATGAACAGTGATGTTTACTTCAAGTTCTGTGTGCTACCATTCATATTCAAAAGCAATTACAATAAAAGCTAAGACTTGTTTTTCCTTGTTAATGGACTGGGATAAAGATCTGAACAAAATGTCTAATCTCTGACAAATTATAAAAGTCACATTTTAACTTTTTAAATCATGCCTTTCCAATTCTGTAAGTATACCAAGTAGAAACAAATATACCTTTAACTTTTTCGTAACCTTGGTAATTTCCTTTTTATGGGACATAGGTTCAAAGCCCTTGGCAAGCAGCAACATCAACCTTGAATTTAATAACATTGTTTGTATTGATTATATTTATTCTTGCAGTTACCTTTAATGGAAAGCGATACTTTATTCACAATAGTGATAGATATTTTTCTTCTGAAATGGATTTAAGCAAAAGAGAAAGTGAATTGAATTTAAACATTAACCTGCTAGAAGTACAGATCATATGTGGATAAAATAAAAATAGTAAAAGTGATAATTAGATGTCTGAAGATTAGAAAAACATAGCTCTGAAAGTGAATGTGACTTATCAGGTCTCCTGACCATATCTGATCTCTGAGATAATTACAATAACCAGTTGGTTTCCAATATTCTTTTTCCGGCTGTAGAAAAATCTATTTCCCAGTGAGCCAACTATGTAGCTGGTTTTATGTTAGATTTTGAGTTGACTGTTTAATGGTGCTTTTCATCTTTGGCTCAATTGAAAAGCAGAAACATTTGACCTCACCAGGTTTGTAAATGAGCAAGTCACTTCAAGCTCTGTCCTCCATTACCTCCCAAAGTATCTCTTTTATTGAAACAATATGAGGAAAAGTGTGTATTTCCCTGTAGGTACTCTTTTCTACTAGGGATAGAAATGTAAATTTTTATGATCATTTTGGGGGGATAGCAATTATAAAATACCTACTTATGTTTTAAACCAACATAATTTTTGGCTCAAAATTCTATTTCTGGGTAAAACAATCTAAAAACTATTATAGGTGAGCTGTGATATAGACATAAGAGTATTTGTTGAAATATTATTTGTATAGTAATAATTAGAGATTAACTCACTTCCATTGTCAAATGTTTCCTACTCCTGATTTCCGGGATAGCTCCTTCATTCTTTGGTTTTCCTCCTACCTCTTTTAGGTACTCCTTTCTGACCTTTCTGGTCTCTTCATCACTAAAAACCCTTAAGGGTGAAATGTGTCAGCACAAATTTCTTTCAACTTTTTCTTCATTACTATTTATTTCACAGTATATCAGGCAGTCTTATGACTTTAAATAGCTTTTAAGCATTAATGATTCACCTCTTTCTCACTCTTACTCAGTCCTTTCCTCTAAAATCAAGGTTTATATGTTTAAGTCATTACTCTGTATGCCAATTTGCATATCTAATATACATCTCAAACTTAATTTGCTCCAAACTGAGCTCCTGATTTTGTCTTCCTCCAATCTCCCTAGCTTAGTAACTGCATTTCACCAAGATAAAGTGTCCTATTTTATTAGATTTTTTTCTGTCACCCATGCCACATTAAATCTGTGAGACTGTCCTATTTGCCCTGTGTTCAAATTATTCGACAACAAAACAAAGGGTATTTCAGTACCATCATACATAAATTGAAGTGTTCAAAGCTTTCCCCTAGAGATCAGGAATAAAATAAGGTTTCCTATTATCACCAAGTCCATTCTTAGCTAGATCATTAAGGCAAGAATAAAAAATAAGAAAAAAAAGATTGCAAATTATGTTTTTGTTCATATAGAAACTCCAAAATAAACTGCTAATGAATTAGTAGAATTTATGAGGAAATTTATCTAGTTAGCTGATTCCAAACTCCATTGTATTTCTATCTAGCAGGAACAAAGTTAGAAAATATATACTATTTATATCAAAAAATAAAAATAAATGTAAGAATAAATCTAACAAAAGAGGTATATGTTTTATAGATAACTGTAAAAACCTACTAGATACAGTAAGAATATTCAAATATTCAATGTTATAAGATGCCATATCTTTCCATTACACCGTATAAATGATTTGAAACACCATATGATGTTTCAATTGATATGTGAGCCTAACTGGTCACAGGGTACCCAGAATACACATTTCTCCTGGATTTATCTACAAATATGATTCCAGATGAGATTAGCATCTGGATCAGTGGACTCAGTAAAGCAGATTGTCTAATTTGAGTGGACCTTACTGGAAGAAAAGGTGGAGAAACTCTCCCCTTTTTTCATGCTTCATTGTTTGAGCTGAGACGTTGTATTTTATTGCCTGCCCCTTGACTAGGGTGTTCACCAATGCAGACACTCAAACCTCTAGTTCTCAGGTCTCAGACTTGGACACAATTACACCACTGATTTCCTGAAGTCTCCAGTTTGTAGATGACAAATTATGGATTTTTCAATCTCCATGATCTAATGAGTCAATTTCTCATCCTACGTCTCCTTTTTATCCTTCAGCCTATTATAAGAGTATAAAATATAGTTCTGGCATACATGGATACCCTTACACATGTGCATAAGGATCCACATATAAAAATAAAAATGTTGACAGCAACATTGATAGAATAAATAAACCCTGAAAATAACCCAAGTGAACTTAATTTACTGAATGGATGGATGAATGCTGGTAACATGTTCATAAACCTGTATATAACATGGAACAAAATTTATGGCTGGAAAATAGTAGCATGAGAAACAAATATAGTAACACATTCAATACAAAATTCTTACCAAGAATAAGTTAAATTACTCATGATGATTGTATTAGTACTTTGTTGCCACTGTATCAAATTACCACAAGATTGGTGGTTTAAAACAATATGACTTTATTATCTTACAGTTTTTGAGATCATAAATCTGAAATCAGTTTCACTAAGTTAAAATCCATATGTCAGTGTACCTATGTTCCTTGACTGTTCTAGCTTCTAGAAGCCAACAACATCCTTGGTTCATGGTCCCTTCTTGCATTTTTCAAAGCTAGAAGCATTGCATTTTGAAATCTCTCTCTGCTTCCATGTCACATTGCTTTCTGCCTTTCTGATCTACTGACTCCTATCAGATCCTCTATGATAACATTGGGTCTATCTGCATGATCCAAGATTGTCTTCCTATCTCAAGATCATAATGACTTTCACAAGTCCCTTTTGCCATATAAAATAATATATTCACACGTTTCAAGAATTATAATGTAGACCTTTCGGATGGGTAGGAAAGAAGGTGGTATTTTTATTGGCTCCAAAAGCACTGAAATTTTCCTATAGAAAAAGAAAATTAACCAAAGCACTTGATCAATGTCTATGTGAAAATAGCGAGAAAGAAAATATTTATGTTCAAAAACTTGCATTTCATCATCACTAACAAATATTAATTAGCACCTCAGCCTTAGAGAATAAAGGCACTAACTATAGGCTCATGTCAGCTACCAGTGTCTTTTGTGTAAGTGATAATCCTTTCAAATATTACTTCTAAAAATGTGATGTATGGAATCCTTTTTCAATTTACAAATATTTTAATGACTTTTTATGCCTCCACATTCAACTCTACCCAGTAAGTTTTCTTCATGACCTCAATACCCAATTAATTTATGAAAAAATAATTTTAAGAAATATTTCTTCCCAATGTTATATGCAAAAATCAAAATATATTCATGGATTTTCTTATTATAAACCTCCCATGGCCATTTGCCCATTGGTCACTTATTTCATCATTATATTCCATAAACAGTTATTGAATATTTACTATATACCAGGAATTAGGGTAGAACATTGAAATACATCATGTAAAAGGCAACCTATGTATTCATAATTTTTTTAAAGATTTATTTATTTATGCATACAAGAACTGGGCAGGCCAGAGGTATGAGGTGTGGGGGTGAGAAGATTCACCAGAGACAGAGTGGGGAGCAGAACAGGCAGACTGACTGAAATACACTGCTGAGGGGAGCAGTGGGTGAGTCAGGAGAGGCCCTGCTGTGCCATGTGGGTTTGCTCCCCGGCCAGGGATTGAACTCATGCTGCAGTGGCTGCAAATAGCTTCATAGGTTGCATCTTAACCTCTTGTGCCACCCATGAGGCCCGGTATTCATAATTTTTCATTTGAATAGCATAAGGAATAAGGGGGGAAGATACAAACAAGCAAAAAAGAGACAAATGTATTATGCTAAGTATTTTGAGATACAAAGATATGCGGCCATTCTAATAAAAACAGAAACCCTTTATTCCTCCTGGATCATTGAATAAACTAAGGCTTCAAGGAGAAGGTAACACTTCAAGATGATTCCTCAATGTAAGGACAAGAATAGGTGGGTATGCAAAGCCAAGGAAAAGACATTCCTAACAGAAAGAACAGCATGTGCTAAGCCAGTGTTCTCAGCTGGAAGCAATTTTTTTCCCCAGGGAATATTTACCAACATCTGGAGACTCTTCTGACTATCACAACAGGGGTTAGAGGAAGAAAGCTACTGACACCTCATTTGTTGAGTCCAGGATACTGGTAAACCTCCTAAATGAATAGAATAGCTCCCTACAGCAAATAATTGCTCAGCTTAGAATGCCAATTGTGCCAAATATCAGAAACCCTATCTTAAGCTAATAGGGAGTCATTCAGCATGTTATGTTCTGAAATCACAAGCAGCCCTTGTTTATGGTTGTTATTTATTAAGACTGCATTGTATATTTTATAGTTTAAGCCTAAGAACAAATTTGAGATGAAGATGAAGGTGAAGAAATAAATGGTGTGCACTAGGGAGAGGTTTTATAGGAAAGGTTAGTATTAATTATAAAAACTTTTATTTGGGTGCCTCCCTGGTGGCACAAGGTGTTAAGTCTCAGCACTGTGAAGCTATCAGCAACCATTGTAGCATGAGAGCTAACCTGCCTGGGAGCTAACCCACATGGGGCAGCAGACCTCTCCTGTCTTGCCCACTGCTCCCCTCAGCAGTGTATTTCAGTCAATCTGCCTATTCTGCTCCACACACTATCTGTGGTGAATCCTCTCACCACCCCCACCCTCACCCCCTGCACCTCTGGCTTACACCCCAGCTCTTGTATGCATAAAAAAATAAAACTTTTATTTGAATTGTAGTTAAATGGTGAAATATTATCACTGAGGAAAAGCCTCCAAAACAATTTAAGCACTGAGTCTAATAGAAACAGGTGTAGAGTATACACCCCTCAAGATTTCAATATAGAGATTATATTTAGAAAAATATAATTTCTTCATTTACCACTATGGAAAGTTGTCTGGGTTGATGATTTCATTCTAAAATTAAGCATCTAGATTCTTCCATTATGAATATGCATTCTATGTTTTGACCCAATGTTTTGGAGATTATTTTTCTTCAATGTCTCCCATTTCTTTTAGCATCGTTCAAATAATATCCACATATATCTTAAAAGCTCCTATAAAGCTTTCCATACACCAAAAGAGAGTTACATAATTTGGCATCCCTGTTTTGTGTGTGGTTATCTTTTTAGGGACTCAAAGGATAAAATGTTCAATTATCTGAGTATGTTCAAAAACTACCATTTGCAATACCAGAAACATATTGTATACTTTTAAATGTTTTTAATGCTGTGTAAGTCTCAAAGCCAAGTCAAGCTTGAAATATAACTGAGACTTCATTACACAGTCGGCACCCAAAAACTCTCAGAATTGTATGGGTGTTCGAATATTGTTTTTTAAAAAAATATAGAGAAACTCTATTTTAGTGCACATTCCCCTTGGAGAAGTAAGTTGTCAATTATGCCGAATAGTGACTTGGTTTTCAATGTGTGGAAAACATACGGGACTGACCTCAGACTCCTTGAAGCAATGAGCTCAGCTGGCTCTAAACCCAGATCCTTAGGGTGTCAAGGCAGTTGTATTACCCTCTGCCTTAACTAGCCCCTGTGTGTTTGCTTCTATTGATGTCCCATATCGTGTTTTCTCAGAGAGAAGCCAGCAGTTACAGGTTAGTGTTACAGTTAGAACTCCAGAAAATGTCAGCTCAATTTTAGCAACAGTGATCAAAAGTAAGTATCTCATATCACCAGGAGCCTAGATTTTGCACTAATTCAAAATAAGTAAAGAACATCATGTTCAAGGGAACTATTTTGTATAAGAGTTGACTTTTAAGTCTGATGAATTTGCAGTGAAAAAATATTCTGTTTGATCTCAGTTCAGTGGTCGTTACCTCCTATCTGAGAGAGTTAGTGGTGTAGTGATACTTTAGATTGGAATGTAAAACTGAGAAGGTACATAGTAAAAGTTGACTGAAAGCCTGGTTTCAGAAAAAGTCACATTCAGAAATTATCCAGTTCCAAACCCACAGGAATCAAGCTGCAGAAGAGAAGGGAGTCAAAATTTGACAATTGTGAAAATCACTTTTTTTGGAAATCACAATTCTGTTTCTTCAGTCATTAAGAGATCTACTCAGGCATCTGCTACTCAGCTTTCACCCTTTAATTCTTATTTTCTCCTGAAATTTTTCATAAGTCTATATAACCCTCTCCCTTTAAACAAGCCCTGCAGAGCTGCCAATCTCGTAGGCATCCATGCTAATCTGATGATGTGTGACTGACAGATAGAAGCCTGAACACTTAGTTTCTGTGGTTGGAGGTATATTATGCAGTTATCGACTTTCTTCCTCTGAGGTCAATATTAAAAAGTATTCAAAGAAGAAATGCTGTTCAAACAAATTCAATTTTGATCAAGAAGTAAAAATCAATACATCATGTCTACCTATATATTTATATATACACACATATGCACATCCACTGATATCAGCTTATATAGTAAAATTAAAAAAATAATTCTGGGGATAATAATAAATGATCACACAAATGTACATATCTTTTATGATTGAGTGGAAAAAGAGATGCATGGGTAATGCTGTTTGCAAATGTTTCCTGCTCACTTACTCATATTTTTTTAGTAGATTGTGGCAGGACCAATGTATAATTCCAAAAATTAAATCAAGATCTTCAAAAAGTTAGTAAGATTTAATGACTTATTTGTGATATCACAGTTTGTTTTTTATTAAACATTCCTGCCTTTACAATTGATGGTCTCTGTGACATTATTATTTACATACACTAAGATTTCAATCAATTGCTAATGTGTTTTGAAACGGCCATGTGAAACATCTATTGATTAGCAGTTATAAATATAAAATAGTCTTTGAATATTTATATAAGAATTGCTCAGACTGTCCCTTTTTTTTTTTTTAACCATTCCTTGTGTGTGTAGAAAAACTGGGATGTAGGCCAGAAATGCTGGAGGTAAGAGGATTCACCAGAGACAGAGCGGGGAGCAGAACAGGCAGCTACTGAAATATTCTGCTGAGAGGAGCAGTGGGGTGAGACAGGAGGGTTCTGCTGCTGCCAGATGTGGGTCACCTCCCTGGCCAGGGATGGGACTTAAGCCATACCAGTGATAGCACTGAGACAACCCATAGGCCACCAAGGAGGCCCCCAGACTCTCCCTTTTCAGACCAAATCTTTGTACTGGCATATCATAACACATTGAAAAGAGAAGTTCAATGTGTCTTTTCTGCCCCTGAATACCAGCAATCAAAACAATGCCTAGACACAAGGGGCTTGGAGATATTCCTGCCACGATTAATTTATTATAAAGAAGGGGAGAAAGGATCTAGTTTAACTTACAGTAGTTTACACCACATGATATGTAATAGAGGCAGATAGCAACAGTCAGAAAGGAGAGAATTCACCAGAGCCAGAGCGGGGAGCAGAGCAGGCAGAAGACCGAAGTACACTGCTTTAATCCTTACAGTAGTTTACACCACATGATATGTTTTTAAAATTAGCAATTAGCTAATCTATTATCTCTAGAAAGCTTTATCCTCTCAAGAATATTCATACAAATATATTTCCTTTAGCTCTACCTCATAGTCTATCAAACATTCCCAAAGAATATCACTTAAGTTCCAGGCAGTCCTGCTCCCATAAAAATCAGTAAGACTTAAAAGAATGCAGAAAGGGTTAAAGGCTGCAGAATACTGGGAGTTAGAGGACTTGGTAACTTCCACCTCTTCCATTGAATAGTTTAGTTTTCTTATCTGCACTGAGAGTGTTACAACAGATAATCTCTTGGCGTTTTTTTTTTTGGTCTAAACTTCCATGATTCTTGTCAGGATATCTGGAAAATTTACTGTGAAGCAAGTTCAACTTTAGATTGACAAAACCCTTCTCTTATACATTGGGGAGAAACCTTGCACTGTGTCTTATAGTGAAGATTTTGTAAGTTTTGCAAGAGTAGGATATTTTAATTGCAAGAAGTAAAATACTTGTCTCTGTCATACTTCCCTACCTGTCAGGAAGATTGCTAAAGTGAATATTATATATTAGTAATTTGGATTTCTTTAATTTTAAAAAGAGTCCAAAAATTCTATGAGCTTTGGTCTCCACAAAAACTGCATACATATTTACTTAACATGTCTATACTTTCCTTCTTTGGAAAACTGAAAATGTAAGAAGATATTAAAATAGTTTGAGCTATCATAATTTTAACAGTAGAAATTGAAATGAATAATTTCACACCAAAGATTCTTGTTATCTTTCTATAGTAGGAATATTAGTTGTTTCAGATTCTATGGACCAGTATTTGTAACCAAACAGCAATTATAATCTTAAATAGCAAAACAAGTATGGAGAATTGCCTCCCTTTGGTTGGTAGTCTGGGCCACTATAGCCAGGAAAATACAGTATCCATGGCAACTTGATGTTCAACTTGTAACTTTTGAACATTTTGCCTTCTTCTTTACATTGTTATGATTTATAATCACACTAACGACCTCCCAGTTAGGCATTTTCTGGCCATTAATGACAAGCTCCATTAAAGGCTCCTAGCTTCACCTGAGTTCACCAAAGCCTTCTATTGGTCATTAATGCCAAGAAAATATCCAGTTGGAAGGTCATTATTGCTTAAATAATAACTTGGAAAGTTATGCTAGGATAGCAATTAGGTTGGTTTTTAGACTACTTTAGAAAGTCTGTATAAACATCATTATCAGATAAAACAGCAATAATAAGGCAAGTCCAGGCCAGTGATGAAATTGAAGAAAAGGTAAAGATTTCTCTTCAGGTTGTTGGCCTTTTAAAAATAGCTTTGAGAATTTAAGAAGTGAGAGCTATATACAGTCTGGAATTATTAACTTGCTTACTCTTCCTCAGTCTCCAATTAAGATTCCACCTACTCTTCTAGGAACTGTCTGCCCCAGAATTCTCTCCTGCTGTGTTAATTACCCTGCAAAGTTAGGAGTATCATTGGCCTATTTATGTTAACTGCCCATGGTGACTTTATAAGTGTGGAGAAGAGAACCAAAATTTAGTGTGGATAGCTCTTGGGTTCTACTATGAACCATCCGTGGACCCATGTTTTTAGCATTTAAGTAACTTAAGACATTTTATGTCTCCTAAACAGGCATTGTAAATGCTAACACAAGGGCTGTCGTATGCATTTTGTACTTGCTGTTATTGACCTTATTTATCACTCATTAAAACTTCCATCTGATCCCCATGCTTTTCTTCCCAAATCATAAAATATTTATAAATTGCTCCCTTCTTAAAAACAAAAACCTGTATACCCTGCTTTCTTTATAGCAATTCCCTCTTATTTTTCCTTCAAAAGCAAACATGAATCTACCAATGTAACTATCATCTTCCCAGGGTTAACTTTTTCAGGACAGTTCACTGAAATCTGTCTACAACCCTCACCATTCTGGAATATCACTTCAACTAATGCTACCAGAGATAGCCCTGGGAAGCAAACTGGATTTACACTTTTCACTTCCTGCCTTATGTGATCTCTTGGAACCACTTTCAACAACTCCATATAGTTTCCAAAAATCTTTTTTTATCATATAGCTGTACTATATATTACAGTTCCGCTCCACTATAAAATTGTAATTCCAGGGCCTCCCCGGTGGCGCAGAGGTTGAGCGCTGGGTTGCAAAGCTGCCCGCAGCTTCTGCAGCACCAGTTCAATCCCCGGCTGCTCCCCAGCCACCAGCAAGGGTCCCACATGGCACGCAGACCTCTCCTGCCACCCGCTGCTCCCCTCAGCAGTGTACTTCGGTCCTTCTGCCTGCTCTGCTCCCCGCTCTGGCTCTGGTGAATTCTCTCACCCTCCCGCACTTCTGACTGTACCCAGTGCTTGTATAAATAAATAAATCTTTAAAAAAAAATTATAATTCCATTTTGCTCATGCTTTAAACACTATTAGCTATGGGAACCTGTCCATTTTCTCTCCTTTATTTACTCTTCCTAGGTGAGTAGACTAGTTTTTTGGGGTTAAAATACCACCTATATCTAATAATACACAATATGAGCTCTAATTGGTCTCCTATGATCTAGAACTCCATATTCCTCCACTTCTTGTTTATAATCAACTGGTTTTTCTCTATCACCTTAGTAACCAATGTCCTAAAATTGCTTTTAATGTAAATGCCCTACCTCCTTTCACCCAGTCACCAAAATTAGAAATGTGGAAATTATCCCCCATTTCTCCGTCTCAAACCTCTCAATTTAATCTCCAGATTGTATAAATTCTACCTTATTAATATTTCAAATATAGCCTTTACCTATTTCTCACTAGACAAGAGTTTTCACCTATGCATACCAAATTCATTCTCAAAAATAGTTATCATTTGAAAACAAATCTCTTCATGTTTATCTACTGTATAAATTTTTCAGTGACTGAATGTTTGCCCACATAATAAATTTTGAATTTCTTATTGTTTAAAGTATAAATCAAATATTACATATAAGTTTCATGAAAGCAAATTCCATGTCTTTCCATTCATTATTTTATATTCCAGTTTAGGTCTCACTGGACCTATAACAGGTATACCCTTGAATGAATAAAAGGTCCTCAAGTGAGCCCATGTTTATTTTACCCCACTAGATTACTTTTCTGTTTCTTCTCTTGACATGCTTCTAATTATGATCATTTTCCAACCATTTTGAACTCTTTCCTGAAATGCCACTCTGGGTAATACTTTTGGATTTTCCTCCTTGGCTTGGCTAGTCTTTCTATTGACCCTGGCTAATATTGATTCACCTTTTAAGGCTTATCTTAAATAATGCCTCTGAATATTAAGCATATATACATTAAGCTCAATACAGTAAATATGTCCAAACCCTAATCCCTAGAACATTATAATATCAGTGGCTATTTTACACTTTCAGTTACCCACCTGTTTTATCAATAACCACACTTAGAGCACTGTGAAATGAAGGATAGAAATGAAGGATAGACTATACTAGAGTCTTACTAGGCTGAAAATTGTCAGTAATATGCAGAATATGAAATAACTAAGAGAGAGAAAAGACAAGTTTAAAAACTAACTTTTGGTAGCTGACTCCAGAACTGAAGCTGGAAGTGGTGGAGGTTAGTGGGGGGAGAGCAAATTGGGAAGGAAGCACAGTGCTCTATGGTGTTGGAATATGGGTGAGTTGGTGGTGGATGCCGTATGGTGGTGATACATGATGGGGTACCCCAGTATTACCTCAGTTAAAAGTAAATAAATACATAAAAATTTAAAATAAAAACTCTGAACTTGTGTTAGATGGATTTTCTTACACTTTTTTTTTGGCCAAAAGGCCAAGAAGTGATAATGAACTTTTTAAAAGATAAAATAAACTCTGGCTTCACCACACATACGTGCACACAATGTATATGTGAATTGTGTTGTGAAGTAAATTGTATTTCTGTACAATGGATCATTATCAAAGGTTTTAAAAATTCATACTAAACTGAAATTTCTTTAAAATCAGGAACTGACCTATATAGCATTACTTACATCTTATATTCTAGCATAGAGAACTTTGTTAAGCATACATTAATTGCCAAAAGACATTATTGAAATGACCATCTCTCAGAAATTATGACTTCCAGACCTCTGAGTAATGTCTGGCATAGGACTAAAATACTTAATTTTATACCATTGTGTATGAGTTTTCATCTGTGGTAGGCAGAAAAATGTCACCCTAAGTATATCCACACACTAATCCCTGGAACCTATAACTATATTACCTTACATGGCTTAAGTGCAGAAGTGATTCTGTTAAGGATCTTGAGAGAAAAAGAGAAGATTATCCAAGTAACAACAATATATTGTTATAGGAAGAAGCAAGAGGGTCAAAGTCAGGGAAGAGCTTTGATGATGGCAGAGGTTGTAGTGAGCTACCCTGAAGATGGTGAAGGGGCACCAAGCTAAGGAATGCAGGTAGCACTAGAAATTAGAAGAGGTTATGAAATGGATTCCTTCCTAGAACTTTGAAAAGGAGCTATCCCTGCCTACACCTTGATTTTCTCCAGAACTGCAATCTCTCTAGAACTGTAAAACAAGAAATAATTTTGTATTGCCTTTAAGCCACTGTTTGTGGTAATTTTTACAGCAACAATAGGGAACTAATATGCCATCTCACCCAAAGGAATACCACACACACCTTGTATATTTCCATATGGTTTCAAAGTGCTAAGCTTAAAGTTCTGAAGGCCTAACCCCAGAACAACATTTTCTTTTCCTCAGAGAATCTGGCAATAGGACTTCTGACTGCTGCCCCTGGTTTCCTAGACCCTGTTATAATTCACATGTTCTATATTCCCAAAGAACTGGTAAATCATCAAGAAGAGGGCAGGAAACTTATATCACTATTTATTCAATCACGTTGCACTTTCTCTTGAATGTCAATATATCAATTAGTATGTATTGATTGATTTTACTGGTTTGTTTTTGCCTCAGAAGACCTTCATATTCTCCTGGGCAATGTTTATAATCTTGGATATGACCAAACAAAATATGGAGTTTCAAATTTTGGAATTGTGGTTGTGTTATTTTGATAACATTTCTGTGAACATGTCTAATAATTACCACGTTTTGAATGCATGAATATATGATGCATGCTCGTTTTAGTAGTTGAATGTCTTGTTTTGTTTTATTATTTTTTCAAGCTGTCTTTGTAATCCCAGAGGCTCTCAGTTCTGATCTCTGTATAGAACATTATCTTTAATATAAAGAAGTATATTTATAAACTATCACTCATGTAGAAAAATAATACTGAAATGAATATCCATACATGGCAAGTGCCATACAGCTGGAAAAATCCCAGTCTATAGTTCAGAATATTAACTGGTATTTCTTCAACCACATGTTATGCAGGTTGCTATTGTGTAGGTAAGATATAAATTATATACTTTGTTTTTATTACAAGCTTTATTAACATAGGCTTCCATGGGCACCAAATATCATACAAATTTTCTTTCTTTATAATCTGTTGTTTTATGTTTATTTTTGTTTTCCCCCCAATATCCAAGAAACCATCATTTTGTCTGAATATCTGTAATCTATCTTGTTAGGTGGGCCATTACTGGGTTCCTATCTTAAGGCTGAAAAATGTTAATGAAATTCAAACCATACCCTCAACCTTAAGAGAAGAAAGCTTTTACTCAAATCCGCTATCTTTCCACCACACTTAATAGAGTTTTTTCAAGGGGGAGATCTGGAAATGTGCAATTTTGAATGATGGAGTTATATTGAGTTGCAATTCATAATGAGGTGCAGTTTAGTGTTATAAGTCTATATTCTTAACATGTTCTTGTGATTTTTTTTAAAGATTTATTTATTTATTTATACAAGCACTGGGTACAGTCAGAAGCACGGGAGGGTGAGAGAATTCACCAGAGCCTGAGCGGGGAACAGAGCAGGCAGACCTACAAAATACACTGCTGAGGGGAGCAGCGGGGGGCAGGAGAGGTCTGCGTGCCATGTGGGACCCTCGCTGCAGCCAGGGACCAAACCAGCGCTGCAGGGGCTGCTGGCAGCTTGGCAGCAGTGTATTTCAGTCAGTCCAGAGCTCAACTGCTGCACCACCAGGGGAGGCCCTGTTCTTGTGATTCTTGAAAGCCTAACAAAGTCCATATATGAGTGTGTAGATTGGGAACATCTGATTGATCTTTCTAGTAACATAGATTTGAATCCTTGCTGTAAAAAGAATATCAAGCATAAAATAATATTTACTGAAATAAAAGCTTAGTTGACCTTTTGACTTCATTTTAAAGCTGTGTGAGCCCTCTGATTGCTCTGCTAGCTTTTCTGGCATGGGTTATATCAATATATTATCCCAGTATTGTTTGTTGTACTATGCTGTCTGTATTTACTGCTATGTTATTTTTGACATTAATGTATCACATAGAATATAAGTAGGAAAGAACATTTCATTTTTGCAAATGCATTGTAACTTGTAAGCCTCTATGAATTATGTATCAGACTGCCTGTCACTTTATTAGGATTTGTAGATGCAGAGAACAAATGCTTCATTAATTTTAAAAACTGCTTCTTTCTCCTATTATCTACAATATGTTTTTAACATAAAAGGCAGTGACAATAACATCAAATCAGGAACAATTAAACAAAACAAAACTCTTACAAAGGGCGTATCCCAGTTTTATGTGAATGCTGAACTTATATTTAGGGTCCTATATGTTTAAGCCAGTAACTAAGTAGACATCATTCCTACAATTTGTAGATATTCTCCATTGGTCCTGTTTTGCTCATGTAAAGTGAAAATACTGGATTAACTCTACATGACATCACATGATATATTGAAAAGCATAAGACTTTGTTTTGGTTTGCTTTTTAACATTTTTCTAATATACATTGGTTGCGTGAACTTAAATGACTATTTTTTTTGCTTTTTTGGGAATAAATTTCCTCATCTGGGGCCTCCCTGGTGGCACAAGGGGTTAAGCACAGCACTGTGAAGCTATCCACACCCTCTGCTGCAGCACAAGTTCAATCCCTAGCCAGGGAGGTGACCCACATGGCGCAGTAGAACTCTCCTGTCTTGCCCACTGCTCCCCTCAGCAGTGTATTTCAGTCAATCCACCTGTTCTGTTCCCCACTCTCTCTCTGGTGAATCCTTTCAACCCCCCCCCACACACACACACCTCTGGTCTGTACCCCAGTTCTTGTATGCATAAATAAACAAATCTTTAAAAAAATAAATTTCCTCATCTGTAAAATGTGCCTAATATGCATCTATCATTGAAGGAGATAAATAAAAATTAGGTATCTGATTACACCTCATATTTAATGGCTCTCCATTATTCACCATCAGATTTGCTCTTATAATACTTTCTAACTCATGCAATAATAATAAATACAGTAGTGGACATATAAAACAGTTGCTATTGCCAAGTCTGATGCTAAGCAATTTATATACATTAATTCATTTAATCCTTCTGACAATTCAATGAAGTATATACCCATTTTGGAAATGAGAATACTAGGAGCATTTATACATGTTAATTTCCCAAATTTACTCAATTTATAAGTGTTAAAGCTATGACTTGCATAGTGAAAATATAGATGCAAAATCCATGTTCTTAGTTACTATGCTCTGTGGACAACCATGAAAGGGTGCCACCAACCATATATTGTGAAAAACATTGTTTCTTATTTTTAATTATACACAATATATTTGAAAGAGAATTTGATTGAAAGAGACCTAGCTTTTGGATTTAGCTTGTCAATGATGAGTTGTAACATGTAACCATGCTGACCATTTATTAATCATAATGATATTTACCCTCTCAACTTCACAATTCTGTTTAAATAAAATGAGAGACATGATATGTAAAGTGGTTTTGTGAGATTTAAAGCAATATCTAAATTAATGGAAATTGTGTTTATGGTCAGAACATCAAAGTTATGTACTCATACAATAAGTAGATAAATAAATAGACCTCATTTCCTCCTAGATTGCTATAACCCTGTAAGTAACATTAATGTAAGCAAATAAATTTTACATAAGGGTGAGGGAAATGAACATATATTTTGTATCTAGCATTTGTGGAATTGTATTCGTGTCACCTTCTTTGATACTCTTAAGGATGTTGCCAGGTATATACTGCTGGTCTACAACCAATGATGTGTCAAAGTTAATTAACTAAGAAATGACAGATTCAGAATTTGCACTCAGCTGCCTACTCTTCACACAAACCATCTACGAGCAATCTGGAGGCAATATTAGAAGACTATGGTATCAAATTTAATTTGAGAAAATTTTTCAGAACAAATTTAAATAACATCTTGTCCCTTAAAGTGGGGTCAGTGATTTTTTTCTTAAAATATTTTTTAAAAGAGTTAGGTGTTCTTGTCTTACATCACAAATGATAATAAAACAATAAATTCCAGAGAGAAAATAATTTAAAGATATTCCTTAAGTTGATAGCATGCTTCCAACCAAGACATGAATGGAATTGGTTTCTCAGTCTTTCCCAAAATTTGTGACATTTTGTTTGACACTTACCTTTAAACTAAAAAAGGAATAGAGAACACATTAATAGATGAAATAAACAACAAAAGGATAATGTAAACTTAAAGAATAAAATCATAATATAAAGAATAATAAAAAAGGGTAATAAAAGTGTAAATATCAAAACAATTGATGCTGAGACCAAAAGAAGTTACATTTCTTTTAATTTTTTCAGAAACTTGAAATGCTTTTAGACTCTAAAATTGCCTGATTATCTAAGATATATGGATAGGAGCAAGTTATTAAGTATCAGGGCAAGTTGTAACAACTCATATGCCCTTTCCCCCTTGTTGTTAAGAAATTTTGATGACCTTATGAAAATCATCTGATTCAGATAGCGGATCAGTGAATTTCTTGCCCAGACACTTGTAGTTCAAAGATTATTCTAGGATAATGCCTGCACATGGGATAAGAAAATGTGACATGAAAGAACCACCATTTCTTTGAAATGTGTTGAATACAGTCTCTGTCTTAACTAATTGTTGCCTCTTATTTGATTTTTGATAAAGTTTTACAAATTAGCAGAAAATATCAAACTACATTTCAGATCCAATTTTTAGTTCAAGGGGCTGCCTAGCAATGAGGACAACCTACTAAGTATAATTTATAATGTGGGCCTCCCTGGTGGCGCAAGGAGTTAAGACGCAATCTATGAAGCTGTCTGCAGCCACTGCAACACAAGTTCAATCCCCAGCCAGACAGGGAGCTACCCACATGGCACAACAGACTTCTCCTGCCTCGCCTGATTCTCCCCTCAGCAGTGTATTTCAATCAGTCTGCCTGTTATGTACCCCACTCTGTCTCTGGTGAGTCCTCTCACTCCCCAGAACTCTGGTCTATACCCCAGTTCTTATATGTATACATAAACAAACCTTTAAAAAATTATAATGTAAAAGAGCTAATCAAGGAACATCCAATCAACTCAAAGACAAAAATAATTTTAAATTCAAAATTACAAGAGAACATGACACATTGATGAGCAAAAACTGACCTGTTGGACACACATGTACACATAGCTCTGAGTAACCTTAGGTCATGGGGCTTTGACCCCTAGACTAATTTGACAACCTATTTGGTTATGAACTCTATTTAACACTAGCAGGTTGAAACACATTGATATCATTGATATTTGACAAATTTGAACCTGTAAAAATACTTCCACACTCCAAATACTAGATAGAGTTAAGTCTGCATACTGAACATACCTTGATTCAGTATGAGGCGAAAAGGTGAGGCGA
This sequence comes from Talpa occidentalis, assembly GCF_014898055.3. NCBI lineage: Eukaryota > Metazoa > Chordata > Mammalia > Eulipotyphla > Talpidae > Talpa > Talpa occidentalis. Next base: position 30,162,422 of record NW_023605083.1, read on the forward strand.
AAATACTCACACCTATTTAAAATAGAAAAGAAATTGCTTCTGTGGATTAAAAGAAGACATGGTATGATCCAAAAAGAAAAAGAAAAAAAAAGTGAAACACTATTTTTCCCTATTGTAGTAAAGACACAATTCAATTTTGTAATTCTTTGTATACCAATAAAACTAAACATCACGACGCTTGAAATACTCTTGCTGAGGTTTCACTGAGACTTTGCCAACCACTTCATGTTTTTAAGATGGAATGTTTAGTTATCATGGTCTATTTAAAACATTTAAATTGATTTAAAACTTTCCAAAATGGGTACATTTTGACTTCATTTTACATAGCTTACTGATAAGAACTAGAAAAGAAAACAATTGTTTCATAGTAGCAATGAGTGACCAGGAGTAACCACCTACAAAACTACACATTTGCTTGAGGAAATGTGCCTTGGGGAGATACTACCAAATATCTTATCCCATTGCAGGACGAAGGACAAAGGATTTTCTTTCTTTAGACTTCTTGTCCTACTTAAAAAATGTCATTGAAGAGACTAGTTGCCAAATTGCAGGACCCCACAGGGAAGTTACACCAGTTAACCAAAATGTTTCTTAACTCTCGGAATGACTTTCAGTTTTAAACCTCTAAAAGAATGCTAAAACATGGTTTGTGAAAAACGTGAGAAATGTTATACAAGGCAAAACATGTTACTTTGATTATCACAGACATAATAAATTAGTTAATTTGTACTTTGAAAGCTTCTCATGGCACATTCTGCATTGATTACTTAGAATTGTAACCATCTTTGCATATCAGCTTTGGAAGCTCTAGGGCTGGTGCATTTGTTTAGATTAGGTCTGTCTTCAGTAGATAAGTCTCTTAGGTAAATTGAAGCACAAGGGGGGAAAATGTAGTGCTTTTAATGATCAGAAAGTAGGCAATATCTCTTGCCCAATTAATTAATGCTTTTCTTTAAGTTTCTTATTTAAGATTTGTCTTATGTTCTCACTTGTATGGATTTCAATGAGCAGCTGCAAGATGCTTTCTCCAGTTGTGTTCAGAAAGAAATAATTCTGCAGGGAAGGTGCTAACTTTTGTTAAAAAAAAAAAAATGCCAGGTAAACATTTATGTCTGAGATAAAATTGTAGTGATTAAGACCAAGTCTTAGGGTGATTAGACTTAGACTGCAATCTCCCAATTTTACTTACTAATTGTTCAAACTCTCTAGATGATTCAATCCCTTGAATTCACAGAATTTTTATGCAGAAAAAGTGAGATTACAAATATAAAATTATTAGCATAGTACCTGGTCCCTAAAAATGTTGTTGTTATTTAAGATAATCAGGACAATCATCCTACCTCTTTAAGGACAAAGTAAACTCTTCGAGAGGGCAACAAAAAAGTTTTGAACAATTTTTAACAAAATTTATCACAAATGTGTGGTTTTAGACTGAAATGAAAGTTTTAAATCAGAAGAAACTTAGCTAGAAAATTTGTCCCCCACTATCTCATGGATAGAGAAAAAAATAGAAGTACAGCATTCAGTTCTGTTTTATTTTATTTGCATATCTAATCTATTTCCTGTGAAATCCGTGCCCTCTTTTCACATAAGAGGCTCTTGTGTCATTTATTCAGAAAATATCTAAAGGCATTTCTGCATGTTCACTTGACAATTCTATGTGCAATAAAAAAGTAGACCCAAATGTGATCTCAGTGCTTACAGTCTAGTGAGAGACTAAGACAGGCACAAGGCTCCTCATCCAAATTAAAGAATAAATTGAAGGAAGGGCTTTAACAGTAACACAAAAGAGGTGCCAATATCAGAAACCAACTTGAAACAACTCAAAGAACTAAGGCCTTCATGAGTAACTAGCAAGTACTGTGCTTTCATCTTACAAAAAGCAGTTTTGGATTTCTTTATCTTAATTTATTGAAATAACATTGATTTATAATATTTATATAAGTTTCAGGTGTACAACATTATGATGCAACGTCTGTGCACACTATGTCACAGTCATCACAAAACGTCTAGTTTCCATCCACCATCATACAGCTGATTCTCTTTATCCATTTCATCTACCCCAACCCCTTTGCACTTTGGTAACCACCAATCTCTTCTCTATATCAAGGAGTAGTTGTGTTGTTTTTTGATATGTTTTTTTGCTTTGTTTCTTTGTAGTCTCCACAAGAGAAATCATATTGTTTTTTGTCTTTATCTTTGCAATTTATTTCACTTAGCCTAATGCCCTCTAGGTCCATCTATGTTGCATATGGCAAGATTTCTTTTTTTTAATAGTTGGGTAATATTCCTTTGTATGCGCATGTGTGTATATGAAATATTCGTAGAATATATGTGGAATGTATAGACAAATATATGTGATATATAGAGAGACTATATATGGGTTGTATACAAAAATGTTGACTATATATATATATATATATATATATATATATATATTCATTCATCTATTGGTGGACACTTAGATTGCTTCCATGCCTTGGCTGTTGTACATGGTACTTCAATGAACAGAGAGGTGCATATATCTTTTTAAATTAGTGCTTTCATATTCTTTGGATAAATACTCAGAAGTGGAGTAGTTGGATCACATGGCTTTCTATTCTTACTGTTTTTGAAGAATCTCTGTACTGACATCCATAGTGACTCTACCAGTTTACAGTCTCACGAGTAGGTAGGAAGACTCTCTTTTCTCCACATTCTCACGAATGCTTGGTTCCTGTTTTTTTTTTTTTTTTTATAATAGCCATTCTCATAGATGTAAAATAATATGATTTACATTTACCTGATAGTAAATGATAACAATTATTTTTCATGTGTCTTTTGGCTATTTGTATGTGTTCATTTTTAATGGGATTGTGTGTGGGGGTTTTGTGGTTGTTTTATGAGTTCCTTATATATTTTATATATTAACCCCTGGTTAGATGTAAGATTTGCAAATATCTTCTCCGATTTAATTGGTTGACTTTGGGTCTTGATTATTCTTTTTCTCTCGCTGCCAAGATTTTTAATTTGATATTTTCCCATTTATTTATTTTTGCTTTTGTTTCTCTTGCCTTTAGGGTCAAATTCTCAAATACATCTCTAAGGCCAATGTCACTGAGGTTATTGTTTCTGGGCTTTTAATGTATTTTATGGTTTTGGATCTTACATTCAAGACTACTCCATTTTGAATTATTTTTCTGTATAGTGCAAAGTAGTGGTTTAGTTTCCTTGTTTTGCATGTCACTGTTCAGTTTTCCCAATAGTATTTGTTGAAGAGGCTTTGATTTCTACAGTGCACATTATTGTTTTCTTTATCATAATTAGTTGTCCATAAATGTTTGGGTGCATTCCTGGAACTCTTGATCTTTCTAGTGTCTGTTTTTGCTGCAATATCATGGTATTTTTGATGATAAAGCTTTGTGGTATAGTTTGAAATTAGGGAGCTTTCTTTCCTTTTTTCCTTCAGGATTTTGCTCTTTGGGATCTTTTGTGGACCTGTCCAAATTTTAGGATTTTTTGTTCTATTTGTGTAAAGAATAGAAATGTTTTCATTGCAGAGTGATATAAGATTGATATGTAGTTTTAACTTCCCATACAAAATGAAAATGTAGAGTCCCATGTTCAAAAGTTGTTAAGAATTTTGAGACAAAAACAGACGACCATTAAATCAAGCATGGGTCCTCTGAGCACAGAGTCCTATGCAAATGCATATGTCCCACACATGCAGAGCAGGCCCAGTGTTGAACAGAATTCAGAAATTAAGATAAACTTGATTAGCTAGGGTGAAAGGTGGAATGTGTTATTTCAAGTAAGGTAGTGTGTACATTTGGATCCTTCAGGAGGCAAGTGTTGGGGCAAAGTTAGATGTACAAGAGCTTACCGAGGGAGTAGAGAGAGAGCTAATGTCAGTGAAAGGTGAAGTAGGAGGAAGGAAGACTAGTCAGAATAATTATTCAGATTGTGAAGAAGATTTGACACCTGTGGAAGGAAAGAGAAGAAAAAGAAAAACTGAACATGATCCTCAGACTATTTGCGGTTGAGCACCACACTGTGAAGCTGTCCGCAGCCTCTGCAGGACGGGTTCAATCCCAGCCAGCCAGGGAGATACTCACATGGTGCAGCAGAACTCTCCTGTCTCTCCCACTGCTCCCCTCAGCAGTGTATTTCAGTCAGTCTGCCTGTTCTGCTCCCCACTCTGTCTCTGGTGAATCCTCTCACCCTCCTGCACATCTGGCCTGTATCCCAGTTCTTGTATAAATAAATAAATCTTTAAAAAAAGAAAGACTATAATTCCAAAAGACTATAATTTCTGATGAAATCTCAGCCAAACTGATGGAGAGCTCCAAATCATATCAACTGATAGACGGTTCCAAGTTGGTTGGAGTTCTATGATGTTTAGTCATTGGCTGGGAGCTTCCCGGGGAGAACATGGCATTGATTCTTAATGCTGGAGACTGAGTGTGCTATAGCTAGAAGCTGTCAGATAACTCCTCTTCTTGCAACTGAACAGCAAGTTCTGTCTTGAAAGCAGATCTGAGCAGCATACCTCTCTAGCTGTGGCAGGGAGCAGCATGGGTACTTTCTGAACAGTAGGGAATTAAAGAGGGGATTCAAGTTTAAACATTGTTTCAACTCTAAAAGAAGTCCCTTCTATGTAACCATTACTTTATGATTTTCAAATCTCTCTCACATTCATATCTCTAGGTGCATCATAGAATTATTTGTTGCTCAAGTGTTTAAAAGTAAATGCCTCAGTCTAAGTTGTTCTGTGACTCTGTTTTAAATTTCCCATCAAGGAGGGCAACAATGCTGGCAGGTGACTATATCTTATTCAGAGTATTGCTTTCCCGTCTCCCTTATCTAATTTGACTATTCTGAAAAATCCCTTTAATGTGAAAATGTGAGCAAATTTCACCTGGAAGATAATTTAGAAATAAGCCAACTCATGTTTTTAAAAAGTGTTATTTTTCTTCTCACATTACAATTAAAGACTCAATTTTGTCATACAAAATAATTTTAAATTTTATCTAACACATTCATTCAATTATTTAAAAATATATTTATTGATGTTTGGTTTTTATCAGATATTATGCCAGAAACTAGAGATAAAGTCATAAAAAAATAGTACAGCCTCTAGCTTCTATTACTGATTTTTACTCATTAATTTGTGTAATACATATAGCAGAATCCATTAGGATGAAGATTTCTGGGGGTCAAGCCCAGAGATTTCATGAATCTGTAATTTTTAGAAGCACTTCAAGGATTTTTGATGAACCTAGCTCTTGGAGATGGAAAGATAAGGAGTTTATTTCAGCAAAAATCCATTAGTATCAGGTAATAACAAACCAAACATGGCTAGAAGTTCTTCACCAATAGGAATCAGGGAAAATCACATAGAGAAAGTCTGAGAAAAAATAATTTTTTGATTGACTATATTTAAAACCTATTTGGATGCTCTTATTGATTTTATAACCTTGAGGCATTTACAGGCTTTGATATTTGTTTGCTTTAGTTAGACCATCCTGGAATTAGAGCCATGTCAATCAAATGGCATTCTTGTTTATTTTTAGCAGAAAATTGCTTGTATACTCTTGACTGTTGATAGAAGTAGAAAGACATTTAATATCAATCCAGTTAAATCTATATGTGGTAGCCTAAGTAAAGGTCCCCAAAGATATTCATAATCTAATTCCTGAAACCTGTGTACATGTCATTTTATATGACAAAAGAGGTTTTGCAAGTGTGATTAAGGATCTTAAGATATAAAGCTTACTTGGATTACCCAGGTGGGCTCAATGTAATCACAAGTGATTTTATAATTGGAAGACAATAGTGTCAAATTCGAAAGAGAGAAATTTTGATAACAAAAGTAGCAGGTCAAAGTCATAGAGGGATTTATAGATGTATACTGCTGGCTTTGACAGTGGAAGAAGGCAGAAGCCAAGCATACAGGTAACCTTTAAAAAGTGGGAAAAGATAAGGAAACAGATTTTTTTTCTCTGTAGCCTGTAGAGGGAGTATAGTCCTACCAATACCTAAATCTTGGCATAGCAAAACCTATTTTAAACTTTTGACCTCTGGATTTGTAAAACAATGAATTATTTTTAAGACACTGAATTCATGGTAATTTGTTACAGCAGCAATAGAAAATGAAAACACTATATAACAGAAATATGAAAAGTAGGATAAGGTCATGGAGAACTCTTCAGAGAACTCAGAAAATTTATACATTGCATATGTAGGATAAATAAAATGAAGGAATTTCAATAGCACAACATTAAAAACATTAAGCCTTGGGGGATTTTGTCTTTTAGATGTATGAAATAGTGCAAACATATTCCAAATAGATGAAACTCTTACAAATGATGGAGGAGAGAATAAGCAAGTTACTTTTAGAGAATTGCAAGAAGTTTGATTAGCAAGGGCAGAGAATACATATAATTAATGGAGGAAAAGTCATCAGAGGCTAAATTAAGAAGGATGTGAATAATGTGAATAATAGTTTGCCTTTATTTTATCCTGAAGTGGATGGAACTAAAAGATTTTAAACAACAGCAAGACAGGGCTGTTGTTTCGCTATAATTATGAACTCTGAAAGCCATCTTGATAAATGACTGAAATAAATTTAGTACTACTGGAATTTTACAATAGAATAATTCAGAAGAATTAAGAGCTCCTTCATGAGGATTGAAAAGAGCAGGTTAAATTTATGCCTTCAGAGATTGTAAAAACTGAAAAAATCATGGTACTATCCCTTTCCTATACATAAGAAAGATACCTATTCTCAACTATGAAGTATGAAACTTACCAGTATATTGAATTTTAACTTTCTAGATTTCTTTACTACAAAGTTCTGGACACATTGATCAACTTTGCACTGTGCTTGCTGTGTTTATGCATGCACACACACACAACACAAGCATGTTTAGCATGCACACATATTTGCCTTTAGCAGTTTTTAAGACGGTCATCCTGGTGGGAACAAGGAAGTAAAAAGTATTTTTAAGATAGAACTGACAGCTTTGGAAAATAGCTTCTGAGTATAAGAACATGAAGAAAAGCTAGGAATCATGAATGAACTTTAAGTTTCAGTTTCAAGTGATTAAAAAATAATTGTAATGTTAAATATTTTCAGAAATACAAGATAGAAATGTTTTTGTTTTCTTCTCTCTCAGTTTCTTATCTAGCGGGTACACCACACCAAGGGAGAGCCAGATCAAAAATGCACATTTGATTTTGAGTCTAAAATTTTATTTTGAAGAAAACACTTTCAGTTGAAGGGTGAGAAAAATCAAATTGCATTGAACTTAGAAAAATTCGAGGTGAATTTTGGTGATGATGTCTACCTTGAGAGAGAGGTAGAGATTGACCTTGAAGAAGTAGAGATTAACATAATGACAAAAGGAGTAGTTAAGTAAATAGCCATGTCAATGCCTCATTTCTACTGTTTGTGACCTCACCTCTCTCACCAGCAGAGGAGCAGGTGGTGCAGGGTAGAACACAGAGAAGAAGCATTAGCAGATCACTAAACAGAATATTTGTCAATTATTTTTTGTAATAAATATCAACTGAGGATAGATGAATCCTCAGGGTAAGAAAATAAAAGATCTTGATATACAGTCAAGTTCTACTCTGAATATATTAGACCCCATACAAGATCTCCCAACTACCACAAACACACACACATAACTATTAAAATGTACATATATGCTCCAAAATAAAATGAATATTCTCATTAAAGTCAAACAAATAGCAAAACAAAGGAAAGTTATGTAGTATAGATACAAAGATAAATATGGGAGACTAATAAGAGGAGATCCAGTAATTCCATAATTGATCCTGAGAGAAAATGGTAAAAAAAAAAAAAAATGCTAAAATATCCAAATATCCCCTGAGTTTTCTTGACATAAAAACAGAAAAATAAACGCTGAAGCTTACAAATATAATTAATATATTTAATTAATTATCAAAAGTAGATTTTTTTAAAGGAGAAAAAAATGCCCCTCAAGTTTCTTCACAGGATCATTCAAGATTAAATTAGTAGAATATAATATGGAAAGCTCTGATGTAAACAGTAATCCTTAATTTTATGCCTAGCCAAAGTATTCTTTAAGGTAGCAGAGAATATTCTGAAACATATATTATTAAACATCTAATAATTCAATATATTAAGTACCTATGAATTTATCTTGAAAAATAAGATTGATGATAAAATAAAAGACTCAAGAAAAAAGAAGCAGTGTTGAAATCATTTTGGAAAGTATTAATGTCTTTAAATGTAGAAAAATATGATAAAGGAACTGGATATAAATGTAATTTCTGGGCCGCCCCTGGTGGCACAGCGGTTGAGCGCTGGGCTGCGAAGCTGCCTGCAGCCTCTGCAGCGCCAGTTCGATCCTGGCCACCGGCGAGGGTCCCACATGGCGCGCAGACCTCTCCTGCCGCCCGCTGCTCCCCTCAGCAGTGTACTTCAGTCCTTCTGCCTGCTCTGCTCCCCAGTCTGGCTCTGGTGAATTCTCTCACCCTCCCGCACTTCTGACTGTACCCAGGGCTTGTGTAAATAAATAAATAAATCTTTAAAAAGAAAAAAAGAAAAAAAGAAATGTAATTTCTCACATAAAAGCCAAAATAAGGCAATAAAAATTGCAATTCTACTGAGGGAGAATTTGGAAAAAGGCAGTTTTACCAAAATCCACCTGATTTAGAAAAGGAAAAAGAAATTGTCTAGTATGGGAAGATTTAAAATTAGAGGGGAAATCTTAATGATCTTTTCATTTTAAAGGGTAAAATATTTTCTTCCTCTTAAATTTCTATAATCTGTCAGTAATTAATATTTCAATTCATAAATATAAATCTAAGAGACTGTTCCTTTTTGTTGTTTGCTGAATACTTAAAAAATTTGATTATATTTTACTTGAAAAATAGCAATCATAGAATAATTTTATTGTCTTAAACTACATCACTACTTTTCACTCATTCTAACCACAGACAAATATACACAAATACCCCAATTGTCTAGAAACATTATTATCAAATATTATATAAGTTAGGGGAATTAGGAACTTTTTCAGTATAATTTTACATATATAGTTTTTTAGAAAAATGGTGTCACTATTATTCTGAACAAGACATACAGAACTTTGTATAAAACTACTGTATACATGATCAAAATTATTAAATATGTGTTATCTTTTCATTCACTTGATTCTTGTGGACTTTAATCTCCTTTAATTTTCACTAACATTTAGTATATGCCTATTTTCATTTTCTATATTTCTTTGCTTTTTCTTTGAGGTTTCTAGACTTGTTTGCTTATATTATAGCTCACATATCAAAAAGTGTCCATCATATATGTCTTTCATTTTATTCAACAAACAATACATGCCTTTGCTTTTATTTAGCAAATAAGCTCATATTCAACTACAAGAAATTTGTGTTGGTCAGGCTTTTAAAGAAAATATAAAGAGATATTAGTAGGACTGTGCCGGTGGAGTAAAGTAATATTTGATCTTTTCAACATTGTCATCTCAATAGAAAGACTGAAAATTCTTGTTCAATAAGAATGTGGCATATAGGACCTCCCTGGTGGCGCAGCGGTTGAGTGCTGGGTTGCGAAGCTGCCCGCAGCCTCTGCAGCGCCGGTTCGATCCCCGGCTGCTCCCCGGCCACCAGAGGAGGGTCCCACATGGCGCGCAGCCCTCTCCTGCCGCCCGCTGCTGCCCTCAGCAGTGTACTTCGGTCCTTCTGCCTGTTCTGCTCCCCGCTCTGGCTCTGGTGGATTCTCTCACCCTCCCGCGCTTCTGACTGTACCCAGTGCTTGTATATATAAATAAAATAAATAAATAAATCTTAAAAAAAAAAAAGAATGTGGCTTACAAATATCAATGTGACTGAACAATTAACAAAAAATGAAAAGATTTCAGCTTGCCAGATAAGTAATTCATCAATGATCCAATAGCACAGAAACAGTGCTTTATCGTCGTGAGGGGAAATGAACACCTACCTTATTGTAGACCAAGTATCAAACCCTTTCTATTAACAAAATGAATTGGAAACATAATAGCAGATTGCAGGTTACCTGTAGCACTAGGATTTCCTGAATTCTTTTCAGACAGGCTCTAAGACCAGACACTATCTTATATGAAGCCATATTTAAGACACGAGAATTACTTCTGAAGAACGAGTCTACCTTGATATAGTATTTTTACTGAAGTGATTTAGTTGGTTAATTAGTTAGTTAGAAACTCTAACTACATTGTGGTTAGCAACTGCTGGGAGAGCAATAAAAACATCCATTAAATCAATTCTTTTACCAGGAAAAAAATCACATATTTGGAGTCTGTAAGACCAAAGAGCTTCATGACATTTGATTTTATGCGAATAGGTATTACATAAATTTTTTCATATAAAAGACTGCTAACAATTAAAGATTGTAAATTATAAAACAAATTAAACATAATATACTGATATTAAGTTTAAGTTTTTATACACATGTACATATATAGACATGTTTGCTTTTATAAAATTAACAAATGGGATTAGATCCTATTATGAGAAATATACATATTTGTATATTATGCTTAGGAAAATATTAGAAGACTATATATTAAAAAGCTACCTTTAGATAACAGAGATTTCATTAATTTGATTTTTTTTAATTCTAAGTTAGAAAAAACAACATGAAAAATAATATGGATTATTATGTCCTTAAAAGGGCTTGCAAGCACTTTAATTTGCCTGCTCTTATTGAAGCAACCAATCAGGAAGAAGAATTTTATACTAGAATCACTTTGCATTTCAGAGGTGTCTACTAACAATCCACAGGCAAACCCATGATTTAAAATTCTTACACTATGTCAGACTATTTCAAAAACAATGCAAATTTTGGATTCAATTCACTGACATACAATTCTGAATGTTTGACCAGAAATATTTCTGCCAAGAGAATATATACATAGGAATCAAAATAAAATTAAGCAACAGGAGATATTAATCTCTGCAATAACAGAACATATCTGATTCCTCATGCATCATTTATATAACAGTCTAAATTTGCAATTTTCTAGCTACTTAATGAAGATATTATATATCATGGAGCATTTTTTTTTTTCAGTGAGAGCTCTTTTTTTTTTTTTGAGTATTTTTTAACATCATTTTTCATTTTCACACAATGTATGCATTTTCATCTTGTTTGTAGTCCCCATACAATTCCCACCCACCTTGTTATGATCCTACTCCCCCCCTCCCCGCCCAACCCCTGTAGTGTGTCTCTGGTTTATAGTTGCTTGTTGATTTTGAATTTTACTTTATTATAATTAGTCTTTTTCCTAGTCCCTTATTTAGGTTTTCTAAATTCCTGCTGTGAGATGATCCAGCAATTCCACACCTAGGTATGTACCCAAAGGACACAGAAACATTAATTCAAAAGGGCACCTGCACCCCTATGTTTATATCAGCACCTTTTTTTTTTTAAAGGTTTATTTATACAAGCACTACGGTACAAGCCAGATGCGTGGGAGGGTGAGAGAATTCACCAGAGACAGAGCAGGGAGCAGAACAGGCAGAAGGACCGAAATACACTGCTGAGGGGAGCAGCAGGCAAGACAGGAGAGGTCTGCCACGCCATGTGGGACTCTCCCTGGCTGGCCGGGAATTGAACTGGCACTGCAGAGACTGCGGACAGCTTCACAGCTTGGCGCTCAACCACCTGCATCATTTGGGAAGCCCTATAGCAGCACCTTTTACAATAGCTAAGCTATGGAAACAACCCAAATGCCCAAAAACAGATGACTAGATCAAGAAGATGTTGTACATATACACCATGGAATATTACTCAGCAATCAAAAAAATAAACTCATGCAACTTGCAGCAACATGGATGGAGCTGGAAGGGATCATGCTCAGAGAAATAAGCCAGAAAGAAAAAGAAAAATACCACATGAAGCACTTTTGTATCTTTTTTAAAAGTATGTTGTTTTGCTCATGCATCATGCAGATTTGAAAATTTGACAGTCTCTGGAGAGTATATTGGAGCCCTTAGGCCATAGAACAATAATCCTCTTGCCATTTGCAAAAAAAAAAAAATAATAACTCAAATGAATTATACGCATAAATGTAAAACTTAAGACTATAAACTACCAGAAGAAAGCAAGAAAATCTTTATCACATTAGGTTAGAAAATTCTAAGATGTATTAGAAAAAGAAAGAAACAAAAAAGAAAAAATGATAAATTAGAATTCATCAAAGTCAAAACTACTGCTCTTTGAAAGACACTGCTAAGAAAACAAGCAGACAAACTTAGACAGGCAAAAATGTTTGCAAAGAAAAAATAACCGACAAGAGTATTGGTTTCCAGAATTCATAAATAATTATTTTATCTCAATAAGAAGATACATAACATAAAATAGATATAGGTAAAAGAGCTAGACAGATGTTTCAAATAAATACCACAAAAATAAATAAGTACATATAAAAGATATTCATTATTTCATTGGGGAAGAGAAAATTAAAATTACAAGGAGATACTAAGATATATCTATGGTATGGCTAAAATAGCAATAGTAATAATAATAAAATATGGAAATATCAAATGTTGACAAGAATATGAAGGGAATCAAACTCACATTTATTGCTACTGGGAATCCAAAATGGTATAAACACTTTGAAAATCAGTTTGGTAATTTCTTATTAAATGAAATGCATAATTGCTATACAAATCAGAAACCCAATATTTAAATATTTACTCAAGGTAAGTGAAGGTATATGTCAAAGTCATCCAGCTTATAAAAGCAAATGTAAAATTACACCTTTACTTAATATTGTCCCAAATTGGAAACACCCCAATTTTCTATCAACTGGTCTAGGGAGTGAATATTCAATATCGAATTATCTCTTGAAAGGATAAACAAGATGTGGACTATTCATCCTATAGAATATAATATAGCTCATACCAAAAACAATGACCTACTAATAAAAGCTAATGTATGATATTGAGCCAAAGATTATAATAAATGCAATAAGTCAGACTCAGAAACTACATATTATTATGTTTATATGACATTCAGGAGGCATTGATTTAAAAAAGATCTTTTGGGGATGATAAGGATGCTCTATATCTTAATTATAGTTGTTTTTAACACAACTGTAAGCATTTATCAAAATTAATAAAAATGTACCTGTGCAAAAAATGGCTTTTATTCCATATGCATATACTTCACTAAAACTAATTTCAAAATTTTAGCCCTAAAGAACTGCCTATTATTAAGTATGGTAAAAATAAATATTCAGTTTTGTTCTGTGGCTTTGTCTTGCTATTTATTCTGTAACTAAATTTGTTGTGAGGCTGCTTTTCTTCCTCAACACATCTTAGAGACCTATCCACACCTGCTTTTTATTTTTTTTTAGTTTTATTTTTATATTCCCCATACAATTGCAACCCCCTTATTTTGATCCCAATCTCTCCTTTCCCCGCCCCTCCCCTTAGTGTGTCTCTGGTTCATAGTTGTTTGTTGATTTTGATTTTTTTTTTCTTGTAGTTATTCTTTTTCCTGGTCCCTTATTTAGGTTTTCTAGATTCCTGCTGTGAGTGAGACCATCCTGTATTTTTCTTTTTCTTTCTGGCTTATTTTGCTGACCATGATCCCTTCCAGCTCCATCCATGTTGCTGCAAGTTGCATGTGTTTATCTTTTTTGAATGCCGAGTAATATTCCATTGTGTATATATACCACATCTTCTTGATCCAGTCATCTATTTTTGTGCATTTGGGTTGTTTCCAAAGCTTAGCTATTATAAATAGTGCTACTATAAACATAAGGGTTCAGGTGCTCTTTGGAATTAATGTTTGTGTCCTTTGGGTAAATACCTAGGAGTGGAATTGCTGGATCGTATGGAAGCTCCATCTTTAGCAGGTTGAGGAATCTCCACAAAGATTTCCATAGTGGTTGGACCAATTTGCACTCCCACCAGCAGTGCAGGAGAGTTCCTTTTTCTCCACATCCTCACCAACATTTGTTGTTGCTAGTTTTTTTAATATGTGCCAGTCTCACTGCACACCTGCCTTTTATTGCGCTACATCTAAACTCTGATTGGCTTGTATTAATAGCAACTTTCCTTATAAATCACTTCTTAGGGGAAATAGTCTAGCTTAATCTTCTGGTGGATTTAAAGGTACGATATATTGGAAGATGGTAAAGATTGTTTTCTGTATATGTCAATTTTCTGTGGTTGCTCTTTTATCTGGAGAAAAAAAAATGTCCTAACACTCCTCTTGTCATCCACAACAACTTTGTCAACCACAAAGAGTTGTTCTGCCACCAAAATTTGCAAAAGTACTGGAGAATTGGTACTGAAATAACCTATACTTACTTTCACTCATTATAGCTTATACTATTTCATGTATAAAGGAAATGGTGGAAAATCCACATTATGCTAATGTGTGGGCTATGGAGGAAATTTAATTTTATCAGACGCAATGTTTTATCCTGTAAGCAAAAAGTGGATTTAATCAAGCATTATTCTTTCCACAGAGGAAACTCATTCTGTCCTTGAGCATATTTTAGACATTTAGCATTACGGTCCCTCAAATGAAGGATTTACTATTATGGGCAGCCAGTTAAAGGAAACCTTTATTACATTAAGTCCACTGCTTTCAGACACTTAACTAAACAACGAATGTAACAAAAAAATGAATCTAATATATTATAACCTCAACTAAATCCCTCATTTCTTTTCTTTTCATATAAGAGCATATGAAAATACACAATCTAAACTGACCATATTCTCTATTTTTAAATCACATTAAAGACCATTTATAGCTATGTCAACATTGCTGTTTTGAGTATATAGGTATAGTGACTATATAATTGTTTTCTGATCTCTTATTCTGCAATTAAAAAGAGAGAAATAGGCTTCAGATTTTCATCCTGAATGAAGTTATGGGTTTCTGTTTTTATTTCCAGCTTATATATTTATTGGATGTGATGTTATGAAAGGGCAACTTTTCAGGAGCTCATGAAGTTAAATTCTATTTAACATGACTCATTTTTAACTAGAAATGATGCAAAACTTTTTCCAAACTCAGAGGACTGATAGCTTGGTGTGTGTTGTCCAGTTGAACAGACCAGGTCAGAAATTTGTGTAAAAAGAGAATTTTATTTCTTTTTTTTTTTTTAAAGATTTATTTATTTATTTATACAAGCACTGGGTACAGTCAGAAGCGCGGGAGGGTGAAAGAGTTCACCAGAGCCAGAGTGGGGAGCAGAAAAGGCAGAATGATGAAGTACACTGCTGACGGGAGCAGCGGGTGTGGCAGGAGAGGTCTGCGTGCCATGTGGGACCCTCGCCGGTGGCGGGGAAGCGAACCCGCGTTGCAGAGGCTGCAGGCAGCTTGGCAGCCCAGAACTCAACAGCTGCACCACCAGGGGAGACCTGAAAATTTTATTTCTTGAATCAAGCAAGGAGACATGAGATTCCTCTCAATACTCTGTCTCAATTTTCTTAAGGACCGTTTGCATTTAGACAGGGTGGAACAGTCTGTAGTCTTCGTTGTGAAGGTACAGTTATCTTCATGACCACATCATGCCTATGTTTGGATCAAATATTCAACAAATGATGGCTGAGCACTCCCTTGGCCTGGGATTTAAGTATGCAAATGGATGCTGATGAGTCTAAAGCAATGTTAGTTCACTGAGGGGAGGACCTCTCTGTGCATGTTGCTTATGGCGTAGCCAGTTTGGCCTAGAATGTAAACCTAAGCCTTAATCAAACAGCGTTAAATAGCTTTAAGGGTCTTCCAGATAATATAATCTACTTTGTCAGTGGTCTGGATCCTGGGTTACAAAATTATTATCATTATTCGTTTATTTTCTTTTTAGAAAATAACTTTCAGTTAGAAAGTAAAACAGGCCCCCTCACTTAATAAGCATATGGTGAAATAACATGCAGTGAGGTGATCTTATTCAATCTAATCTTAATTTGTTTTTAAGTCTTTAGCTATATTATTTAAGGAGCCATACTAAAAAAGAAATATCACTATTTCTTTGTCTTTAAGCTTGGGATAGATGGAGTTCACACCTTTTGATTGTAAGGTCAGAAAAGACTATGGGAGGAGGTTTCAATTTGAAAGCTGAATTAAAAGAATAAGCCGCCTTGGGAAGGCCTGAGGTGCAGATAATTCTAAACTAAGAGAATTGCAGTGAAAAGCATCTAAAATGAGGGCACGTTTGCTATGAATATTTTAAAATTTTCAAATGACTTAGGAGACATTTGTGAGAATGGTACATTATTTTCAACACTTGAAGTTCAACATCAGTGTTGATGAACTAGAAAACAGGCTTGAGATTTCCTCCCACTTTTTCATGTTTATTTTTTAGTGGTTACAAAAGTCCATTTCTTGCTTTGTAATCAGAAACAAAAGCTATTTTGTAGTCTAACAAGAGTCCTAATAACAAGCCCATGAAAGAAAAAGTGTCTTTAGCAAATTTAGCACCTGCTTTCATGAAATTTCCAATGATTGCAGGATCTAGAAATCCACAATCTATCCAGTAATGTCCCTTTACTCACACTTCAGAAAAAACAAAGGAGGAGAAAAAAGGAGGTGAGGGAGTGAGAGAAAAAAGAAAAGTGGAGGAAAGGTGATTTTATGATTTGAAAGAATTATTCAAGATTTATTATTAATAATAATAAATATTATTTCAATTATTTAAACTGCTTAGTATCTCACTTTTTCACATTCCTCAACTAGAAAATCAGTGGCTAACAACTTAAAGTTTCATTTTGCGCAAATACATCTATTAAGGATCTCAAGTTAATTAGAATTATACCCCCCCCATTGAAAATTAACTTTTTTTTCTGGGAGTTATCCTTAAAATGGATATTTCTCCTTCTAAAACATATTGTATAATTTTAATTTTTCCTTCTTCCTTTCTTTCTCATTCCTTCCTTTCATATACATATGTATGTGAACACCAACTATGTCCCAGGCATTGTTTTTATACTGGAGACACTGGAATAAATAATACAGGATCCTGGGCTTTGCAAATTTTTCAATCCATGGGAAAGACACATGTGTAAATCAAACAATTATAAATGATAGGATAGAGTAGGATTTAAATAAGGCATGGACAAGGCTATGAGGTCACATAGGGATGAGAAAGTACCTTTATCTGATGGGTCTTGAGAAAGCATCAGAAGACAGTTAATATTTGATCTGAATCTTCGAGGAATACATTAGAAATTTGGAGACGAGAGTAATGTCTTTAAGAAGAGAAAAGCATTTGCAAAGACAAAATCTTATTAAAAAAATACATTATCTGAAGAGAGCTGAAATCATTGAAAAGCTAGGGAGGGTCTGGACTTACCTCTCAGAGGAAGGAAGTGGGCAGGAGAGGAAGAGGGGAGGAAAGAAGAGAAAAGAATAAAGGGGAAAGAGGAGCGGGAGAGAGGGAAGAGATTTATGTTCTCAGAGAGAGGGTGAGAGAGGGTTGGGTTCTTCCACACTTCCTCTATGGCCTCCTATTTGCCAAACTTAGCTGGAAACCAGAGAACATAGGAGGAGCATAGACATGCCAGTCCTTGCAGTACTAAGCACTGGAAGGGAGAAGAGTGGATCTGAGAGCAAAAACACAGGTGATGGGTACACCTGTAAATGGGTAGCCCACATTTTATTTATTTTATATTTTTAAAGATTTATTTATTTATGGATATAAAAACTGAGGTGTAGGCCAGAGGTGCGGGGGGTGACAGGATTCAACAGAGTCAGAGTGGGGAGCAGAACAGGCAGATCTACTGAAAAACACTGCTGGGGCGAGCAGCAGGCAAGACAGGAGAGGTCTGCTGCGCCATGTGGGTCACTTCCCTGATCAGGGATCAAGCTTGTGCTGCAGAGGCTGCAGATAGCTTCATAGTGCTAACATCAAACCCCTTGCGCCACCAGGGATGCCCCCAGCCTACATTTTAAATTTGTGTTTTCTGGGCATCCCTGGTGGCGCAAGGGGTTAAGACACAACCTATGAAGCTATCTGGAGCCACTGTAGCACTGGTTTGATCCCAGACCAGGTTGCTACCCCCTTGGTGCAGCAGACCTCTCCTATCTCTCCCACTGCTCCCTTAGCAGTGTATTTCACTCAGTCTGCCTGTTCTGCTCCCCAATCTGTCTCTGGTGAGTCTTCTCACACCCCAAGCCTCTGGCCTCTACCCCAGTCCTTGTATGCATAAATAAATAAATCTTTAAAAAAAATAACTTGAGTTTTATATATTGAAAAAAGTCAAGAACCAACTCAATCCTCATGTATATTTCCTCTGTCAGTATAATGTGAGAATTTTTTCTAAAGAATATATTGCTATTTTTTAAAAAAAGATTTATTTATTTATATAAGCACTGGATACAGTCAGAAGCACGGGAGGGTGAGAGAACTCACCAGAGTTAGAGCAGGGAGCAGAACAGGCAGACTGACAGGCGCGGCAGGAGAGGTCTATGCACCATGTGGGACCCTTGCTGGCGGCAGCGGGGGGGTCGAACCGGCGCTGCAGAGGCTGCGGGCAGCTTCACAGCCCAGCGCTCAACCACTGCGCAGACCGGGGAGGCCCTGTATTGCTATTTCTTTTGGCCATATTAGCAGTAGTTTCAACAGGCAGTCTACATTATACAGTTTTACATTGGAGTCTCTATTTGAAGGCTGGCTATATTCCTGGATGTGGGCAGAAGTTGAACTTTTACACTGAAATACTTTAAATTATTAAAAGTGATCCTAAATTGTCATTGATATTTTGCTCAATTTTTTCCCTCTTGCTTCCTCTTGTTTTCAATGTCAAGTCTCATAATTCTCCTTTCCTCATAGTGATAACTTCAATTTCTGATACTTTAAAGTCATTCTCCACCATGAGCTTCAGTGTATATCACAGCTAACTGTTCCTTTATCATATTACAAGTATTCTACCTTCTTTCCCTTATGGGACACTAAACGTTCTGTGTATTTATTTATGTTCTTTTGCTTGGGATTTATTTTGGTTATGGTTCTCTGTCATTTAATTCTAACATTTTTTTATTCTGCAATAATTGTTCCTTAAGATATATTTTCATAACTTCTACATATTTTCTACAAAAAGTAGATTCCTTATGTAAACAAGTATTACCATTACTTTCCTTACCTACAGCATTCTAACCAGCTAGCTTCCCATAACATTTTGGACTCAGATTAACTATTAGTGTCAAATTCCAGTATTCCTGCAAAATATCATCTTGCTGAGCTTTGATGTGTATGTGTACATACTTATAACTCATTTAAAGTTGAAATAGAAGTTTTGTGTAAGCACAAAGTATTCATTCATTTTCCCTTTTCTAAAAGTAAAATATATACTAACTCTAAAGGTAATTAATTCCATTTTTTTTAATCAATAATATATTTCAACAAAATTGGAGATGAAGGTAGTTCTGTGCAAAGTTAAATGGACATCTCTTCGGCCTGGGATGGCTTTTCCTTTCTCATTGTCTAAGGAACTGGAGTTTATCACAGATACAATATAACATACCAGCAACTTGGAAATACAGCCTAACAGGACACTTAAAGAAAAATCAAATTTAACAGATAGATATTTTTTACTATGTGGTATCTTTATGAAATACCATTTAATCCTTGTAACAATCATAAAGTAGGTACAATTATCATAATTGCTTTAAGACAAGAAACCTGACACAAAAGGAGTTTAAATAATTGTCACGAGGTCACATAGCTAGTAATTAGCAAAATTAGTCTGACTCCAAGTTTGCACTCTTAGTTCTATACTCATTTCCCTTGGCAATGAGCATCATGATGTCAGCTTATATGAACCAATGTGGGAGCAAGGGTGTAGACAAAATAGCAGCCACCACCACACAATAATAGACAGATCCCGCAGCTGTAAGTCGGATCACTTCATTGTCAGTGAGTGATCGCTACCATCAGAACCAGAGAAGCATTTTTTTTTAAATCCTAGTTTCTTATAAACTTGTTTGGATGCATGAGTAAATGAGTACTCCTGTAAGAAGAAAGCTATCCTCAAATCAGTTCAAAAAGAAAACAAAGTGTCTAAGATAGAACCTTGCCAGGAATGATAAGAGGCCTTTCTTTTCACCAAACAAGTCATCATGGGAACTCCCATTGGACCAGTTTGCTGTTCTATTACCTCCTTCACACTAGAAAATGAATGAGCTGTTCATTTTCATCTCAATCCTCCTTTTTCACCCAGGCCAATTTATTTTTACTCCTAGCTCATAGCACCAGATATATAAGTATAAATACAGCCTTCAAAACACAAAATCACAACATCTAATCTCTATATAGTAATTCAACACATTGAAGTATTAACTTAAAGTACCTATGAAGTTCATTGTGAAAGATAGCTTTATCTCTGCTATTTATGCCCCAAATAGATTATGCTTTGTTTCCTCTAAAAACGTGGGAACACCTGCATTACGTTGGGTGAAAACAATTCTGAATATATAGAGATACAATTTAGCATTGTCTTCCATTTTATTTGGTCCTCTTGTGTTTTCTTTCATTATAATTTGCTCTTTGAGAAATTATTAGTGGAGGCTTAACTGCTTCTTTCTCATGGCAACATGTCTAATACTTGTAAAGAAGGAGAGCAGTTCATTTTTTAAAGAATTTGGATAACTTTAAATTGGCACAATTCATTTGTTCTGAATATTGAGCCCAATCTCTGCTTCTCCCCAGAAAGAGGCTATTCTAAATTCTAAAAGGTGATACAATCTTCAAA
Source organism: Talpa occidentalis (assembly GCF_014898055.3). Lineage (NCBI taxonomy): Eukaryota > Metazoa > Chordata > Mammalia > Eulipotyphla > Talpidae > Talpa > Talpa occidentalis. The sequence goes on from NW_023605083.1 coordinate 30,183,158, forward strand.
AGTCAAACAGGGGAGGGGGGTGGTAATGCTGCATTACATACACACTAGAGGTCTGGTATTTTCTAGTGCAATCAGCAATTATGAATGTTTTTCCTTGCAAAACACTACATGGTGTAAAGGATTAAGATAAGACCATGACCCCCAAACCAAAGATAGCTGAAGCTGTCAAGTATGTCAAGATATCCCACATCAGAAAAACTGTGCATCAAAGTGTTCATTTCCTTCCTTTTCTAGCCTAAGAATTATCTGTAAATGTTGATTATATTGCAAAAGGGGGAAGATTTTGCCTTGTACTATGTTCACATCTTTTGAGGTGTTTGCTAGTTGTCTTTTTTAACTTGAATGGAAAAGTTTCCCTCACATTTTTATATATATTTGTAATATATATATTATTTATAAAAATAAATATAAATATACACACAGACACGTTTTTTCCCTTTGTGTTTAGCTGAAGTCATTTGAATGTGCTTGACCATCTGGCTGTCAGGTTGTATAGGGTTATGGTGAGACAGCTTAATCCCAATTGTTTTTGTTTCTGTTACAGCAAACATAAAGAGTGTCTGGCTAGTGAGAGATGGCCCTCTGGTGAGGTGCGTACCACTGTGGACATCTAGCTGACTGTAGAGTCAAGGTTAAGGGAAAGAAAAAGATACAAATCAGTTTTAGTATCAAAAACAGCTCTTACTAGCCAAAGGGGACTGAGCAGAATATATAAACATCAAGTGGGACTGCTGTGCTATCTTTTCTGTAAGGCATGAGGTGCCTAATTAAGACAGTAGGCACCGATCAGGCTGAAAAGAGGTAGTTAAGCAGTGAAAATGCATTTGGTCACCATGTGAGTGTTTGTCCTTACTCTGCGTGTTCAAAGACAAAGTACTAAAGCTCACTCATTCCACAGATTCAAACACAGTTTTTTCGTTCTCCGTTTCGAACCACAGGACCACACAGAGCTGCTCACCACTGAAGGTTCCCGCTGGTCTTGAGAAAGCGGCCACCACTGCCCCAGGTCTTCAATGTCTTTATAATTAGGTTGAAGCCCACAGTGGTTTGGGGACGATGTCTCTTCAAATGCCTTACTTTGCAGAGTGCTTGGGAGATTCTAATCTTTCCCATTTTTTGTATCACATTCTTACTGTTTCTTCTCCATGGGCACAACACCAGGTTTCCTCCTAATAAATAAAAGCATGACAGTGCCAGCAATTACTACAACAGGTGATGTGAAGAGCAAAGGGAGAGAGAGGTTGATTTGACAACGGGTTGAAGTGTTGAGCATGTGTTGTAAAGGGAAATGTGGTCTTGGCAGCTTAGGAGAATCTGGAGCTTTTAATAGCAAAATAGTGATGCTGGACCCTCCTCAGTATAGACAATGCTTCTGTTAAAAAAAGAGGCCTGAAGGTACACACATTTACACTCATAAACATGTATGTAGAAACACAAATCACCACCACCACAAACAATCTGTGTGCCTGCTACTGTATAATTAGAGAAGAGTTATAAAACAGAGATCAAATCCTTTATTCCCTACACATATGAATCCAAGTTAGAGGTAGAGTTCAAATACTGTAACTTAGGGCCTCCTTGGTGGTGCAGGGCGTTAAGATGCAATCTATGAAGCTATCCACAGCACTGCAGCATGAGTTCGATCCCTGGCCAGGGAGCTACCCACATAGCGCAGCAGACCTCTCCTGACTCAGCCGCTGCTCCCCTCAGCAGAGTATTTCACTCAGTCTGCCTGTTCTGCTCCCCACTCTGTCTCTGGTGAATCCTCTCACCCCCCACACCTCTGGCCTGTACCCCAGTTCTTTTGTGCATAAATAAATAAATAATTTAAAAAAAAACCTGTAACTTAATCTTTTACATTTAATTGTTTTTTCATCTTGCCTCCAAGAAGAGTTTTCCAACATTCATTTTTATGATGATGAAATCTTTCAAGATGAAAAACAGTTTGATTTTTGCTTGGAGTTTCACCTGACCTACAGAATTGACTGATTTCCTCAAAATCTATAAAAGATTTTTTTCAGGGGAAAATGCAAGCATTAGGATGGCCTTGAAGGCAAGGTTAGTCTTTGGTGCTAAAGGGTACTTTCAGATGACCTGTGTGCCCTTTAATCTAACTCACCAAAATCTCTGCTCTACCAGACTTCCTACTTGCCATTTTCTTTGGCTTTTCAATCTTGCAAGCCACCCATTAGGTACTGCCTCGCTGTTCACTATTTATAACTGCCTAGTGCATGCTACTTAACCCCAACCTTGCCATGGCCTCCACTGAGCAGAACTTTTTTCAGAAACCAATACACACAAATCTTCCAAGCTGTTTTCATCCTTGGCCCCTCTGCTGATAATGTCAGTGATGATGACAGTAGCTGCCTCTTTGTGGTCACTGCCACCACGAACATATTTCAATTGACCATTGACAAAAATACATTGATCAATGACTTTCTGAAGCCCTGCCTGATGTGGAACTGAGATATTCTGCAAATGGCTCTTCCTGTAATTACCTTTTTATATCCTAGTTTCTTTCCCATCGTACCATTATCAGCAGTAGTAAAAGCAGCAGCAACAACAATTAGAGTAGTTATCCCTACCACTTACTGAAGACCTACTATATACCAAGCACTATAGACTCTTTATTTCTCACTCCTATTACAATTTCAAGATCAGCACTAGCATAGTTTTGCTCACCTATCTTTTTAAAGATGGTATTAGTCTTTGTGTATTTATTGTGACTTTTACTGCCAATAGTTTATTTTGTGTTTTTAAATTATTGCCTTTCTATTTTTCTTTTTTTTAGATTGGTAAAGTTTCTATATTTTCTTTTGTTGATTTGAAGACTATTGATTGATTTTTATCCTGTGTCTTTCTTAATTTTAAAGATATATATTTAACTCTCATTTTCAATACAGACTATAATTTTATTTCTAATTTCCTTCTGAGCATTTTACAGAATATCTAAAAATTCATTCATTAATTACTGCATTGACCTCCATAGTCTTACTATAATTATTACATTTTAGTTTTATTCTTTTCTTCAATGTATTATTTTTTGTTAGATATAGTATAGTAAACCTTTATTTTTCTCATTGACATTATAACTTGTTTCACATTCCTTTCTACTTTGGAATTTCTTTCTGAATTGTATCTATTTATTCTTTGGAACAACATGTAAGAAGTGTGGCTTCAGTGTGGCAGAATATATCAAGATACACTTTGTAGAGTTAAAAACAGGAACAAATTATTAGGAAACATCTAAATGTACATAAAATATAAGAGAAAAAAAACTTGAGCTAGAAGTGATGTTTTTACTCATTTCAAGTGTTCAATAGACTGAATCTTCACACTCAGGTATTGTATTTTGAGAGGCAAACATCACAAATTCAAGACACATTTAACTCTTCCTTACTCTTGGTGAAAAAAGGAGTGCTTTGTTGTGCTAACATCACATCTATAGAGATTAGTGTTGTCAGAGTCAACAAGAATCTTGTTTTTCTGCTTGAAAAATAATTCCTCCTCTATTCTAATAATTATTGGTAAGCATCAAATTTGATCATTTCAAAATTATCTAGTTAAACATGGGTAGGAGTAAGTAATTTGTCATCTGTCCCCATCCATATTAATAGTACTTTCCAATAATGAATATGAATGTTCATGCAACTACTAAAACTAATATTTAAAAAAAAATATTAGTCATGAATAAATCTTTAGTTCATTAAGCAAAAACAAAAGAATCAAAATTGTATAATCACTATCATTCTAAACCTGTAAAATTTATAAATAAAATGATTTGAACAAAATCACTAAAATGTTAGCAATTGTTATCTCTGCGTAGTAAAATTTAGTTTTCCAAGATTTTCTATTCTCCAAATGCTCAATAATAACTTCTAAGTTTCTATAATAAAATATTATTTATCCAACAAATTACAAAAGACAACATAATTAAGAAGCTAGAGGACATAGCTTACTTTCCTAGCAAAAGAAGTTAATGGCACAATTTTTTAAATTTCCCATAGCATATAAAAGCTATTTTTACTCTGCACTGTAACATATTAAGGACTACAACATTACATTTTAAAAGATGTTCATACCTCATTTAAAAGTCTTTATTACTTCAAAATGCTAACCATCATCTGAAACTTCAGCAAGTCAACTTTTTTTCTGGTAGAGTCTTGCCTTGATATTGATGGCTACTGACTGGTAAGTGTGATGGCTGCTGTAGGTTAGGGTGGCTGTGACAATTTCTTAAAATAAGACAACAATGCAGTTTGCTGCATCGATGCCTCTTCCTTTCACAAAAGATTTCTCTGTGGCACGCTCTGCTGTCTCAGAGCATTTTATCTACGGTAGAACTGCTTTCACAATTGCAGTCACTCCTTTCAAAACCTGCCTTGCTTTGTCAAATAAGTTTATGTAATATTCTAAATCCTTTGTTGTCATTTCAACAACATTCATAGCATTTCACCAAAAGTAGTTTCCATCTTAAGAAACCATTTTCTTCACTCATCCACAGCAGCAACTCCTCATCCATTCAAGTTTCATGATATTGCAGCAATTTAGTCACATCTTCAGACTCCAGTTCCAATTTGGTTCTCTTGCTATTTCCACCACATTTACAGATACTTCCTCCATTGGAGTCTTGAAGCTCTCAAATTCACCCTTGAGGGCTGGCATCAGCTTCTTTCGAACTCTTATTAATGTTGATAATTCCATGAATCATATGTATTCTAATGGAATCTAGAATGGTGAATCCTTCATGGAAGATTTTCAGTTGACTTTCAGAGGAATCACTGTCTGTGGTATTATAGCTTTAGGAAATTTATTTCTTAAATCATAAGTCTTAAAGTTGAAATGACTTCTTGACCATGGTCTTCATAATAGATGTTGTGTTAGTAGGCAAGAAAATAATACTAATTTGTTGCACATGTGCATCACAGTTCTGGGTGATCAGATGCATTGCCAATGATCAATAATATTTTGAGAGGAATTTATTTTTTCTAGCAGATTTCAATAGCGGAGTTAAAAATTTCAGTAAGCCATGTTGTAAACAAGTGTTCTGTCATCCAGATTTGTTACTACATTGAAAGGGCACAGGTACAGTAGGTTTAGCATAATTCTTCAAGTGTTCTAGGATTTTTGAAATGGTAAATGAGCATTGACTTCAACTTAAGGTCACCAGCTACATTAGCTCTGAAAAAGAGAATAACCTGTTCTTTGAAACATTGAACCAGACATTGATTTCTCTTCTTTAACTGTGAAAATCCTCCTTTGTCATCTTCTTCCAATATAAGATTGTTTTATCTGCATTGGAAAATCTATTGTTTAGTGAAGCTACATTCATCAATTATCTTCCAGATAACTTGCTGCAAAATCTCTATTAGTGCTTGTGCTTTCACCTTGTACTATTTATGTTACAGACATTTCTTCTCTCCTTAAACCTCATGAACCAACCCTTATTAGCTTCCAGCTTTCTTCTGTAGCTTCCTTACCTCTCTCAGCCCTCATAGACTTGAAGAAAGTTAGGGTCTTTTTTTGGATTAAACTTTGGTTAATGGGAATATTGTAGTTGATTAGAACTTGTCCAGACTGCTAAAACTTTCTCCATAACAGCAACAAGGATGTTTTGCTTTATTATTTGTGTGTTCACTGGAGTAAGACTTTTTATTTCCTTAGTTGGGGCATGGGAAAAATTCCCCATCCCTCTGGCTTTTTTGGCTGGCTGAATAATTAAAATAGCATCAGGTGAGTTAGCAAAGGAAAGCAATCAATATAATGACATATATATGGAGACTTCATCTGATTGTAAATTTTAAAGAATAATGGGGCAGATTGAGGATATTGATTTAGGGACCTGGGGCATCAAGGAACTGAAGGGAGAGAGATCATATGACAGGCAAAGAAGGGGCAGTGATTCTTTTTTTTTTTAAAAATGTCAAGGTTTTTTTTTTAAATGTTTATTTATTTATGCACACAAGAACTGGGGTACAGAGGTGGGGCAGTGAGAGGATTCACCAGAGACAGAATGGGGAGCAGAACAGGCAGACTGAAATACACTGCTGAGGGGAGCAGTGGGTGAGACAGGAGAGGTCTGCTGCACCATGTGGGTAGCTCCCTAGCCAGGGATCGAACTCATGCTACAGTGGCTGCGGATAGCTTCATAGGTTGCGTCTTAACCCCTTGCACCTCCAGGGAGGCCTGCAATTCGTAATTCTTTTTTTTTTTTGTTTTTGAAGATTTATTTATTTATACAAGAACCAGACAGAGTGGGGAACAGAACAGGCAGATTGAAATACACTACTGAGGGGAGCAGCGGCTGAGACAGGAGAGGTCTGCCACACCATGTGGGATTCCCGCCAGCCGGCCGGGATCAAACCAGCACTCCAGAGGCTGTGGACAGCTTCACAGTGTGTTGCTCAACCACCTGCGCCACCAGGGGAGGCCCAGAATTCATAATTCTTAATGAGTTAGAGTTTAGTGGTGTACGTCTATAAGCTTAATGTGTTCTTGTGAATCTCGAAAGCCTAAACAGAGTCATTTTGTGAGGATTTAGATTTGGAATATCTGATTGATCTTTATAGTAATAAATATTTGAAACCTTGCTGTAAAAAGAATATTAAGCATAAGATAATATTTACTAATGGTCATATAATTGTTCATTTAATTTTCACGTTTCTGCTTGAAACAAATAATTGGCCTCATGCCTCAAAGCTGCCTAATATTAGAGAGATTATCTAGCTACTATTTGCCATTCTCTGTAGCCTCTCTTTCTTTTTCTTCTTCCAGAAACAAACAAAAAGGGTTTTGAATAGATCATTTAAACTTTCCTAAAAGTTATGTTTGCAGCAGAATTAATCAATTTACTCTTCTATCCTTTTGTATAGGTATTTAATTTGCTTTGATTTTTTTCCATAAGTTCATGTGGTTAAGGGAAATTACTATTTGATTTTGGGTGTTTTTGTTTTTTTTTTTTGCTTAAGAGCAAGTTATTTTTGTCTGAAAAATTTAATACCACCTTAAAGAACCATTTAAAATTTATTCATATTTTCCTCATGTTATCAAGTAATTTCCTGGTAATTTGAAGTCACAAGTATTTATAGACATTTTGTGAAGATCCATGTAATTTGCATGCATTTTTAAGTAACTCCTGATTAGGCTTAAAACCACTATGGATCATCCATTTATAATTTATGCCATTAAAAATGAAACTAAATAAATATATCTATTGCAAATTCTAGAATAGCCCTCAATTAGAAAATGTGTTCACTGAGGGTTTTTTTTTTTTTCAATTAGTTACCAACATTGTTAAAAGAAAATGGCACCAGACAAAATGAACAGACAGATGTGAATTTTATTCTGAAACTATTGTCAATTTATGGATCAGAGACAAAGAGCTGTCAACTTATTAAGAGTTGGGCTGGAGACCATTTCTGTTTGCTAATTGACTTTACACAAAGATAACGTAAACTTTCTTGTCATTTCATGAAAGTAGGAAGTTTTACAACTTGGAGAAAGGCACTGGTTCCTGCTATAGCTCAGAAACTGGGAGGAAGGGACTTTGTCTTCCTTCATGACTACATATCAAAACAATGACACCCAGGTCCTTGAAAAAGTCATTCATGGATTGTAAAACTGGCAAGAGGCTTTAAAAAATTATATCTGAAAGTGATGAAGAAATGATTTACCATTGCAAGCTTTCTAAAGTAAATGCTCTTACAGAAAGGAACATCTCAAATCTAGAGTGAGAGAGGCATCTGTCTAACATTTAGTCAAACTGAGTGGAACTTTATGGCAATTGTGGCCAACATTTACTCTTCTGTAGGATAGTTTATAAGCATGAAAGTTCCTTTTTTCAATTACATTAGTTCACTAGATTGTAAAAAGCAACTTCAGAATCTTTTTATAAAGGAAGTTTTGTTGTGAATGGAGTAAACATTAACTCACAAATAATATAAAACAAATATTTTTCCTTTAAAAATAATGATTGACTTTCAATGAAATTTAGTTTTTAATAATACCTAAATCAAAGGAGACCTTAGGAAATGCATCAGGGGCTTTTGCACCCTTCCTTTCTATGTGCCTGTCAATAAAATGCAACAGACACGATAACCAAATAGACTGAATCATATCAGTGGATCCCCCCCCTACAAATGTAGCTTCGATATAACTATCATTTTCATTCTCTTTTCCTGTTCAATCTCTAAGCATATATTTGCCCTTAATCCACACTATATCTAAATTCTGGCACATTCAGGATTTCTCTGTCACCATAGACCAAATTCCCTTGTCTTACCCCTTACAAAGACATCCGCTCCCAACCCTAACCATCAGCTGGCAGTGATGGGATTTTGACAATGACAGTGTTTTATAGGTATTATGTACAGTGAGTGATCTTTTGAGATTTGTCTTCCTTTATAATGCCATTAGGATCCATCCACACATGTAATTTTAACTCATCAATTTTCAATTTAACTTTGATCAATTGCTTATTTCCTTTATTTTGAAATAATTTCAAATTTATCAAAAAGTTTCACATACAATACAAAAATCATAGTTTTCCCCAAACTATTTAAAACTTAGGCAGTTTTTCCTAATGTCTAAATACTTTAGGGTATATTGTTTGCAAAAATATTTTCTTACATAACTTCAATATAACCACCAAAATCAGGAACATTGCACTATTACCATATAAATTGTATACTCCCTTCAAGTTTTGTCAACTATCTGAATAATGTGTTTTTAAGAAAAATATCCAATCCAGTAGGACCAATTACTCTGACTGGAGTCCAGTGAAATGTAGGCCCTGTTCAAAATTATTAAGAATGAAGAAGACACCGTAGTCCCTGGTGTATTTCCCTCCCCTGGTTTGACTCCTCTTCCAGTGCTGGAAAACTACAGGAACTTTATCAGGAGAGAAATCAAATACTGCATGAAAATTAACAATAATGAAAGAAACTAAATAAACTGATTTTAAAAAGAAGAATGAAAAAGACAATGGAACATTAACTTGTGGTAAGTTCCTTCCAAGAATAGGTTTCTGTGACTATCTAGGTCACACACCCATGAAAGCAGCTGTGAATCCAAGGTCACCACTGCATTTAGATACCATGTATCTTTACTCTCATTGTATTTCTTTCCTTCCTCTGTCTTTCATTTTCTCTAATGACCTTGACACTTTTGAAGACTTTAAGCCATTACTTATTGAATACATTTCAATTTGTGTTTCTTCAGCGTTTCCTCAGATTAAATGGTTTTGGTGATGCCATGTGATTTCATCTTATGCAGCGGTAAAAGATTTGATTTGTCTGATTATTGGTGCTGTTGATTTTGAACATTTGATTACTTTGTGTATGCTAGTGTTCTCCACAGTGAAGGTATCCCATCCGCCTTGTAGTGAATAAGTGTAATGTGGGGCGAGAATAAATATACTCTCTCATCAATATGTCTCTCATCAAGCTTTTACCATCCATTGTTTTCTTGATAAATTCAATGTTACTATTATGGATGCCAATAGTGATTTTTCTCTAATTCTATCATCCCTTTTATGTTCATCATTTGACAAGTTTTTTCTTTTTGTGTTTATGTATATTTGTATGTACATATTTTGGACAAATAATGAATAGAGTGTATAGCGGCACAAATTAGCCCTAGTCAGATAGTGGGAATCCTTTCAAGTTGACCTGTTTTGCACTTTTGAAATATCCCAATGATTATTGAGCACTTCCTTGCTTTTACATGCTACATGATTTTATTGATTAATTTTATATCTTTCCTTCTTTAGCCTTGAAATTAGCTAGTAGCAATCCAACAAATAATGTTTGCTTTTAATGAAGAATAATACTTGTGAAATAAGATCTGGGGCTAGATATTTTCATTACTGTAGGGCTGTTGGTGTTCCCAGGCTTTCTCAGTAAATAGGGTGAGAGAAGATAAGCGTGTATATGCACACACGCATGCATATCTATAGTTCCTTCTATAACATGCCTCTCTATATATATTTAAATTCTACATTCACATGAGCATCTCCAATTCTAATCCAGTACTATGGCTAAAAGTTTCAGTCTAGTTTGCCTTCATTTTTTATATTATCCCCTTTATACAACAGTGGAAAAGCTGGTTCCCATTATCCCAATGTATTTGCATATTAGATGAATTCACTCCATGTAACCTATCTTCATTTCCCTCATCACCATCTTTCTGTCCCATTCCCTCACCCACCATCACAGAGACATTCTGTTACCTACTGCACCAATCTTCCTTCCAACGTGGACTTCTATCTAGTATATATTCCACCTGATATCTTTTAGAGATATTTCTGGTTTCAAACATAAATTAAGGGGACCACCAACAAAGGAATGTGAGAAGGTTCTAGAAGCTGGAAAGTGCAAGGAAATGGATCACTCCTAGGACCTCTTATGAGACTCTGTTGACTTTCTGACCTACAAAGATATAAGATTTGCATTGTTTTAAAACATGGTTGCCATGAAGAAAACAAAATAGAAAAGCTCAAGGGACACAGTGGTTGCTAGTAAATATTTAAGAGCTACTGAAAACATGAATTATGTAGTCAACTCTGTTTTAAGGAAATCTGCCTTTTGCCTTTTAAAGTTATCATACTTAAGCTCTCAAGATGTTTTTAAAAGCTTCATTTTTTCTCTTGTCTTTATTTAAATGCTATAACATTATGTTAATTTAAAAGTATTAAGACAGCCATAATCCTCTCTTCCTAAAACCATTACATAATAAATTTTATCCCATCTCTTTCTCCATTTAGTGCAAATATATTCAGCATAATTGCAATCATATAGCATTTTCAATATTGGTTCTCTTTTCTTAACTTCTAAATTTCATAATAACCCTTTCCTATGTGTCTATAAAATTTTTATAAGTATCATTTTAATGATGGTATAAATATTTCAGTTAATGTAATGTATTTGATCAATTTATCCTTTTGTCAAAATTTAGTTTGCTTACAACTTTCACTACTAAAGATTATTTTTCAATGAATATATTTGAGGTTATAGTTTTTTCCTCATTTCATAGTTTTACCTATTTCCTTCTGATGAGTTCTTAGGCATTGCAAAAAAAAAAAAACAGTTTTATGACTATTTCTATAAACTTCCCAGTTACATCTAGTAGGTCTTCTGTTGTTTTGTTTTGTTTTGTGTTTTTCAAATTATTTCATTACTATTGCTTACTCTTCACATGAAACTGTAGCATGTGCCACAAAGATTTGCAATAATTTCCCACTTTAACTAATGCAAAAAAATTCTATGTATTTATTCAAATTATGAGTCTCGGACAAGGAAAAGGAGAGATAAAACCAAGCTACTGACTTCAAGTAAGTCACAGTCTACTGGGAGATGTAATTATAGAGCAGTGTTGATAGCATTGTTGGTAGTGTTGTTGATAATCAACATAAAGCAGTGTCTAGAAAGTTTATGAAGAAAATTATTGAGAGGGACTTTCCCAATTTTGTCAGCAATCACAGAAATAGAGTAGGAAGAAGATTGAGTAGACATCATTGTAATATTTTCTCTTTGGTCTTTCAAAAACAATGTTTCCCCTTTGTTGTGAAAATTTTAATCAGTCCAGCTGTTTTCTTAACTTATTCTCCTGATTGTCTCCTAAACATCTACAATTGAAGGATTGTGCTGGGGTTTTTTTCTCTACTCATTATCTCCTTTCATTATCTTTATGTAAACTGTTCTCCATCATCAATCCTCTTATTTGATTGCCCTATCAAAATGTCTTAAATGACCTGGAAATGTGTCCTCCTGCCAAAACAATATGCAAAACATTGCTTTTAGCATCTTAAACTCTGAAGCAAGGAAAGAAGACAATTGATCCTGATAGCTATTTCCTACCAGGGAGAAGTTATCATGAATTATAATGACTAAAATCATGTGATTCATTCATAGCACACATTTACATTGTATCTAATATCTACCAGGACTAGTAATACATACAGAAAAATGGGAAAAAGTCTTCGCTCTTAAGTACAAGTTCACTCTTTGACAAGTAAGAAATGCAAACAAGTAAGCATAATTCAGTAATAGCATAACGAAGTAAGAAATCAATTCTAACTTGGGTTCAGGGAAGTTCCAAAGAAGGATTAATATTTGAACTGATTTTGAAGGTTGAAATAAATTCCCTGTGTAGATAAATCAGGAAAGAGAATCTAGCCAGAGGGTTAATTTATAAAAAGTCATGATACATGAAACAGTTTGATCAATATCAGTTGCTGTAATATAAACATATTCTCCTTAAAATCATGATTATGATTGTATTTTGTATCAGCAATTGGTAGTGTTATCTATATATGCAGAATTTCCTCCGAAATTATTGCCTCCACCCTAATTCTCAGTCATATTTATATTCTGAAATAAACAATGATAAACTTTACTGAATCATTTACTAAGTTTCGCTGAAGCTATCTTAATTTCCCATCCTTCACTTTATAATGCTCTTTTGGGGGAACTTTATGCACACTTATCTTAAATGACCTGGTTCTTGCTTCAGTATTTGCACATACACAAAAATAGTTACTTAGCCCCATAAATAGATAATTGTGGCATTTTGTCCCCATGTACAGGACATCCAAGGCAACTCTGTAACTTTCAAAGGTTGTTTATTTTGATGTCACACTTGTCTTTTGAATTTAACATAACAAGTGGAGACAGAGTTTGGTTTTTGTTTGCTTTTAGACACCAACTTGAAGTACCAGCAAATAGAAGAATTTGTGTGATAGTTTCTCAAGTATTCAATTTCCTATGAAATTCACATTGTAGAATTTTTATTTTACCAAGACTACAAATTCAAAATAATAAATTGCACTGGCAGTAGGTTAACTGCTTTCATTTCCTTAAAGAATTGATCCACATCTCTTGTTATTTATCACAATATTTGCAGAAAAGCAAGAAAGGGTAATTGAAAAGAGGGACTTGGTCAGGGTCATTGCACAATTCATCAGTGTTTCAGTATAATTAACAAACAAAAACACTACGAAATGATATTATATATTGATATACCAACATAGCTATGAAACCAAGCACTGCACATGATTCCAATATATTTTCAAAAATAGTTTTCAGCTTATTAAACACCACCACTATATGAAAATATTTATACAATAATTATTATATAAATAGTAAATATAATGAACTAAATACAAGTTGCATTCTAGAATTAAGAGGAAAGATAAAAAATATCAACTTTCTTCACTCTGTTGCCTCATGTTAATGATACAATATGGCTATTTGGAGAGGAAAGATGAATTTGTGAAATTTGAGTGCAGTAGAGCAGAATTCAGAGTGTTATTAAAAAATAGAAAACATATGCAACTGAATCTAATAGAACTAGAGTGAATGGAAAGCCTAAAAATAAACATAAATAGATAATTCAATAAAAGACAAAACAATGTAACACTTTTTGCCATTTTCTCTTATTTTAATAGAATTAAATTGCTCTGATAGCCAAAATGCTAAGGGGAAAAAAGTACTTTTACAAAGAAACAAAACATTTAGAAATGTTGCAAAAAATATCAGTTGGTGGTCACCCACTGTTTCATGGTGATTTTTCATTATTTTTTCCTGTGCCTGAGGGTTGAAAGTAGGAAGTTAATTAAATAGGACCAATTCTGCCTCCAATAGTTGTTTTCATGAAAGAGGCTTGGGAAAAAAATGTTTTTGTCACTAAGGGCAACGCTTGAGATAAAGCAGCACATCTGCGCTTTCACGATAGTGACCAGTCCATTGTTGTGTGTCCCCAAAGTATGTGAGTAATTGGGTCCTGGCCTTCTGTGAGTTCAGAATCTGAGACAGGCAAGAAATTCCTTCTTTCTTCCCTACTGTTTTTACACAACTGAAGCAAAGTGAAATAAGTAAGAGTTGTCTGAACTCTGCTCATAACTTCAGCAGAGTAACACACATGTCCCTATCAGGGACCATTGTTGTCCTGAGGGTAAATGGGACCGGGTGCTAGGACAGATAATGGGAAATGAAGGTGGATACATGCAAATGACCCCCTTTTTTTAAAGCTCAGATTAGTGGAAATACTTCCTTTCCTCTCTGTGTTCCATTGTTAACAAAGAGGCGATTTGACCACTTAGTACATCATTCCTCATTAGACAAAATTGTATTTATAAGAAAATCAAGAAGTAATTGATCATCCCATAGTGTAAACTGCTATGACAAGGGGCCTCCTCGGTGGTGCAATGGGTTGAGCGAAGCGCTGTGAAGCTGTCCGCAGCCTCCGCAGCACTGGTTCAATTCCCGGTAGGCCAGGGAGATACCCACATGGCGCAGCAGACCTCGCCTGTCTCACCCGCTGCTCCCCTCAGCAGTGTCTTCAGTCTGTCTAAATGTTCTGCTCCCTGCTCTGTCTCTGGTGAATTCTCTCACCCTCCCTGTGCCTCTGACCTATACCCCAGTTCTTGTATAAATAAATAAATCTTAAAAAAAAAAAAACTGCTATGACAATAATTCTAGTCCACAGAGTTACAAACTTTGGTTGATCCAGGGGCACAATGGACTTTGGTGGAAGACGTTGGGTGCTTCCTGGTAGGAGTGCTTTGGTGACTAAACCTAAGAGGAGAATTCATTGATGTCACTATACTGGCAGGAATGTAAAACTATGATGCCTAAATAATAATAAACTTTTATTATTTCTTTTTTAAAATTTATTATTTTTTCAAATTTATATATTTTTTACATCATTTTTCATTTTTGCACAATGTGTGCATTTTCATCTTGGTTATAGACAAGGCAGGGTAGGCATTGTAAGGGGACTATAACAAACTTTTAAAAAGCTGGGTTTTTCTTCTTGTTTCTGTACCTCTAAAAAACAGAAAGCTAAATGTGAATGCTTGCCTTGCATGAAGTACATACAAACATGCTGGCAAGGGGCAGAAGCATCCAGAAATGGAGAAAGTAAGAATGTACAAGTCTGGAAATCATTCTACTCAGTCACATGAACTCAATCCCTTCACCCCTTCTTTACCCCCCACAGTCCACACACCAGGCATCTGTGATATTTATTAGTTATTTAATATACATTTTAATTCTTTTCCAAAACATTTAATGAATGAGAATGTCTGAAGCAGGGGCCTCCCTGGTGGCGTAAGGGTTTAAGTCACAGCACTATGAAGCTAGCCGCAGCACTGTAGCATGAGGTCGATCCCTGGCCAGGGAGCCCATCCACATGATGCAGCAGACCTTTCCTGTCAATACAGCTGCTCCCCTCAGCAGTGTATTTCAGTCAGTCCCCCTGTTCTGTTCCCCACTTTGGTGAATCCTCTCACTGACCTCCTTCCCCCCAGCCTGTCCCACCCCAGTTATTGTATGCATAAATAAGTAAATCTTTTTTTTTAAAAAATAAAGAATATCTGAAGCAACGAGCAGAGTAGACATAAGGAAAAGTGAAGAAAAAGCATAATAGTCTGCAAATAAGATGAGTAAATTTTGTTTCTCATCTACTTGGGGAACATGGATGGTGAACTCCTGGGTTGCCTAATGCAGGTCAATGAGTTTATTGGAATAATGTGAGCACACACAGCCTTCCAACATTTTCTTTACCTGTAGCACAACAATTAAAGATATGCAAGATAAATCCTTTCATTTAGTCCAGGTCCTTAAGTCATTATGGTTAACACATCACCCTTGATAACTTATGATAGAAATGAAATGCAGTTCAGGGCCTCCCTGGTGGTGCAAGGGATTAAGCACTGCACTGTGAAGCAATCTGCAGCCTCTGCAGCATGAGTTCATCCCTGGCAAGCCAGGAAACAACCCACATGGCAAAGCAGACCACTCCTGACTCATCCACTCCTCTCCTCAACAGTGTATTTTGGTCAGTCTGCCTGTTCTGTTCCCCACTCTGTCTCTGGTGAATCATCTCACCCCCTACATTTCTGACCTGTATCCCATTCTTGTATGCATAAATAAATATATCCTTAAAAAAAAAAAAATGAAATGCAATTCAGAAATCATGCTTTGTGGTTCTCAACACTGAGTGGGAGATTGACATCATAGCATATACAGCTATTCAGACCAGTATAATTTGCTCATGTTTATCTACAATAATGCCTGTCATATGCTTGGGAAGAAAGATTATCTTCATCAAAACTATCTTTCAGAAAAAGGAATACAGGTAAACGTTCTCCTATTAGCCTATAATTTTATAAATTGTTTGAGATAAACACTTAATTGCTGCTAGGCTATGAACTGTGAAATTGTAAAATTGCTAAACCATAAGAAATAAATATTTATTCATTGACATAAAACATGTGCTATGGTCTTAGTAAATTATTTGTATTAAACATTTAATATTTATATTTTTTTAGTGAAGTAATTAGGTCACAGAACAGGTCCAAGATAACCCAAAGTAAAGTTTTCTGATTGGCACTAGGCACTCTCCCTTGTTTATCAAAACCATATCCTCATATACAAAATATGTATATAAACTTTTTTTTTTCAAGATTTATTTATTTATTTATACAAGCACTGGGTACAGTCAGAAGCACATAAGGGTGAGAGAATTCACCAGAGCCAGACCGGGGAACAGAACAGGCAGACCGACGAAACACACTGCTGAGGGGAGCAGCAGGCATGGCAGGAGAGGTCTGTGCGCCATGTGGGACCCTCGCCAGCAGCTGGGGATTGAACCGGTGCTGCAGAGGCTGTGGGCAGCTTCGCAGCCCAGCACTCAACTGCTGCGCCACCAGGGGAGGCCCACAAAATATTTACATAAAATATTTTTTATATAAAATATTTTTCCCCTTTTAAAGGATAACAATGACTTCTCACATTTGAAATGAGGACTTTTGTACTTACCAGTAATGATGCTTGTTTCGGTGGCTATTAATTTTCAGGGCCTCCCCTCACAATATACTTTACATTTTCTTTTTTTAAAAGGTATGGATTTTTTTATGTCTGATCTCTGCATTTAACCTACTCTGGACAAAAAGAAATTCAGAGGTCGGCAGAACTCTGATAGTGATGTGACATACAGATCTTTAGTCCTGAGACTCAAAAATTTCCAACTTTTTCTTTGGATCAGATTTATATTTTCTACAAAAATTGAGAATTACCTGTCAGAATGAGCTTTGGCCACTTTTTCATCATTTAATCCAAGTATGTGATGCAATTTCTCTTTCAATTTCTAGCCGAGGAGAAGGAAGTGATAAAATCAGCTATTAGTTGGAATTTAGACAGCAGGGAAAGTTTTGTATTATCTTCCTCCTTTGTGGCAGTGGTTGTGAAGCTTTTTAAGAGTGGAAATATTTAGTATTTATCTTTTGCTAAAAGAATTACAAATAACTTTTAGACTAGGCATAAAAACCAATCTCTAGTTACAAAGGAAGTATATATGCAAACATAAGTAGGATTGAAGATAGCAAGTTTTGTGTATTTACTGTCGTGTATGTTCTAAGCTTACCCCAAAAAATTATAGGCCATCTATAGGCACTCAAATTTTTTTAGTCCTTTTGTTTGTATTTCAAAGAATGATATTAGCATACTATCCTAGAGTGCTTTTGTGACAATTACAAGACCTTTTAAAAGCATTTTGTAAGTTCTAAAGCAGAATATGAGGTAATGGTTTTTACTATTTTTTTTGAATATACTGTTATTTATCCCTAAGAGGCATTGCATTATTATAATCTATTAAAATTGTAGGAGGTATAAATGGCTCTTGGAGGAGAGTACAGTTGCTGGTATAAAAGTAATACCTTTGATATGTTATATAAAATGATAATTTATACTTTAATATGTATGCCATCCAAAAAGATATTTCCACTTAGTTTCTTCATTTAATATAATATAAATTTTAGTTCTTTTAAAAATGTTTAATGAATGATAAGAATCTCTGAAGACATTTACAGAGTAAACATGAGAAAAAGTACAGAAAAGTACAGAAAAAGCATAATATTCTGTAAATAAATTGAGTAAATTTAAGATTTAAAAAAAAGGAAAAACTAAATTACTATTATTAATCTTGGAAAATCAAATATGTTACTTGTGGCAGAAAATTTCCCTGAGTTACAATGCTATGAAAAGGTATTCTTTTAATAAGGGAGACACTAGCTTAGATCTCTGGACAGACTGACAAGGAAGAGAGCAAGAGAGAAAATAATTTTTTGAATTAGGTAAATGAAGTCACTAGAGATCTATTGTATGCATTTTCCATGAGGGTGATATTTCCCCAAAGGAATAAAATTGGGTGAGGTAGCAGAAAAACATTGTTCCTTTTATGATTTATATACAACATATGCATACATAGCATATCCATGTAATTAAAACTTATGTGTGGGAGTAATTAGGGAAATGGTTAAAATAAAGTTGAAGTACATTGTTCTCCAAATATTAAAAGAATAATAGTGGCCTTCCCGGTGGCACAGCAGGTTGAGCGTAGAGCCGTGAAGCTGTCCGCAGCCTCTGCAGCATGGGTTCGATTCCTGGCTGGTCAGGGAGAAACCCTCATGGCACAGCAGGCCTTTCCTGTCTCACCCACTGCTCCCCTCAGCAGTGTCTTTGGTCTGTCTGCCTGTTCTGCTCCCCACTCTGTCTCTGGTGAATTCTCTCACCCTCCTGCACCTCTGGCCTGTACCCAGTGCTTGTGTAAATAAATAAATCTTTTAAAAAGTAATGAAAGAATAATAGTAGAATATTACAAACTGCTTTATAGAAATAAATTCAACAACCAAGACAAATTAGACAAATTCCTTAGAAGATCCAAACTACCGAAACTCACTCAAGAAAAAAATAACAAGCATAGCCTTGTGTCTTTAAGTATGTTGTATTTGTACATAAAACCTTCCTAAAAGGAAAACTATTTTCTGATTCAGTGTTGACATGATCATCTAGGTAGAAAATCCAATGCAATGTACAAAAATCTACTAGAACTAATATATGAATTTAATAAAATGAGGTACACATGTGCACAAATCAATTGTATTATGAACTATATGAGATTGAAATTTCAAAAAAATCATTTAAATAAGCATAAAGATTAAAACACTTCAAGATAAAATGGTAAAATGATATGCGAATGATTTAGACACTGAAATACTCAAGCCATTATTGAGAAAATCTTAAAAACCTAAATAAATCAATACACATCTTGATCATTAGTCAGAAAGACCAACACTTATGATACCTACCTTACAATTCAGTGATTCAACTACTAGGAATCCGCCCAAAGAGCACAGAAACATTAATTCAAAAGGAAACTTGCACTCCTATATTAATTGCATCACTACTTATAATAGCTAAAATATAAAAACAACCTAAATGATCCAAAACAGACAAATGGACAAGAAGCTGTAGTATATAAACGCACTGGAATACTAGTCAGCAATCAAAAAAGATAAACTTGCCATTTGCAGAAAAATGGGTGTTACCAGAAGGGATTATGCTAAATGAAATAAATCAGAAGGAAAAAGAAAAATATTGAATGGTTTTACTGATAGTTGGAGCATAAGGACACTGAACAAAGGGTCAGGAAAAAGACAAAACTTGCAAGCTGACTGACCACAGACTTGAAACAAGCAGCAGGGGAAGGATAGGGAGAGGGATCAAAAGAGGGAAGGGAAAAGCACAAGGGTCTATGGTAATGGTTCATGGTTGGTGAGAGAATTACGGGGACCACACCTGAAGGGAGAACAATAATGTAAGAAAATAAATTATTAGAAAGCCAAAAAAAAAAAAAAATGCCGGTTTTCAAGATTGAACTATGTTTCTGATGCAATAAATTGGCATCAAAAATATTATTTTGTAGTATAAAGTTGTTTCATATGAAAATGAAAAGTACCCAAGCAACAACACACACCTTTAAGAAAGAAGAAAAGCTTACACATCTATCGTCGTCAGAACAGTGAGAGACTGATGTGAAAAAAAATACAGATCAATAGAGCATGACAGAGAACCCAGAAGTAAATTCCTTCTAGTGTTTGCCTCTGTGCGGGTTGGACACACCTCCACACACATGTTGAGGCTTTTATCAACTCTGCCTTTGCCTTCATTTTCTGCTGTGGAGCCACAAGTTCAGGAAGAGATCAAAGCTCAGGGCTTTCTCTTTTTTGAAATAGAACACCTCCTGGAGCCTATGCTCTATGCAAGTATGTGGTCTTTTATGTCTTGGGGGAGAATGTGGGGTACACCAGAGGTGTGGGGGTAAAATAATTCATCAGAGACTGAGTAGAGAACAGAACAGGTGGATTTATTGAAATACACTGCTAAGAGAAGTAGTGGGCGAGACAGAAGGGGTCTGCTGCATGAAGAAGGATTTGGGGCTCTCTTTTATATTCTGTTTTTGCAGGGTTTTCCTGACTGGGAGTTGGTTTGAACTGGTTAGTGCTGAGATGTCTGGTTTTGAGTGATGACCTTGGACACAGAGTGTGTCCTGACCCTGCTCCTGCATTCAGGGTCCAAGTGATCACTCTTAGAGCCTCGTTCCCATAGCAACCTTATCAATTCTCTTTATCTATGCAAGCCTCCCCAAATTTCCTCCTGGGCAAGGAGCTGGGGCTTATATGTATGGATATTATAACAATTCTGACTGATGTGAAAATGTACATAATTGAAATGAAATGACTTATACTATCAATTAAAGCAGCCAGTTCTTGAAGATTTTAGATAAACAGATGTGTGAGAGGCGAGGATATAGAAACCCCAGCTATGTCTAGATCAAGCCCAAAGTAAAACTAACAGTTGGCCCCATAACACACCTCTGAGTGATACAGGAGCTGAAATAAACCGATCTGAGAGTTTTGTTTTCCATCTATGGTTCTCAAAGTCCATCTCCAAGCTTTGGCAATGGCTACAGGAGGCTTTGTGCAGAGTAACAGTCAGCCCCTCCCCAAGAGGTCACCCAGCAGGGAAGCGCCAGACCCTGAGGCACTCTCATTATTTCTGTAAACCTTGTTAAATCTTGTGTTCACATCATTACAATGTGGAGTTTCCCCAGTTAGTCTGACTGTAAGTGTATGATTGGCTTGAGTCATAAGTGAAGACTCTCTACCCAGGCAGAGACTGGTATCTTGAGAGCTGATCCTCATATTTATTCTTTATCATAAGGAAACCTTCCAGGTTCCTGGCCCCACCTAAGGAAGGGTGGAGCTGAAAAGGACTGGGGGGCCTCCCTGGTGGTGCAGGCAGTTGAGCACAGCACTGTGAAGCTGTCCGCAGCCTCTGCAGTGTGGGTTCAATTCCGGCCAGCTGGGGAGAAACCCACATGGCATGGCAGACCTCTTCAGTCTTGCCCACTGCTCCCCTCATCAGTGTATTTCATTAGTCTGCCTCTTCTGTTCCCTGCTATGTCTCTGGTGAATCCTCTCACCCTCCTGCGAATGTGGCCTGTACCCTGTTCTTGTATAAATAAATCTTTAAAAAAAAAATGACTGAAGATAGAAGGAGTTGGAGGGAGAAGACTGGGAAGACTAGGAAAAGACCCACAGGAGGCACACAGAGCAGAGAGGCATGTAAAAAAGAAGCTACATTTGCTTCTCAGCCTTGAACTTGCACCAGAGACTTGGGGGACAAGGAAGGAGACCCTTGAGACATGGATGAGAGAACCACGGAGAGGTGACATTGCAACCTTTATCTTTACTTCTATTTTGATTTTGCTCTTTTTCCTCTAGACTTGTCTGGCCCCTTCTGCCCCTTTCCTATGAGTCCCCACTAGAAGGTGCTTGTGGCAAGCTTCAGGCCTCAGTAGCCCACTTGGCCAAGCCTATACGGCTATGCATTTACCCACAAGGGGATGGGTAACGGGGTGTTCATGGGAAAACTATTTTAACAATATTCCTTTTCTCTATTGCATAGTAATTGTATTAAAGTTCTTTTATACACTATGAGTAAGTTTTGTCTTATGGTGGCTGGCAGATCCCATTCAGAGTAGGTGGGTTTGGGGTTCCCGGGGCATGTCCTTCACTCAGCCTGCTAACAGAAACACAAAATTAAATAATTACCTGTAATTATTTTTTATGACATGTTTCTTTCCTAGCTCTTCTCCCCATTTCTTTACTCCCATCCCTCCAAGCAGAGGCTGGTCACTTTAAGTGTGTTCCAATTTCTGTCAGCTTTGTTAGTAGGGTTTTCTAGGAAACCACCAGACAGATCAGAAAATGGCTATTTTTGAGAGCCCTTGAAAGAGCTCTAGGCCTCTTCTGCTCCCTCCAGTGGTCCTGTTGTTGGTTTTCACTGCAAATGCTGGTGAGCACAAGGAGAAAGAAAAAGCTAAAAATGTCACAAGTTGGCAGTTCTTACCAAGATATAACATTTTTTCTTGAATAAATGCTTCCCTGGTTACCGCAAGCCTGGGTTTAATACCTAGCGTTCTGAAATAGTTGATTCTGGCCCTTTTTTGGGGTGCCGGTTTTCTTGATTTTATAAGAGTAGAGAATTTTTAGCAGTCTCACCCTGACCTCACATTTTCTCCCAATAATATCATCTTCCTTTTCCTCCTTACCTTCACTCCCCATTTTACTCTTTGTAACTCCTTTTCTTTCTAAAATTGTGCTCTGTTATTTCACCAGATTAAATCCAGTAATGTCAATTCTCATAGTCCCTTGTTTATGTCTTTTCTGACTCCCCAATTGAGAGCACTGCTATGGAGAACTAAAACCCACATGGTGTCACTTTATAGAAAAAATTGCATATTCCAATAGGACTTTAATTCCATCTGAAAATCTGTTTCTTTTTTCTTGATTGCATTTGCCTTTGACTTAGGTGGTTTCCCAAATTTCTGTCAAAATTGTTAAAGTCACTTTCCTATACATCTGAATATTTTGTTTGTTTGTAGAAAATAGAAACCACCTTACAGGAATTTTTTTTACAAGTTTCTTGTAGGTTATTATCCTTCAAACAAAAATTTATCTTTACCTACGCAAAATCCATATTGCTTTTTTCTTTTTTTTTTTCTTTTAAAGATTTTATTTATTTATACAAGCACTAGGGTACAGGCCAGAGGAGCAGGAGGGTGAGAGGATTCACCAGAGAAAGAGCGGGGAGCAGAACAGGCAGAAGGACCGTATTACACTGCTGAGGGGAACAGCAGGCGAGGCGGGAGAGGTCTGCCCCGCCATGTGGGTATCTCCCTGGCCAGCCAGGAGTCGAACCAGCGCTGCAGAGGCTGCGGACAGCTTCACAGTGCTGCGCTCTACCCACTCCGCCACTGTGGAGGCCCCATATTGCTTTTTCCATATACAAACTATAACTCATTTCTTTACCCATTCAAATTAATTCCTCCCCATTGCTTTAAATCTCAGGGACATCTATAACAAAAGTAGGTTGGACAAGAACTGAAAACATATATTAAAATGAGCAGGAGCAAGTGTTTTCATCTTGGAGAATGGGTGTAAAGATGATTCTCCCTGATCTCCACATCTACTTATAGGTGACTGAATATGCTAATATAGCCATGGACTCCTTCATAGTTATGCTAACAGTCCTTTTTTGTTGTTGCTTAGGGATGGGGTCAGGTAAAGTGTGAAGTCCTGTGCTGCCATTCAAACCATCTCTTTTATCCTTTCTGAAAAATTTCCCTTTTTCTTCATAACTTTCTATTTACTCTTAAAGTCTCATTGTCCAGTTTCAAACTCTTCATTTTAGGGTTTAATGTTGTGAATGTTTAAGTTCCTAACATATTTCCCTGACACACATATCTTTTTTTTCATTTGGCTGTCTCCCTGATCTTGTGAAACAGAATTCCTTGGTTAATTTAGCTTTTTCTTACATTAGACTTTTCCATCTAAGCGAATGAGTCCTTACAATGTACTTTGTTGATAGTATTGAATAAGCAAGGAGCTCTAGGCTTCTGAATTAATCCAATTGTTTATCTACAAAAAACACCCTCAGCCAGAAAGTAAGATAACCAAATCACTAAAGAAATCAAAACAGGACAGTTGAATCACAAAATCTCATTTTATTTTGATGTTCTTCTGTTGTAAATATCTACCTCAACACATCAAAAAGATAGATAATTTGGGTAATAAAACAACAGTTCATTGTAAAGATATGAAAGCCAGTGACATTAAAAGCTGCCTTAATGCTCAGCAGACTAAAACCAAATAATCCCTTATAATGAAATGATTAGACTGGAATCCTAACAGATTGTAATTGTGATGAGTCTATGTTATGGCTGAAATATTTCCCAATCTACAAGGCAGGCATTGAAAGCAATTTTTAAGTACAGAGACCTAGACATTAAAAGGAGAAAAATATTTCCTCTCTTGTTAGAGTATTAAACAAGAGAAATGAAATGAATATTACTAAACTACTTTTCTATTTTCTATTTTAAGTGTTTTGCCATCACAAACTGAAAGTAAAATTAATGTTTCGGATTCCTTTGTGAAAGAGCCAGAGATAAATTCATTTTGCAAATATCTTTATTGTTCATTACCTAAAAAAGATAACTCTGAAAGATGGTTAAAGTGGCTCAACAAAACAAATTATTTATTAGAACATTAGTAAGTGTTAAGTAGGCCAATGAAAAAAAAAGAGCATTAGAAGGAGTCAGTCAGCCAAACAGCATGCACTGGAGGAAACTGTCTAGCCTGAGCACCAACTGGATTTGCAAAACAAGCAACTTTTCCTGGAAGAGAGTTGGTCATTCTCAGAAATATACAGATCTAATCTCAGTCACTATTCAGTTACTCTGTAGATGAGCAAGGCAGATACTGGGTTTTTTTGCTTTCTGTTATTCTAGATGTAACTGTAGTTGTTTAGCTTTGGGAATATGCAAAAATGATTAGCCCGAGTGGTAGTTTAGGAGCCCAGAGTATAGACTCTGGAATCAGCAAAACTTGGCTTCAATCCCATCAGTGTCACTAATAGTTGTGGGAAGAAGATCAGGGTGAGGACGACTAAATTGGAGCCTGGCACATACCCCTACATATTTAAAATATCTCTTTTTTGCTAGAGTGTAGTGCATTTACACACATAATTTGATTTAAAATTAATTTATAATCCAACATTTCAGGGGAAATAAGTATGTCCTCACTCTCCTTCTCTCCCAAGTAGTGTAACTGAAAGCATTTTTTAAAAATAGCAAACAATTATCCACCTAGTCTTGGATTGTGGAGATGGATAATATGGCAATGTGATTTAAAAAATTGATCTTAGCTCTACTCAGCTGAGCATAAAAGAAAATATATGACCTGCTAAAGAGACATAGTAAGCCTGCAGCATATAGTACATCACTGCCAAAGCTAGAAAAGGCTTTCAAAGACCTTTCTACTGAGGATGTAGTTTGCTATCTGCTGTATAATCCTAGCCAGACTTTTCCTTGACCTTGAAAACACTAAAAGCGTAATCAGTGATCATCTAATAGTAGTTGCTCAGGCACCATGTATGGTGTGTGCTTCCTGCTGAACCACAGATGAGATTTACCTCATTTGAAGAAGTCATTCCGCCAGACAGTCAATAAACAAGATTTGTCTCTCTGGGAATGCATCAGACTGTAAATACCAAACTGGTCGCCTGTAGCTATTTTAGGTCCATTCACATTGAAAGCACCATACTCTCACTGTAAACTTAATGTGTTCTGATTCTGCAACTATTAGTAGGATTATGGTTTTTGAGGAGAAAAAAAATCACTTTTGATATGATTTGCCAGTAGAGGCATTTAAATCCTTCTTGAAAATGATCTAGCTGCCAAAAAGGTCACTTTGAAAAGAAAATATCAACTTTTATGATTCAGAAAGACAGAACCTTTTGAATTAATATACAATGACCTTGGATCAAGCTGTGCAAAACAAACATTTACAGGAATATTGATGATTAAGATATTAGCAATATCAAGGAATCAGACAAGTTAAAAAAAAGTAATCTACAATGCTTAACTGACCCAACTCTTCTTTCCAGTTGGGTAACTGTGGACACACAACATGAATAGGATATTTATTGGTGGTATATTCATATATTGACTCCACAAACCTTCACTGAATACTTATTACTTATGTTAAATTGAACAAGGCAGCCAGTGGACTGAAATGGGTCTAATACTATTGAGGTCTATATAAGTAAAACAAAATCCAAGGCCATAAAATCCTCGAGGTTAGAATATCAAAGTGCTGAAGACAACCAATCTGAAACAGCCAGTCAGGCTTTAAGCCATAGCCAGTGAAATCATTTAATTTTTTTTTTTCAGCTGAGAATTTATTTATTTTTTGTATTAATATTTTTATTTTTTACATCATTGTTCATTTTTAAACAATATTTATTTTCCCCCACTCCCTCAGGTATAGTCACCACAGAGTTTCTTTCACCAATGCACCTGTGCACCATCACCTCAGTCCCCTGTGCTCCTCCCTCCCTCCCTCTGACCCCTCTCCCTCATCTTCCCCTGCAGTGTGTCTCATTTTTGCTTAACTCATGCCATTCGCAGCAACGTGGATGGAACTAGAAGGATTTATGCTCAGTGAAATAAGCCAAAAGGAAAAAGAAATATATCGGATGGTTTCACTTATAGCAGGAATATAGGGGAACCAAATAAGACATCAGTGTAAAAAATAATAACAGTACAAAACACAACATTTCCTATTTTTGTATCTACACTTTATGTCCCCTGGCTGCTGCCTGTGGCACACTGCTAACCACTTTCTCTTTGGTGCTGCCTCATTGAAATCAATCAATGCTTGAAAAACTTAAAATTTTTAATATGCCTCAGTTTATCTTTTAACATTTAGCGTCTAGTCATAAAGGCAAGACCCAACCCTGCTCTCAAAGAATTCACAATCTAGAAGAGGAAGTAGGACTTGCAAGCAATCAGCGTTGATCACTTCTGCAGTCTGGGAGAAATTTTTCAAGTAGTCCTCATCTAAGTAGCTGCTATTTTACCATGAGAAAACCAGAATGTTGCTAAAAATTCACTATTATTACAGCTAAACATAAAGGATGTCGGAAGTCAGAAAAATGTAAACTTGAACTGCAGAGCAGTGGCACAATGCAAAACATCTTGAGGAAAATAAGTTTCCATTAAGCATTGTAAAGTTCCATCCAGTAGGAAAATTAACAAAAATAGCTAAAATTCTGGACATATGTTTGCTGAAAACTTTATGTAGACAGTGCAAATTTTGCTAAATTGCAGCCAGAAAGTGGGTATTCACAAAAATGAGTAGAAATACTATGATACCCAGAGATGGTGTTTCTAGCACCCAGTAGGTCATTGTTTGGCTCAGCATGAGCCGTAAAAACAGCAGCAATACAGAAGGAGGTGATGGCACAGACAATAAGGGCCTCACAGAGTCAGAACAGGCTTTTCCTCTGATTAAGATTTCACCAACATAGCAGCTCAACAATATTAAAATTTTGTTTTATTTAAATTTTATTTTAGTGAGGGTTCAGCTATAATCCTTTTTTTAAGATTTATTTGTTTATGCACACAAGAGCTGGGGTACAGGCCAGAGATGTGGGGGATAAGAGGATTCACCAGAGACAGAGCGGGGGAACAGAACAGGCAGACTGCCCAAAATACACTGCTGAGGGTAGCAGTGGGTGAGTCAGGAGAGGTCTATTGTGCCATGTGGGTTGCTCCCTGGCTGCCAGGGATCAAACTCGTGCTGCAGAGGCTTCGGATTGCTTCATAGTGTGGTGCTTAACACCTTGCACCACCAGGGAGGCCCTCAGCTATAATCCTTGAAATATTTTATTAGCATCATGATGTCCTCAAGCAAGGAAAATGAGAGTAGGGATAAGGAAAACTTCACACTGGCCTTACCAACCTCACCTCTATGAGGCAAGCTTCCAAGAACTAGGTCTAATGGAACATTATGTGTCCAGCTATTAAATCTTTCCCCCCATAATGGACAGTGGGAATTAAGCATGGCTAAACCTTAATTGTTGATATAGTGGGTTCAATTAAAATGTGATGTTTCATAGCAAAGTTTAAACAGATTAAATGAATGAATTCTCTTACACAATAATTTCCCTGACTTTTTACATATCTATAATTTATGTGTTCAGTGCATTTCAAATGTATATATCTTTGGAGGAACTGTGGTGTTATAGCTGCTTTTAAAAGTAAGGGATGCTTTCTTTTGCCCAGTATATAGAGAGGAATGAAATGGTATGCAGAGCTCAAAAAGGAAAGAAGTCTTTAGGGAATTACTTCAAAAATAGGCTACAAAATGGAAGACTGGGAATAATTTTCTCGGTTAAACAATTCTAAAGGCCAGGAGACTGTCAAGGCTTTTTCTTTCCTCAAAAGTTTTCTTCTTCATAGTAACTAAGTAAGGAAAAGATTATGATAAAATGACCATAACAATGAGTACTTTTTATAAAATCTAAGTATGTATGGATAATTTAATAATAAAATACTGAAATACATTTTTATTGAAAAGCTCCAAAGTGAAAAACAGAAAAATGATCAAAGCCTCTTATAAAGTACATCAGTAAATACCATGCCAAGATCTACAATGTAGTTTATTTATATATTAAATCATGAAAGAAATACTTAATAATGCCTAATGAATTAATTCTTAATTGATTTAATAATTCCTAATTGCTTTAATATAGTGAACTAGACACTACATCTCTTTTCTTTTCTTTCTACCTCATTGGCTGTGACTAGCCAATTTGTCTTGGTCTTGTATCTATTTCTTTATTACTGACACAATATTCTTAATCCTGAATCAGTTCAGCAACACCTTATGTTTTTAATAAACAATATTTCTTTGTGCTTAGTATTTCTATTTAATGCTAATTCTGAACATTTTCCAGTTGATGTTATCACATTCAGCTTTATATGTGTCACTCTTCTGCTCAAAAGTATTTTTATGGCTTGTCACTTCCTATACAACATTCAGTAAATGTCCCAGACCTTCCTATGCAACCTGATTACTTAATGGTTTTCCATATGCTCACTTATTTTTCCTACTTCTTTTCCCAAAATATTCTCCATTTTCCACCTATATTTGTAATAAATATTAGATGGTTTGTATTTGTAGTAAATATTAAAAACATTAAAAATATTAAACATATTAAAGACATTATAAACATAGCAACACTCCACAAATTTGTCATTCTGTTACTTGAATTATTCAAACAAGTTGCAAGATTGTTTATTTAAATATGATTTATCCTTTTTTTCTAATTTCTGGAAATTTTCTTGGATGGTCCACAATCCAAAAACAAAACCGTTTCCTTAGTGTTCCCAAACTACTTCTGTCATTTTTCTTGTTGGGAGAAGAGCACGCAGCAATTTTTAACTAAACTAGTTCTAATAATTTGGAAACCTGAGTTCTAAGTTCATCACACTACTGG
Organism: Talpa occidentalis; assembly: GCF_014898055.3. NCBI lineage: Eukaryota > Metazoa > Chordata > Mammalia > Eulipotyphla > Talpidae > Talpa > Talpa occidentalis. The sequence goes on from NW_023605083.1 coordinate 30,212,407, forward strand.
CTTTGTTGCATGAGAAAAGAAATATCTTAGTGTGGGTTAAATGGGGAGTCAGTATGTCAACAGACAAAGCACAACTGATATTTATATTGTAAACATTGACTAGAACACTATAAACACCACGAAGGATATAAATCATAGTGTTTGGTGGTATTATGTTTCCTTTTATATATATTTTTTCTTACCTACAATGCTATGAAGTTGGAAAATTTGTAAATAATACTTGCAGATCTATTAAGAGTTTTATTTTATATGTGTGTTTTAAAACAAAAGAGGAAATCCTGAAATTCTTTCCTTTCAGTAGACTAACTATATCCATAGTTAGTCTAATTGTTTGAGCTACATAGTATTTTAAAACACTGCACTTCTCCTAGGATTTATTATGTCAAACACATAGGAGAAGCAAATCAGACTTTGTAAAATTCATGACATTTACACTGACACATTTTTAGCTGCCTTCCTCTAGCTTTCTTCTGGCTGGCAAGGGAAGATATTTAAGACACAAATAAAGATGGGCCTTATTTGCTGAGTTTAAAATTGTTGAAATCTTTAAGCACTCTATAGGACTCCAAAACTGAGCTATTATGTTTCTGCCTAAATCTCTTCTCCATATAACACTGCACTGTCTGAGGCCATATTTTGTAAATAGCATCATTAATGTCTGTGCAGCATAATCAACATCTTCAGAAAAATTAGATTACAGTAATAAAAGTATATACAGGTAATATATTGACAGACCTCTTAGGAAACTTAAATACTTACAATGATGGGCTGATAAGTTCAGGAAGTGACAACATATGGATTACAATTTTATTGTGTGGAAAACTAAAAAACAAAGAAATGAAGTATACTGTTCAAGGTTACAAATGTTGAATGCATAGCATAAAGTTATATAACCCATTCTGATGTTTTTTTTCCAAGTTAGAAGTCCTTGGAACATGGATCCAGATGTCTCATATCCGGACTTACACAGAATACATGTGACTAAGCCATACCCTAGAAATAAACCATTGCTTTTCTGCCTCGATTTAGATAATTCATTTTCCCTTCACACTCTAAATATGGTAATTTACACTGGCTGCTTTTTAAATATTAGGTTAACCTTGCATTTCTGGAGGAAATCCAATTTAATCACGATGCACATTTTATATATCACTAGATTCAATTAACTAATATGTGTATCTCGTATTTTTGCATGAGATATTTTTCTCTATAGTGATGAGAATAAGTCACCTGCAATTTTCTTTATGGCAAAGCTCTCATAAGATATTTGTATAAATATGAAGAAATGGAGAGAAAGTATTTTTGTATTTTCTGAAATATAATTTAAACATATATAAATATATATATGAGAAATTTGTTGGTGAAACTATACACACCTGGAGTTTTCTTTGGGAAAAGTTTTTTTTTTAATGTATAAAATCACTTTATCAGATATAGGATTATTCAGATTATCTTTTTGTTTCTGTGTTAATTTTAATAAACTCATTTTTCTACCAAATTATCCATTTCCTCTAAGTTGACAGATTTACTGTCATAAGGTTTCTCATGTTATTGCACTATTATCTTATAATTATCTAGAATATTGATAGAAACATCATCTTTTAAATTTACAATATTGGTAGTTTTAACTTCTCTCCAAATTTTACTCAACTTTTCAAATGCATCAGTTTTATTAATTTTCTCATTCATCCAATATTTGTGGGTGTTTGGATCAACTAGGCCTCCATACCAGGTTTCAAGTGCTAGTCGTTTAGAAGATGAAGGAAACATGATTAGAAAGGAAAAAAGTGAGTGAAAGGACCACAGTTTAAAAAAGGATTTGTTGTCAAGCTGTGTCAAGACTCATTCCACTGGAAATACTTTGAGAATGAGGATTAAGCACATTCCTTAGAGCCACTCCTGTACCTTGGCAATGAGTGTGGAGCCTCTGCCATTTCTACTGCCATCAATTATTGGTTGAGAACATGCAAGAAATTGTCTTGTAATTTTTATTATATGTTATATTTCAAAAATGATTTTATGAATTAATAATAGTTATTGCTGAGTAGTAGACATTGAGAGATTATTATTTTCTAATTTTTTAGGTAAGCCATAATTTTCTATAATAAATGTTTGCACAGTGTGTATCTCTTAAACCTATGGACTTGAGAAATGTAGGATAGTCTGAATTTTTGTTCATTCACATATGTCAATTCATATAAAAGCAAATCCAATACACCTTCCAACTTTGTATTTATCCATTTGGTTTTAGGTGGCCTGTGGGGATTTCAAGTCCCTTTTTATGTCTAGATGCATATGCCTACTGAATTGAAGTGTATGGTAAATTATAATAAATAATACAGTAGGGACAGCTATCATCTTCCTAGTTTTCCCAGCACGCTGTCAATGTCACCCTAAGAAACATTAGTGTCCCATAACTATGCAGCAAAGGAACACAGCATGCCAAATCCCAAATCACAGAGCTTCAACTAAGTCAGCCATCAAATAATTGTCATTGTCATTAGTGTGTGGGTTATTTACTCTATTTTTTCCATATGTCAGAATTCTATATGAATAATTTGGTTTCCTGGGTGCTATTTGTAATTCCAATGCACAGTTGGCTAGAATTTCGCCCAAATGTTCCCTTCTTAGAATCTCTTATGTGCATTTAATTTATTGTCCTTCTCTCTTCACTGAGATCATCGTTGGAATGTGCATTGTTATAGGTCAGCTAGTAGTTTTTTTCCTCTGTGCATTAGAATTATATCCATAGATAAACACCATGAAGTTGAGGGTTAAAATCAGCATCTCCCTCTGAATTTAATTACCCAATACATTTTCAGTTTGACTTTGTCTGCTTTGAAATGCTATTACTTGAGTACCTAACACAGAATCACACTTTTTGACCAAATTATTTTTTTAATGGGAAGAATACTTGCAAAATACTAAGTTGCTAACATTTTGCCCCTTGGGGAATATTTAAAAATTCCTATTTAAAGATTTATTTATTCATACAAGAACTGGGGTACAGACCAGAGGTGTGGGGGGTGAGAGGATTCACCAGAGACAGAGTGGGGAACAGAACAGGCAGATGGACTGAAATACATTGCTGAGGGGAACAGCGGGCAAGTCAGGAGAGGTCTGCTGCACCATGTGGGTAGCTCCCTGGCTGGGGATCGAACTCATGCTGCAGTGGCCACGGACAGCTTCATAGGTTGCATCTTAACCTCATGTGCCACCAGGGCACTTCCTATTTTTAATATTAAACATCATCTTCAAATAGAGATAACTAATTGTTGCTAAAAATTGATGCATAAATACCCCTTCTGATGTTATGATCAACTTAAATGAAAGAAAATTCTACTTGATTTTTAAAAATCCCTTAAATTAAAGGAATCATATAATAAACTTTGATGTTTTCTCCTAGCGGACAAGAGATCTTTTATATATGCTTTCACACTTTCATTTATGTGTCAAAAGGCAGACTGGGGCAAATCCTCCCAGAAAGTCCTCCCTTATACTCTTAAATTTACTTCTGTCTCCCACCTCCCATGATATATAACCACAAGTATTGGTTACCTTAATATGCTTTGATCTAGTTTTTGTAGAATATGTGCTACTGCATTGTAAATGAAGTTGACATCACACTTAGATCATCAAAGTCTTTGTAGACAAAAAATAAAAGCTATTAACCAGTATTTATTGATGTTTCTTATCTTTCAGTACTCCACAAAAGGTCTGTTAGGGATATAAGAAAGTGTAGTTTACACTGAACATAGAGTGCTGATATGTAGTTGAAATTAAGAAATTTGAATAGTTTCTTAATTAAGAAAGTTATAGTATTTTGCACCTAATTTCATGTTCAACAACAATTTTATCAATAACAAAGCACCTAGAACAAGATTCCTAGTTACTTTGCAATGAAAATTTTAGCCACTAAAAGTTAAGGTAGTGAAGATAAATTTATCAAGATCACATCAGTGAAACTACTCCAAATGTTTTTTTTTTTTTCCATACAGTTAAAATTCTTTGTATTAATAAAATGCATGGAGAGTTTTTAATCAAGACAGAGGCTGTAATTTACATAGGTTTTGAGTTTTTACTTTTGTTCGGTCTCTGTCCACAAGTTATCAAATATAACTAATAACAATCGTATAAAATTCTTTAATAATTTGTAAAAATAATTAAGGACTGGAAAGTACAGAATATTTACAAATGACAAATCTGAGAAGCTGGAAAAGTTAACACTAAGTTTTATAAAAGATCACTTATGAGGGTTCTAGTTCTCAAATTTATTTAGTGAGACTGAGTGGAGAGAAGTGTTCACAGGAATACTAACCATGGCAAATAGCGTTACATTCTGGAAAAGAAGGGGAAATTGGTATGCTTCACAAAAGTTTAACTGAGGGATACCCACTTTGCAGACATAAGAGGAGAAAGTGACACAAATCTAAAGGTATGTGGTTATTTACATGAAGGAGCTGAATCTACGTATGTAATTTCAATCAGTACAATGACAAAAAGATATACAGAGAGCTGTTCAGCTTTAGAGGAATAAGATTTGACAGTGCCTGAAGGCGTTTTGTCCAAGAATGCTTTCTGGAAGAAATGACACATGAACTTACTCTTGAAATATGAGTAGAAGGTGGTCAAGTGAAGAAGTAAGAGATAGGGAGAACGTATTTCAAATGGTTTTCAGAGTGATCATGCTGGAGAGGTGTGAGATGGTGCGCAGTTTTTCAGGGTTAGAGCTAAAGTGTGAAGCAGGGAGTGCAGTGTAGAAAGGTCAAACATGTAGACACAGTCCATTTAAGGAAGATGGTTTATTTTAAGCAAAGAGAATTGGATTTTATCTTGTAGACAATAAGATTCTACTGAAGCTTTTTAGCAAATGAATTCCATGTCAGTGTTTCTTCTGTGGATGATCATTTTGCCAATAGAGCAGGAAAGGAGAATGTAAAATGGCTTAGGAGGTTGTTATAATGATTTGGATGATAAACAAGGGCCTGACATTTTTAGAGAGAGTAGAAGTGAAAGAAGTATTTAGACATTAGCATCAGAGCCTCCCTGGTGGTGCAGGGGGTTGAGCGCAGCCCCTTGACGCTGTCCGCGGCCTTTGGGGGGCAAGTTCCATCCCCAGCAGGCTAGGGAGCAGTCCACGTGGTGCAGCAGACCTCTCCTGTCTCACCCACTGCTCCCCTCGGCAATGTGTTTTGGTACATCTGCCTGTTCTGCTCTCCGCTCTCTCTGGTGAATCTTCTCACCCCCCACGACTCTGGCCTGTACCTAACTTCTTAAAAAAAAAAGAGGGCCTCCCTAGTGGTGCAGGCAGTTGAGCACCACACTGTGAAGTTGTCTGCAGCCTCTGCAGCACTGGTTCAATCCCAGCCGGCCTGAGAGGGTACCACATGGTGCAGCAGACCTCTCCTGTCTCACCTGCTGCTCCCCTCAGCAGTGTATTTCTTCAGTCTACCTGTTCTGTTCCCCACTCTATCTCTGGTGAATCCTCTCACCCTCCCGCACATCTGGCCTGTACCCCAGTTCTTGTATAAATAAATAAATCTTTAAAAAAAAAAGAAATTAGCATCATTAGATATCAATTTCAATGTGGGAAAGTAAAAAGAGAAAGTAAATGAGAAAGTAAAAAGAAGTCAAGAGTATTTGCCAGGAGAAACACATATTTAGATATAAGAAAGTTTTTATCACTATCTACTTGCCTTGAAGAACTACTGAGCAAAGTTTTTGGTGGGCTACCGTGGATAGTGTATCCCTAATTTTGAGAAAGTAGAGCAAGATTTAATACCTACCTTTGAAGACCAAATTATATGCTAGGACAAGATTTTCTTATACCAGGATATTTGGGGCCTACTAAAATAATTTCTTGCACTGCAAATAGGTTATTGATTCTGGAAGTCAACATTCTGTCTCATGTCTGACATTAAGATATATTACAAGACAAGATAAACTCCTAGCAGCAAATGACCAGTTTTGAAAAATAATGTGAAGTAATAGGATATTTTACCCATTTTTTTTAAAAAAAAAACTTTACTTTTTCCCTCTATAACTCAGAGTAGTTTGTTACTATATCCCGTAAGTCCATGATAAGAAAATCCAGATAAGGAAAAACAGGCCTTTTAAGATGTGGAACCTTTGAAGGAATTAGCTATCTTATGTATCTTTTAGTCAGTTTCTCACCTAGTGTGTAATACATAATAGGAGGACAAATAATGAGAGTAAATTTAATTGGCAGACTCTAAAATAGAAGTGTTTTACTAATTACTTCCAGAGATTAAGCTCTGGAAAATATGCTACAAAGCATTTTGGTACACTACTTTGGTGGTTGAAATCATTATTGAATTTCTCATACAAAAATGGGTTAAGCAAGAATACAAGTTTTTTTCAAAAGCATCATCTTATAAAGATAGGAGAATAAGATCATAAAAAGATGTTTTTATGTACCAGACTAAAAGGACAATAGGTCCTAATTATCAAGAAGATAGCTTCTCTGCTACTGTCTCTCTTACAATTGTCCTAAGGATTAATGTTGCTAAATTCTCCCCTATTTGGCCATAATTGGCTTTACCCTTAATGCAGTCCCTTATTCTTTTTTCTCTTGTGGTATTTATATATTCTTGTCTATTATGTCAAATCCTATTTTACTGCAAATCCTTTTTTTAAAGTTCTTCCAATGCAAAGATATTTCAAATAGATTTTCTACAGGAGGGGAAATTAATTTTGATTGTATACCCAATATTAGCCAAAAATTGAACCAAAGGTTGATTACATAAATTTACTTAATATTCACAATATTCTATAAGGGATTGGTATGATTCATTTTATACATGTAAACACCAGTACTTGGTGAGGTTACATAATTTCCTAAGTTCCAATTAGAACTTGTCTGTCTCCAGGTTTCCAAAGCTTGGCCTTTCCACTCAACCATGTATTCTGACACAGGGACATTTGAGAAAGTTTCCCTGCTTCCTTGTGTCGGGCTCTAAATACATGGATCACCCTGGCAGAATCTCCAGGTTTGCCTATTTCATTTCCTAAAATGGAAGATTTCGCCTTTTCAGTGCTTCACACTGTTTCATTTTCTCATGCCCAGAATACTTACAGCACTGTCCACTGTATCATTATATCCTTCAATAATCCCTTCAGACTGGTTCACCTTCAGATCTTTCCTGACTTTTGTGTCCACCAGCCTCCTAATTGCATTTTCTTCTGGCTTGTTGCACTCTGAAGGCACCCTTGTGGCTCTTGTGTCTTTTCTGTTCTATGCGCTTCTCTAACCTGGAGTCACTCCCCACACTTGTCAGTCAATCTAAACTGCGTAATAAGATCCTTATCTCTGCTCCTTAGCCTCACTTCCTGGTGGGTCATCTCTGTCTTCATCCTACACACCAGCCATTCCAAAATGCATACAGTTCCACAGATATGCTCTGTTATTTTATCCCACTATTTGGATTGGAACTTTCCAGTGCTATCTTATGGAGAACACCTGTCCTTTCCACATTTATCTCAAGTGAAACAACTTTTAAAACATGACACTTTCAGAAAATAAAACACTGTTCAACCACTTATTATAAGACATATAATGGTTTTGTTAGATGTAAGCTATATGTTAGGCAAAGCTTGAAAGCAGAGATGAAACAAGAAGATATGGAAAAGTACTTCTGCTTTTTTCCAAAACAATGTTTCTGCTTTCATCTGACAATCTCTGCTGTACTACAGTCAGTTAGGTGAAGGAACTCTCTGGTGGTTTCCACTTTCTCTGCCCCCACAAGAGCATTTGATGATTCATTTTATGCTCTCAGTAATACCTCTGCTGACCTGATTCAAAATAAATTAGAGAAAATTAATTTTAGGATCATTTGTGCTTGTGTATCTTTCAGTATTATCTTCTCTCCATTTACTTTAATAAAAGTATCACCATGTAAAAAATTAAGTAGAAATAAGCCTAATATATTCTTTTTTAAGGAAAATTAAAATAAAAATACTGAAGTGCCCTGGGTAACCATGAAACTGCGTCTGGACTCAAGATGCAATGCTAGCAGTGACATGTGGGTTTTATCCAGAGCTACAGCTTCCTTTGAAGATGGAGCTTCCAGCTGATACTCTTGGTATCATTTTAGATGTGACTGGGGTTCCTCTCCAGTTTTTTAAATTCTGTTAAAAATCCTAGCCAAGGGTGATAAACTGATTCCAATTTAGCTTCTTCTTTAAACAGAATCTAAGCCTAGAAATGAAGCCAGCCACATCTTTGAAGTGTTGTTGAACATGGCAACTGAGTGGGGGGTGGAAAGAAGCTGAGAGAGAGAGAGAGAGAGAGAGAGAGAGAGAGAGAGAGAGAGGAGAGGTGGGAAGAAGCAGAGAATAGAGCTGAGTTTAAAGGGAACCACAGGATTTGGGTTGCCTTTGCTCAGCCTCTGGGTTATTCAGGTAAGGAAAAAAATATTAAAAATAGTAGGAGACCAACAAAACAGTTTAAATAAGAGGTACCCTGGGATTTTCCATAGCCAGGTTCAGCACATTAGATTCAGTGCAGGTTCTACATTGAAAATAGCAAGGTCCAGAAAGTATCTGTGCCTATGACTTACGAGATACCGGGTTTTTTATTTTTTGTTTGTTTTTAAAGGATATTTTTGCCATGTGCTCCGTTTATTTCTGGCACATCTTTTGAAGTAACTTCCTAATAAGTGATTTTATGGTGTCCAAAAGCTTTTAATACTTTCCCCAAAATGTAAAAAAGCCAAAATTGGAAATTATTCCAGGAAATTGAGACATGACATGTTCGTGATTGCTTTTAAAATGGATGTGTCTCTGGGAGGGAGATGAGCAATCCTTTAACTCTTTAGAATGACTTCATCAGAGATTAGAAAGCAATGATTTAACAAGAGGTTCAGAAGGACTAGAATAGGGGGCAGGTAAGTTTTGATTTGTGAGATGAGGGAAAGAAGATTGATGAGCTACAGAATGATATAGGACCTCAGGAGTTTCATAGGTGGAGCACAAAAGATTGAGAGTAGCTCAGAGGAGTCTGCATATGTGTGAATTCTTGGGAATATTTGTGTAGTCATAAATAATAGAAAGAGATAGAATGGGAAAATGAAACAACAGCCCAAACAAAGTAGTTCTTACTCATTTTTTGAGAATTATTTGTGTTGTATATCTGGGGACAGAGGCTTTGTCATTTAACCCCTCAGGCTCTTATTTTTCACAATCTATTAAACAAGTAGATGATATGTAAAATATCTTCCTGATTTTATGTGTGTATGTGTATACTATGTTACATTTAAAGTACATTTGGATTATGTGTAAATGTAATACATAAGGTACTCTGTGTGTGTGTGTGTGTGTGTGTGTGTGTATATATATATATATATATATACACCATTAAATGTATGTATGTCATTATATAATCCAAATTAATATGCCCATTAAATATTTACCTAGTGACCATTTTCTGTCTATTTAATAATCTTTAAACAAAAGTCCACAGAAAGAAGAAGATTGAGATGAGATTTAAGAGTATATTGTTCCACTCTCAATTCTAATAATTTGCTGGATGACAGTATAAAAGTCATTTACCAGCTCTTATTTTAGTTTTCTCATCAGCAAACAAAAAGATCAGGCCCTTAAACTGCAAGGGCCCTTAAAATTCCTTTCATCTCTAATCTGTCATGGTTCTCAATTTACGTGGTTATATTTTGCCCATGTTAATTGTAAAAGGGGCAGTTATATTTTCCTATGTAAACTGCAGACACAGGCTGTCCACCACCATGAATCTGACACTCCAGTTTTACCACTGTAGTCCTCCCTATGAACTACAGGAAATCTTTTTTTCTGCCTTTCTCTTCTCACAGGGCCAATCCCCCCTCCATTTCTCTCAGACTACAGAGGACTGTGATGCTGCCAAAGGCCTCTACAGATAAAAGTATAAAGCATTAGGACAATAAATTAATGAAGACAAAAAAAAAAAAGCATGTGGCTAGAATCTGGATTCAAGTTCAGATTCTCAACTCTAGTTGGCATCTGCAGTCTCCATTATTATATAATCGCTTGTGAGGTGTGTATTTTTTCCATTTTATGAAGTAAAATGAACTGCATGGCCAAGGTTAAAGTGCTAACCTTGTTTAACCATGTTAAAGTTCCCATGCATCTGTGAACTACTTCAAGGCAAGGAGTCTTGTTCACTTTTTACATTCTCATCTTGACACGTAACATTCAGCATGTGCAGAGCAACTGAAGTTGACCGAGGTCAGGACTTCAATCCACTACAGCTGCTTTGAAGATCTTTGTATTCTCCCCTTCCCATCAACATCTTTCCAGACCTAGCCCTTCTTGTAATAACATGTCACCTTGAACAATTTGTAACTTATCCAGTGAATCAGAATTCACATCTTTTTAATATACTTACTTGGCAAGCATGTTGAAGGAATTATTGAGTTTTGGGGGAGACATTTTTCTGGACAAATAAACTATTTTGTGAGCACTTTAGTAAGCACATTACTCCTTGAGCCTGTGCATTATACTTCAACTGAACAGATGATGCTCTGCTGGTCTCTCTTTGAATGAATTTCCCAAAGACAGTTAGCTCACCTCATTTGGAAAGATCATTTGGTGAAAGCATTTGAGCCACTCAGTGATATAAAGGATTGAAGTGCAAAGTAATTGAAATATAAGAAAAACACTCTGAACTAAAGAATTGACCTTCCATGAAGTTCAAGTTCTTTTCTAAGAAAATTCAGCTATTAATCTAAGATTGCTGTACACATCACTAAGAAATAGGCACTAAAGTATTCTTGTGACATGTGATGTGATTACCTTGAATATAGATAAAGAATGGTCATTTTATTTACAAAGGTTTTTTAAAGTATTCTCTGTTACAGTTGGAATAGCTATTCCTTCTCAAGTAGAGAATTAAGAGGCTCAATTTACTAGTAGTCAAAAACAACACCCTGAAGTGAGATTTACACCGATAGACACTTTTTTCTATTAGCTCTCACATTCCAGTAGGCAGAACTAGCTAGACATTTTTTTCAAACTTTCAACATATCAAAAACAACCTCTTTTTTTCCAAGGTCCTGTAGGCAGTACACACTTGTCTTGTTAGAATTATAGTACATATCCCAATTGCTGCTCACCCCTGCTACCCCAACTGTAACTCTCTGCTGTCCTCCAATTTACAGTGAAATGAATATCATGCTGAGCTACTTTGTGTTATCTTGTCTGAAGATTATTTTGTTAAAATATTACCAAAATTAGCCAGTATTTGTGTTCTTATTATACACAGGAATATCTTCAGCCTCTAGCTTCCGTCAAATTATTATTTAGCTACATAGGTGATCACCTTTACCCACTCCTTAGAACATGTTAATTAGTGCACCTCCCCAGTGGTGCAGCAGGTTGAGTGCAGCGCTGTGAAGCTATCTGCAGCCTCTGCAGTGTGGGTTCGATTCCCAGCCGGCCAGGGAGATACCCACGTGGTGCAACTGACCTCTCCTATCTCACCTGCTGCTCCCCTCAGCAGTTTATTACAGTAGATCTGCCTGTTCTGCTCCCCACTCTGCTTTTGGTGAATCCTCTCACCCCCCACACCTCTGTGCTATACCCCAGCTCTTGTATAAATAAATAAATCTTTTTTTTTTTTAAAAAAGAACATGTTCATTAGTTATTTAAATGAAATAGTGCTTTGTCAATAGTAGTGAATAAATACTATGTGAGAATGACATGAGTCAGCACAGTCATGTACTACTTTATTGACAAGTATGCCAAGGTAAAGAGAAGGATAACTCTTCTAATGTCAAGCACATCAGCAAAAGGACAACTTGAAAACCCTGAATCCATGAATCACCATCCAATTGCATAATATGCTGAGCCAAACTGTTTCTCTTTAATGTGTGAAATGAGTTATTTCCACACTTCTCTAAATACAACAGTAGTTGGTTAGATTCTGCTGTTGTCGTGGGACAGATATTAACATCATTGTGATGCCAGATTTCTTGGTACAAACTTCTCATTAAAAGAAACATGTCATATTAACTATCAAGATTTACAGTGTACAACAGTTCTCTCTTAAAAACCATAGATTTCTGAGGAGCCATAATCAGGAACCACCAAATAATATGAGGGAAAGAAGAGTAGAAAAAGAGATGATAACAGGGCATGAGAGATCCTGTCTTCTTCTTATACCTTTTAATGAGAGAAGCTCTTAAAACTTTAGATTGAAGAGTTTCCCAAGAGATTTCTTTTGATAAAGAGCTTCAATGTTCAGGAAATATTTTAAAACTATGAATGCATATGAGATATAATGTCTTTTATATTTCACACTGACATCTTAAAATGTGTATATCATTTGTGTAGATCTACAGAACATAGGAATCAAGAGAGAATTCATCTGTAGAATATAACAAAAATGGGAGACTGTGAAGGAGGGTTTTTTTATGAAAATATACAACCTCCCTTTCAAATTTGCATGAAGAGATATATAGATGGCCTACAAAATTTTAAATTACAGCAGCCAATAGAAAATAACCACCCAAAGCCCTTTGCATATTAGTATCCAACTGACTGTGGTTAGGGAAATCAATGTTATTATAAGAAGGCGGCAGTTGTAACCATAAATTAAAGACATCATGCTGAAGTCTGAGCTTTAGAGAGAGAATTGCAGGCAGTCATTCAATCAATTTATCAATACTTAAAGGAATATTTATTGAGGCTTATTGTGGAACAGGTTGCCTTTTTACGCTCCAAGGATAAGGTATGAGGAAATATGCAAATACTGACTTTATAGAGTTTAGATAGTGTGGGGAGATAAGGCAGAACATTGGAGAGTGTGGAAGACACACATTAAGCAGCTAATCATTATAATAGCTAAATATATCAACAATATTAGTTTCAAAATCAAAGCGCATATATCAAGCAACCTTCAACTAGCTTATAACATTACACAAATCTCACAAACATGCATACTGTTATATCAAAAGCCAGCACCTCAGGGACAAGGTTAATGAGGGTTGTACCCCTAGATTTTTCTTCCTCATCTGCCATAACTCCATTTCACTTGTATTTCTTAAACATTTTTCCCTTGCCTAAGTCATAGTTTATTTCCTTAAATGCAGCCAATGAACTTTTGTTAATTAAATGAGGGAGTTAGTTAAAATGAAACAAAATTTAAAGTCTAAGTCCAGTCCTTCCTAATAAGCTAATACTGTTCCAGTGGTTAATTAATTAGAATAATGTTACTTTTTTTACACTAGCGACCAGGATGCTTACATTGGCATTTTGGGTCAATTGCTGCAGTGTTCTTCATAAGCTATTCTTTCAAGTTTTTCAAGTTTTTTTTTTTTTTTCCTCACTCCATTTCTTTCCTTTTTTTTTTTTCCTTTAAAGATTTATTTATTCATGCATATAAGAACCAAGGTACAGGCCAGATGTGCAGGAGGGTGAGAGGATTCACCAGAGACAGAGAGGGGAGAAGAACAGGCAGATCTACTGAAATACTCTGCTGAGGGGAACAGCAGGAGAGACAGAAGGAGTCTGCTGTGCCATGTGGGAGTCTTGCTGGCTGGCCAGCATCGAACCGGTGCTGCAGAGGCTGCGGACAGCTTTGCAGCGCTGCGCTCAACCGCCTGTGCCACTAGGGGAGGCCCCCATTTACTTCTTGTTTATTTTTCCTTTTGTACTATAGCATATGACTTTAGCCTTATTTTCCCTACACTTTTTTTTTTTAAACTGGGGTGTAGTTCAGAGGTGTGGGGGCTGAGAGGACTCTCTCCAGAGATAGGGTATGGAGCAAGACAGGTGGATCTACTGAAATACACTGCTAAGGGGGAGGGCAGCAGGCAAGATAGGAGGGATCTGCTGTGCCATCTGTGAGCCAGCCTTGGCCGGGGATCAAACTCAGGCCCTTGTGGTGACAGTGCTGAGACTTACCCCTATGCCACCAGGGAGGCCCCTCCCACCACTTTTGTAAAAGAAATTTTTGAAAGCAAACACATTCAAATCAATAATATAATTTAGGAAGCACAGAGAAAAGAAAAACATTGAACTTGTACATAATCTTTAATCCCCAGACATATTTTCTTTTTCTGTGTCAGGATATATGTTGTGAGTTTTAGCTTCACTCTCAAGAAAGGAGAGCACAAGATTTAAAGGATTAACTTATATATAATAACAACCTTATTTTCCTGATTAGAAATAGAATCTTTAGAAAAAGGAAAGAAAATGAAGACCATCCCCAATGTTTCTGGTGTATTTCCTTCTGTTTATGGAGAGGAATGAAGCTAAGCTTATATTGGACAAATATTGTTAATAATAATTTGAAACCAGATTATTTTCCCCAAACTATTTTCAAGCCTTCTGAAAAGTCTGCAAAGATTTTTAAACATTACTTTTAGTGACCACACTTCATCCTACCTTATTGAATATTCTCCTACCTTCATCTGCTTGTTATATTTTCTTAATTGTGTATTCATAGGATGAAAATTTATGAACAATGAATCTATCTGAATTTTGTCTGAATCTTATATTTCCTTTGGAAATCCAGAATTATAGGACCAACATAGAGGATTTTTTCCCCCCTCTTTTATTGATTGATGGATTGATTGATTGAAGTAACAGCAGTTTAAACATTGTGTTTTAGAAGTATGGGAATTTTTTTTAAGATGATATTCTAGATGAAATATCTTTTTGCATATCTCTCATTATCCTATCATTGTATGATTCCAGAAACTGACTCCAAATTGTCACAGCCTAAACACACTGTCCTCAGACACGATTGAACTAATAAAGAGATATATGGTGCTATCAATACCCTTTTTGGGAATTCCATGCTTTCATTAGGAAATCCCTGCTTTGTGCCAGCATTATGTCCAAACAACGGAATATTAATAAATCATACTAAGCTTAAGGTTGACATCTCCCAGAACATTCCTACACAGATCTTTTTCATGTATGTTATACTGCATAAGCTCCATTTATTTCTTCTATGTTTACAGATGTAGAGAATTTAAGGATTTTTATATGCTAAGTATTGTACTGTAACATTCTGTCTTTACTTGTTCATACTCTTTTTTATGTGTATCCTAGAGTATTACTAGCTCAAATCATTCAGTTGTTCTTTTTTTTAAATCATTTTTGAAATATTTATTTACCTCTCAACTTCCACTGGGAACTTTTCTGTATACTAGGGATATAGCTGTGAAAAACAAAAGCAATTAATTATTTTAAATGTTTCCAGGTTTTGTATGAAAAGTTACTGAAACGAGCAGCTTCAAAAATTAATTATAGAACAAGATAAGAAAAGATAATAGAATAGAATAGAAACAGTAGCATAATTAATGACCAAATATTGCATCTCCTGGCGACTACCAGCAAAAGCTCTATTTTGAAATGAAAATGATCTTCTAGAGTCTATAAGGTCTAGCAGGAGCCACTCAGGATCATAAAAATAATGACATAGTCAGTAATACAATATTATATTCACAGATTTCTCATTCTGACTGTTGGTAAATAGATAGTAGAATTTTGAAAAGAACCATAATTAGAATAAGGAAATGTAATGTGAAATCTTTTCACAGTGCTTTAGAGTACCTAATTGCTGTTCTAATTGTCATGATGCAGAACCGGTTTTGAATACCTCACTTCATTATACAAATATAATTTTATGTTATTTTTAATTATTCTTATTGTTTAATCTGGGAAGTTAGATCAGGAAGTATAATAATGAAAATCTTCGGTAGCACAAATGGGGATGTGCCACCCAGATCTCATGGCAAGGAAGAACATGCTGCCCAGCTCAAAGATCACTTTGCTCAAGGGCAAGTCCTTTCTAAAGCAGTCTGCCTCCTGTGACTCAGTGAGATAAGGGGATCCAGCCCACCTGACCCTGACCCTTTTCCAACAGGAGTGGGACATGCTCCAGAGTATTCTGCGGGGCTGGCCAGGCTTTAGTAAACTGCTGCATTGTAGTTATACTTCACCCCCTCACAATCCTCCCTCTTCCCCATTCCCTGCACAACTGCCGATCCCTTATAAACACTTGCACCAAAACTCCATCTCAGCTCTGCTTCCAGAGAACTCAAGCTAGGACAGTGAATCATCTAAGTTTTAAATAATCACCTTAACATGACACACCAGTCTAAGTGGATGTAGGAAACCCCATATAGAAAGAACAGTTTCTGACGTCTCTAAAGGACCTTGATCTACTAGAATTACATTGCTAAGAAAATACCCATTACAAAGACATCAAGGAGGATGTGGAATCTAATACAACACTCTGAATTATATAAAAGCTCACAGAGTGAAATGAAAGAATTCCTATCTACTTCCATAAATACACATATAGAATAGTCATTTGAGTCCTGAAATTCGGAGAGTTATGTTAATCATTTAGTAAATAATTTTTTGGCTATAAGCCCTGCCTGCAATAGGTAGTGAAGATGCAAAAATAAATGTCAGGCCCTGCAAGGAAGAAAGGGAGGGAGGGAGGGAAAAGAAAAAGGAAAAACCCATGAAGGAGAATTTCATATCCCCTATGGTTTGAAATTTCCATGTTCAAGGTTATAGCTAGAGAGAAAGCCCAGCTATAGACCCAGAAGTAAAAAAAGACAATAATAACAATATATGGTGCCACTTCTGCAGGTACTGAGAACAGACTTCAGAATTTTTCAATTTGCACAATTATTTTCCCACTAGACTTGTTCTCCTTAAACAGAAACACATTACAAACTAATCATTTAAATAAGTCACTCCAGAATCTTGTTGTCAGAGGAGAGGAGTGATGTACATTTTCAAACTGTTCTTTTTTAATTTCTGGTAGGGACAAGAAATAGGTCAGCATTGTGTCTTAACAAAGAACCCTAAATCCATTCACAGGCATCAAACATTCGAATGCCAGATCCAGATATGACATGAGAGTGTTGGGAGGGGTATCTGTAAACAAACAAAGATTTAGAATATACAACCCACTATCCAGGACCAGCTATATAAATTGTGGGACCCTGTGCAGAATGAAAATGCCTCTTGTTCAAAAATGATTAGCATTTCAGTACAGCAAGAGGAGAACATTCAACCAAGTGCAAGGCCTTCTGGGCTTGGGGTCTGTGCAAAAGCATCAGGCACAAGCCTATGCTGCTGGCAGGAAGGCTCCCTCCCACTCAGCGGTACAGAGACCAAGCATGCTTTGTCTCAGTACTGCAACTGACACAGGATAAGGCCTTGATAAATATTTGCTAAAAGAATAAATACTTCGACTATAATTTACATTTTACTTGTCAGACATGACCTACTAGTGAAAAGGGATCTCCTTAGATGGTATCTAAGCCTAATGATGCCTGAATTTCCAAGATGATTTAGAAAATGTGGATGGTCTATAGTTCTCCTAGTCACAGTCTGTTCTGATCTTGGTTTTTCACCCTTTCCCATCAGGTTTTCTTAGTCAACTGAGAATATATATATTCTGGCTGTCGAGAATAGATATTCTATTCTCTTACTGATAAATATTTGTCCCCCCATCTCTTTCTCTCTATATATATGGGATATATATATTATATAATTGGATTATTGGGTCAATCCCATATTTTATTATTTATGGTATATATCTTACATTTATATACATTTCACATACATCATATATTTATATGCAATATGTGTTTCATTATTATAATACTTACAGTATATATTTATAATATATTAAATATCTATAATGTATGCATTATATTAATATAAGTATATATATCATATGTGATAAAATACAGGGTTATCTCAAAATATTTTGACTAGATATGGAAAACACTGTATTAAAAAAAACAGAACATTCATAACACTGGCATCCAGACTTTATAGATGGAAACATAAGCTAAGATTAGAGAAAAGGTAATATGCAGACAAGCCCAATCAAGTTTGCACAGCAAATAATCAAGTACATATACATGGCTCTGAAAGTTCCAAAGAGCAAAGAAAACTGTGCTTAGCTGAAAAATTTCATTGTTTATAGGCATAAACTTGTCATAAACATATTGAATAAGCTGGGTTTGTAGGCTAGGTTCACTTATAAGCAATGTGGCACTGTTGTTTTGTTGTGGGGCAATTGTGCCCTTTGTGGAGCAATTTTTTCTTTGTCCTTGAAAGGAATGTGGGAAAAGTTTCATTAATTTTGAATCACAACCAGGTGATAAAAAGTCTTCTAGTCAGCAACTCAAATGTGTAATCTAGTAATTTAAGTGTCTAAAGAATCAATATGTCAAATGTGTCAAATGTCCTCAAAGATAGCTACTCCCCTCTCCAGTTTGCAAAAGTCATAGCCTGACCCCACACAGGGGGAGAGAGCATGATTGTCTTTAACATTCTTTCTCTGTCTTGTGGTTTTTCTGTTTTCTCTCTCCTTTATTATGCTGATTCTTCTAAACATTTTATCTTTAGACCCAGGGCTCTTACTCTGGACTTCATGTTTTACAAAGTCCCATGCTGGCTGTCTTCCAGTCTTGCCACATGGGAGAGAGAGATTATCCAGGCCAAGAAGAAATACTTTTTTAAAATTTTTATTTATTAAATATATATATATTTATTTCATCATCCTTCATTTTTGTACAAGGTATGATTTCCCATGAGAACTGTCATCCTCTCACTTCATTATCCTTGCAGTATCTGAGAACCTGTAATTCTTTGCCTAAATGATGCCAAACATGATTCCATAGTCTGCACAGGACTTTTCCAACTTTTCCATAGACTTTGTGCTATTAAGGATGGCTGCTCTGACCCTCTGAGCACCCCTGAGCCTGGGGGTAGCCACGTGTCATCTGTCTTTAGTGGTATAAGTAAAAGGTAGACCTTGGTCAATGGTAGTTTATGTGTTTCTGTGAGATTTCTCAAGGTAAGTGAAAAGAGATAGGCTGCGGGCTTTCCCCAGAGTTCAGGAGGCCAGTGGTGGACTCTATATGCTATCAATTTCCAGCCATTGACAAAAAGCATATCATGAATTCTAAATTCAACTCTGATCTCTCAGATATTTAGGAATTCAAATTTATCGGGTAAAAAAATAGAACATCTTTTATATGTTTACTGCTTCAATTCATAGCTATCTATACATATGATGCTGCTTGGGTTTCTCAAATATTGGCAGTGAGTTTGACTCCAGAATCAGCTGAGATAGGGATGCTGGAGAAAAGAAGAGAGGTACAGAGAATTTCTTACTTAACTAAAACTGTAATTCTGTGTCAAACTCTCTGAGTCTCATAGGTGTTTCAAAATGATGCATTTCCTTGTGGGATATTCTGTGGGTTCTCACAACACTGCTATCACTGGGGAAGGACATGTATTTTAAGGTCAGTTATTTATTCTTCTATTACAGAAATATCTGGGATTTCTTGCCCTTTGCCCCTTTAGGTGATCTTCTTGGCCAGTATCTAAGACCCCATACCTCCTCTCTCATATAACAATATGTGGTCTGCCTCTGGTCCACAGGAAGCTTTCAGACATTGTTCTGACAACATCGGGCCTAACATCTGTTGGTCTACTGTCAGAATGATTAACCTTCCAGTCTCATCCTTGAAAGCTCCTAGACTTGATAGGATATCAATTCACCTTTATCTTCACATTACAGGGGAAATAAAATAATTTCTCTAAGAAGGATTATTAAAATTTTCCTCTTCTAAATCAACATCATTTATCAGAACCCCTACGAACAGAGTCTCTACAGCTAACTCTCTCCAAAGATTTACCTTTTAATATACCATTTCCCAAACTTTTTATATCCTTGTTCTGATTGGGAGGATAGGAGTTACAGAGCAAGTTTTCTACAAACTTATTTGTGGTCTGTGCTTCCTATTTGAATGGGGGCTTCACTAGAAACTGAGAATGAATGCACTACTATTTAATATTCTTATGCAAATGCATAAGGTTTATTTTTCAGAGAAACAAAGTTTTTACCTGATACTTAGACCTAAGATTTTTATGACATCAGTGTTTATATAAGGGAATTACTTAGAGTAAACAGCAATAGCAATAATAAAATAGCAACTAATATTAGACAAAGTTTATACTACAAAAGCACAAGTCAAAACATAATAATTCTAAGAAGGCAAATATGCAGGCCAGAGTATAAAAAAGATGAGTTATTTTATCAGGGATGATTCTGGGAAATCACCAAGGCCCTGGGAATTCTTTGTAAATTTTGTATGCAAATGTGTACATGTATTTTTCTGGGGAAAGATCCCTTGTTTATTCTTATATAGCAAGTTGCAAAAAAATGATTAAAATCCTTGACTAAGAAGGTGAGAAGAACAGCATTGCTTATATGTTATAACTTAGAAGTTATGGAACTTTACCATATAATTCTCAGCAGATGAAATGTGCATCAATAAAAATGATCAAAAGATCAATAAATGTCAGATTTGGCATTAAATTTTTGTCTCTTTTTCCTAAAGTGAGTTTGTACTTTAGATTCACTTGTGAAAGCTATGAGAACTTTTAATACTCTTGTGCTATGCAGAGCCACTAGATCAAGATTTACAGAATCCTAGAAATCTGTTCTTTCTCTTTTTTTTTTTTTTTTTGGTATGTCTTCTAGTTGATTTTGATCAATAAACAGGTTTGTGAGCCACTCTTTTACAGCTCTGGGTCTCTATCACAGATGGTGGATAAAAGGAAAAGAATCACTGGTCTTGAAACAGCTGGAGAACTTTATACATATCAATTCCTGCTCCTCTACCCAAAGATGAAAATGGGATTCCAAAGAGATTAAGTTGGGGACAATAATAAATATTAGAGATTATAGGGGTATCAGTCAGGCAATGAAAGTAGTAATGAAAGATATAGATTCAAGATTTTGATTCATTTAATTTTATTAACCATAGAGATTAACTTTTTTTATTCCATAACATCCTATTTTAGGTCACTAGACCAAAGATAAGTTCTAACTACATAGAATATTTGTAATTATATATTTACCGCAAAACCTCCTAAGTTTGTAAATATAAAGGGATATTTTGAATGGCATTAAAATTTGTGAAATCTGATTGTTTTCCATTTTGAAATATAGTTGTCTATGATATATTTGCCATGTAAATTTCTAGTCTTATACATTAGCTACGTCTTTGTTATTTTGCACATGTGTGACACCATATTTCAGTATTTCTAGAAACTTTGCATATTTTTAAAAATTCTTTTCATACATCTAGCTACTTACACTCATGAGGAATAATATCAAATGGGTTTCCTAGTATTATCAGTGTTCCTTCTCAGAGATGATAATAGGTATAGTGTAATTAACTTAGGCTATATTTAAAATCTGAAATGGCACATTAGAACAATATTGTAAGCTCATCTTCCCTCGATTTCAATAACATTTTTATTCATCCCTCCCACCTGGTGTCAACTGGATGTCTTTCTCGAGCAATCTCATTGACCCCACTAGTCACTGGAAGCCTATTCACAGTCTGCAAATTGCAAAAAAACACTCCTTGAAAAAAATACTTTGGGGTTTCGTTCCATATGTCATGCACATCTTTGTGATATTTTCAAACCAAGCCCTTCTTAACTACATATAAAATTCTGATTCATGCAGACTTACTGCCGTAAATGAGTATATGGAAGCACGGTATTTGTTTTCTTATTTTATCACACAGGAAAATATATTTAAAATGGATAATTGAAGGAGTTGTGTAAATTCTATTCAGGTGAACAAAAATTTAGTTGCCAATGGAAATATAGGACTAGTCAGCTGGAAATACATTTTAATAAGAGGAAAATTCTAGGAATCCAGTAGATGGACATTAAGTACATGTGAAAGTGTCATTATGCTATGAACCAATGAAGTTCAACTAGCATTTTTTGTTCTTCATGAGTCAGCCATGCTCACCCCTCCAAGGCCTGATTTTGTCCTAGTTGGGAGTAGAGTTACACAGTCTAAGATTGTTATTCTTTCCTCTGATTCCTATAAATTCATGCAATTAGGAGAGCTGCAGAGATATATAGTGTGGTCCCTTGGTTGCTTTACTTACCCAGTGGAAGTGGTTGACTTCACACAGAGACTGGGTTGCACAATTGTTAACTTTTCTATGTGATGAAACTGGAAAACTCAGAATGAGCTTGGGCTGAACCAAGAAAACGTGTTTCTCGGTAGTTAAATATTTCATGCCCGATCTGCTGAAGCTTATCCTATGAGAGAAGGGGAAAAAAAAAAAAAAACAACTTTATTTCTATGTCAAGCTCCTCTTATTTTTTTGGGAAAGCATTTCAGGTACTTGCTTCTCAGCTTGCGATATTTGAAATATGAATTCTGAATTTGTGGCTTATCAATCAAAACACATTGACTTTCATAGAGGTTGTCTGGTGAATTCTAGTACAGGAGTAGAAACATTTACTTACATTGTGTTCACAGCTGATAAACCGCAGTTGCTAACAGTTTGTTAATTAAATCTTAGTTAAGCTTTGTCCTTCCTGCTTAGAAACGGGAACTCTCAACATTTGAGACTGCAATTTGCATGCATCAGTCAACACAAATGCTGTACAAAGTGCTTGTTTAGGTAATAAGATAAGGAGGTGCCCTCTCCACATTTCAACTCTAACCGCCTCAGAGGCAACATTTCCCAAGATTCCCAGCTGCTGCTTGTTCAGGCAGCTCTGTGGTTTGCGCTGCATATTAATTTCTGTTCGACACGGGAATTCAATTTGTACTGTACATTTCATTTCTTCACAGATTTAGATTTATTTCATGTTCTCTGCTTTTAATTAACTCTCTGGCACAGCTGCTGGACAGGATAGAAAAACTCATTGCTCTCCCTGTGTTATGAGTACACCACCAATCATTTGCCACTTAGATGGTGGTGCAGGAGCTATCAGTTTCTATGGCAACCAGAGCCGTGGTGATTGATTCCTTGCCAGTATGGCATCACCACAGGGAGTGCAGCTTGTGATTTTTCTATGCTCACAACATCCATCTAATTAAAACAGGATTATAGAATCATCCCAGTATATGTTCGACAACTACACTGCCATCCATTTATGTAAATGTCAACACTATTAAATACAGTGGTCAGAGTGTTTATGAAGAAATACTTGTTTTAGTCTTGGGTTTGCACATTGGGAAGTGAGTGCCCAACCACCTGGTTTTGGTTGTGAAAGTCTCTTGAATGGTAACTTTCAATCCAGCACACCCATTTTGTATTTGAAAACCATGTGAAGCAAAGTCAGATGATACAATTCGATTGATGCAGTGCTAGCAAACTCTAGATATACTAAGCCTGACTTGGAAATTAGTTAATTAATTTAGTTTGCATGAATTATTTATTCATCAAAAAGCTCTTAATTCACGTGATTGATTTTTACTTTCAGTGTTCTCCCTGGAGAGTGGAGTATCCTTGTTTTCTCATGATTTCCTACTCATAGAGCATTCCTCAAGTCTTCTAACAGTTACCTGGGTTTTGGGGAAGCCTTTCTATCAGGTGAGATAAAAGATGCAGTATTCACTGTTGTACACAGAGGTTCAGAAGGAAAAAGGCAGCTCGGGGATTTTCATGAAGGGCTAAGTGGGAAGGCAAGCCCTTCAGAGAACTGTGAGATACATATGTAAAGTAAAAATGAAGGACAGAGGGTGACAGATGTTGTTTTATACATCAGAGTTTTTTTCTGGATAAGGCTGACAAAATACTCTGTTAACATGAAAAACGACAGTCTGTACTACCTAAGAGCTTCATGTCTCTATGTGTTTCATTTTCCAATGTATTGGTATGTTTAGAAGCTTCCAATATGACATATATAAGTTTGAGCTATGTAGTATGTATTTGCTGTCAAAATTTTATCCATTTTACATGTTTTTTTTCCCATTGCCTTCATATATAAATTATGAAGAAGTTGCACATTCAAATGACACCGTCAGCAGAACTTTTGGTTAAATTTTAATTATTAGTACTATATTTTCCAAAAGTTCCATGACATTTCAAAGTTCTCATGAATTGACAGTAAAATTACTCCCAAAGCAGGAAATTCATAAAATGACAAAAAATACATAAAACATTTTGACTAGAGAAAGAAAAAGTATTTGAATATCAGCACAGTCATCCACAGAATTTGATGATTGGTTGAGATAAAATTGATGGAAGTAGGTGTGCTCACTAAAGTTAACTTTTAAAATACAGATTATTCTCTAGTCCTGACATTGCCAAGCGTGCATAACTACATAGTGGGTTTGATTTTCAGTGTTTTCTTTGTCTCGTGCACACAATTTCTATAACATATATGTCTCTATAGTAGAACATATAGTAGTATATGTTCACCCCCAGAGTTATAATACATGCTATCCATTGCCAATTCACTAGTATGAAGCTGATGATCATCCACTAACTATAATGATAAAAGCATCATTCACTCTTTTATAATATCTGCTGTACTTTCAGGTGTTTATGCTACTGCCAATGCTTCCTTTGAGACCAAAGAAAACTTTTATTAACAAACACATAAATCAAAACTATATTTTGAGGGTTTCTTTTTGTACATTGAAAATTGTATATTACAAATGCAAAGCATTTTAGGGTAATTTTTAAGGAGTTTTTCAAATAATGAGACCAATAAACTAATATCAATTCCAGATGCCTAATAAATTTTTTATTTAACTTCAAAGAAGTAAAACTATGCTTCATTTAAATTTCCTCTGTTGAGATAATACACTGTACTCAGCTCCCAAAACAGCGAGAGTGCGTCATATATTTGTATTGCTTAATTTTTATATAAATCCTGGCTATCTTCACTGAATATGTGATTTTAAAAGTATAATTACAAAACTAGAGCTACCATCATTTTACACACACTTGTTCTGTCTCTATAAGTACCTTCTATGTTCAGAAATGTTTTACTGTAGTGATAAAATAATCAATATCTGCATTGTTCATAAGCAGAAACTGATATTTTCTGAGTCATCACAAATTCTATCTAAAGTACATTTATATATTTCATGAATTTAAAGAAAAATTATGTGAAGAGAGAATAAAAATATATTTCAAAACACTTGAATACACTTGAAATATATAAATTATTTGCCCTCTTTCTGAAAAACATCACAAGTCTTATTTAGATACCTATTATTTTACGTACTTTTTGCACCTTATGATGTCTCTGATGGAATACCATCGTTCTAAAATGAAAACATACTTTTAAGGAAAGTCTTTTTGAGAGTTTAATTTTTAAGCTCCTTACAGCAAAACTGAAGTAAGTGTAATATTGAGTCAAGGACTTAGTTATGCTGCATTCCAGATGGCTGGAGACATATTTGACAGGGCAGGTGCCATGTTAATCTGACAGCAATTTTTTTAGTGTGTTTTAGTTGATGGAAGCCAGGGTGTCATTACCCGATGGTGCACATGCGAGGAGCAGCTGGCTTACCCGAGATCGACACCTACGAGAACACACACTTCATTCTAGTTTGGATGGTATGAAAAAAAAAAAAAAATTAGAGGCATGTTCTTTTTCCTTTCTGAGTGTAACAACTGAGTAAAAATGGAGCAAAATATTCTTTACTGTTCAAGTGAATTGAATCAGTTCAAACTTCAATCCCAGTACAGTTCAATTGACTCAAACCAAAGGAAATGTCTGCTAACTAAACTTTTTCATTTGTCCTCTGCCTCTTTTCCTTATCTCTATATATATGTTGGTGTTGTCTGGATGAATATGGAAATGTAAGCTTGAGGACAGCCAGTATCACTTCTTAGGGATCTTAGGCAAAGGTAGAATGAAATATGTGTAGATTAAACTTGAATTATATAAATCAAATAAGAAAAGGGCAAATAGGTGAATAGATAAACCATATAAGAATAAAAAGAAACAAAAATGTAAATAGGTAAAAAGGTAGATATTAGATACGTAGGTGATAGATACTTGATGGATGGATGGATAGCTGGATTGTCAGATAAATAGATATATGTTTATGATTTAAATGTATTTTCAGTTTGACACTACTGAAAATGTTAGATAGCACCTCTTATCTAGAAAACAGGAAAGGGTGGGGTTCACTGACTTGATGACTCAGCCATGATTTGGTCAGAAACATAACACCTACTGCTTATTGACTACTTACTATGTTGACATTATGTAAAACAGTTTTATAAACTTATGAAATTTAATTTTCACAACAACCCTATGAAATCAGTCATCTTTCTCTGTTTTGCAGATGAGGAAGACATAGGGAAGTAGTGATATGTCACTGGTGTCACATGGGTAACCCATGGCAAAGCAGGAATTCAAACTCAATAACATTAAGGCAAACTTTTTTTCTATTTTTTTTTTTTAATAGAGGCATGTTTTTATTTATTTATTTGTTTGTTTGTTTTGTTTATACATACACTGGGTACAGTCAGAAGCGCGGGAGGGTGAGAGAATTCACCAGAACCAGAGCAGGGAGCAGAGCAGGCAGAAGGACCGAAGTACACTGCAGAAGGGAGCAGCGGGCGGCAGGAGAGGTCTGCGCGCCATGTGGGACCCTCCTCTGGTGGCCGGGGAGCAGCCGGGGATTGAACCGGCGCCGCAGAGGCCACGGGCAGCTTTGCAACCCAGCGCTCTACCGCTGCGCCACCGGGGAGGCCCTTTTTTTCTATTGTTTTGCGTAACAGATGAATGTCTAGTATGTGGCATAAACTATGACCTGGAGACATTAAAAGAGACTGAGAGCAATTGATATGGTTCCAGAAAAATCTGTGACATCTGAGAAAACTTAAATGTTCTAGCATATCACCAAAATTGGTATACTTGTACTAAGCCTGACAGCATTGTCTCAGATTCCTGGCCACATTCGGGGTAGAATGCTGTCATCCAGATAAATTCAATGTTCAGAGATGAAGAAAGCAACTCCTCAGGAAATAATAGTGTCTTAAACAAGTACTAAATCCTTTTTCCACACATCTCAATTTGATCTGGTTCATTTTGTACTTTATAGCTTTGTAGAATTCAGCTGTCACTTAAATTTATGTGCTAAGTATATTTGAGGATGGTCAGGAATCATGTAGTTACTTCATTTAGAATGAATTTGATGACATTGAAATTTTCTAATGCTTAGAATTTACCATATATATGATATATATAGATATATATTATATATATATGTATACACACATTTTTAATAGCATAGTAATCAAGTCCTGGGTGAGAATCCCTTGGCCTTTGAAAAGGTAGTTAACTTGATGTGAATTAGCATGACAGCATCCTGTAAATTCTGTGATTTAAGAAATCATTTCTATTTTTCTCTCTCTTGATGCTCTTACATCATTCTGCATTTGTTGTCTCTATTCTACCCCCAAATGCAACAAGATGTAAATTCCAGGTATATCACTAATTTCTCTAGATAAATTATCATTTTATTAAGGTTTTTATAGTCCTAGGAAGAGTGTCAATGGTATGATTGTAGTACACTGTATTATAGCTTCTAGTCTTTCCATTTCACTATTCAATTTCCACTTCACCTCCTACTATTTGCCTCTCCGACTTACTGTAAAAATAAAGAAATTCTTCCCCTCATAATAGAAAGTAACTGGAGTCCTACTCTCTACCACATATGGGGAATTTCTAAAAACATTTGCTTTAGCAAATATACTCCTTTCCTATTTGAGTCTATAGAATGATTTCTATATTATGAGATGTTCATGTTGTTTCTCCCACTTACATCTTTAAATATATTTTCCTCTTTCTTATTAAATGTCCATAAATACAACCTCTAGATACAATTGAAAAAAAAATATGATATTATTCTTAGGCTCACTGAATAATTTATATTATTAATTATTGTTCTAAAGTAAACCATATTATGAAAACACTTCAAACAGAATTTTTCAGTTTTGGTCTCTGACTTCCTTGACTGAAATAATTTAGGGGACACATGATAATGTGCTAAAAGCTAGTTTTTTACAAGAAAACTGGGAGCTTCTCATGCTTAAGCTTAAATTAGTATCAATACAGACATGTATATATTGATGAAAATGTATAAATACTGACCCACTTACTTCCAGATTTAGACTTCTGTCTAAACAATAGACTTAAATTATAAATTGGATGATATGGACTTAATAGATATTTACAGAAGATTCCACCCCAAAACACCAAAATATATACTCTTTCCAATGCTTACAAAACATTCTTAAGGACAGATGATGTGTTAGACATAAGACAAGTCTCAAAATATTTATGAAAACTAAAAACTTCTCAAGTTTTTTGGTTCGCAATGGTATGAAACTGGAAATCAACCAAAAAACAGTAACAAGGGAACACTATTGGGTTAATGAGGAAACCGAAAGTGAAATTAAAAACTATCTGGAAATGAATGAACATGAATAAACTTATCAGAACTTATCAGATAAGGCAAAACCATTACCATGAGAGGAATTTGCACATATACCTCAGGAAACAAGAAGATTCACAGATCTGATATCTTTGGATTTCCCTGTGGACTCTTAAATGATGCCTGACATGTTCATTTCCTCAGTTGTATTCCTGTGTTATTATCCAGGAGTGTCACTGAGGTGTCAGCAAGGTATAAGGAGAGGTTCTGGTAGTCTTCTAATTAGTTTCATTCCTTTAGTGAGTCTGTCCTTGGAACGCCATCTTCATTTAAAAAATAAATAAATAGCGGCCTCCCTGGTGGCACAAGGGATTAAGTTGCAGCACTTTGAATCTATCCGTAGCATAAGTTTGACCCCTGGCCAAGGAGCTACCCACATGGCACAGCAGACCTCTCCTGTCATGCCTACTGCTCCCCTCAGCAGTGGATTTCAGCTGATCTTCCTGTTCTGTTCCCCACTCTGTCTCTGGTGAATCCTCTCATCCCCCGCACCTCAGGCCTGTATCCCAGTTCTTGATTGCATAAATCAATCTTTTAAAAAAATTAAAAAATAAAAAATAAATAAATAGAAGAGGGTCAGAGGCAGCTGGAGTTGGATATTTCCATTCCCACACAGAAGACTAGAACAAGCTAGAGTTGTGCATTTCCCTTCACACAGGTTGGTTAGACTTCAGTAAGTCTACAGTAAGTTAGGCTTTGGTAAGATTATCTCCTTTGAGGAAACATAATGTTAAGGAAAACATAATGTTTTGAGCATATTTCAAAATAACTACTTTTGTCCTCCTCCTACTAGAAGCATACAAACATTTTTCACTGATGTTCATTGTGAAAACCTGCTAGAGCTTCTGAAGCAAAATTTCTGAAAAATGTTTTCGCCCTCTATGACTGCCCCTCCCTCTTGGAATTTTAACTCTCAAGCTTGTCCACGATGAGCCTCCAGCAATTCATCACTATAGTTTTTAAGTTTTCTTAAACTTGGATGGACTCCAGCAATGGTTTCTCCATGGGACTTCTACCCAGGAAGCTGGGCCTCTCGCTCCTATTTGGGGCCAAGTAGTTTACCATGTGATCTTTATTCTCTAAAGGATCTAAGAGGAGTTGTTGATTTTCAGTTTACTCTTCTCTTTTCTTGTGAAGATGAACAAGAGACCTCTCAAGTTTCTCATTCCTTACACTCTGACCAGAAACTAGAACACTATTATATATTTAAAAAAAAAAATCTTTGCTTTAAGATATTGTAGATTCACATGCAGTTGTAATAAATAATGCAGAGCTATCCTGCATACATTTTCCCTAGCTTCCTTTAATAATCACATCTTGCAAAACTATAGTGCAATTTCACTACCGGATATTAACATTGATACGATCCACTGATATTATTCAAATTTCCTGTTTTACTTGTGCTGATATGCATTGGTGGGTATGTGTATATTTAGATCTATGTAATTTATATCACATGTGGGTTAGTGTATCCATCACCCAATCAATATAAAGAATGGTACTTCCAAAACCACAAAAATTCCTCTTTACAACCACGTCTATTTTCCTTCTATTATATTCCATTATTAATTCCTGGAAATCACCAATTGGGTTCTATTTCTATGACTCATAGACATTTTTGATACACTAAGTTTGTATTTTGCACCCAAGTCCAACAATATCAGAATATTAGTAAGCATATTCTCCTCTGTACCATAATTCAATAAACTGCAAAATGTAATTTCATTACATATAAACATGTTCTGTATAATATATGAAAGGAAGGGGCATATACTTCAAACAGGAATGTAATCTCACTCAATTCTGGAATCTCCTGAGGTAAGATCCTGAGAAGAAAGTCAGCTGATGCCATCTGTTGTCATGGAATTCCTCTCCTGTTAGCGGATATGGAATTCTAATGGTCACAGACGATAGTTACTAATGTCAAAATGGCCTCTCCCTATGTGGTTAGCAGCAGAATGCTCCTATTATATGTCTTTCTCACATAGGAAGCCATTTTCTCTCTTAAAAAATTAATCAAGGTGAGTGTGTTTTTGGATGAATGCAGCTTTCTGTAGCTGAAGGATTCAGAAAACACCACTTCAGAAATGGGATCTGGGGGAAGGCTACAATCACCAGCATTTACTGGAATTCCAATTTATTAATATTGCTATATAATATTAATATCAATCTTTAATTTCATATATAATGGTGTTGCTCTTCCTCTGATTTTCTTATACTTATAGATTATTAAAAGATATCTTAATAGCTTACCTCAGGGAAACACTAATTTCATGCAACATTTTGCCAAGAAAATCTATGTGGTCTCATACATGGATTTAGTGCTGAATTAATCTTTGTATCGATTATCCATTTCACTTTTAAATAATACAAATCCCCAATTAAAATAAAAAATAAGATATGAATGGAGGGAAAAATCAGGTTTTTCAAAATATGCAGCTCAGATGAATACACTTTATTCAGGACATCTCTCCTTTTTGCATCTGTATTTTGAACATCTCTGGTTACATGTTCCAAGAATAGACACATACTACAGAGAAAATCCCCTTTTAAAATGTACTCAGTAACTATTCACTCATCCATCCCTCTTAGAGCTTGGTCTGCTAAATATGATACAACATATTCTCTTACATGCATTGATGCTAGCACAAGACTCCAAAAATACTGCAGTCTAAGTACCCAAGCTCCTGAAAGTGGAGATGATTTAGTCAATATCTGTAACAAACAGGTTTAGTCAAAGGAAAAGTACATGAACATAGTAAAGTCAAATTGTAGGACTTAAAGTTTTTAGGATTATATTGATTCAAAATATATTTACATCAATTTATGGGGGCAGAGAGAGAGAGAGAGAGCACTCAAAATCAGATCACCGACACCTGAGGGGACAAAACGTACACTCTGATGAAACAAACAAGGATGTAAAATAATGGTGCATCATTAATAAAAAAAATTAGATCAAATAAGCATAGGACAGTATCATCTATATATTCCTGTGCATAGAACATTCTATCCTGAAAAAAATGACTTTTCAAAGCATAGACATATGGCAAACCACAATAGCATGAATACAACTGTCTTTGATTTCCATTCACTTAGAAAAAAGGTCAATATCAAAGTTATACGCATATACTTGTATTGTGGAAAGGAGTAAGTAACTGGTGAGGGGACTTTTCCTAGCTGATACATCTCATCCCTGTTGAAATTTTTTTGATATTTCTCTTTCAGGGACTCAGGTGAATCTACTTGGCCTAAATCACAGGCATTTGAAATGAAAAATGAAGTCTGTGTAAAAGGTAAGCATGTGATGAGTCTCATATCCCCTGCCCTTATGTGGGTGATAGAAATAATTACTTCCAAGCATATCATTGCACTGGGCACAGTTGGCACACGGGAGTCAGCCAGGTGTTAGACGTGATAGGAAATGTGCCGCCTGATTAGACAGACTGGAGTCCAAGAGCAACAACATTCTCTCTTAAATGAGATGAGGGGTGGGAATGTAAAGATGTCATTTAATTTTTCATCTGTGGCCAATGCCTGCCAGTGTTTCAAGATGATTTTGTTAATCACATGGGACTATTCAGTGCATGTGGTAATGAAAGGATAGAAAAATGTTTTTCTCACACAAGGCAAACACTGTCCAACTCAGTCCCATTGAAATCAGTTCAGTTGAGGATGGCGTTGTTTTTTTTTCCACTCCTTGGTTTAGCTTCATTTATAACTGCATCAACATATTTTGCTTTGTTTTTTGTTTCTATCTGAGGCAAAATCTTTGCAGGCATACTAAGATTTTTCATTTTACCAAGCTTGTTTTATTGTGATAATTCAATACTTCTCAGGACCATATGGTTGCTCCGGAAGTTTTATTACTCCCAAAGATGCCCGGGAGCTCAGAGTTCTTGGCCAAGAAGGTGGAAACATTTTTCCAAGACATAGAACATGTACATAAGATGGTTTAGCTTACATTCTTATTCATTTTAATCATTCACTAAATTTGACTCCTGTCACATATTTAGAATTTATTAACGATAATAATAGATGGTATTTACTGAAAATTTATAATACGCAAAGCACTGCATCAAGAGTTTTATATGCATTGTCTCACCATTAAAATATCACAGTCATTTTTTTTTTTTTTTTTTTTTTTTTATTAAAATTTTTTTATATTCCCCCATACAATTGCAAACGCCCCATTCTGACCCCAATCCTTCCCTCCCGCCCCCCACCCCCAAAAAGTGTCTCTGGTTCATAGTTTTTTTTGTTGATTTTGATTTTCACTTTCTTATATTCATTTTCCTGATCCCTTATTTAAGTTTTCTAGATTCCTGCTATGAGTGAGACCATCCGGTATTTTTCTTTTTCTTTTTGGCTTATTTCGCTGAGCATGATCCCTTCCAGTGCCATCCATGTTGCTGCAAATTGCATGTGTTTATCTTTTTTGAATGCTGAGTAATATTCCATGGTATATATGTACCACATCTTCTTGATCCAGTCATCTATTTTTGGGCATTGGGTTGTTTCCAAAGCTTAGCTATTGTAAACAGTGCTGCTATAAACATAGGAGTGCAGGTGCTCTTTGGAATTGATGTTTCTGTGTCCTTTGGGTAAATACCTAGGAGTGGAATTGCTGGATCATATGGAAGCTCTATGTTTAGTAGGTCCAGAAATCTCCACACAGCTCTCCATAGTGGTTGGACCAGTTTGCACTCCCACCAACAGTGCACAAGAGTTCCTTTTTCTCCACATCCTCGCCAACATTTGTTGTTGCTAGTTTTTTTAATATGTGCCATTCTCACTGGTGTGAGATGGTATCTCATGGTAGTTTTGATTTGCATTTCCCTGATTACAAGTGATGTTGAACATTTTTTCATATGTCTGTTGGCCATTTGCATTTCCTCTTCAGAGAAGTTTCTTTTTAGCTCTTCTGCCCATTTTTTGACTGGATTATTTTCTTTGTTGTTGCTGAGTCTCATCAGCTCTTTGCAGATTTTTGTGATCAGTCCTTTATCATTAGTGTTGGGTGCAAAAATGTTCTCCCAGTTGGTGGGGTTTCTCTTTGTTTTTGTTATTGTCTCTTTTGCTGTGCAGAAGCTCTTTAATTTGATGTAGTCCCAGCTGTTTATCTTTCTCTTCACTATCACTGCTTTGGGTGATGTGTCTGTAAAGATGTCTTTGATGTGCAAATCACGTAGTGTTTCGCCTATATTTCCTTCTATGTATTTTATGGTTTCAGGTCTTATGTCTAGTTCTTTAATCCATTTTGAGTTGATTTTTGTGTATGGTGTGAGGTAGTGGTCAAGCTTCATTCTTTTGCATGTAGCGACCCAGTTTTCCCAGCACCATTTATTGAACAAACTTTCTTTGCTCCAATGCATAGTCTTTGCTCCTTTGTCAAAGATTAGTTGACCATAAATCTGTGGTTTATTTCTGGATTTTCTATTCGATTCCATTGGTCTGTATGTCTGTTCTTGTTCCAATACCATGCAGTTTTGATGATTATGCTTTGTAGTATAGTTTGAAGTCTGGGAGTGTGATGCCTCCATTTCCTTCTTTTTTTTTCAGTAGAGCTTTGGCTATTCGGGTTTTGGTGATTCCATATGAATTTCATCAATAATTGTTCTATTTCTTTGAAGAATGCCATTGAGATTTTGATTGGAATAGCATTGAATCTGTATATTGCTTTTGGTAGGATGGCCATTTTAATAATGTTTATTCTTCCAATCCATGAGCAGGGATGTCTTTCCATTTCTTTGTGTCTTCTTCTATTTCTTTTAACAGTGTTTTATAGTTTTCTTTGTATAGGTCCTTTACCTCTTTTGTTAGATTTATTCCCAAATATTTGATTTTTTTTGTTTCGATAATAAAAGGGGTGGTTTTTTTGATTTCTTCTTCTTCAGATTTATTGTTTGTGTATAGGAAGGCTACTGACTTTTGCGTGTTGATTTTGTATCCTGCCACTTTACTGAATTGATTGATGAGTTGAATTAGTTTTTCTGTGGAGATTTTGGGTTCTCTATGTATATTATCATATCATCTGCAAATAGTGATAGTTTGACTTCTTCTTTTCCTATTTGGATTCCTTGGATGTCTTTCTCTTGTCTTATTGCTCTGGCTAGGACTTCCAGTATTATATTGAAAAGCAGTGGTGAGAGTGGACATCCTTGTCTTGTTCCAGATCTTAATGGAATTGCTTTCAGCTTTTCACCATTGAGAATGATACTGGCTGTTGGCTTGTCATAGATGGCCTTTATGATGTTGAGGTATGTTCCTTGTATCCCAAGAATTTCAAGGGCTTTTATCATGAATGGGTGTTGCACTTTGTCGAAAGCTTTCTCAGCATCTATTGATATTATCATATGGTTTTTATATTTCTTTTTGTTGATGTGTTGGATAACGTTGATTGATTTTCGGATGTTAAACCATCCTTGTG
The DNA here is from genome assembly GCF_014898055.3 of Talpa occidentalis. Lineage (NCBI taxonomy): Eukaryota > Metazoa > Chordata > Mammalia > Eulipotyphla > Talpidae > Talpa > Talpa occidentalis. Next base: position 30,247,134 of record NW_023605083.1, read on the forward strand.
CCCCTGGAATGAATCCAACTTGGTCGTGGTGAATTATCTTATGGATACATTCTTGGATTCTGATAGCTAAAATTTTATTGAGGATTTTTGCATCAGTGTTCATTAGGGAGATTGGCCTATAGTTTTCCTTTTTTGTGTTGTCCTTATTCGGTTTTGGTATTAGTGTAATATTGGCTTCATAGAACGTGTTTGGTATTGTCCCTTCCTTCTCAATTTTTTGGAAGAGTTTGTGAAGGATAGGCACTAATTCGTCTCTGAATGTTTGGTAGAATTCATTTGTAAATCCATCAGGTCCTGGGCTTTTGTTTTTGGGGAGGTTTTTAATTACCATTTCAATTTCGCTCCTTGTAATTGGTCTGTTTAGGTGTTCTATTTCTTCTTTATCTAGCTTTGGGTGATTGTAGAGTTGTAGGAATTTGTCCATCTCCTCTAGATTGTTGAACTTGTTTCCATATAACTGTTCATAGTAGTTACTGATTATTCTTTTGATTTCTGCTGTGTCCGTTGTGATTTCTCCTCTTTCATTTATGATTCTGTGTATTTGTGCTTTCTCCCTTTTTCCTTTGTGAGCCTGGCTAGGGGTTTGTCTATTTTATTTATTTTTTCAAAGAACCAGCTCTTGGTTTCATTGATCTTTTGGATTGTTTTTTTAGTTTCAATTTCATTTATTTCTGCTTTGGTTTTTATTATTTCTTTTCTTCTACTGGTTCTGGGTTTTTTTGTTGTTCTTTTTCTAGATCTTTGAGCTTCGAGATTAGGTTGTTTCTTTGAGTTCTTTCTTGTTTTTTGATGTGAGCTTCTATTGCTATATATTTTCCTCTTATTACTGCTTTTGCTGCATCCCATACATTTAGGATATTGGTGTCCTCCTTGTCATTCAATTCAAAGAATTTTTTAATTTCTTCTTTGATCTCCTCGTTAGTCCAGTGGTCTTCCAGTAGTGTGGCTTTTAATCTCCATGAGGTAGGATAGTTCCTTGCCTTCTTTTTATGATTTATTTCTAGTTTGATGCCTTCGTGGTCAGAAAAGATGGTTGGTATGATTTCAATCTTGGTGTATCTGTTGATGTTTGTCTTGTGCCCCAGTATGTGATCGATCCTGGAGAATGATCCGTGTGCGCTTGAGAAAAATGTGTACTCCGTTTTTTTTGGGTTTAGTGTTCTATAGATGTCTGTTAAGCCCAAATGCTCTAGGTCCTTATTTAGAGCTTTAGTTTCTTTACTTATTTTTTGTCTTGTTGATCTATCCATTGTTGATAGTGGTGTGTTGAAGTCTCCCACTACATATGTGTTTCTCTGATGTCTGTTTTCAGAGAGGACAACAGTTGTCTGATATATTTTGGTGCTCTTTCGTTTGGTGAGTATATGTTAATGAGTGTTATTTCTTCTTGAAGTATTGTCCCCTTAATCATAATGTAGTGACCATTGGGTCTCTTTTTATTTTTTTGAGTTTGAAGTCTGTTTTATCTGATATAAGTATAGCTGTTCCTGCTTTCTTTTTTGGCCCATTTGCTTGTAGGATTGTTTTCCATCCTTTGACTTTGAGCCTATTTTTATCTTTTGTAGCTAAATGTGTTTCCTGGAGACAGCAAAAGGTTGGGTTTTGTTTCTTAATCCAGGCTGCAACTCTGTGTCTTTTTATTGAAGAGTTTAGTCCATTTACATTTAGAGTTAATATTGATATGTTAGCATCTGTATTTGCCATTATGTTTGTCTTTCCTTTGATTTTATTTATTTATTCTTTTAATAACTTTTTTTTTTTTTTGGTCTTCTTTCGTTGTTATTCGTCCCTCTGAGGTTCTGGCTTTAGGATTCCTTGTAGTATTTTTTGGAGTGGGGGTTTAGTCGCAATGAAATTCCGGAGTTTCTCTTTGTCTGGGAAGGTCCATATTCTTTCTTCATGGAGGAAAAGAGAGCTTTGCGGGATAGAGTATTCTTGTTGGCATCTGTTTTCTTGGAGTCTGTTGACTATGTCCCTCCACTCTCTCCTTGCCCGTAGTGTTTCTTCAGAGAAGTCTGATGTCAGCCTGATTGGTTTTCCTTTGAATGTTATCTGTTTCTTCCCTCTTGTCAGCTTCATTATTTTTCCTTGTCCTGGATTCTTGGGAGCTTTACTATTATGTGTCTTGCTGTGTTTTTCCTTTCGTCGTGGAAGTTTGGTGTTCTTCTTGCTTCTTGTATATCAATTTTCAGCTCCTTCTTCTCATTTGGGAAGTTCTCTTCAATTATATCATGAATATTTTCTCTGTTCCTACATCTCTCTCCTCTCCTTCTGGAATTCCTATAACTCTTATATTTCCTTTCCTCATGGAGTCAGATAGTTCCCGAAGTCTTTCTTCATTCTTTTTCCTTCGTACTTCTCTTTCCTTTTCTGTTTTGGTTCTTTTATTTTCTGTGTCTTCAAGAGTACTTATTCGTTCTTCCATTTCATCTATTCTGCTTTCATTGCTTTTCCCAGAGTTCTTTAGTTCCTCCATTAATTCTTTGATCTCCTGCATTTCTCTTACTTCCCTCTTTAGGGACTCAATTTCCTTCTTCTGATCTATCACTTTTTTAATCATGGCAATTTTAAATTCTCTTTCTGGAAGGCTCAGAAGTTCTTCCAAGTCGCTGTCGTTGCAATCTGGGGAGTGGTTTTCTTTTTGTGGTGTGCTTCTTTCCTGAGGAGTTTTTAGGTTGCGTGTGGTTCTTCTACTCCCTACTGTCTGTTTTCTAATTTGTCGTATGCGTTGGGACACTGTGTTGCTCGGACTGACTGACATCTTGGGTGAACTTCTCCGCTCCCCTCTGGCTCTTCCAGGAGCCATCTCTGTCTTCTGGGGGAGCTTTCTGCTGGTTTTAGGCAGTTTTTACTGAAGAAATGTCCCTGTTCTCAAATGGCGAAGCGGGATGCAGTCCCTGCGCCTCCGGTTTCAGGCCACTCTTCTGCGCACCCGGTCTGCCCCGGACGTGGTGCCTGCTCCCTCTGTGGGCTCAGACTGCTGGTCGGAAGGGCCTGGCGTGGAATAACTTCCCGGCTGGCCACTGGTCCTCCAGAACCTTCTGCCCTTTTCAAGCGGACTTAAGAAATGTCCTGTTTTATAGGGTGTTAGTGACTTTTTTTTTCCTGGTCGCTAGGTGGCGCCAGAGATCTCTCCTATTGTCCTTGGGGGCTTTTCGCCTCCCCCCACCCCGTGGGACAGAGAACAGAGCGGGAATGGTAGGGTACACCTCAACAGCTTTGGGGTGCTGTGTCTGCCTTGTGCCCCACCGTCGTGGAGAAACCACGCCCCGAATTTTCGTGCCCGGTCTCAGTTCAAAGCCCTCGTTCCAGGACGCGGGCTGTAGCCCAGTTCAGTGGCGCGGGAATGGCGCCTTTTGCACCCGCTCCAGTGCCTGGGCGCCTGGTTCCTGCTTACTCAGGAGGGACCTTCACCTCAGTGAGGACCTCCGTGCGTCTCCCCGCAAGCCTAGTCGTCTCCCCGCAAGCCTAGGTCGCAGCGCCGACCTGTGCAGCCGCGATCCCGGTCTGCACTTGCTTTTCAAGCGCGCCAGCGCGCCGCGTTCCCGCGCAGGCTTACCGGCAGCCTGCTGTGTGCGCCTCTCCCGGGGTCTTTGTTCTTCTCTAATGGCGCCCGGAGCCGTTCGCTCACCGCCGCGGCGGATCCTGCAGGGTTCGCCTCAGCTCCCGTTCACGGGTGTGGTGGCTGCAATAGTTCCTTTCCGCTCACAGTCCCGCTTGCTGCGTCGTTTGTTCTTGTTGGTTGTTTTGGTTTGTTTTTCCTCCTCTCCCGGTCGAGAGTGCCGCCTCTGTGGGCGGGGGAGGGGAGCAGGGTTCTGCGCTTCCCTCCCTTCTAGTCCTCTTTTATGGCCACTTTCTTCTTCGGGCAGTTCGCTGGCGTCACCCGTTTATCTTCCGTGTCCCAGTTCTCACTGGACCTGCCGCTTTTTCCTCCCTATTCACTTTTTTAATGGGAGATCTTACTCGCAGCGTCTCCTCGCCGCCATGTTGCTCCGCCTCCTCACAGTCATTTTTTAAGTTAATATTATTGGTATCAGCACTGCTTTAGAGGGAAGAAGTCTTGCCTAAAGATCCTTCAGAAGTACTCTTGGTCATGTAGCTCCCAAATGGAAGGACTAGGAAGTTTTCTGAAAGCCAACTCTATAGTCTCAGTCACTATAATGTGTATGATGTTTATTTCCTCTGTAGTTGTTCTCAAGCCCATTCAGGCAATTTTTCAGAGAAGAGTTATTTTCATAATAATATTGACTTTCTGTATCCATATTACCTTCACTTTAAGACAAATAAGGTCATTAATATGGTTCCAGATTCCATATTACCACTATCCTTCCTGAAACTACTTATAACTTAATTTGAATGCAGCATTCAAGAGGAATAATCTCAATTTTCTGATAAGGTTCATCAGAATAAGCCTCATTTTTTCAGGCATCTATCTGTGTCAAGACAGGTTTTCTTAATATGCTTCAACCAAAACAACATATCATAATAGATTGAATGTTGGAACAGATATTACAACTTAGCTGTAATCTATTAAGTGAAATATTTTTGAGATCTGAAAATAAAACACTATCACTCCTCTTTATTTTTTTATTCGGGAAATATAGTTACATTTAATAAAAATGTTATATTAACTTGTAATGGCTATAACATTGTTGTTTTTGAATGAATTAATGATCAACTATTTTAAATATATCCGTTCTTTAATTTCTAATACCTTAAATATTGATAGATATAATCCACAGAAACACAAAAACTTTTACAAGACTAAAGGGATTCTGACAACAATAATTTTAGAACATGTCCCTACTAACATATTTTCTAGAAGAAATATTGCTTCTATACTCATTCCCACACATAATTCAGCAAGTAAACATGTTACTTTGGGGCCTCCCAGATCCCAGCCAGCTGGCGAGGGTCCCACATGGCACAGCAGACCTCTCGTGTCTTGCCCGCTGCTCCCCTCAGCAGTGTATTTTGTCAGTCTGCCTGTTCTGTTCCCTGCTCTGTCTCTAGTGAATCCTCTCACCCTCCCGCGCATCTGGCCTGTACCCCGGTTCTTGCATAAATAAATAAATAAATCTTAAAAAAATAAAAATAAATAAATGTTACTTTGTTCTCCCTTTATTACTATAGCCAAACTTGAATCTTTCAACAGTGATAAGAGGATAATACAGATAGCAGAGTGACTTGCAGGTAGGGTGAATATTCTTCAACAACCTAAAAATTTTGAACCATATCTTAAAGGAAATTAAGAAATCTTGATGCTTTCTAGGTTAGGGAACAAAATTTTAGGGTAAGCATCAAGAATATTCAAGATTCGGCCTCCCCGGTGGCGCAGCGGTTGAGCACTGGGTTGCGAAGCTGCCCGCAGCCTCTGCTGCGCGGGTTTGATCCCCGGCTGCTCCCCGGCCACCAGCGGAGGGTCCCACATGGCGCGCAGACCTCTCCTGCCGCCCGCTGCTCCCCTCAGCAGTGTACTTTGGTCCTTCTGCCTGCTCTGCTCCCTGCTCTGGCTCTGGTGAATTCTCTCACCCTCCCGCGCTTCTGACTGTACCCAGTGCTTGTATGTATAAACAAACAAAGAAATAAATAAATCTTAAAAAAAAAAAATAAATAAATAAAAAGAATATTCAAGATGTAGTGTGTAGGATGAACTGTCAAGGATACCTACTGGGATGTTATTAGATTAGCAGAGGTCAGAAGCAGCAAGCATGGAAAAGAAAAACTGAGGCTATACACAATGATTGCTATGAGATTGTAACTAGTCTCAGGATAAAGAAGATTTCAGTGTTAGAATGACACAACTTTGAAGCAGATATAAAATTGATATGTAGGACAGAAGGAAGGGAAAGATACAGACTATACTGAGGTTCTAAGGCATATAATACTGTAGGTCTCAAATTTTTATCATATTTACCATGAAAACTCTGATGATAAAAATTGGAGGTCCATAAATACAGAAAATAAATTTATTTTGTACAAACAGAACATATCACATTATTTTAAAAATTGAGCACCATTACCATCTATATAAAAGTATGTAGTGTTTTTCCCCAAATACAATTTGTGCTCCACTAGACATAAGGATCTCCTTTATTCAATAGTATAGCCCTAGAATCTGAAAGTATATTTCGAGTTTAGTAAATGTTCAATAAATGTTTAATGAAATAATGGTTCTGTGGAAGCACATAAACACAGTATTTAATCAAGAAATAAATTTAGATGTCTGCGAATTCAAATTGACCGCACTTGGATGGCTTAGATTCTAAAGTTCCAAGCAGAATAGTCAATATTCTAAAACTAACAGAGCCCCAAATCAGATTCCTGAACAGAGAAATTCCCTTATCCCTAATGACTGTAGTTTTAGTGGAGATAGAAATATGTGCCCTCAAAACCAAAATAATTAGTTTTCAACTATGGTGCATGCAGTCAGTTGGTTCCACTTTATATTTCTTTAGAACCAGCAAACCGAGCACAGCTGAGGATCTGGAGAATGTTAAAGGACTCACAATTCTCACTTAACAATTGGGCTCTGAAGTTTTTCCTGTTGCAGAATTATGTAAGATTCAGAGAGTTGTTGTAACCAATTTTACTCTTTTGAATGATTCCTTGTTTGATAAAAAGAGACCAGCAGACCCTCCACTTTAAGTATCTTAGAATGACGTCACTTTTTCCATAGAAGATCGAGAAAAAGAAGCACCGGTGGTTGGTTGCCAAACTCCAAGAGCAAAAGGCTTGTCATATCCAGCTCTATGGTGAAGACTTTACCAAGAGGCAAGAGTGCAATATCAAAATAATATTTAGCATTTCATTCTGACAGTGTGGAATGTATCCCCTCCACAAATATAAAACAGGAAAATAGCCTCAAGAAATATGCTCATTTCCTTTCACTTCCCAACTTAACAGAAGTAGTAAATATGTTAAAAGGTGACAATATCAGGAGATGTAAAAGTTTCATATTTCTACGTGAGGGTACAACATTTCTTCAGGTACAATATTATCTGTCCTCCTGTGACTTTTGTTAGGGTGAGGATGATCAGCTGTCCCAAATGACTGCTCAAAAATTTAGTCTCCATCTTCTTTTTTTTTTTTTAAAGATTTATTTATTTATACAAGAACTGGGGTATAGGGCAGAGGCACTGGAGGGTGAGAGAATTCACCCAAGATAGAGCGGGGAGCAGAACAGGCAGACGAACCAAAAACACTGCTGAGGGGAGCAGCAGGAGAGACAGGAGAGGTCTACTGCACCATGTGGGTATCTCCCTGGCCAGCAAGGAATCAAACCTGCGCTGCAGAGGCTGTGGACAGCTGCACAGCGCTGCGCTCAACCTGCTAGGCCACCGGGGAGGCCCTCCATCTTCTTTCAGTTACTAAAAGGACTCATAAGAAAATGCTTTTGAAAACAGGGAATAACTTTCCAGTGCATCCTAGGTCAACATAAACTAATAGATCAGTCTTTTAACACAGCTGATAGTAACAAAAATTAAAAGTATTTTGAGATTTTTGTTCAGATGCTTTTTCTAACAAACAAAATAAATAAGAAATGTGCTCATCAAATGTTAAATCTAATACGTTATGTTCCCATTGATTTTTTAGCTGTTATTGAAATAGTTTTTCAATAAATAGTGGCTATTAAAAATCTTACACTATTTTAATAATTTTGTAGAGTTGAAAATAGAAAATTGTGTTTACTGAAAAAATATAATATTCCTACTTTCTTTAATCAATAGCTTTTACCTTTTATCATGAGAACATCATTAAACTATAAAAAGAACTATATATGTATGTGTATATATGTACAGAACTGATAAGTAGTGAGTGAACTATTCTCTAATGAGAGCTATAAAATTTTCTTAATGTTTTTAATGTCTAGAATAAAGTTTCAATAGAGAAAAATATAAAAAAATATAATTGCATATTAATCTGTCTCCTAAATGGGCATCTTTTGAGTGTTGAGTACCCTAACCATCTTTTATGCCTCAGTTGCTCAATATTAACTTTTCTTCCATATCAAGAAGACTTTAGCTTGATTTCCATTAATCAGTGTCTTTGAGATCTTGTTACTTGATCTGAGTTTGTTTGAATCTATGACAAATACCTTTAATAGTTGTCTTTTAAATTGATGTCACCTCTGCTCTTTCATAATCTTTGAAATACTACTCTCTTTCGGAGAGATTAATAACTATCATTCTGTTCTTTTTAAATTCTATAAATCAGGGGGAAATGGACTAATAATCAATCCCGCAAATTCCATGAATAAAATACACCTCTTTTCATCCAATTCTTGAGCAATTAATTTTGATATTGTACCTCTTGACTCTGGAATACTTATGTCTCCAAAATACAAAGTGTTTAGAGGGACTTCTGTTATTTGTGATTTGTTTCAAATATAGAACCTTGGTAAGCATTGTGCATTATTACAGAGCCTCTCAAAAATAAATAAATAAATCCTGTCTTTTATCTTTTCCTCCTATAAAAATAAGACATCATTCTCCATGAAGATAAGACATCATTCTCCCTGCACCCTAAGTGGAAACATTGTGGTCGTTCTTTACAATTCCTAACCTCTAATAAAATGCAAACATTAAAATTATCAAGCTACTATTTTATAATAGCCATAGAGCTCGGTTTGAGTGTTCTTATATTTAAGATTTTTCTCATTGGAAGAAAGAAGGGAAAGAAAAATTTCTGAGATCCATTTTACCCTGATTCCTATAACATTTTAAAAAGAAGATGAAATATTAACAAAGCTGCTCTGTTTTAGCACAATTACAAATGTAAGAATGTGATCAGTTCTATTTGTTATAATTATATAAATTAGTGAAATAAACTGGTAATTGAGAACTTTTGGAAAGCAGTACAATAATTTCTGATTCTAAATAAAACAGATCTCAAATATAGCATTGAAAGGAAAAGAAATTGAACAGGATTTTGTGATAGTTCATTGACTTGTAAGGATATAAGAAAGTTACCAAATTGATAAATTAACAGAAAGACACAAAGATTTCAGAAAATAAGAATTCCTTCCAGAAAATACTTTCAGACAAAGTGGTATCATGATGATAAGATTCTAATGAATATTTCTCATATAGTTATTGAAAAGTCTTCATATTGTGACAATTTCCCATGTTATGAGTTCTGCCTTTCCAGCCGCTGGAGCCAGGTAGAACTTTGTCCCAGCTATTGATGCCCTTAGTGCATAGCATGTACCTAGATTTTGGCAATCAGATGCATCCAAAGTAAACATAGATTTGAAAGAAACCAATGGAAAAATCCATTTTGTTATATGGATGGCAGCACCTGGAAAATAAACTCTTGCTTTCAAAATCGGCAAGGGCAGAGACTGTGCTATAAATCGTGCCATATTTAGGATTAGTATCCACTATAAAGTTATAGTGCTAATACTTAGCAGCAGGGCCATTTTTATCCAAAAGTTTTCAGGCAATATAATATGTGGGTAGTCTTCCTGGTTTGTGTAACCTTGGATGGTAACTCTCAGGTGCTGTTTCCCAGAGAACCTGTGAAAACTCTAATAGCCTAAAATAAATTCATTTAATATTTTTATATTTATAGAGGCTCTTTGTGTCTGCACATGAGATCTCTGCATTAAACAAAGATTGTACCTTTTTTTTTTTTTTCACAAACCATATCGAAAATTTCCGGGTTGCCTATTCATGAACAAGGACTTCAAGTTTTTACAACTAATCTTTCTTTCCCCCTTTTAATGTCTGGCCTTCCGTATTTTTCTTCCATACTCCCTTGTTCTCCTCATTTCAGCCATCCATCATAAAGAATTTCCAACATTTTCAAACATGCAATAGATTGAGTACAATTTAGCTTGGAAATTCTTTAAATTCTGAAGAAGGCAAAAAGAATGCCAATAGTTACCCAAGTACTTAAAGAAAAACAAGAAACATGGTAAGAATTAGTTATTTTGTATAGAGGCAAACACACTAAAAGTTATATTGAACAAAACAGCACCTAGAAAATGCAAACTGGGAAATACATACAAACAGAGAGACACAACACATACATATGTGCATGTACACATTTCCCCAATTTCAAAAAAAAGAAATGTAAACAAATAATCAAGACAATGACAAGTGTATTGAAATGTGTTAAGGGTAAAACATTACTCTCTTTGGGTCACTGACTAGACTTACAAATTAAACAGACATAAGATAAACTGGAAAAATATATAGAAATTTGGTTGAATTTTTACATGTGCATGGGAAACATCACAACAGTATAAAGATCTGAAGAAGTAGCCAGAGGAGAATGCTTTTAGAACTTTTAAATATTAAATATACAAATAATTAAAGAGACAAATGGTGGAGAAATAACAAGATATGTTTATACCATCTTCTCTGATTAAATTCCATGTTTCTAATAATTAAGGTCTCTCTTCCTCCTACTCCTACAGAGTAGGTAATTGTCACATGGGAGATTCATCTCCTGCTTTTAGGGAAGAAAGGCAAGGAAAAAGTCAGAATGACTTTGCTGCTTCTGCACTTTTCTCAAATTCCTTCAAGCTTAAGATCTTCAGTAGGGGGCCTCCCCTGGTGGCGCAGCAGTGGAGCGCTGGGCTGAGAAGCTGCCCACAGCCTTTGCAGTGCGGGTTCAATCCTGGCCACCAGGCAAGGGTCCCACATGGTGCACAGACCTCTCTGTCGCCTGCTGCTCCCCTCAGCAGTGTACTTTGGTCCTTCTGCCTGTTCTGCTCCTGCTCTGGCTCTGGTGAATTCTCTCACCCTCCCGTGCTTCTGACTGTACCCAGTGCTTGTATAAATAAATAAATAAATCTTTAAAAAAATAAAAAAGATCTTCAGTGCACAAATGATTGCATACTACTTTGACGTGCATACTACTTTGACAAATTATAAGATTAACTAGACCTTGGCTTAAAATGGGGTTGGGGGTGGAGGGGACACAATGAACTATGCTGGAGGACTTCCCTTGCCTTGGAGGTGGGTATGGTTTGGTAACATACATAGGAACAGAATGCACTCCTGTACCTCTAAATCATGTGTAATATTATAAACAATGTTACCTCAGTTAAAAAAAAAAGTACCAATTATTATCCCTCAGGGAAGTTATTTAACATCCCCAAGACTTAAAATTTCCTTCTCAATAAAATGGAAATTATAGAACCACTTGACATTTGCCATTAAAAAATAATACAAATAAAATTCTTATGTAGATATTTAAATGTTCATGTATCTAACACATGGGAATCTCATATAAGTGAATGAAAATGAGAAACATTTAAGGGCATTAACATTTACCATATATATAGGGTAAATTGTTAAAAGAAAAGTCCAAACACACATAAAACGATGGTCACATTAAAGGTAACAGTTCAATTAAAACCATTTTTTAAAACAGTTAAATTTCTTACCATGGTAAATGTTTTACATATATTTAACTTATTTAATCCTCACCAAAAAAAGCCCAAGAGCTAAGTGCTGTGTTGTTTTCAGATGAGGATATTGAAGCAAAGAAGTAATTGGAACTTGGAGAAAACTATAATTGTATATTTTGGAAAGGGATCATAATGTTCTAGGCAAAATTAATAATTTATGAGTTTTAGGGGAAATCTGGTGAAAATTCTACAATTCAAGATAATAATAGTTACGTAAGTATCTAAATAGGAGAGAAGAAATACCACCACCACTAATATCACAACACAAAACATTTTCATAGTTGCTAAAATTAGAGTGGCTTTGGAAATTTGCATAACAAAAATTGTTGCAACTAATCAAGCTCTAATCATCTGAAAAGTTAGGAGAGAGACATTCATGCACTTTCAAACCAAAAAATATAGATGTTTTGCAAAAAGCACTATTATTGGTATAATTTAGAGAATTAAGCTCTTACTACAGAAATAAAAAATACCAACAAAAATAAAATATTTTGATTAAAAATTATACAATCATTGTATGGGGCCAGTTAGCACTGGCATGCAGCATATTTTAAAATGATTCTATTTGTTCCTTTATAGGTAATGCAAACCTCCTGGTGGCAATAAAGCATATTTATTTCTGCTTTTCCGAGGGAGACTGCAGACAGCGCTTTCTGCCTGAAAATTTGTACTTACCCTGCAGAGATCCCCTTGCAAACTGAACATCCATTGAAGTAGTCCTGTTTTCCACTTGTGTTTCGGATGATTTGTGCAGTAATCAATCAGGTGAGAATGGCTTGGTTCAGGGTCTGTGACCTGCAGAACTGTTTGCCAGTCCTTAAAAAGAGTCAGTAAGTAGGCTGTGGCTGTTTCCAGGATATTTGTGGGGCACTCTAGATAACTTCAAGACCGCCTTACTTATTGTGCAAAAAAATGCATCATCTCATGTTATTTTGACATCATTTACAAATGTGCACTTCTTTTCCATAAACTTAAATTCCATTCAGGTAGATGAGGTTTTCCCAAGTTAAATTTGTACATGAGTTAGTATAGTATGATTTATTATGCAGGACTCTTGGTATTTAGGGGTTCACCATTCAGAGCAGTGTGTAGGAAGTCCATGAGCTGGTGCAAAGATTAACTATGAAATAATAACTGTTTTTAGATCTGCTGGGTAACAGTTTTCATTTAATTTATGAGCTTCATATTTCAAATTGACGTTTATGCTGGGCAATGTGTGAAATTATTTGACTGTGACCAGACTTATTTATAAATTTAACGTGAAGACTGACACATTTCATATGCTATTTTGTATTCGGAATATATTGGAAATGGTACAATTAAAATATCTGAATTTAAAAAGTGAAGGGAAATGATACAGATCCAGTTAAGCAATAATGTTTGAGTGAACACATATTTCAAAAGTTATAAAAGGAATAGAAGCAATCTGAACTACTTATCTCAGTGCCTGAAAATATGCAGGAAGCAAAAATAAGACCTGCTAAGCCTGGCATATGAAAAGGACTTCATGAAATGTTAACTTAACACATTTGAAATCATATTATAATTAGTACTGGGTGAGCCATAATGTTCCTAAAAACACCTAGAAGTTAATATGGCTTCTCTCTCTGCCTCTCTTCCTCTAACTGTCACTTTCATATCATCAAGTCTGAAGGTCTTAATTGAAGATTCTGTTCCTAGAAAGCATGCATCTTGTCAATAGCAAAATATTACCACCTTATATGAATTTTCTTATGGTTTTGTAGTTCTTTATTGGTTTTGGACAGGGAAGGCTCTTGGGTTGGTCTGTGTACAACTGTCTGCTATTTACCTAATCTCTTTTATTTACCTGTTCCACGCTCATCCAAGACCACCAACAGGGGAAAGAGTATATATCTGAGGTTCCTCTTAACAGGTTCCTCTTATTGATTCCGAGGCAGTTAGGGGGGAAAAATGATACTGTAATTACTAGCAAGAAAAATTTTAACAAGGCACACACAATTTGTTCCTTTTTTGTGACTCAAAATTTCTGACTCACATTTACCATAATTCATTTCCTTTTAGTGAAAGTGTCAGTACCATCCTTTTCAAAATATTCCATCTTCAGAATTCCCCTCTGCATATTGAAATGACATACAATAGTAATAATAGCAATAATTATAGTAATAACAATACCATGTATTTAGTGATTCAGGATAGAATGATTGACATGGAAGACAATTATTGCTAGCATATAGTAAAGAAAACTGGTTTGTTGGTAGGTAGAAGCATAAGACACTTGGCAACTCATGAAATGATAAAATCTGTTACCCAAACACATAGCTCATTAGAATCAGGGAGTCTGTCATGCTGAGGGTGGCAGCAGAACACCATAGCTTTCCATTGTTATATACATATCATGGATCTCACCACTGGGCACACGTGGGCATTCAATCAGTGTAGCTCATCTTACCAATGGTGAACCCAGAGTGAGCTGCAACATCCGTAAGGAATGAGGAAAAATTTAATTTCTGTAGAAAAAAAAAAAAAAAACAACTTTGAATCAGAAGCATGTAAGGAAGCAAGTAATATTTCAAAAACAAAGCTAAGTTAAAGCAGCACATTAAAAAATTGTGTTAGACAGACTAGAAGCAAAGGATGCATATACCAGGAAACAAAGTGATAGGTGCATAGTCCAGTCCCGCAGTCAGGAATCTACCATAAGCAGCAAACAAGATGCAAGCATTAAAGAGGAACTGTGATAAATGGTCCAAAAGTCATTCTAATCTCACATTGATATTTTGTGAAAATTTTGAGGAGGCACATCATGACAAAACCAGAGCTGAGGGTGAAGATGAATGTTAATAATAATAGATGATAATGATAACAATGCCACGAATAGTACTACTATTAATAAGAGTAATAAATAACAATCATTTAAGAGTCAAAAAAAACTTAAAAATTATGACAGGAACCTCTGCTTGTGATAAAATGACATGAAATTAAACATATATGTCATACCAATGTAATTTCTATTTTCTAAATTACCTTTGAGTTCCATGTATTTGAGTTCTCTTACACTACATAATTAAATAGATTCTTACTCTGCTAATATGTATGTGTCAATTTAATTATTAGACTAGTCAGGGAATCAATAAAGGAAGAAGGGAAAAGTTTACTGTTGCTAGTCTTTTTATTTTTATAAAAGATTTATTTCATTGGGCCTCCCCTGGTGGCACAGCGGTTGAGCGCTGGCCTGTGAAGCTGCCCACAGCCTTTGCAGCGCCGGTTTGATCCCCGGCCACCAGCGAAGGTCCCACATGGCGCGCAGACCTCTCCTGCCACCCGCTGCTCCCCTCAGCAGTGTATTTCATCAGTCTACCTGTTCTGTTCCCCGCGCTGGCTCTGGTGAATTCTCTCAGCCTTTCGCGCTTCTGACTGTACCCAGTGCTTGTATGTATGTATGTATGTATGTATGTATAAATAAATAAATAAATAAATAAATAAATAAATAAATAAATAAATCTTTTTTAAAAAAGGTTTATTTTATTTATACAAGAGCCGGGGTACAGGCCAGATGCACCGGAGGGTGAGAGGATTCACCAGAGACAGAGCGGGGAGCAAAACAGGCAGACTGACGATGAAATACACTGCTGAGGGGAGCAGTGGGCGAGACAGGAGAGGTCTGCTCACCTGTGGGTTGTTCCGAGGCTGGCGGGGATCGAACTGGCGTTGCAGAGGCTGTGGACAGCTTCACAGCACTACACTCAACCGCCTGGGCCACCAGGGAGGCCCTGTTGCTAGTCTTAAGGAATCGAACTGATAGCTTAGACACTAAACCTAAAACAGTAATACTTTTTGGAGGAATATAACAGAATTGAGAATGATATTAGTGACAAAATCCAAAATGATGTGGCATGTGAAGAGTCAGAGAAGTGTCACCAAGTCTCAACTAAAAGATAATCAATAGCTGCCAATTCCAAGGTGACCTTTATGCTGATATTATATGCATATATTATGATATTATATATATGCATATACACACAAAGATTTTAAAGCAATTTTCGTAGCAACCTTGGGAATCCATTTGACAATTTCTTAAAATGTTACATTTTGATTTATTATGTGACCCACTAATTCTTTTATTTATTTTTTATTATTTTTTAAATTTTATATATTTTTTACATCATATTTCATTTTTGCACAATGTATGCTTTTCCATCTTGGTTATAGTCCCCATACAACTACCACCCTGCCTTGTTTTGATCCTACTCTCTTCTCCCTACACCATAGTGTGTCTCTGGTTTATAGTTGTGACCCACTAATTCTACTAGTAGGTGTCTATTTAGATGAAACAAAAATTGGTGTCCACACAAAAACTAATACACAATCAGTCATATTGGTAGAAGCATCTTTACAATACTCAGAATGAGGAATCAACCCGATTGTCCATCAATGGGTAATACATGTGATACGTTAATGTAGTGTAATACTGCTTAAAAAAACAATAAAAAGTAAAGAGTTTTGACTCAAAATGCAATCTAAGTGAATCTTAAAGCATTATGCTAAGAGTACTGTACAAAAAACTGTATATTTTATGATTCCACATCTAGAAAATTTGTATTTGTAGAAGAAATAAATTGATATTTAATCATAAAATTTCTATCAAGAAAGCTTACTGAAAGAATAGTTTATTCATTAATAAGGGAATAAATTAGGTGTTTCTCTAAATACATAACAATAATAAATAACAAACATCCTGCAAAAATTATTTAAAAATATTATACAATATTTCATAAAGCTAAATCCTCTGCCTTTCAAAAATATAACCAACAATTACCATTACATAAATTATCAAAAAATATATACATGGAAATATTAATATATAGTATTTTCAATTAAGTGTTTTTAGCAGCATTGGTAAATAATAGTGTTTATAGTCCTTTTCACTATATATGAAAATCAACTTTTAATGTTTTAATATCAAAACAATACTGCAAAGAAAGATAAGGTGAGTCGCTAAAGAATAAATTGATTAGTATTAACAAGCTTAAATTATTCCTTGCTTTGCATAATTGGTTACTGGTTCTATTATCTGGCAAAAAATAAGTGCTGTAATTAGGATATTGGTCCCTATTTATTTTTCCGAGGAATTGTTAATGAAACATTTCCCATTTGGCCAATTCCAAGGGTTTTGGGCTCAGTACAAATAAGACAGTGAGCAATTTTTCTACTGTGGCATCTCTGGCTTCATTTTAAAATGACTCCACTTGTATCTACTTTTCACATTTCAAACACCCATCAAGCTTAAAGTAAGTATAAAATCATCAGAGAAAAAGCTTGTAAATTCTAAATAATTGCCACTAATCTTCGCTATCTTAGGAACTTAGAGCTTCATAAAAAAAAATGTATTCAAATTTCTTTAAACTTAAAAAACCTTTCACACAGAGCTACAATGACACTCAAACAATGGAATATTAATTACTGATAAAAAGAAAAGAAGCATTGATATATCCTACAACATAGGGAAACCTTGAATACAGTATACTAAGTGAAAGAAGTTAGAACTGAAAGCCATTTTGTATGATCCCTTGATATATAATGTCCAGAGTAGATTAAGTTCTTAAAAACAGAAAATAGATCATTAGTTTTCAGGGACTGGTGGGTGAGGGACTGTGAAATGACTATTTTTTTGTATGTCTTTTTCATTTTGAAATATAAAAACATTCTTAATAGTTGCACAATCCTATGAATTTAGTATAAATCAATGAATTGATGACTTAGGTGAATACTTAGAGTATATAAAATATATCATAATAAAGTTGTTATAAAACCTGGAGAAAAAATGGCTCCTTGGGAGATCAGAAAGCTCTCTTACCATGTTAATAGTTTTCCCAGTTCTAGAACACATATTTTCTTCTTTAAATATCTATCAGGGCCTCCCCTGGTGGCGGAGTGGTTGAGCACTGGGTTGTGAGGCTGCCCGCAGCCTCTGCAGCACCAGTTCGATCCCCGGCCACAGGCAAGGGTCCCACAAAAAATAAATAAATAAACATCTATCAGTGAAGAAGTTCTTGATGATGAAGTTTGAATGATAACTTCTATCACCGGGAAAAGGCAAGGGCAGCTGGGATGAGACTGCTTCAATTTGACTAAATATTCATTAGTAGTTGGCATTGTAAATATTTTTGTAAAATTGTTTTTAGTGAGATATTTATTGACAATACTGAATATGATTTAGAGGAATAGAGTCACACCTCTTCAGATGTAAGTTACCACACTACACCCGCATCAAAGCAACCATAGTTCCTCACCATAGACTTGGCCCCCTCCTTCTTTGTTCCTCATCCCCATCTGCTCCTTTAACAGCCTCAATTCTGTAGTCATATTTCTAGGGTTTGCTTTATCTTTTATTTTATTTCTTTATATTTCACATCTGAATGAAATCATCTGATATTTTTCTTTCTTCTTTTGGCTTGTATCATTTACCATGATCCCCTCCAATTCGGTTCATTCAATCATGAATAGCAAGATTGCACCTTTTTTTTTTTTTGTAGTTGGGGAGTATTCCACTGTGTGTGTGTGTATGTGTGTATCTATCTACCTGCCTATCTATCTATCATCTATCTATCTATCTATCTATCTATCTATCTATCTATCTATCTATCTATCCATCCATCCATCCAAACTCTCTTCTTTATCCACTCATCAATACTTGGGCATTCAAGTTGTTTTCGTATCTTAGCTATTGTAAATAGCACTGTGATAAACATAGTAGTTCATGTATCTCTTCAAATTAGTGTTTTTGCATTCCGTGGATAAATATCAAGAAGTAGAATTTCTGGATCATGTGGTATTATAAATATTTGAATCAGAGAAAATTATAGGAATCAACTGGTTAACTTTATGTAAAATTTATTTAAAACTACCCAGTAATAAAGCATTAGAAGATAATATAATCAATAATACATGCAAATATATGTTTTAATGTATAACTTATATTTAATTTATTTAATTGTTCTGTTTATATATAATTTAGGAATCCACAATAAAGAATTGAAATGTTTCAATTTTTTAATCAAGCAAATAGGGATTTTACTTAAATTTTATCACATGTATTATTGAGTTCCTCATTTATTAATAGGATGCATCCTACTATGCTATTTATACTTAAAGTTTTATATAAAACATGAAACCAGTAGATATAAATTTTGGTCAAAGCAAATAAAACTCTCATTTTTGCATGAAATGAAAGAACAGACACCAGACGTAGAATGTTTATGCATAAAGAAAAGTCTCATCTATTGTAAATTTGAAGAAAAAAATATGTTGCTTCTTTTGATGCAGCAAAAGCATGGAGTTAACCTGCCAAACTTGAAAGTCTGGCTTCCTCTCAGCCTCCAGTATGCCATACTAGAAAACAATGAAGAAAATGCTCCCCTAAATGTTAAGTTGTTTCTCCTTTGGGGATGGATCATGGACACCAGTATTTTAATATTCTAAGATTTGCTATGTGGGAGGGCACAAACATTTCCAAAGCTCATATTCATATGTTATGAATATCATCTAATATCCTCAGCAGGGAAGAGCAATTGGCAAATTCATGACTTATCCTTCTGCTTATGTGTTTATACAAAGAACTAAATGTTAGTTTATCAGGCTTTATGCCTTGATCACAGGTGTTAGCATATGAAAGTGGTGAATAATCTTGACTCCCTGATGTGAAATGCAACTTGTGAAATTCAGACCTACTTGTGAAATTCAAGAACTGTTTCATAGATTAATGATAACTAATGACATATATATATATATGTATAACCTGTTAGTTAAACAAAGATTGTGGCTAGAAATATAAAGAGAGAATTTATAAATTTGCTTGCTACTTTTCTTATTGTATATGTTAAGTAGTCTTTGGACTCAATTATGGCATAAGTTGAATGGTTAACTTTGTAGAACATAACCAAAAAAGAAATGTTTACAGTACCATAAAACTTAATGCTAAACAAACCAATGCCATAATTTCATGACTTTGTATTGATTTCATTCTCCCAATTTTTTTGCATTCTTGTACAATTTGTTTAATGATATTTTGCATCTGTTCTGCAAACCTAACCAGAATCAGCAAAGAGAATTATGAAATGTAATTAAACTTGGAGCTATTTCCTTTTTCATCATTAATGTTCTAACCCTATTGAAGGAGAGTTTACTGCATTGCAAGATAATTATCTTAAGAGTACTTCATGAAGAAGTAATATTTTCTGGCAAGAAGAAAGTCACTCTTGATTAATACAACAATTAAGGACAGACATTTCAAGGGTAAGATTCTGTGGTATAAGAGTAACTTGTTAGGTGAAATCATATCATTCAAATTAAAGGATGACTTTATGTTTAGTTTTTTAGTTTTATATTTTCTATATTCTGCCTGAATAATATTAGGATGGGAGAGGAAATTTTAATTTGTAAATTCCAAGTGTGCTAACGCCAATGTTTATTTCTTTTGCTTTGCAACTTGCAATGATGTAGAAATTGAGAGGAAATTTTTCCCCACCCCTCTGGATTCTTCTATGACTGGTCAAGGAATAAAATGAACAGATTTGCAGAAGGAAAAAATAAACAAATTTAATTGCCTTAACATGAAGAATTCACATGCATGTAGACTCTAAAGTTAATGGGCAAAAATGAGGGTACATAGATCCTTAACCTAGGGAATTAGACAGGAACTTGGAGCTTCAAGGAGAGACAGGTACTCATCTATCTTGAAAGTCTTTTTTGGAAGAAATTGTTTCCATAATACTCTCGGAGAGGGTGACTAATATGAGGAAGACCTAATGCTCTATAATTAGATGTTTGTCCTGCCATAGAGATTTCTCCAATAGAATGGATATACTCTGGTAAAAATCTAAATCCTGGATTATAACTCCATTTTTTTTCTTCTAGGTAGTTAAGAGAGTATCGAACATTTCTCTTGAGACTGCAGGGCCTTGATTGACTCTGTTTGGGGAGGTATCATGTTGCCTACACCCACATAAGAGCCCGAGCAGCCAGATGAAGCTATTATAACATGGAAGCTATTATAACAGGTGGGCTCAGTGGAAGACACAAGAAGGGCTTGCTTGCTTTTCAGCTCTGGACTTGTACCAGGGACTTGGGAGACTTGGGGAGACATGTAGGAGAGACATGTTGAGATACTTAAAAGAGACACATGGAGGAGACACATATGGGGAGGCTGAAAATGGCAGCCATTACTTTGATTTGTACTTCTATTTTGCTCTCCTTTTGTATCAGCTTCCTGAGATTTCGTTCAGAAACCCACTCCTATGATTCCCCACCAGACTCAAACTTGTGATCCCACTTCAGACTGACCCTGTTTGGCTGGGCATTTGCCAAAAATGGACATGTAATTTTGGTTGTTTTATTGGGACAGTAATATCCTTTCTTCTCTCTCTCTCTCTCTCTCTCTCTCTCTCTCTCTCTCTCTCTCTCCCCCCACACTAGTTCTATTACGGTTCTTTCAAAGAGTGTTTTGCCTTTGTGTGAAAAGATGTCAAGATCAAATGAGAAGGAAGCACAACTTCAATGGTTTGCCTTAAATACTATGAATCAACAAATCTAGATGTTTATATTCTACAATATTTTTATTTTAATTAGGAACAATTAAAAAATACAACAGAAGTAAAAGAAGTAACCACGTTAATTAAGTGATGCTCCAGTCTTAGCTGTATATAATGATAAACATTAGTTTTTTTGTTTACTGCTCTTAAGTATCAATTAATTATAATAATTACTACTTTCATACATACTCCCAATAGTTTATTATATTAAAAAATTAATGGATCCAAAATAAATTAGTTCATGTCAACTTCCCCAAAGACTTAATTCCTAACTAATTGCAATTTTTGCCTCTCCCAAAAGTAGAAATTTAAATTAATTAATTTGGAGTTTCTTCCTCAGCACTAGGACCTCCCTGCCTTCTCCAAAGGAGAGATGACATTCCCTAAAATAATATTTTGCACTGTTTTTGTCCTTAAATTCATAAAACATATATAGTTGGAAGAGGTATAGATCTGCCAAGAAAAAAATAAACATACAAAAAATTCAAAATTCAATCAGGCTATAAAGAGATTTGTAGCTAAGTTACAAACTCAGTGAATTGTGCAGTGGAATGAAGACCCTTGTATATTCAAATTAGGGGAAATAATGATTTAAGTTCTGAAGGACCTTAGTGCTAAATGCTTAGTGCTAAGCTGTCTCAGGACCCATGGAAATATGCTAAAATATCTTCAGAGAAACAAAGTACAAAATGCAGCCACGCAATCAAATAAATAGTTGAGATTTTAGTGGCATTTCAATTTCATTCACTCATATCAAATAAAAGAATTATGTAATCACATGTAAACAGAAACTATGAAAAGCAACTGTTTATAGACAGTATGGCTTTGTGACCTTCTGATGTCATGGAAACTACAAAATTGGCTTTTTGTTTCCATTAGTGATGTAGAAAGAATATCCTGAAATTTGCTTTATGTTTGAATTGGAAGCAAACATAATATCCATAGGAAAATGTCTGAATATATTGTACAACTTCTTATGAAGTAGAATAAAACCAATATTTTATTCTAAGTGTCAAAAATTAGTGGCACTATAAAGTAATTAACATGATGTTTTTCATGCTTTAAAAAGAAAACAAAGATCAAATATATAACAATCTAAATTTGTATGAGAATTGACATCACATATTATACATTATAAAAGATTTTCTGCAGTAAGGGTGAGAACTCCTGCAAAAACTCCTCTTCCCACCTGTTTAATGGATCATGGCAAATCTGTATTTATTTAGTATGTTCTATTTTTTAGACAAAATGCAAACTTTGTACTTAAAGTTAAGGTATTAAAATTTTTCAGAATATAAACAAGATTTTAGATAAAACCAGTTTGTAGAAATGTGAGGGGTAGAGAAAATAATTTTTAAACATAATGGACTTAAAGTTCAGTTTGTACTTATCAAAGGAATAATGAAGTTTTCCATATAGATACAAAAATTAATAAAGAATTTAGCATTTTTTCTTTCAGTCAATTTCATAGATCTGTCAGGTACTTTTTTTTTTTTAGATTTATTTTTTATTTTTATTTTATTTATTTATACATGCACTGGGTACAGTCAGAAGCGTGGGAAGCGTGAGAGAATTCACCAGAGCCAGAGCGGAGAGCAGAGCAGGCAGAAGGACCGAAGTACACTGCTGAGGGGAGCAGCGGGCAGCAGGAGAGGTCTGCGCACCATGTGGGACCCTCCTCCGGTGGTCGGGGAGCAGCCGGGGATCAAATCAAACCGGCGCTGCAGAGGCCGCCGGCAGCTGCACAATCCAGCACTCAACCACCGCGCCATCGGGGAGGCCCTGTCAGGTACTTTTTTTAATCTCTCACACAAACACAATACAATTTACAGCAGGAAAGTATGAAAACAAAAATTTCAAGGCAGTGTTTATCTTTTTTTAAAAAAGATTTATTTATTTATGCATACAAGAACTGGGTACAAGCCAGAGGTGTGGTGGCAGGGAGAGAATTCACCAGAGACAGAGTGGGGAACAGAACAGGCAGATGGACTGAAATACACTGCTGTGGGGAGGGGGAGCAGCAGGCAGTCAGGAGAGGTCTGCTACGTCTTGTTGGCAGCTCCCTGGCCAGGGATCAAACTCGTGCTACAGTGTCTGTGGTTGGCTTCATAGGCTGTGTCTCGACTCCTTGCCCATTAGGGAGGCCCGGCAGTGTTTATCTCTTAATTGAAAGACACTGGAAATAATCAGTTGTGCACACACAAGGAAGTATATCAATAATTGTAATCCTGTTATCTAGCACTCATATAGACTGCTCTAAGAAGAAACTGAGGAACAGCAGCAAGTAAGACATATGTTTCTCTTCTCCCTCCAGTGCTCTCTCTTCACCACAACTCTCTCCATCTCTCTCCAGTGTAAATGACAGTCTCATGCCGATATGGGAGCTGGACCTCATCAATGAACAACTTCCTTTCATCTAATTTGCATTTTAGAAGACAACACAGAACCATATCCTTATACTAGTCCATAGGAATGGGAAGAAAGGGGATAAAGTATTTAATGAACAAAGAAATTGATGTATAACCAAGAAAGTTTGTATAGTATTATTTAATAAATATGTAGGCAGTCAATCAAGTAATATAATCAAATTAGGTTTTGTCCTGTTTATAAAATTGGTTCAAAATATAGAGAACATGATTTCTAAACATGTTTTTATGTTTTTTACATAGCAAGTATGGTGAAAATGAACTTGGTTGACTAAAGATGATAGAATAGGCCCTCCCTGGTGGCGCAAGGGGTTAAGCACCACACTATGAAGCAGTCCGCAGCCTCTGCAGCACGAGTTCGATCCCTGGCCCGCCAGGGAACAACCCACATGGCGCAGCAGACCGCTCCTGACTCGCCCTCTGCTCCCCTCAGCAGTGTGTTTCAGTCATTCTGCCTGTTCTATTCTCCACTCTGTCTATGGTGAATCCTCTTACCCCCCCCCACCCCCGCAACTCTGGCCTGTACCCCAGTCTTGTATGCCTAAATAAATCTTTAAAAAAATAAAACTGATAGAATATTTGAATCAGAATTGGTCAAATTAAGAGGTTAACTGGTCCTATGTCTTCCTAAAATTTTATTTTTGTTTAATTGTTAATACATATAATAGCATTAATACTAAATTTTTTAAAAAGTTTAAAAATCACCTAAGGTTGACAATAAAAACTTGGAAAAACCATTTTCCCATATTGCAGACAAGATATTAAAAGCCTCACTATATCAAGAGTTTTACAACTGGACTTCAATATAAAGTTCCATTAGCATAAATATAAGTATTAACAGGAAATATTACTTTCTCCCCTTTTAACAGCTTCCCATCTCCAAATATACCAAAGGAATCCAGTATTTACTCACATTGCTCATGAAGAGATGAGTTAGCTCATTTCTTGTCATCTGTCAGAAGAGATACTCTGATGATCTCTGGAGTCAGATATAGGATCTTCTTAATAATCTGACTAACCCTCCTCTGGTCCACTTGCTTCCAGAATTTCCTGGAAATAACATCCAGTGAGATCAGAATTCCACCAGGCAGACTGAGGACAGAGGTTTTAAAACTACTACCATCATTGAAAAGGACTGTTTTGAGGATTCTACCTTGTTCTATGCAAGCCAGGAAACTTGGCCACCTACCTCAAATACTACCATCTCCTCAAATTCCTACCTCTATCTGGAATACTCAGTGCGAAGACTGGATTTGAGGCAAATTTGGGGACTCTCCCTTTCAAGGAATTCATATCACAACATTTCTGCCTCAATGTTAACTATTTCTCTATACGTTAGGCAATAGTATCTATATAGCCATCAGGATTTTTAGAAAACAGCAAAAAATAAATCTGACTTTGAAATATTTCTTAATGTTTGGGATTTTCAGTTTTATCAATCAGCATTTTATATCACATTTGTGTAAATGTGTGACAATTGTGAACACCTTAAAATATCAATTACTGTTGGATGGTTGCATGAGGGAGTCTTTTAATTTTATTCCTTAGGGATTATCTACTTACTAAAATTTTACAATGAACATATGTTCCTACTTAATTCAAAAAAGAGCACTAGTTTTTAAATTAAATTTCTATTTTCTTTCCATTTCCCTGTTAACAACAGAAAACCCATTTAAACTTTTATCTGTATTTCATTAAAAGAAAGCCCAATACAACTTTTTCCTTAACATATTAATATGTCTAATTTGAAGTTTTTAAGACTATTAGTAGCACTAATATTTGGATAAATCAATAAATTAGTTTGATATTTTTCCTAACAGGAAGAATAAGCAATCCTATTCATTCACTCAACAGTTATTGGATGCACTATATGCTAGACACTAGGATTGCAACATAATAAAAATATTGGTCTTGCAACCCAAATGAGAAAATTATCACAGAAACAAATAGGTAAACCATTGAACAGAACACTACTTAAGCAGTACTCTAAAATGAGTGTCACAGCATAATGAGTATCACAGCATAAAATACAATGCCATCATACTTTGTTTTTTAAACCACAATCTACAGTAAAATCATGTTTTATGCTGATCCAGTATATACACTGACAATGCACATGCATGAATTTGAAATTAGTTTTCATAATATTTTACTTATCTTTACATATGTGAGGCCGTGTATAGGCACACATTATATAGTTTTTTCTATTTCTTTTTTAAAGATTTATTTATACGAGCACTAGGTACAGTCAGAAGTACAAGAGGGTGAGAGAATTCACTAGAGCCAGAGCAGGGAGCAGAGCAGGCAGACTGACAAAGCACACTGCTGAGGGGAGCAGCGGGCGGCAGGAGAGGTCTGCGCACCATGTGGGACCCTCACCCGGTGGCGGCCAGGGATTGAACCGGCACTACAGAGCTAAGGGCAGCATCACAACCCAGTGCTCAGCCACTGCGCCACCGGGGAGGCCCAGCTTTTTCTATTTCTAATTCCTTTTTAACTACTGAAATTCTGATGGTGAACACCTAATTGACTTTGTGATCTGACAGTCTTCAAAAAATTTTAAAAAGACTACTGGACTAAATTAATGTATTCATTTTATAAATGACTAAGAAGCCAGATAAATAAACACTTTCTTAAGCAGTCATGCTGAAATTTACTGAAATCCAGTTCTTTTCATTGCATGTCCCATTATCTTCCACACAAGATAGTATTCTGCTACATTTGAAAGCAGACATAAAAATATATGTAATTTTACTTGATCATTATGTGGAGAAATTTCATAATAAATTTCTGACATATAAAGGGTTGACCTCTTGTAGGTTAATAGCATAAAACTTCATTCTGTGTGAAAAGTTAAGATTTTTGTATTTTGAACTCTAGCCACTGATTTTATAAGAGAGTTGATGTCATTGAAATTTATAGTCCAGGAATCTAAGAGGTCAGAGAAGGCCAAGTCATTTGCTTTGTGCAGTTTAAGAATGTATGGCTTTGACTCATACTTCTGATGTATGTCATATTAAATAGACTACCTCTTTCTTGCTTATTAATGTATTCAACATCTACTGAATTCCTATTTTGAGTTAATCCAAGTACAGCAAGGGCATAGTGACAAAGACATAGACCCTATCTATGCATTCATTCACTGAATTTTGGTAGTGGTATTAAAATTCCTCAGTTTGCCTGAGGAGAATTTTTCCCAAATTCCAGTCTTCTCAAAATGACCCTCTCATGTACTTTACTATCCTGGTCTGACAATTTGTATATGTGTTAGCTACTGTCTGGGATTTTCTTGGAGAAGAAAACATGAGATAAATGACTATTTTTTATATATATGTATATATATATATAAATATATATGATGACTATTTTATATATATTCATATATATATATATATGCATGCACACACACACAGAATTTGGAATGTATTATATAAAAAGAAAATGCCATTGCAATGATTCAATATATCACAGTGGAAGTGGGATATTATTGAAGTCATTTTTATGTCTACCTCTATCACATTAAGGAATTTAAAATTAGATGACTCATTTTTGAGGGTAGTGTGGAAATCAACACTAGGAATTTGGAGGGCTATCTGTAAGGATGATATATGCAGTATCTCTTAAGGGCATGGATAATACATGTCACTGTTCCTATTCCAAAAGGGGTTTAACATGATAACAAAAGTGGATGGCAAAATAATATTACAAGTAGGTAAAATTAGTAATGTAGACATTTTCTAAAGAAGATGTTCAGATGACCTATAGTCACATGAAAAACTATTCAACATCATTAATTATAAAGGAAATGCAAATCTAAACCACCACAGAGATATCCCTTGTGAAAATAGGCCATACTCAAAGAATGAAAACAGCAAATGTTGGTGAGAATGTAGGGAAAAGAAAACTCTCAGCCACTGTTAGGAATACAAGTCAGTGCAATATTTGTGGAAAATGACACTAAGAAAATATAATGGAAATGCCATATGAATCAGCAATGCCTCTGCTAAGTACTTACACAAAGAATACAAAAATGCTAGTAAAAGTGACTTAAGTACTCCTATGTTCATAGCAGTACTGTCCTCAATTGCCAAGTCATAGAACCAACCTAAGTGCCCAATGGCAGATGCCTGGATAAAAAATGTGGAATATATTCTCAATAGATTACTACCAAGCTATATTTTAAAAGATGAAATAAGGGCCTTTTTGGTGGCTTGAGGTTAAATCTCAGCTCTATCACCGAGATGACCTGAGTTCCACCCCTGGCCAAGGAGCTATTCCACATGGTGCAGCAGACCTCTCCTGTCTTGCCCACTACTCCCCTCAGCAGTGTATTTCAGTAGATCTGCCTGTTCTGCTCTCCACTCCGTCTCTGGTGAATCCACTCACATACATATACCCGCACCTCTGGCCTAGACCCCAGTTCTCGTATGCATAAATAAAAATTTTTAAAAAAAAATAAAATAAAAAGATGAAATAGTACCTTTGGGGACCAAGTGATGGAACTGGAGGTGATTATGCTACATGAAATAAGTCAAAAAGTAAAATACAGTTATTGGATGGTTTCACGCATCTTTGGAATATTAATAACCAGAAAAAATACATAGACAAAAATGTGGAAAAAAACAAATTTAAAAAAGTTCTAAGGGCCTCCCCAGTGGCGCAGCAGTTGAGTGCTGGGTTGCAAAGCTACCTACAGCCTCTGCAGCACCGGTTCGATCCCCGGCTGCTCCCCGACCACCAGAGGAGGGTCCCACATGGCGCGCAGACCTCTCCTGCCGCCCGCTGCTCCCCTCAGCAGTGTACTTTGGTCCTTCTGCCTGCTCTGCTCCCCGCTCTGGCTCTGGTGAATTCTCTCACCCTCCCGTGCTTCTGACTGTACCCAGTGCTTGTATAAATAAATAAATCTAAAAAAAAAAAAGAAAAAAAAGTTCTAAAAATGTACTCTGGTTACCAGGGAGGAAGGTGAGAGGGGGAGGAGAGAGAGCAGAGGGAGGGGAGTAGGGAGTAGATGGGGCCTGGACATGGGAGGTTTGTGAAGGCGTGGGAGGGTGAGAGAAACATGTACCAAGGGAGGAGTAAAATTGTAACCCCAAAGTTAGATAGACATGTAAATGACAAGCTTCAATAATCAAATTAATAATGGGGATATTATTGAAGATAAAATAGCAAGCCAATCATATAGAAAATAAACTCACAAAAGGAAGTTTTAGTATAGATAAAAAATATGACACAGTGAAGGGGTAGGAATGGACACAGGGCAGGTTTTCTATGATCTGAGCAGACGGAGTAAAGGAGGAGAGTCCTGGAGCCCTTAGTGGCTTTTCAGGCTTTTGTTGGGATTTACCAGGTACACATCAGGCAGGGGTGCTGGGAGGCAGCCAGCCTCCCAGTGCCCCAGCCTCCCAGCCCCCAGCCTCCCAGCCCCCAGCAAGTCTTTACTCTTTCTGGGCTTTCCGGCCTTCTCTCACATTCTCTCTCGTGGTTCTGCCTCTGCTTCTCCACTTCTCTGCTTCTGTTCGTTGTCAGCTTCTTCCGGCGCCCCCCGTGACGCCATCCTTAAAAGCCCAGTCCTCAGCCCAGGTGAATCCACTTCAGGTGCCCGCCATCAGGCATGCGTTCAGGACCACAGGGCTCCCTCATCTATCCTAATGGCAGGAGGGCAGAAAAGCCTGATACTTTTTCCTTACCCTACACACAGATATAGTAGAAACTTTAAATTGAGAAAGGATATAAAGTGATCCAAAATAACAGAAATAAGATCTATAAAATAGGTTGATATCATCTAAGACAGAGCTATATAAAAATAAAGGGACAAATAGAGAAAATACAACCTGGGAAACTATTCAAAGTTATATAATCAAACCAGCTAACTGAACATATTAAAAGTGAATGTAGAAGAGGAAATAAATATAAAAGCAGAGGAGGATCCCAGGTGTTTATAATTTACTGACCAATAGTAACTGTATAATCATCTTATAAAACCTGATAGTTCATGATAGGTTTTCTCTAAGGAAAAACTAATAAATATTAATTTCTTTAACTTTTTTCTTTCTTTATTAATATCAAAATATTTAAAACCAAAATTTGTAATTTTCATTCTAAATAAACATGTTCGAAATATTTTTAAGTTATATAACAGTAAGCAAATGTTTGCAATGGATATATCAAATTTTATCATTACTCTCAATTAGAAACAGCTAACTAGGCTTTAAGCAACAACCAAGCAATAATTTCCTTATTTTTCTTCCTCCTTTTCTCTATTAAAAACCTCTCTCCTAGCTCCTTTCCATGGAGCTCTCCTAACCACTTCTCATTTGACACTGTCCAATTCAAATAAATTTTTGCTCCATTAGATTCAAAATTTTTTAAATGTTTATGTGCTGCAGTTTGTCTTTTAACTCTTTTTAAGATTTATTTATTTATGCATACAAGTACTGGGGTAGAGGCCAGAGGTGTGAGGGGGTGATAGGATTCACCAGAGACAGAGTGGGGAACAGAACAGGCAGACTGACTGAGATACACTGCTAAGGGGAGCAGTGGGTGAGTCAGGAGAAGTCTGCTGCGCCATGTGGGTAGCTCCCTGGCCAGGGATTGAACTAGTGCTGCAGAGGCTGTGAATAGCTTATTGGTTGTGCCTTAACCCTTTGCACCACCAGGGAGGCCCACTTTAAACTCTTTAACCTGCATAGATTCAATAGCACAGTTTCTATCAATTCCTTGCAGTTGCCTTACAATATAGTCAGCTTGGGTGCTGATTCCCTAGAAAGAGAATGCAGATTTTTAGGTCTGTTCACAAATGCTGCAGCTCTTTGGGGCTGAAAGTATTGTGTTAAAGGTTCACTTCTAGACCACCTGCTTTTCAGGATCCAGGGCAAAATTTCATATCCCAGGTATTTGGGTTCCTATCTAAGTGTCAATCTTCTGACGGCCGTTGGTATGATTAGCTTTCTTCCTGGAAGGGTTTTGATTTTACACTTTATTGCTAGCACTGAAAATTTCACTTTCTTTAAAGAAGTTATTTCTTCTTAAAATTGTTACATTTTATCTAGAATTTCTATGTTGGTATCAGTTAGGCTGACTTGACAGATCAGTTCAAGATATGTTCAGGTCAAAAGCTAACATGAAGTATTTTTCATTTGAAGGTTTTGTCACAGGTAACCACTTTTGGAAAAAGATGTTTCACTTCCAGTTAAAGAAGAAAGAATGGGCCAGTTGGTTACTGCTCCCCCACAGTATAAATCACATTAAAAAACAAAAGAGTAGGGCCTCCCTGGTGGCGCAAGGGGTTAAGATGCAACCTATGAGGCTAACCACAGCCACTGCAGCATGAGTTTGATCCCCGGCCAGGGAGCAACACACATGGCACAACAGACCTCTCCTGACTCACCCGCTGCTCCCCTCAGCAGTGTCTTTCAGTAAATCTGCCTGTTCTATTCCCCACTCTGTCTCTGGTGAATCCTCTCACCATTCCTGCACCTCTGGCCTGTACCCCAGCTCTTGTATGCATAAAAAAGTAAATAATTTTTAAAAAAAGAGTATATTATAGCTTTCAATTATAGTTGGTGACACTCCATTATAATTGAAATTTTCTAAGAAAGTAAAACTTAAATGTACTTATAAAATTAAATAAATTTTTATAAAGAATGTATTGTTTAAAAGGCATAATGTTCAAATGGAAAGGGGCACACAAAGATCCAAACAGGATAAAGAACTTCTTAGATGTAGCCTGACAAAGTCTTAGAAACTGAAGCAAAAAAGAAAAATTATAAAAGTTTCCTAACAAGAAGTAATGGACTAAATACAGGCATACCTCATTTTATAGAGCTTCACTTTACAACTATTCTTTACAACTAGTAGGTTTGTCATAACCCTGCACCGGACTAGTCTATCAGAGCTATTATTCCAACAGCATGTGCTCACTAAGTGTTTCTGTGTCTCATTTCATCAGGGTATGTATATATTTTTTATACATACTTCTGGTGTACACTTAAAATACTGTAGTATCATGTAAACTGTAGTGCCAGGAATGCACAGTGCAAGATATCTATGATGCGAGCATGTGGGTAAAGGAGAGTCCTGGAGCCCTCAGTGGCTTTTTCAGGCTCTTATTGTGCATTCACCAGGTACACGGCAGGCAGAGGTGCTGGGGAGTGGGATGGGGGACCCGTGGGAGGCTAGCAGGCCTCCCAGCCCCCAGTGAATCTTCACACTTCCTGGCGTCTCCAGGGTTCTCTCCTTCATATCTCATTTCCTTGCTGCTTCTCGTTCTTTTGCTGATTCCGTTCTGCTCTCTCACAAGTTCCCCTTCACCCTTATAGGTCCAGTCTCAGCCCAGGTGTATCCACTTATGTATGCCCACACCCCACTCCAGGTGCCCTCCATCAGTCATGCATTCAGGATCACAGGGATCCATTATTAATCCTAATGGCGGAAGGGCAGAAAAACCTGACAATCATTTACCCTACATAAACACAATTTTATATGTGTTTATGGCAAATAAAAGAACACAAAAACCAAAAAAAAAAAAAAAACATGTGACTCATTTCATTGCAGTATTTGCTTTACTGCAGTGGTCAGGACCCAAAACCACAATATTTCCAATGTATGTCTACAATATCCTGGAGTATAGTGACACCAATTTTCCAATTTGTTAGATTGAATATAAGACATAATATAGTTGTAAGAAAAAATTAAACTTAAAATGGTATACATTTATAGGTATAATGATGACAAAGTGATCAATAGCATGTGAAGGGAAAAATGTGGATCCTTTTCACAATTGCAAAGACAATACATATTTAGATATTATTAAAGGGTGCATTGAATTGCACGTATTTAAATACCTGTTTAAAAAAACATCTAGATGGGGAAATGACTGTAAAAAAGAAACTGAAGTCTGAAGTTAAAATCTTAAAAACTAAAATTAAAGCCATGGGGAGTATTTTTTCACCCAGACAGAAGATGTATGAGTCAGAATTAGGTTCCACAGCATATAGCAGTAATTTAAAAAGACAGAACTTTATATTTTTTCTTATAGACACACACACAATATAGTCTTGAGGTAGGTAATCTAGTGCTAAATATAGTTATTCCATCATTATTAAAGCAACATTTAGATCAAACATTTGTTTAATATTTAAACATATTTCTCTATCAACATGGAAAACTATTCAGCAACTATAACATTCCCTTCCAAATAAAAAAATACTTTTTGCAAGCTGTCACTTTCTCCTTTTCTTTCCAATATCCCATATTTTGTTGAAATCTTCTGGAGTTTTAATTTCTGGTTTTTATTATATTTTCAGTGTGCTATTTTTATACATGCAAATTTTATTGATAATATTAAGGTTTACAGCAACTCTTTCAGCAAAACTCTAAGTTTTGCTAGTTTCTTTGCACAATCCTGTTTTCCATATTTTATCATTTCAGTGGTTCTTTATTTTGTTGGACTGAATCATCAATTACTTTTGATGATTTTCTAACCATCCTGCAATTTGGAAAATGTAAACTTAAAAACGAATATTTTTGAAGCATGTAAAGTTCTACATTTGCAAATTTTCTTTCAGAATTTAAAAATATTTCTTCATTTTTTCCAAACATCTTGAGCTACAGAACATAAATATGATGCTGAATTAATACTAATTCCAAAACAACATTCACTTTTTGTTTGCCTACATTGTTCATAGGAAGCTATTATGAAGCTTCTAGCTTTGGAATTTTAAATTTCTGCATGAGGTCCAAGGTCTCTTTCACCAATGCTATCCATGTCTAAACTTGAGATTCTATTCAGCTCAGCAAAATTATATATTTTTGTATTTCCTCTTTTCCATTTCCTTGGTTAACTTTTCCTATAACTCCTACTACACAGATTTTTCCAATTTCTAGTACTATCATAAAGTTTTTCTTCCTTTATGTTTCATGGTATATTATGAAATAATCTATTGACTCCATTTACCAAATGCTATACTATTATTATTTATTTCCCCTATTTCTATTTTTCAAAAAGATTGATTAAAATGTCTCAGTCTTGGGAGAAAATTTTTGCACACAACACTAACGATAAAGGACTGATCACAAAAATCTACAAAGAGCTGATGATACTCAACAAAAACAAAGAAAATAATCCTGTCAAAAAATGGGCAGAAGAGCTAAAAAGAAACTTCTCTGGAGAAGAAATGTAAACGGTCAACAGGCATATGAAAAAATGTTGAACATCACTTGTAATCAGGGAAATGCAAATCAAAACTACCATGAGATACCATCTCACATCAGTGAGAATGGCACATATGAAAAAAACTAGCAACAACAAATGTTGGCGAGGATGTGGAGAAAAAGGAACTCTCCTGCATTGCTGGTGGGAATGCAAACTGGTCCAACTACCATGGAGAGCTGTGTGGAGATTTCTTGACCTACTAAACATAGAGCTTCCATATGATCCAGCAATTCCACTCATAGGTATTTACCCAAATGACACAGAAACAGTAATTCCAAAGGGCACCTGCACCCCTATGTTTATAGCGGCATTATTTACAATAGCTAAGCTATGGAAACAACCCAAATGCCCAAAAATAGATGACTGGATCAAGATGTGGTGCATATACACAATGGAATATTACACTAAAATCAAAAAAGATAAACACATACAGTTTGCAGCAACATGGATGGAGCTAGAAGGGATCATGCTAAGCGAAATAAGTCAGAAAGAAAAAGAAAAATGCCAGATGGTCTCACTCATAGCAGGAATTTAGAAAACCTAAATAAGAGACCAGGAAAAAGACTAATCAATTCAAAGTAAAAATCAAAATCAACAAGCAACTATAAACCAGAGACACACTACGGGGGGTTGGGGGGGAGGGTGGGGCAGGGAAAGGAAGGACTAGAGTCAAAATAAGGGGGGGGGGCAATTGTGTGGGGAATATAACCAAAATGAAAATGCATACATTGTGCAAAGATGAAAAAAGATGTAAGAATTATATAAAATATTTAAATAAAAAAATTAAATTAAAAAAAGTCTCAGTCTTCATAAAATAAGCTTTCATGTGAGTAACCATAAAAAATGTGGATAACTTTTGAGTTAATGGTACTTCTTTATCTGGAATATTCTAAAATATTTAACATAGTATTTCTTAACAGCAAAGAGTTAAAATTAAATGAAACTATTGCTCTTTCAGCCAATAGCCAATGATCAATCTTAATATGCATGCCATGACTTACTCCGTTGCTATCTAACCAAAGTGCATCTGTCTTTTTTCACTGGATTTTATTGCTGTATTTCTAAATTGTTATGTACTGCTTATAATTACTGAGTTACATATAAAATAATTTAGAAAATTTATGTCTCTTTCAATATTCACATCAATGTGTTGAATTAAGGAAAATACGGATTTTAAAAGACTATAAGAGGCTATGCAGATTCTTTTAATTACTAACATATAGACATAGCTATTAAATTGTGCTTTAAATTCTGTTTTACTTATTTGCTTTAATTTCACTTATTAGTGTTCCAAAGTCAACTTTTGCATTTTGCAACAACTGTTCTAGTCCATTTAAAAACAAATGACCCCCTATAAGAAATAATTTCTGCTACTTTTATAGGAATAGAGTACATAGTTTTCTAACTGAGTAGGTAATCTGAAAAAACTAAAGGGCCATAGACCATAGATACCAACTGACAGATGCCCCAGACATTCATAAGTGCAGACTTCAACACAGACATTTCATCATATTAGTTGTTTGATTTCCCATAAAAAGTTTATGCTTAAGTTCTACATCTTTTAATGACTGTCTTAGGCAGCACTATGCAAAAATTGGGAGGTTTTCTAAAATACTGAATTTAGACTGAAATAATTATCAGCACCATGCACAAGTGGGTCAAGTATGGAAGAGAAAAATTGCACTGCCAGCTCTGAGTAACACCCAAGAGAGAAGGCACAGAGCACATGATGTGTAGCAGCCTTGTTTGATTATTTTCAATCAATTCCCTCAGCCACTGTGACCTAAATCTCCATTAAGTTGCTTATTTTCCTGGGTTCATTGCTTTAAATATGCTGAGTTGTTTAAGATAAGTTCTAGACAAATACTAAAATATCTATGAGAGTGTGTCTTATTTCCAGTACTCCCTTGAATCATTACTCTATAGAGGACAGATGTATGAGTTGGTATTCTTTCTGTCTTAAATATAAAAAATAACATAATCCCCCAATAAGTAAATTTTTTTATAAAGTAGGTCTACAACATCATTGTAATGTCATACTATACTAATTAGTCACATCTTGGATTTTAGACCCATTTTAGTTCTTCAAGAAAACATTAACAGTTGCTGATGGGCAGTAGAAATTCAAGGTCAAGGGTACCATAGAGTATTTCACCTAATCAATAAGATGATTTCTATTTCATTCCTTTTTTCCTTTCCTTTCCCTTCTCTTTCACATAATCCAGTTGATGATTTTGCAAGCTTAGTTAAAGGATGAGCTCTAAAGTGAAAGCAAAATATGAAAGAGCCAAAATATATATTTTTCCTTTATCTTTTTTAAAAAATCAAATTCGTTATAAAAACCTCAATAAAGAATATTTCCAGGCCATAAGGTTTCATTGGCAAATATTATCAAACTTCTAAAAAATAGTACCAATCTCACAAAACTCAGATAACACAAAGAAAATATTTTTCAACCTGTTTTTATGAATTCAATGCAACAATAATGCCACCATCTGTCGAAGATATTACAAGATAAGAAAATTAGAGACAAATACTTTGTGTGCTTGTATAAAAAATTATTAAAAATATATTAGAATAATGGAACCCAGAATCACATAAAAATGTAACACATAGTGAGCAAGTGAATTTATCCTAGAAATGCAAGGTTGGCTTAACACTAAAAATTTAATAGATGCATGAAAATGACATAATAAAATTCAGAAAATGACATGATTGTTTTTCAAGTGTAGAAGGTAATTTCTTCTTGAAACATAGAATCAACATTGTAATGGTGAAATAGTGGGCCTTTTTCCTGATAGGACCAAAGGAAATATATTGATGCTTATCATTTCTAATCAGCATCTAAAGCACTTTCTAGAAAGCCAATATGTTGTCATAATGATTGGTGCAAATTATTTACTATGTCTTATTTGTTTTAACTTTAAGGATTGAATATAATTGAAATTATTTTTGGGTTTTGACAGTGAATATTTGCAGTGACTACATAGTAGTTACAAAATCTGATTTGGGAATGTCAGCCTCATTGTAAAAGAATACTTTTTTTAAAGAATATAGATCATTGAGAGTGACTGACTTTTCCAAGTGCATATATTGCTTGAGATTGGAAAGACAGTGATAAAGAAAGTTATCTGACTCTTGTCAGAGTGATGAATTTGGACAATAAAGGGGAAAATATAAAAATTGACATGGGAAATATTTGAAAAGTTTCAGAAATATAGTTACAGATGCTCACTGGTGAACTTCACAGCACCTCCAATTTGCATTCAGTCCATAGAAAAAGCCATATTTCCATACCAAGCACATGTGTCACATTAAAAATTGTTCACCTATATAATTAAAATAAATTTCTTTCTAATGGTATTTATACATCCAAAGTCCTTTGTCATTTAGTCCATTTGTACTAAAATGTCTGCATATTAAATGTCTCATAATTTGAAGAGCACATATCTAAAATGATGGATCCCTGATTTACTGGTAGATTTATGAAGCTGACTGAAACAATGTTACTTTGCCAGTGCAATACTTATCCTTTAGAATTATTTGTTCCATCATATTTTATCAGCCATATGCAGTAATGTTCTCTCATGAATTCCCAAATGTGGTTCGCCAGACTCTTAATTTTAAATTGCTTTCACTCAGACACAGATTCCCAGACACCAAGTGTAGTCTGTAGTTTTGTTTTTAAACCAAACAATTTGTGTTTTGTTTTGTTTTGTTTTTAAACCAAACAATTTTCACTTCAGAGGCTCAGAAAGAAAATTACTTTTTTTCCAAAAATCAAAATGATTTTGAACAACTCTGCATATATGTGTAAATACATACAGAATACATACATGTAAATCTGATAGTTCCCTTTTCAGAGTGATATGTGGATTTATTACCTAGACTTTCAGGATTTGCTGTCATCTACTCATTTCCTTGAGTATGAAAATCCCTGCTATTAAGATTTACTGGTGATATATGTTATGATTTACATATATCTCCTGAGAGCTACATATATTCTTCTCATTTATATTGTGTAATTTGTTCAAAGAACATTTAAGTTTTTTTTTTTGAAAGATTTATTTATTTATGCATACAGGAGCTGGGGTACAGGCTAGAGGTGTGCATGTTGGAGGAGGAGGGTGAGAAGAGTCATCAGAGACAGAGAGGGAAGCAGAACAGGTGGATCTACTAAAATACACTGCTGAGGGGAGCAGCTGGTGAGACAGGAGAGGTCTGCTGCTCATGTGAGTCAGCTCCCTGGCCCACCGGGGATCAAACTGGTGCTACAGTGGCTGGCAGTAGCTTGATGGTGCTGTCTTTAACTGGTGCACCACCAGGGAGGCCCAAGAACATTAAGTTTCAAGTCTATTTGAAAATAAGATACTTCACAAAAGTAGTATAAGCAGATTTTTACTAAGTCTCTTACTGTCACTGAAATGTCAGAATCTACCAGTCAGATAAAAAACCATGACACTATAAGATGTCTTCTTTAAAATGATATTATCATTTCGGGAATCCACGCTTTCGGTGGAGTGAGGGGCAAGTTGCTAGGAAAATTCATCTCCTAGAACGAAAGTCACCTCTATCGAGCCTATGTTTAGTGAAACCACAGAGTCAGTGACCAACTTTCCATATTTTGACCTGGGATCCACGCCAGATGACATGGTGTATGAGACTGATATTATCTCTTGTACTACTGCCTCTTTAACTGGAGAATGTTTCATTAAGAGAGAACTATGCTCCATTGGAAAAAAGTTCAAATATGGCCATTCAGTACAGAGAAAGCTACATTTAAAGTTTGCTTTCTTATTACTCTTTTGTGATAACTTCTGCCCTTATTCATAGATATAATTAACTTTCTGTCTCTATGAGAATATTAATTATAATTATTTGCAGTATTCTCCTCCCATTGTCCTTCTGTTATAGGACGGGGAGAGGGGCAGCCCAAAACCCCGCAAACCTGCCTATTCTAAATGGGTTCTGCCATCCGCCGCATCAACACAAAACATAGGAGACTTTAATGAAAAGGAACTGTAATAAAACTAGGAAACAATACAGGTAAGGCAAAGAATCTAGTTTCTAAATCAAGCACCCAAAGTTACCCATCCCCTCGTGGGTAAAAGTCTATCCAAATGGGATTGGCCCAGAGCAAGACCCCAAGGCCTGCCACAAGTCTAAAGCATCTTCCAGTGGGGACCCACAGAAAAGGGTCACAAACAACCGGACAAGCCCGGAAGGAAAAGAGCAAAATCAACATCAAGATAAAAGCTGCCATGGTCACCTCCCCATGGGTCTCACCCACATCTGTGTCACCCAGTCTACGACCAAAAGACAAGCGCAGTTTCTTCACGTGTCTCTAGGCTCCATGTGCCTCCCCCAGGTCTCCTGGCTCCATCCTGCTTCCTTCCTCAGTCTCTTCTTCAGCTTCTCCTCTTCCTGCTCAGCTCCACCCTCCCTTGGGTGGGGCAGGGAACCTCCCCCTTTCCTGGGGACCACCCTGTTACACTTCTTTTTCTTTATTTTATTACAATTTTTATGTGATACTGTAAAAATGTGTTCTCTCTACTCTCACACCACTTCTGATACCAAATATGTGAGTTTTCCACACCAAGAAATTATTGTTCTCTGCAAACACCAACTAGGTACCCTACAGTTTGATTCATTTTAACACTATATACCTAGGATTAGCAAAGACCCCAAAGGTTAGATAGAGGCTTACTTCCACAAACTGCCTTCCACTTTAGAGGCCAGTTACAGTCTATAAAAGCAACACAAATGATTAAACAATTTGAGATAAACTTAAGAAGTGTGCAAAAAAATTATTCAAAATTATATTGAAAGATATAAAGGTAGCAAATACAAATTCAACTTTATATTCATTTATAAATCAAATAAAATTCAAATAAAATCTTAAAAAGTTTTATTTTTTAATCAGGCTAGAAAAGTTGATATTAAAATTGACATAGAAAAACTAATATTCAAGAATTGTCATGGAAACATTAAAAACAAAAAGCTATGATGGTATGCTAGCCTCCCAGACATTATAACATGCAATAAAACCTCAGTAATTAAAATGTTACTTGCACATGAATAGACAAAACAGTGAAAGTGAATTAAACATCCAGAAATAAAAACAAGTACATATGGATATTTAATACATTATAAGGATAGATCTTAAGTCACTGCTACAAAAATGATCTTAAAACAATGACTATCTATTAATGGAAAAAGATGAAATTAGATTCACTTTTACATATAGAAGCACAAATAACTTCAAATGAATCAGGGATCTAAATATAAAATACTATTACTACTAATAATAAAACTATGCGAGTACTAGAAGAAACCAT
The DNA here is from genome assembly GCF_014898055.3 of Talpa occidentalis. NCBI lineage: Eukaryota > Metazoa > Chordata > Mammalia > Eulipotyphla > Talpidae > Talpa > Talpa occidentalis. The sequence continues at coordinate 30,287,102 of NW_023605083.1, forward strand.
AGGTGAATTTTTCAATATCACAGGTATAGGAGATGATTTTTTTAAAACTCAAAATTAGGATGTATGAATGAAAAAATGTTGACAAATTTGACTTTATAAAGTATTTTAAGATGGCTTAAACTCTCCATTGTAAAACACATACTCACGAAAAGCAAAAGGAAATTGAAAGACCAGGAGAAATTTTGGGCAGTATATATCACATGTAAGGAGCTAATTACCATGGTTATATAAAGAATATTGCAAGTTGAGGTAAAAATATACCTATCCATCAGGAAAAAAATTGGACAAAGCATAAACAGCTCAAAAATTATATATTAAGATGCTTGTTAAACAGCTTAATAATGTTTAATTTCAAACATATTTTGAAAACATAAATTAAATATAATGAATTATTTCTAAGATATCACATTGGTAAAAAGTAAAATATATACTAATAAATTCCTGATAAAATATCTAAAAACTTAGTTATCTTTTGTTAGAGTAGTTGCAGCTAGTCAGAGAACCTTACATATTTATTTTATTTTTTATTTTATTTATATATTTTTTTAGATTTTCTTATTCACTCTTTTTTTTGAAAGATTTATTTATTTATTTATACAAGCACTGGGTAGTCAGAAGCGAGGGAGGGTGAGAGAATTCACTAGAGCCAGAGCAGGGAGCAGAACAGGCAGAGTGACGAAATACACTGCTGAAAGGAGCAGCGAGTGGGCACTGCAGGAGAGGTATGCGCGCCATGTGGGACCCTCGCAGGTGGCCAGAACCCAAGCTGCAGAGGCTGAGGGCAGCTTCGCAGCCCAGCGCTCAACCGCTGCGCCACCAGGGAGGCCCTACATATTTATTTTAGATCCTACAATTCCACTTCTTGAATATACCCTGAAGATATATTTCCAGCAATATGGAAACATATATATGAACAAGGTTATTTATTCCAGCATTGTCTGTAATTGCAAAATATTGAAAATAAAATGGTCATTCACAGAAGAGTGGTTGAATAAGCTCTAATGAACATAACAAAGTACAATGCACTATTTAGAAGTGTAAGATGTATGTCTGAACTGCTATGCATGTATGGAGTCATTTTCAAAACATACGTTCTTAGGGAGAAAATGTAAAAAGCGAAAGAATATAGCTTTAAATAAACTAAGAAAGAAATAGGAAAACATCTATAGACTAGAAAAGGTGTATATTCTATAAAATAACACACTCATAATTATATAACATATATGCATATTACTATATATATAATATGAAAATATATATGAATACATCTGCTCATTTGTGTAAAAAGAAAATTTAAGGGTAAATAGAATGATTACACAAAAATGAATGAGGCTGATTTCCTATAGGAGGTAGGTGAAGTAGGTTGAAAATGATGAAGAGATTAAAATGAAAGAGAATGGATGTAAGAAAGAGATATTTAATATAAATATGTAAGATACAATTACCTGTGATGCATTTTAAAACAGTCACTCCAGTGGCTTATTAGCAGATTTGAAGAAGGATTTCTTTAAGAAAGCACTTTAAAATTAGAGGCTAAAAGGAATATTTTGTATTATCTGTGGATTTTATATCATCCTTGATAAGAAGGAACTGTGTTCTCTTGGGATACAAATGAACTAGCAAAACTATGTTAAATGAGAAGTCAGCTTCTGTAAAGCTGGTCTTACATATTTATTTTAGATTTTCAAGTGATTTAATATTTCATATGTCCCTTTATCTACTGTTATAAATTGGTCAAATTTAGATTCAAAATTTATTTCTAATAATTACAATATGTTCTGTAAAAATTAGACATGTAAATGTTTGATTTTAAAAAGGATTTTTTTAATTAAAACATTTTTTCCTCTCTCAATCTCCAGAGATATAGTAACATGAAAAAGTAGTTTTGAGTTATACTTCATAAAAAAAAGAGAGAGATTTCTTCTAAGTGTCTACTCTAGGTAAAAGAGATGAAAATTTTGAAAGGAGAATAATGTTAATTGAGAGGATTTTCTAAATAAAGATTGTTAGACCAATGGTAAAAAATTATAGGAACCATTTTGAACCAGTTTCCCTCCTCTTCAAATTTAAAAGTCAAGCCGTTAAAATTAACAGTTGCAGTGTTAACAGTGAATGCCTGCTAAAATGAAGCAGTTAATCACCAGGAACAGCATATTAAAACTGTTAATTTGTAGGTTTGAAACTTCCTTTTAATTAGAGCTTGTAGGAAAAGTTTCTTGTTCAAAGCAAATCTGAGATCTCCTGGCTGGGCTGTGCTTGCACCATTTCACAAAGAAAAGCCCTTCAAGAGGGGAGGGTCAGGTGATGTGAGAAATTAAAGTGCTTGATTTTCGATAATAAACCTATTTCTTTTCTTTTGGTCTTTACAAATCACCTATAACCATATGTCAATACTTTTGATTTCAGGAATGTGACAATAGTAGCTGGACTAGGTAAGCATTCTGCAGAGTGAGTGGGTTCATGACATAAACATTGACAGAGAAATTAAGACCTTTCTACACACAAATCTTAAAAGCTACCATCTTACAGGTGACTTTTAGGGCTTTGGGAGTTGTTGATAACAGTGTCTGAGATAAGTAGTTTTTGGTTCCTGAGACCAGCTTCTCTAACAATTGATCTCTTTGATTCTAGTTATGCCTGGGGACTTTTTTTTTTTTTTTTTCTTTTTTTTTTTTTTTAAATATTAAATTTTATTTTTATATTCCCCCATACAATTGCAAACGCCCCATTCTGACCCCAATCCTTCCCCTCCCGCCCCCCACCCCCAAAAAGTGTCTCTGGTTCATAGTTTTTTGTTGATTTTGATTTTCACTTTCTTATATTCATTTTCCTGGTCCCTTATTTAAGTTTTCTAGATTCCTGCTATGAGTGAGACCATCCGGTATTTTTCTTTTTCTTTTTGGCTTATTTCGCTGAGCATGATCCCTTCCAGTGCCATCCATGTTGCTGCAAATTGCATGTGTTTATCTTTTTTGAATGCTGAGTAATATTCCATGGTATATATGTACCACATCTTCTTGATCCAGTCATCTATTTTTGGGCATTTGGGCTGTTTCCAAAGCTTAGCTATTGTAAACAGACATATGAAAAAATGTTCAACATCACTTGTAATCAGGGAAATGCAAATCAAAACTACCATGAGATACCATCTCATACCAGTGAGAATGGCACATATTAAAAAAACTAGCAACAACAAATGTTGGCGAGGATGTGGAGAAAAAGGAACTCTTGTGCACTGTTGGTGGGAGTGCAAACTGGTCCAACCACTATGGAGAGCTGTGTGGAGATTTCTGGACCTACTAAACATAGAGCTTCCATATGATCCAGCAATTCCACTCCTAGGTATTTACCCAAAGGACACAGAAACATCAATTCCAAAGAGCACCTGCACTCCTATGTTTATAGCAGCACTGTTTACAATTGCCTGGGGACTTTTTAAAGTTCAAGTTCCTTGGCCATTGTGAACAGAGATTCTGAGTCCGGGTGAAAAGTTAGTCAACAATTTACATTTTAATGTGCATCAGAAGAGTTGTTAGTGGAAGTGCTTTCACATCTCACTTTGAGATATGCTTCCTTGACTCACATCCTTTCCAGTGATTTTAGTCTGATTTTGGTTGAGTTCCATGTATGAATGAAAAGAATGGGTAGAAATCAGAGGGCACTATAGGAACTACGTTTATAAATAATTAACAATCACAATTACTGTGGAATTTAGAAGTACTGAGAAGTGAAAATAACAATAAGCAAAAGAACAGAAGCAAAATCTTATATAGGTATATTTGTATTTATATTATATAAAATAATTAAACCACATGCCAGTGAAAATATGCAACCAGAAAAGAACAGAAACCAGGGAAAGATATATCAAACATCTTCATGCTATTGAGTCCAAACATGGGTTTCTAACTCTACTTACAAGTAATACAATAACAGATTTTATATGTGTATTGCACATTTATCACTCATTCTTTGCCTAACCAAATGAAAACATTTTAATTGTCTAGCACCATATACGAAGGATAGCAGAAACTGGGTAAATGTTTCTTGAATATGATCACTTGCTATTATCCCATGATTTTAATTTCTTTCCAGAATTGAGGGGAAAGCATGTATTCTCTGTAATGATTGAAAAACATCATTCAGAAGCAAATGGTACAAGTAACTCTTAGTACAACTGCAATGTATATTTATTGACATTCACAAACCTCACATATATGTATGTATATATACACACACCATAACATATGTTTAGTGTTTCTAAGTATCAGAATACTAAAACTGTTAACAGCTTTTTTTGAAGCATAATTGACATACAATAAGCTGTACATATTTAAAGTTTACAATTTAATATTTTAGCATGTGTATATACCTGTTAAAAATAGTAATCAAAAGAACATATGCATCATCCCCAAAAGTTTGTTTATGTCCCTTTGTAATCCTACCCTGCCTTACTCATTTTTTAATACCTGATAAACCACAGTGATGGTCCTTCTATTGCTGATTTTATAATTTGTGTGCGTCTTTTACCTGGATTAGTCTGACTAGAAATATATCAATTTTATTGATCTTTAATAGGAATTGACTTTTGATATTATTGGGCTTTATTTCTGTGGAAATGTTTTCTATTTCTTTGATTTCTTTGTCCTTAAAATATCTTATTTTATTAAATGTTTTGAGGTAGATGTTTATTAGGTCAGAGATTCTTAGGGTATTCCTTTTCCCAAAAAGATTTTAAATGCTATAGATTTCCCTTCAAACACTTTTTAGTTACCTTTCACAGATTTTAGAATGTTTGCCTTTGGGGCAATAAAGTAGGGTTTTCATCTTAGAGCTAATTCATCCCAACTTCTTTGTATGACCTCATGTAGTCTCTATTTAATTCCCTGTATACTCAGTGCAGTACCTATGCTTAGACTGGGGAGGATCAGAAAATGGTTATTTACTCTAGAGATTGTTTTCAATGTCGCAATTCCAGTAATTGTTTCTTTCTCCTATCCTATCCAACAGAGTTAGGTTTCACATTCTTCAAGCACAGACTTATATCAGGGCAAAGACTCAATGGGACATCAATGCAGATTTCTGTACATCTTTCTCTGCCTTGCCTATACCTGGTGAATATATAAAAACAGATAACTTTAATGGCTCACTCTAGCCTTGGTTGCTTATAATCATAGCATTAAAGCTTATGGGGGAAAAAAACATCTGAATTAATTTGGGTAAAAGAACATGGTATTTATTTCTAGATGATCAAAAAATAAGTATTTTTCCTTTATCTTAGTACATGTATTGAATGTAATAAAACAATAGCAATAAGAGGGAAAACTCATTGTACTCTAAAATAGTGAGCTTTGCCCCATTCTGTTAAATATTGGCGAACAGTGCTGACTGATCAACATAGTAACAGGTAGTGAAATAGAGCATGAAATTATTATAAAAACCTCTAATTAAAAAAAAAATTTACATATATTATTTTCAACACATACCTAACTCACACAAATAGGCATCACAGCCTAAAATTATTTCATTTTATAAACTAGTGAGGTTTATATCTAGGGTCGAGGATAAAGCTGTTGATATTTTATCAAAAATCTTCAAAGAATTTTTAGATATGGAATGATTTGCATATCATGCAAGCTATATAGTTATAATTGTTCTGAATAGCTCTTAATTGTCTGAAAAATACATCTTTCAAAACTTCACAAACTCTTCCATTTATAAATAATACACTTTGCTTTTGCCATTCATACATCTTAGAGAGTATTAGTGCAATAAAATAACAAACTATATTATTCATAATTTGATATTTATTTTAATAAAGTACTGTAAGTTAAATTGATTTTGATTATGAAGAGTGGTGTGATCATGAAACAAGAAAAGTTATCATTAGAATTACACATGAAGTGTGCTCAGTAAATCTTGACTCTACATTGCTTTGGCTGTTGTAGAGATCAGGTATGGATCATATTCAAGTTTCATTAAAAATTACATCAAAGGGGCTTCCCTGGTGGTGCAAGAGGTTAAGATGCAACTTATGAAGCTGTCCACAGACTCTGCAGCATGACTTCGATCCCTGGCCCAGGAGCTACCCACATGGCGCAACAGACCTCTCCTGACTCACCCTCTGCTCCTCTCAGCAGTGTATTTTGGTCAATCTGCCTGTTCTGCTAACCACTCTGTCCCTGGTGAATTCTCTCACTCCCCACACATCTAGCCTGTACCCTAGTTCTTATATACATAAATATATCTTTAAAAAAATTACATCAGATGATTACTGTCTCTTTTGCTATACAGAAGCATTTTAGTTTGATGTAATCCCAGCTGTTTATCTTCTTCTTGCCTTTTCCTTGCTTCTGTAGATGAGTCCTCAAAGATGTTTCTGAGGTGTATGTCATGGAGTGTTTCGCCTATGTTCTCTTCCATATATTTTAGGGATTCAGGTCTTATATTAAAGTCCTTTATAATCAAAACTAAGAGACATTCTACTGAATGGAAGAAAATATTTGCACACCATACAAGTGATAAGGGTCTGATATCAAAGAGCAACAAAAAGCCTAAACAACTCAATAAAAACAAGGCAAACAATCCAATCAAAAAATGAGCAAAAAAAAAAAAAAGAGCAAAAAAAAAAAATGAGCAGATGAGCTCAAAAGACAACTTTCAAAAAAAAAAAAGAAAAGAAAATGAGCAACAGGTATATGAAAAAATGTTCAACATCACTAATTATCAGGACAGTGCAAATCAAAACCACAATGAGATACTACCTCACACCAATAAGAACAACACGTTAAAAAAAACTGGAAATAGGGCCTCCCCTGGTGGCTCAGTGGTTGAGCACTGGGCTGTGAAGCTGCCCCCAGCCTTTGCAGCGCCAGTTCGATCCCCAGACCCCAGCAAGTGTCCCACAACGCACAGACCTCTCCTGATGCCCGCTGCTCCCCTCAGCAGTGTACTTAGTCACTCTGCCTGTTCTATTCCCTGCTCTGGCTCTGGTGAATTCTCTCACCCCTCCCACACTTCTGACTGTACCCAGTGCTTGTATAAATAAATAAATAAATAATTCTTTAAAAAAAAACAAACTGTAAATAACAAATGTTGGTGAAGATGTACAGAAAAAGGAACCCTCCTATACTGCTGGTAGGAATGTAAACTGGTCTAGCCACTATGGAAAACTGTGTGCCGTTTCCTCAAAACACTAAAAATGGACCTACCATATGATCCAGCAATTCCACTCCTAGGAATCTACCCAAAGAACACAAAAACTAAATAATTTTGGAGTTAGGCAAATTCAAGCATAATGAACATTAGAATAGACAGTTTTCCTGAAAAAGTTAACTAATTCTAAGAAGTTTTGACATTGTGTGATGAGTACCATAGAAACTCCCTGTGAGATACCAATTTTGAGAGACTTCATTTCTATGTGTTTTCATTTTGACAGCTCCTGGGTTACTTTTTTTTTTTTTTTGATAATAGTTTTACTTTTTAGGGACTTGTCCCTATGAATTTGTGAATATTTCTCTAAGATTTTAGTCTACAGTAATTTTGTTTTTCTGGTAAATTATTTTTCTCCTAAAATTGATAAGGTTCTCCAAGATTCAGGAACTCATATCAATTAACTTTATTTCTAGGTTGTCCACATCTTTCTTATATGAATGAGATAGCACTCAGGCTAGAATATATTCCTGATTCCTCCTTACCATAAAATACTTCAACTGAATGGAAAAACACAATGGTAGAATACATACATATTCCTTCTAATGAACAAATGTAATGGGTATGATTTTGGGTGACTGGTTGTGCTTTAGTTAACTTGGGATGATAAAATGGAATCCAAATCAGAATTTGATAAGAAGGAATGACCTTAGTGAAATTTCTGAGAAAAAAGAAGAGTGAAGAAATGTTTAAGTATGTGAATTAATTATATTAGTAATATTAATATGTTACATAACTAGCAATGTGGTATCATTTCTGTAATGTCAAACTATCAGTAGATAATTACCTCACTCTAAGTCTTATACTAAAACTCCTTTCTGAAAGAAGAAAATGAATATAATAATATAATATAAAAAAGTGGAATAGGCACAGTTTCGAACGATTCATAGTTTGATAAAATTGCTATGCAGGAATTTGGAACACCTGGGAGAAACAGAATCTCTCAATCACTCTGGAAAAAAAAAATCTTATGATATTGGAAGAAGCACTAAAATGTTCACTTAAGAAGTTTGAGTCAAATTTTTTAATTACAATTTCTAAAGAAAGTATGTCTTGGTTATAATTTATAGATGATTAAGAATACCTTAGTCTGATCTGCTACCTGATAGTCTCAATAGATATATATTTTTTTAAAGATTTATTTATTTATTTATACAAGCACTAGGTACAGTCAGAAGTACGGGAGGGTGAGAGAATTCACCAAAGCCAGAGCGGGGAACAGAACAACCAGACTAATGAAATACACTGCTGAGGGGAGCAGTGGGCACAGCAGAGAGGTCCGTCGTACTATGTGGGACCCTCACCAGAGGCCAGGGAGCGAACCTGCGCTGCAGAGGCTGCAGGCAGCTTCGCAGCCCAGCGCTCAACCGCTGCGCCACCATGGGAGGCCCAATATATAATTTTTTTTAAAGATTTATTTATTTATACATGTAAGGACCAGGGTACAGGCCAGAGTTGTGAGGGGTGAGAGAATTCACCAGAGACAGAGTGGGGAACAGAACAGGCAGACTGACTAAAATACACGGCTGAGAGGAGCAGCAGGCGAGGCAGGAGAAGTCTGCAGCGCCATGTGGGTAGCTTCCTGGCCGGGGATCAAACTTGTGCCGCAGTGGCTGCAGCGAGCTTCATAGGTTGCATCTTAACCCCTTGTGCCACCTGGAAGGCCCTCAATATATAATTTATTTTCACTCATTATATTTATTCAAGTCCCCCTTATTTCAATTGTAAACCACATGATAAAAGTGACTGGGGTAAATGTATTATTATGCATGCTGAGGACAATTTAATAATAGGGTCCTTAAAGAATTTTAAAGTCTGGGAGTCAAGTGAAAATACGATTCCTGTTTTCACAGATTTCGTTGTCTTTGGTATTAAGAAGTAAATGTAGGGCCTCCCCAGTGGCGCAGCGGTTGAGCGCTGGATTGCAAAGCTGCCCACGGCCTCTGAGGCTCCAGTACGATCCCCCGCTGCTCCCCAGCCACCAGAAGAGGGTCCCACATGGCACGCAGACCTCTCCTGCTGCCCGCTGCTCCCCTCAGCAGTGTACTTTGGTCCTTCTGCCTGCTCTGCTCCCCGCTCTGGCTCTGGTGAATTCTCTCACCCTCCCGCACTTCTGACTGTACCCATTGCATGTATAAACAAAACAAATAAATAAATAAATAAAACATGCCTCTATTAAAAAAAAAAAAAAAGTAAATGTAGGTGACTTTGCTAATAATAATAACACAGACTCCCTAATTCCTAAGGTTTGTCCTTTATATATACAAGGATTCTGCTCTTCAACTACCTTTTCAAACTTCATCTTTTTCTCTCCAATTTATCTCCTTTATGATCATGCCAGAATAAATAAAAGTGAATCTGATTATTTACTCTTCTCAAATATACCTTTTAAAGGTATAGTAGGAGAAGCTCTTTAGTATCATATCTTTGATAATATTTATCAAATTATCATTTTAACCTTATCACATCATAGTTCTCTGAACAACATTCATACTCTAAACATAACAGAAAATGTCTTCATTCTAGGAACAACATATTTATTCTGATTTCCACAGTATGTACTGGACATTCTCTTCTACCTCTACTCTGTGACCTACTACACATCCTTAAACACTGAGTTAAAATATCACCATCCTTCCAAGGCATAATAGCTGTTATTGACTAATATATTAAATTATCATCTATTAGAATCTATAAATCTCCCAAATGACAAGCTGACTTTCTTAGGTTTAGTTATGTTTCCAAGCAATCCGAAGCACATGGAAGAGTGAGATGACTAGATATTAAAATCCCAAGGCATATCACAGGTTAGCACCTCACTATAACAAGGAACCTGCACACTTATGTCAGATAAGTTGGTGCCCTTTAATGTCCACGAACAAAAGTTGTCGCTACAGCATTGGAAAGAAAAGTCAATGACTTTGCTCTGGAAATGCATATTTAACAGAAAGGGGTTAAAGCAGTTTTGCAGGGTCAGCAGAGCACTGTAGACTAAGGATATGCTTGAAGAAGATTGAGGTCATATGGCCAGTTGCACTGGAGTACATTTGCATTTGGCTAAAGACTTACTTTCAGTAGATTTGAGGAAATAGCAGACAATATCCTACATGAAGAAGATTCAAGCAATAAAAAGAAATCTTGATTTGCCTCAAAAGGATGAGAGTCTAGAATTAATTCAATATCAAGAAAGTAAAAAAGCCAGCTGGCTAAAACATAGCTTGCAGAGAGACCAGATATACAATTGGGACACCCATGAAAAGGGAGACCTAAGCCAACTAAAGGAAGAAGAGCATGAGCTTAAATCAGAAACACATGATTCTGCCAGGAGGTATTTAAAAAAGAGAGAATTTTATTTCTAGATAACTGAGATATAAAGAGAGAATGTTTTCTTGAGTTTTATGCCATGCCAAACTTCGAACAGATGGAGTAGGGTGGGGGAGATCACAGCCCAGCTAAAGATTAGGACAAGAAGAAACCTTATAACTAACTTAGTCCAAACCATTGTTTTAAAGATGAGAAAACTTAGGCCCACACAGGAGAAATCCTTGCTCCAACCACAGCTTGACTTTGGGGAGGATTGTTCCCCAAGCCACTTAATGCCTAAGTAATGTAACTTATTTCTAGAATAATCCTTTCCATGACAATATGAGTAGAACTCCTATGAAATGAATATAATTATTATCTTGGGCAGGTGTACATCACTAGAGTGATCAACCACTACTTGTGCATGGGATAATATTCTCCCCTTTCTTGGCTTTCACTAATGGAGCAGACTGTATGAGGACATCCCTTAGAGGTGAAGTTTATGTTAGTATTTATCATACAAGGAGGGAGATGAGGAATTGGAAAGTCAATGCTGTGGGAAATTTTCTTTTTCTTTGCTATGTCTTATGTCAACAAAGAAAAATGCATGTCTCAAAAATATGGTTTATAACTGCAAGTCAGAGGACTCATCTATTTTTGTTATTTCTTCTTTACTCCCCTAAGTCTTTTGCAAAGTTCTTTTTTTTTTTAAATGTATTGATGTTTTCTCAGCTTTTTATGGGTAAGTAAAAAAGAGTTTAGGTCCATAATCAGGCATAGGCTCAAAGGCTGTGTTCCTACTATTTTACACGGTAGGGGAAAATAAAAAAGAGATAATTAAAATACAACTCTGTAATCTGGAAGGGTTAATGCATTATTCCATCACTAATTACATGCATTAGAAGTTTAAGTCGGTCTTTCATGTTAACAGATTTACCATTTTTATAAATGACTTAAAGGAATATATGGAAGGCATGTTTATTAATATAAAAACTGACACCAATCATGGAGGAATAAAAATTACAATGTTTGTAGAGTTAATATCTAAGATAATCTTGTCAGTTTGAAACAAATGGCCAAGTGTTCAATGAGAACGCTTGAAAATGAATGAAGAGCAATAGCAATACCAAATACTGCATTTAGATTTTTCAATCAAACAAATTTTAAAGAAACTATCTTATTTCAGAATGATTTCAAAGTTCTGAGACATAATTTTGCTTTTTAAACCAAACTTCTAAGTGTTGGTTTCTACTTTAATTGCCTTATGGTGAAAAATATGTTTTGTAGGTATTATTTCTTTGACATTTTAGACAGTTTTCTATAAACGTGCATTGAATTTAAGAATTTTTTTCTTCACCTGCTTGATTTGTTAGTGTCTGGTGACATTGCAGTGCTTACACTTTTCTATTATTGTATAATAGCATTTTTTCTTTTATTGTATTGTATAGTAGTATTCATCTGCACAGTGGTTCATTGTCTCTTTTGCTGATTTATTTAGAAAATTTCCATCTGGTTTTATTTTTGATATACTTTTTAAAGAAGAGTGATTAGATATGCTTTTCTATCAAAAACTCTTCATGCAAAAAAGGTCTGTGCAGAGTAGGGGTATATATTCCATTTACTTTTATTGTGATGATATAATTTAACATTTCCACCATTTTATTTTATATTTTATGTGTATTCTTCTTTTTTTCTTTTTATGTCTTCTGCCATTATTTTAAACCATTTCTATAACTCATAGTCTTCTATTATACATTTAATAGTTTGTAAGTTCTGTGTGTGTGTACTAGAATATATTAGAATACAATTTTAATATAAATTCTTGACATTTATGGATTGTTGGTATTTTTTGTCTTCCTCCCAATATCACAGCAAACCTTACTGTGCTTTAACAATACATTATAACTACCATTCCAATCAATATATCTTGATATTTTAGATTTTATATTACTTTTTTAACTCAGAAAGAAGTTAACATTTTTATAGCACATCAACTTCGAATATAGATCAAATTTATAATAAAGCAAATTTGTTAAAGTATGATAAAGCAAATTTGTTGATCTGTCAATTTCTATATTTGCTGTTCTTATATTTCATACATATAAGTTTCCATTACCTATTGCAGTGACTTTGGGTGCTCAATTCTTGCTATTAGAATATCATGAAAAGTATTGATTTAGCCATCACTCTCAAATAATAATTGGCCAGATATAAAATTGTAGGAAAATAGTTTATCTTTTAATAGATACATAAATTTAGGAAAGTCTCAACTTCTTAAAGTCTCAAATTGCTTATCAGTAAAATGGGAATAATAATAGTAGCTATCTCATAAGATATATAATGTATTTAGAATATAGAGTAAATTCAATGTGATAGCTAATTGTGTTTTTTTGTTTTTGTTTATGAAACATCAACATTATTTCTGCTGGAAAATATTGCAGCTAATGATATGTACTTGTTCACCCCTATCTGATTTTGTTCTTTCCTTTTTAGATTTTTTTTAAGAATTTTTTCTTTGTCTTCATTTATTTTACTCAGTAAAATGTTTCTTGGAATGTGAAAAATGCAGTTTGTGACTTGAAATTAACTTTAAAACAAGGAGTTTACATTTCCCACAAGTTAGAAAATTCTGAGCAATTATTTCTTCAAATATATGCCATCATTTTTGCCATTGTTTTCAAGTTCTGTAAAAGATAAATTCTGCTATTTCTTAATTTATCTGTCATGTTTTCTTAATGTTCTTTTGTAATTTAAAAAAATCTTTCTAAGCTTTTTAAAATCTCCTAATGTTTTCTTTAGAAGGCCTTATTAATAGTTTCCAATTCATTTACTTGTTACCAATCAATCTAAATATATATTTTATGTAAATATTTTGCATTAATAGTTTATATTAATATTTTATATAAATAATTTTATGTTCACAGATTTATAATTAATCATATCTTATTAATATGTACTATAATGTATTTTTTGTTTCAAAAGTTTGTATTTTTTATGATCATGCTTCATTTTAATTTACTGATCATAAAAATACCTGTTTTATACTTTTAAAATATGCTTAGGGCCTCCCTGGTGGTGCAAGGAGTTAAGCACTGCACTATGGGGTGGTCCCCATAGTGGCAGCACGAGTTCAATCCCTGATCAGGGAGAAATCCACATGGCAAGGCAGACCTCTCCTGTCTCGACCGTGCTCCCCTCAGCAGTGTATTTCAGTCAGTCTGCCTGTTCTGCTCCCTACTCTGTCTCTGGTGAGTCCTCTCATCCCCTGCATCTCTGGCCTGTACCCCAGCTCTTGTATGTATAAATAAATAAATCTTTTAAAATAAATAAAATATGCTTACATGAAATTAATCTAGGAGCAGAATGATTAGCTTCCAAATGTCACCCAGCCAGTAAAAGATAATGCTGATATTAGAGTTGTGATTGTTATTGTTGCATTATTTTCACCATCATAACATTAATAACAATAAGGTACTATAACAGAGCTTAAAACTAGCTATTCTTTTCCACACAGCAAAATGTCATTCAATGCAAAACTTCTCTGGGGAAAGTAGTTAAAGAGGAATCAAAATAGAAATAAACACATTTTTTATGGCACTGAAACTTCAAGCTTATTTTAAAGTCACCTCAGAGGGGGTGAAAAGTGTACTTTGTAAATAAGGTCTAGGACAGCATTAAGATTACATAAAGTATGCCCAAAATCTATGTACAAATAAAAACACCCACAGAGAACTAAAACCCATATTACACACACAAGGGGTCATCTGGCAGAATCAGCAAACAGATAACTTGAATAAGGCGTTCCTTAGTAAGAGTGACTGTGGGAATGGGAGCTTATCACCTCTTTATTTAGCTAATGAAGTGCAGCAATGAACATATTCAAATGCTTTGGCTCTGAAGATAGTGCCACTTAGGTAGCATAACCATAGCAGCAACACATTGCCTCAGCTCAGAAATGTACGCACAACACAAGCTCTCAACATCTGTAAAGAGCCCTCACAAACTACAACTGGTCTCCTTTTCTTTGGTCCTCCCAAACACATAAAAAGCCATACAGGGTTTAAGTATGTGGATACATGTATAGATTATCACCATTTTTCCGAATGCATTGTATTTGTATATACTTCTTGTGTTATAACCATTTCCATTAACCCTGTATATCACTCTTAACCCAAGGTGGCAGCTTAAAAGCAACCCTCTCATATAATGTATGGATACATTTATACCAATAATTTCCAATGTTTAGTTAAAATAAATTACTGGGCCTCCCCTGGCGGCGCAGGTGGTTGAGTGCAGCACTGTGAAGCTGTCCACAGCCTCTGCAGTGCGGGTTCAATCCCTGCCGGCCAGTGAGGGTCCCACACGGTGCAGCAGACCTCTCCTGTCTCACCTGCTGCTCCCCTGAGCAGTGTATTTCAGTCAGCCTGCTTGTTCTGCTCAACGCTCTGTCTCTGGTGAATCCTCTCACCCTCCCGTACATCTGGCCTGTACCCCGGTTCTTGTATAAATAAATAAATCTTTAAAAAATAAAATAAAATAAATTGCTATCAACAGACATCATTTTCCCCAACCATGTATCAGGAGCTTTATGTGTTGAAAATTAACTGTAAGATTGACTTGACTTTTAAAGACAGTATGTGAGTTTCTCATTAGCCTTATTATCATTTCCAAATCATAAATATGTAAATGATGAGTTTCACACGGGAGATTTAATTCTGCACTCTTATTTCTGATTAGTGGGAAATACACTCTGGCTCTGTCAGATAATTGGTAACACTGCACACCAATAAGGCATTTCCCTACACTTCATCAGAAGCAGTTGAAATTAAAGAAGGCAGGACTGTTACATTTTTGACAGTTTTGTAACACCAACTTGTTAAAGTTTTAACTCAGCCATTAATATAGCCCATGAATTATTAATACCATTTTTATGTCAAGGTTCTTTTTTAAAGTTGAGATCTAAGACTAAACTAAAATGCTCTGGGGAAAAGAATGCGTTGATTTTTTCATATTTTTAAAAAATCTATATTAAACAATAAACACCAATGTAATTTGAGTGCAGGGGAAAAGTTATTGACCACTTACTCTGAATCATCTACTCCCTAGCTCATAATGCCGAAATATTTGTAAACCTTTAAATGTTTGGCAAAAGGTGAACTTTTACAACTATAATAGAGGACATTTTGCATTGAACATATGCAACTTAGCTGTTGTTTTTTTTTAAGATTTATTTATTTATGCATATAAGAGCTGGGGTACAGGCCAGAGGTGCAGGGGGGTGAGAGGATTCACCAGAGACAGAGTGGGGAACAGAACAGGCAGATTGACTGAAATGCACTGCTGAGGGGAGCAGTGGGCGAGACAGGCGAGGTCTGCTTCACCATGCAGGTATGCAACTTAGTTTTTTAATAGGAATTGCAAATGAGAAAAGCCCTGTATCTTTTTTTTTCCCAAATTGTGTTCTCTTTCTAGAAATGAAGATGTTTCCATTTACTTCAATGTGGAGAAATCTAAGTAATTTTAATTCATAAGGAATCCATTTTTTTCTGATAGTGATGCTTATATATCCCAACAAGAAAGTGAACTCGTACAGAAAGAAATATCTTTATCTACACTCTGATTTCCACATTGGTATACAACAAAGATATGCAGTGAATGACATTTTACTAAATATAAAAATGTTACTTAAAAAATACTTCAAAGTATACTAGTCATAACCTTTTGTAGAAATTTATAAAAATTGTGTATGTCTAATAATTGACCATGCTTCAACATACTAAACAAATTAAAAGAACTACATAACTTGGAAGGCTGTTATTATTCCTGTTTCAAAATTGTTATCAATATATTTATGAAGATTTAGGCTACTTATGATCACAGAACTCCCAAAACAATTGAGTTTTCTTCAAGGGTTTCCTATGATAGTTACTCCGTTATTATCATCTCTATTTATAATAAAGAAAATCATTGTACACAATGATTAAACAAAATAAAGACTTCCCAACACCTTCCACCAGGCAGTGTTTGTGTTATCACTTATCTATGTTCATTCAGTCTTATCTTCCTAATTGTTCTTTCTAATTTTCACTATTTTCTTTCAGTGATCACTACATATCATCTCATTCAAGTAGAATGAACTTCCTGTTTGGAGTCCAAAACAAAATCTATTCCAATGCCAATTAAAATACTAATTTTGGGGGGCCTCCCCTGGTGGCACAGGTGGTTGAGCACAGTGATGTGAAGCTGTCCACAGCCTCTGCAGTGCTGGTTCAATCCCGGCTTGCCAGCGAGAAACCCACATGGTGTAGCAGACCTCTCCTCTCTTGCCCACTGCCCCCTTCGGCAGTGTATTTCAGTCAGTCGGCCTGTTCTGTTCCCTGCTCTATCCCTGGTGAATCCTCTCACCCTCCTGCACATCTGGCCTGTGCCCCAGTTCTTGTATGCATGAATAAATAAATCTCTGGAAAAAATACTAATATTTTTAAATTAACCCATGTTTTCTTAGGTCATAGTCATCTTTTTTCCGTAAAATTCATAATACCTATTTTTTTTAATTGATCTAACATTGTCCTTGTATGTTGTCACCAAATCTCACCCATCACCTAAACACCCATAGTTCTCCTACCTAGTCCATTGTGCTCCCAATATCTATTTTTTTTTAAAAAAGGAGACTATCTTTAGAGTTCAGTGAAGAATATCTGTGCTATAGGTAAAAGATCACATGGCCATTTCACAGGTCTCCATTCTGGCCTCTTTTGAAATGTAATTTATTCACAGCTGATTTTTCAGCACATGTAAATTTTCCCTTAAAAAGATAAGTGAGCTGATAAATGGAAAACAAGATTAGGTGTGAAATTTAATTACAATTGTCATACACACAATTGAACTTACATTGTCCTTACTCAATCTTATTCCTGTATGTGTTCACACATTTATTGATTCCACAGTAAGTTATGAAACAAAACAAAAAAATAGCAGGAAATGTGCTGAATATTACAAAATTGAGAGATGACTGAACACATAGAATACAATATTCA
The DNA here is from genome assembly GCF_014898055.3 of Talpa occidentalis. Taxonomy (NCBI): domain Eukaryota; kingdom Metazoa; phylum Chordata; class Mammalia; order Eulipotyphla; family Talpidae; genus Talpa; species Talpa occidentalis. The sequence goes on from NW_023605083.1 coordinate 30,304,651, forward strand.
AATTATGTAGATCTACCATATAATGACCATATAGAAGGCAAGACATCTACACCAAGTGGTAAAATTTGCACTGAGAGGAATGTGGCTGTTAGATCTGAAGGAATAGTCCTATGACTAGGAAAATATACAGATATTTTTGGTAATTAGAAATGAATGCTCACTGCTGATCTGAGAACTGAACTCAGGTGCACTTATCTTCAAACATAAACCAGTCATATAACATAAAGTAAAATGAGAAATGAGCTATCAATTCCCAACTCAATTATCAGCCATCGTGAGCTGACAAGAAAGCAGCATAATACCACAATTAACCCCATGGATTGTGGGTCCTATAGTAAGCTCACTGTTCAAAATCTGCTTTTACTATTACCTCACAAGCTATCTTTGAGCCTCAGTGCCCTTATTAGTGAAATAGGAAAATAAGATCTATTTCATATGTTAATAGAATTATGTGTGAGCTAATGTACGCCTTGTTACTTAATAAGCATACTCACTGGATATCATGAGACATTTTACTTTAATTTTTTTTTTCCGAGTATCAAAGAAATGCTAGTAAAAATTCAAATGCAAAATCCATTCACATACATATATGTGTGTATGTGTGTGTTTCTATATATATGCCTAAAACCCTTATCCTTCAAAGACAATTCTGACAGCCTCCAGGAATATTTTTCACATTGACTAGTTTACATAATTCATTTTTAGGTGTTGCTCTGAAAACTATAAAACTTTAAGAAATTATCAATGTTACAGCTTAAAGGAGTCCAAAAATATCACTACTCTTCCGGTCATTAGAACTGACTCAGTTGAGTAATATACCAAAAGAGACAATCAGACAGAATTCAATATGTCAGCTTTATTGCACAAAAGCTAGGATTGTCTAAACAATAAACATGTGTATATTCTAGTTGATACTCTCTTTCATCCTCAAAAGTCTCTGGATATGGAGCAATATTTGATTTCCTCATAAGAAATACCATCATAAACAGACATTCTATATAGCAGGCCTCCACATGTAAGGATCTTACCCTGACAAACTTATTTCAAAGAAGAACAAAACAGACTGCTTCCTGCTGTCCTCCTGGCTCTTTAGAGAAATGAGGCAAAAAGGCTGTATGCCACATGCCTGACATTTTCTGAAATCTACCAATTTGGTAACTCACTCACATTCTATAGGTAGCAGTAACAGCCAGGGCAAGAATCCAGGAGTGTTTTATTACTGGATGGTGGTCAATTTAAAAACACAAGATCAGGGAAAAGAAGAGCCACCTCCTGAAAAAAATGTATCTGGCTTTCTGTCTTTGAGAGGTCACTCAGTAAAAACCTGCAGGAGCCTAAAATTTTACTCCCGTTACATTTTCCAAAGCGATGCAAGTTTTATCATATTAAAGTGTAAAAGAAGTGGACAGTTTGGAAACAAAAAATAAAAATCACCAACAATCCAATAACTACAATGCATAGTTTCATGTATGTGCTTGTCTTTGTTCAATATAGTTATATGGAAGAATAAAGCAAAAATATGTGGCTTTCTTTCACATAAGATACTTGAGAATTTATCTTTTGATTGAATACTTCCTTTCATGGTGACTCAAGGAATTTATTGGTGTACTACAAGATCCCAGAAAAATGAGCATCAAGCCAAGGAAGCATGTACAGTATCAAGCACCTGATATTTGTTGCCAGATGATTGATGGAGTAATGATATATATGAGATGTAGTTATGCTGGAGAACAGAAATTAGTCATATATCTCTCAAGTGCCTACCTAACTAGAAAACATAAAAGCTGAAGGCACCACAGATCTGTTAGCATCCATGAATGAAGGTGGTTGATACCCAGTCTAGAATTTTGTGTCCCTGCAGATCCCAAATGCAACATGGATTAAATGGATGGGGCATCATGACAATGAGTATTTGAATGTCAGCTCTACTGTCTACTGGCCTGTCCTTTGATTTGGTTTTCTCCTGCTATGTAACAAAACTTAGTGGTTTAGATCAGCACCATGCATTTGCTATCTGGACATGGCAGGAGGGAGCCACATCTTCACTCCATTTGGCACCTGTTGAGATGACTCAGCTGAGCTGGAGGACTGACATGCACATGGCTGATGCTGACATTCCCAGGAAACTCAGAAGGGGCTGTCTTCGTGGCACCTTGATTCACTGTGTGAACTGTTCACAGAGCTTTCTAGCAGGTAGGTCCCAAGAAGGAAAGAGCAGAAGCTGCCAGGATTTGATAATGCTCAGACTGAAAGTCTTAGAACATCAGTAAACAGTTAAAGGTCCAGTCCAGATACAAAATGAGACAAAAACTCCACTTCTTGATTGGAGACTGTAGTTATATTGAGGAAGAGAAAGAATTTTGGCATTGTGACAATCCCTGATCTCCAGGCATACAGGTCTTACTGTTACCTGTTTTTGTTTCCTTTTCTAACACAATGTAAACTTGGTGTTTACAATCTTGTCTCATGAGCTTTGTTGCCAATACCAAACAAAGAATACTGGGGCCTCCACTGTGGCGCAGGGGATTAAACACAGAACTCTGAAGCTATCCTCAGCCTCTGCAGCATGAGTTCCATCCCTGAGCTAACCCACATAGCACAGCAGACCTCTCCTGTCTCACCCACTGCTCCCCTCAGCAGTGTATTTCAGTCAGTCTGCCTGTTCTGCTCCCCACTCTGTCTCGGGTGAATCCTCTCACCGCCCTCCCCCCACCGTGCCTCTGACCTGTACCCCAGTTATTGTCATAAATAAATCTTTGAAAAAAAAAAAGAGTATTGCTATTGGCTGAATACAGTATTGCCATAAGTATATTTGGTTTTATAAATTGATGTCATCATACATAGGCTATTGTATGTATGTTTATATACACCCAGTATTATATTTTGAGAAAATTTCTGTAATCAAATGTTTTTGAAAATAGGATTTTTACATGCCAGATAATATTTCTTTAGATGGAGTGTTCCTTTTTTTTTTTTTACTATATTTTTTTGTATTTTACTTTTGTAGAAATAATTATCTATTGATAATGCTGTTATATAAATATTGGTGCATTCCTGGGTTATATTTTTAGGCTAAATTTCTAGAAATAGAATTTCTGAGTCAAATTTTCCTGAAGTTTGTATATTATCTTGACAAAATGTCTTCTAGAGAGTTTTTCTGTTTTATTACCCTTTCCAATAAATCTTAGATTTATCATTAGTGTTTGCAAACACTATCTTATTTGTTCTGGTTTATGCTTTTCTTCCTACTTGGAGTATTGTACTACTTGTTAAGTACATCTATGCTTTCTAAACATCTTTCATTTTTTCCGGAAATGACCAGGCTGTCTTTTTTACTTCATTCTAGAAGATAACCTTCTAAACTATGCCAGTCGATAATATATACAACATGAGATTAGTTTTCAATACAAGCCTCTTGCATAGCATGGTCCCTTTCTAATCCGTCCTTGCTTTCCCTTCCCTCATGGATAAACACCCACATGTTCTGTTAAACCCAACTGGATCATCCTCTTACATGAGCTACCTTCCTTGACTCTTCTGGATAGACAGTCAACTTTTTTCTCTGTGTCCACATTGGGTTTTGTGCATACTTTTTATAGGGTTTTTTTTAATAGCATATTATTATAATTATAGCCTTGTGTTATAATTATATGATTATAATACTGCAATTATTTCTGTTTCTTACTAGAGTAAGACTTTTCATTAAAATTCAACAAAATTTGGGCACCTATTTAGTGACAGCACTATGTAAAATATTGAGGATGCAAAAGTAAGAATATATTGTCATTTATGGATAAAAGAGACACCACATATTTCCCTGTATTTTTCACGTAGCTTCCTTGCATACAGTAATGGTAATTGTAAAATATCATTCAATATTGTATAAATGAATTGCAAGGAAAAGGGCATCTATTTTCAGGCCATTTTCAGGGAGATGTTTTGAGGGAAGGTCCTTTTCTGAAGGGATTAAAAAAGGAATATAGTCAAGCCTGCATGTCATGCCTTAGCCCATGGAGTTTTTAAATGTTTTTTTCAATGAGTATTTTTATGTCCTCAAGCATAATTATTAGACATCACAAATAAGAAAAAAAAAATGAAGATTTGCTTTCATCTTCCATTATTTTCATTTAAAAATCACAAAAGCATCAGGGGATCTTTCTTTCTATCTTGCTGGTTAAATGCTTCTATTCCCCACTGCTATTAGTCCCAAGGATAAAAATGTGAAGTTTCTATAAATGACTTTGTCAATTTTATTTAGAAATCCAAAGTTTCAAACTGACACCAAGTCAGGCAACTCCAAATGTTATTGAACTTCACCCTCATATGTATACCTTCAGGGGAATTTTCTTGCACAAAGAAGAAATAGTAGCAGCAGAGAATTGTTTTCTGAAGCACAAAATGATTTCCCTTGCTACCAGTGTCACCTATGCAGTGAAAACAATTTTAAAATAGATATTTGAGTTTTCCATTTTGTTTTTGTTAAATCAGTCCTCAGAAGAGATAAATAGTTTTTCAATGTGTTAGACACATTTTTCTTTATTGTTGTAGCTATTGGGTAGTATTACTTACTTTCTGCACAGTTGGCCACAGTACACCACAGCACCAGGGGACAATTAAAATATTAAGGATGAATACATAGAGTCCAGTAGCAAACAGATTAAGTCCTATTTTTATCTAGATTAAATAAACAAATGTCATTGTCCCATATTGTCAGCAAGAATAATAAGGCCAAAGTTTAAAAAGGCAATAACGCATAGAATAAGTGGTAAGAAAGGAAGGTAACGAAATGGCAAAGAGAAGAACAGAGGATTTCAAAATTAGAACTGAAGTCATGATAGCAGTATAGGTAATAGAATGTTAAATACTGAAATAATGGCACATCTTGGAATTATATTGTTATTGAATGTTCAAATCAAGTAGTCAAAACAAGCTTAATGACAAGGAAAAACTTTAAATTGGCTTCCAAAAAAATTGAACATATTCATATCCAATTATTTTATTTTCTCTTTCAGTCTGCTGAGATTTTAGATTTGTTTTGAGAAAAAGACAGAAAAAGTAATCTCATGGTATCTTCCAATAGTGTGTTGTCAATCTTTCTAGCCAGGATGCTCGACCTCATCCTCTAAGTTTATTCTAGCCCTACTCTGCCTTGTCTCAGAATGAACTTAAAAAATTCTCCCCGATCCATCCAACTCTTTGGGGACTACATATCCAGGTACTCTGGTCTCTGATTTGACTCTGATGTTGTCTCTTAGGTATGTAACTGGACTTAAATCATGTTCCTAAACACCAACCTCATTTTATGTCCAGTTGGACAACTGGGTCTGTGTAATGATTCTGTTATATAAATATTGGTGCATTCCTGGGTTATATTTTTATATGATACAGTCTTATATTTCATACAAAATATAACCTGAGAAATTCCCTAATGCCATTAGATTTGCACTTCTGTTTTGATCATAATAGTTTCCTACCAGGGAAAATGAGTGTGATCCTTGAATCCTAGACAAATACTTGAGTGCCGATACTCGTTGACAGATGGATCCTTGCCTGTGGTTTATGTTACCATTGCCATGTTGCACTGGCTTGTTTTGTCCGCCATGAGCTAACATTAAAGTGCATAAGGAGATTCAGCTTGCTAAGTGAAGTCCATTCCTGGATGCACTCCAAAAGCAGCTCTGGGGGTTAGCACACCACCTTGCATAATGAGTTCTTCACTCAGTTCCACTAGGAGACTGTTTCTTTAAACCTAAAATCAGGGAGCATTGTACTTTATCAGAAGCTCATTATATTTTTTATCGGCTTGTTTGTTTTTATTATTTGGAAAACTAAATTATGTGATTGACTGTTTTGCACCTTTTGATATATGTCAGAAAAATTCAACATTCATCTCTATTGATCGTACAAAACCACACAGTCAATATTGGCCTGTGTGATCGTATCCTTTACTTCCTGAACCAAGGTCATCTGCCCATAGTCCAGGAAAGGCTCATCTAATTATTTTTAGTTTGCTTTTATCTTGCTGATACATGTATTTTTCTAAGCTGTTTATAGTTTTGGGGAGGAAAAGAGGAGGATAAATGGATAAGTATTATGGAAACGATGCTGCCTGTTTCTGCCCTCAGACATGTAATGCCAGTTACTCATGGAGGAAGTTCCCCACTTCTCACTGTCCTGACAGTCTGCTCTGAAAAACTGGTGTTTAGAATCTACTCATGAGTCTTTGACCCCAAGATATGAGGGAGAATAGTTTAGGTCTAAGTCTTTTCAGTCTGCTATCTGTGACTGAAAGTGATTTATAAAAAGCAGAGTAATCTTTGTCCTTGAGTCTTCCTATATAGTCAACTTCAGAAGCATCCTTCTCATCTGTAACAATGCCATTTTAAAAATTCTTCCAAAAAAGAAATTCTACCACTTCCTTCAATAATTCATATACCCAGTATTTTCAGATTTAGGAAATCATACTTCTTTCTATCCAAAGTCTTGCTCCTTTTCTTCAAGCATATTGTTGAGGCACAAGGAAAAGAACATCCATTCATTCCCTCCAAGATTATAATTAACCATAATCCCAGTCCTAAACAGTGTAAGTATATTCAACTAATATATTCTTTAAGTTTTAAATATGCCACCAACCATCCAACATGGAATGCATATAAAGGAAACACATTCACTGTTAGCTATTTTTATTACTATTTTGTTATTATTATTGACATGGTTTATTACTATTTTTCATACACATTTATATGAATTCATGTAATCATTAAAAATTCCTTATGAAATATAAGCTACTATTATCTCTGCAGTGCAGACATAGAAATTGAAGCACAGAGATCTTTAGGAATCTTCTTAAGGTCACAACTACCTTCAAGTGATGGAGCCAGAATCCAGACATCTGACACAAGAAATGGTGTATATTCTACTGCTTTACATGCCAGTTCTTATGCAAATGACCAAATGTCCCCAATGTTTGTAGAAGTCTCTGTCTAGTTATAATCTGCTTAATAATCCAAATTTTACTGAAACCATATCTAATAAAACACTGCATACTTTTGAGTTAATGAGCGCTATTATAGCCACATAATTTTATGTTGTTTTCAGTGCAAAGTTTCAGACATGTGTGAACCTACCTAGACTTGGTTCTTCATAATTGTGATGTTATTTTTATGGTGAGAGAAAACCAATAACATTTTCTGATTTCTATATATATATGAATTTAAGGATTACCAGTAAATGAATAATATTCATAATTCAATAATTAAGACTCTAACTCTAGGGCCTCCCTGGTGGCACAAGGGGATAAGACGCAACCTATGAAGCAGACTGCAGCCTCTGCAGCATGAGTTCAATCCCCGGCCGGCCAGGGAGATACTCGCATGGCACAGCAGACCTCTCCGGACTCGCCTGCTGCTCCCCTCAGCAGTGTACTTCGGTCAATCTGCCTGTTCTGTTCCCCACTCTGTCTCTGGTGAATCCTTTCACAACCCCCATCTCTGGCCTGTACCCCAGCTCTTGTATGCATAAATAAATCTTTAAAAAAAAAAAAAGAATCTAACTGTATTTTACATAGAACTGCTTCGAACTATCCTCACAAATATCAGCTAACATTCCATAAACTACATCGATATAGTAGTATCATCATAACAACTATCAGTACAACCTTCATTTCCAGCAGTCATTTTCCAACACTTAGAGAATCACGATGTAAGCCCTTGTAATACATTGTCTTACTTATTACACCCAAGAGCTTTGACCTAACCCTGTTTTACAGGTGAGAAGATCAAGGCTCAAGAAAGATAAGTAACTGGTCTAATCAGACTCATTTAGTGCTGACACCAAATCAACATCTTGTGCCAGGTGTGACTAACAGGCGAGAGCCAGGTTTTATGATAGTGGCCCTGTAATCCAAATCCTGTGGTCCAACTGTAATTATCTATAAACATGCAACACTTGTCAGACTCTCATTGCATAATTGCTTTGTTTGTGTCAAAGTTAATTAACATACTTTGCAATCTCTCTTTAGACCGACTTTGCAAACCAATCAGCAAAATTAAGGATCCTAAGTATGATTCCTTGGTCACTGGAGGGAGCCAAGTGCAGCGCCATCCTGAATTACTCCTGAACTGAGCAGGCCTCTCTTGTTTGTATTAGTTGGTGGGATATGAATCACAGAAACTCCCACGAGAAGCACGGAGCAAATCTTAGGGGTTTTGTAAATCAAAGGTCAACATTCCTTTGAACTACAGCTGGTGGTAAATGTATGTCTTTGAATTATGAAACTTGATCGAGGACTGACAGAATATGATAAAAAGAAATCAAAGAAATGAAACTACTACTTCTACCACACTCTTTTCAGCACTATAAAAATTTGAAAATGCCTGGCAGAACAGTTAGCCATGAGGGTTTTTAGGTATTGATTTCTGGGAGACAATTTCTCTTGACAGACAGCCTGTGTTTCAATGATGACCACTTCTAAAGGTGAGCTGGCCTGTCTCCATGTCAAGTCATGCAAATTACATGGAGCAGACTAGATATTTTCCAGGAAGACAGACTGTGGGTTCAGCCTTGAATATCTCTCTTTCTGGAAGCACTGTTTGTAAATCTAAAATTTATGTGAAAGCTTGTTTCCTTGGAGGTATAATGCAACTATTGTCCTATACCTGGGTCAGTTTTACTTGAATCTTTCTGTTGTCATGCAGATTGTCAGCATGGTCCACAATTATGAAGAGTCCCTGATTGTAAAATAAAATAATAAAGAGAAAAATCAGTAGGAGAGTGCCTGGGGTGAATTTATAATGCATTTAAAGTGTGAAGCTGTCCATTTAACCCTTAACAATATTCATTTTCTTCACAGTGTGCAAACCTTGTCAGTAGTTTGAAAAGCTATGAATTTAAATAACCTTAAGCAGCCTGAGAAATGAATAATTTGATAGGTATATCTGGCAGACAGTTGAAATGTCTACTCTTTTTCCCTTTTTCCTGAGAATATGCTGTAGGGTTTCTGCCAAACTCAGGTTGTAAGGAAGGCAAAAATCAAACAATAAATGCTCCATATTTGCAAACTAGCAATGCTAAGGTAGCGCTCAAGGAGAACAGTTGCCAGTCCTTCCTTGAGCCTTCAGAGGAATGATCTGAAAAGCAAGAGATGTTTGTTCTTGTTGCTTGTTTTATTTTCAGATTTTTTTCTTTTAAGTTTGTCAAAATGAGTATTTAATCTAAGATTAGAATTAATAATTTGCTGGCACCTGGTTCCACCTCGTCTTTATTGTTTTGTAAAACTTAATGTTTATTTCAATATTAATGTGGGTACTGACAATTCACCAGCACAACTTGATTGACATCCCATTAAGGGGACTCTAGCAAGAAACAGAACACATCTTCTTCCTCTGCCTATTGTGTGCCAACACATTCCTTAGCTTGTACAAACAAAAAAGTTTGCTGAAAATAACATTGTAGACCCAAGTCAGCAAGCACATTTATCAGAATCCAATATCAAAAACCAGCATCTTTACCAGAAGTGTGTTCCAAAGGTACAGTAAGATAGCCCAACAGCACTGGTGCTATAAAAGAGGATCCTGATACAAGGATGCCTGGGAATGACCTGAGTCATACTGACAACGGACTAGGCCATAATCCAGAAAAGACAGATAAGCCTAAAATTTCAAAAATAACCTCCAATCAAAGATAGCAACATGGTAGCATTCTTTGGATAGCACCACCGTGGAAAAAGACATTTCAAGAATATAATAAATATATATGATCAAAGTGGACAAATGAGGTAAGTCATCCAATTAACTATAAGAATTAAATGCAGATTTTCTAATTCTTTTTTTTTTAAAGGTTTATTTATTTATTTATACTAGCACTGGGTACAGTCAGAAGCGCGGGAGGGTGAGAGAATTCACCAGAGCCAGAGCAGGGAGCAGAGCAGGCAGAAGGACCGAAGTACACTGCTGAGGGGCGCAGCAGGCGGCAGGAGAGGTCTGCGCACCATATGGGACCCTCCTCCCGTGGCCAGGGAGCAGCCAGGGATCAAACCGATGCTGCAGAGGCTGCGGGCAGCTTCACAACCCAGTGCTCAACCGCTGCGCCACCAGGGAGGCCCAGATTTTCTAATTCTTAATTCAGTGTCTTTTACTACACAAAGGAAACATTTATAAAAATCCATTGTAAAAGATGTTTAGATTGATAGTTGAAAAGGATATAAGAATTCTCTCAATTCCCTTCTATTTCATAAAGAGAATAAATAGTTAAATAGGTGCTGGCTTTCAGATCTTTATGTTTACTTTTATTATCTGTTTTGCTGAGCCTTGTAAGGACAGATTAAGGATTCTGTTGCATATACAAATAGAAGCATTTTATACAAGAGAATGACATGGTTCAATTTGCACAGCTTGGTCCCAATAGAATATCATCATCTTTTCCTTTTTTTGTTTCTTGAGCCATTGTTCTAGTCAAATTCATCTACCCACTAACTCTTAAGTATGTCATTTCATTTCCTATTCTATTTCCACTGTCTCCTCCATTGTCCTTGCCTAAAATTATCCACGCTTCTTGCCCAAAAGCCCTCTATTTGGAAATATAATCATGCCATCTATGCTACAATGCTATAAGTACTCAGCACACTTAGAATTTTGCAAATATTAGATATACCACTGACAGGGAGGAAAAAACATTTCCCTTTATCCTTATAGGTTTAGTGTCTGAAGTCCTGCATATTGAGGTCTTCTACAAAAGATAGACTAACAAGAAAAAAGCGGTTACTTCATATACATATGGGGTTGCCTTATAGAAATGAAATGAAAATAAAAAATCCTCAAAAAATCCATCAGACCTGGAGGTTCATATACCATTTTAACAAAGGACAATAAATTTATGGAAAATTATGAATGAAAATGAAAGGTGTTTTGAGCTTTTAGGAGTGATCATTGGGGGATAAGCATGATCTAGTAAAGTGTGTTTGCACAGGCCGATTTTGGTGCCAAATTTCCATTTTCTCATGACAATAAAACTCTCTCCAGGTAAAAGGAATTTATGGTACTCCTTATTTTCCAGAAGTTTAGTAGAAGTGGGGGGAGGGAAATATTACAATCCCCTTTACCTCTTTGTATGTCTATGACAGCACTTCCATGCTGCACATTACTCTAGATAGTGAGTCTTTAAAAACAGGAGAAATTTTCCAGTTCTTATCAAAAGAGACACTGGAAAAGATTCAGAAGAAGAAAAAGACTAGAAAAGGAATCCAGATGGGTGCGTGAGTGCACAGGACTATCTTAAGAAACATTAAGAAAAAGCATTTAAAATTAATAAAAGTTTAGTGCTGAGAAACAGAGAATCCTCTCTGTAGAAGGTTAGAAATTCTGAAAGAATAGAAAGACACAAATCAAATTTGTGGTCACATCTATGGCCAAAATATGCAAGAGTAGTTGAAGAGATGGGATATCTGGCACAAATAGTCTACATTCAGAAATAGTAGATAAAAGACAAAACCAGAATAACTAGGAAAATATTTGGGTTGATAATTTGGGGAATATCACTTAGAACAGTCTAAAAGTTGTAACTCTCAGGAGCTAGCAACAGAAAAATTTACCTGAAAATATGAACATTAATGTCTAAGAAGCAGGACAGTGCTACCTCCCAGGACAGGAGATGGTTTAGTTCTTATGGAAATTTTCTGAAAGAATTATTAATGGATATATCTGTGCAAAATAAAAAGTCAGTTTATGCAAATTCCTCAACGTCAGTTATATAACATTAACTACAGCCTGCTCATCAATTACAAATTACTCAATAATAATTCAATAATGTGTTTGGGGTGCTCAGTTAGTATAGACATACATCTTGGATCCGATACACTCTTCTTCTAAGGTCTTTAAGTTTACAAGTAGGATTTTACCAAAGGCCAAATGTTCCTGTGTTCCTAATAATAGAATAAAAGTCTTCTTTCAGATTTTTGTATTGAATCATTATAGCAAGCAACACTGATCTAGTTGATATACATAGAACACTACACACAGTAGCAGAATATATGTCATTTTCAAGCACATAGGAAACATCTCCAATTATTAGAATATACAGTTTAAAAATTTCATTGAAAACTAAATTGAAATCATACATGAGTATGATTTCCAAAAGAATCCAAAAACATGTCATTAAGATGAAGTTTGTTCAATGCAATTTAGTCTCTATACCACTAAAAAAAAAAATTAGGAAATAAAATTTTTAAACAGAAGTTTTTTACCATAACATCAAATGTATCACATATCCAAGAACATATCTAACAGCACTATGTAAGATACATAAGTAGAAAATCGTAAAATATTGGTGATAAAAAGTTGAAATCTAAATAAATGAAGATATGCACCACATGCATTGGTAAAAGACAATATTGTAAGAACAACAATTCTTCTCAAAAGTAATCTTTTGGTGTTAAAGGAGCCCAATAGTTTTTCTTTTTTTAATCAACATGTGCTTGAGAAACGATACAAAATACCTCAGGAGTTTGGATTTGAGGGAGGAGAGTTTGACTGTGGAGATATTTGCTTAAAGAGGTTTCTTTCTATTCTTTTTCCTACAAACTTATTGATTGACTTTTGTGATGGGTTTATTCTAATTCTATGAGGTTTCTGTATTTTTCAAATATTTCATTTCACGCAGAGAAGACTGCATGTTTTGTTTCTGATTTTTGCATTGTTGGTTGTTTGCATTTCTCTTGCTCTCTCAAGTAGTCATTTCCAAACTATTTCTAATAAAAGGCACCTATTCAGCCCATTCTCTGTGTTTGTCTCTATTCAAGTCGTAGGAAATTGATTCAATTTTCCCAAATTTCATGGACTCACTTTTCCCCATCTGACAATGTTTGAAGCATTAAAGAGTAACCCACCAAACTATGCAACAATTTCTGTGGATTTTGGATACTACTGTCCTCATTTTTCAAGCAAAACCTTTGAAAAATTTTAAGATAAAATTACAACCTACCTTTTTTCTGAACTATTGATATTCTTTGCTGGTTCTAATTTGTTTGAATTTAGAGATCTACATCAGAAGGAGTAGAATTTCAATTCAGATCTATTATCGCAATGTAGTTTACATCCAAAAGTATAAACTCTGAAATTTTAACATTATGAATTAATTTAATATAATGTTCTGCCAGGCATAGATCTAGTAAATGACAGTTTTATAACCAGGCCATATTAAATATTACAGAATATGGGCCTCCCCTGGTGGCACAGCAGTTGAATGCTGGACTGCTAAGCTCCTCGCAGCCTCTGCAGTGCTGGTTCGATCCCCGGCCAGGGGTGAGGGTCCCACATGGTGTGACAGACCTCTCCTGCGGTGCCCACTGCTCCCCGCAGCAGTGTACTTCGTCAGTCTGCCTGTTCTGCTCTCCGCTCTGGTGAATTCTCTCACCCTCCCGCGCTTCTGACTGTATTCAGTGCTTGTATGAATAAATAAATAAATCTTAAAAAATAAAGAAAGAAAATTAAAATATAAATAAATAAATATTACAGAATATTCAAAATGAGTTACAAAACCATAGCTTCATTTTTTGAATAATTTTTAATCACTACCGTGACTAATTAAATCTAGCCCTCTGCAGTGCTTAACACCATGATGGAAAGAAGAGAAAGGAAAGGGCAGACAGTAAGGAAATATAGAGTGAAAAATACAGTGGGGGAAATAGAAAGAGGACAAGAGAAAGAAGGGAACAGTGGGAGAAAGGGGGAAAGAAGAGCGATGAGTCACTTAGACTAGAAATTTATCATTTTATATTTCATTCTATTTCAAAAATCAATGTTCAGATAGAATTCTAATAGTTTAGAAGGGAGGCACTTTTCTTCCTCATTTCACAACTGAAGATTCAAAAATCTGCAGTGATCTCCAAAAAGTTATACTGCCAGCTAAAACTATGAGGTTGGAAGTGTCAGGGTTTTTTTTTAAGATTTATTTACGTATGCATGCAAGAGCTGGGGTATAAGCCAGAGGTGTGGGGGGGGTGGTGAGAGGACTCACCAGAGACAGAGTGGGGAACAGAACAGGCAGAGTGACTGAAATACACTGCTGAGGGGAGCAGTGGGTGAGTCAGAAGAGGTCTGCTGCCCCATGTGGGTAGCTCCCTGGCCAGGGATCGAACTCATGTTGCAGTGGCTGTGAACAGCTTCATAGGCTGCGTCTTAACCCTTTGTGGCACCAGGGAGTTCCAGTGTTAGGATTTTTTAATAATAATTACTTGGCTGCCTTATATATGAAATGAGCCTATGTTAAATGATAATATATATTCTGTACCACTGGGCAATCAAAAGAAGAAGAAAGACTATGAAAATAACTATGCTATTTCCCCTAACAAAGCTAGGGGAAAACAATGAAATGAACAAGTTTACTTACACACAATCGGATATACACAGCAGGCAAACTGGTCTTTAAATTTGAGAGTGAACAACTAAGAACAAAAGGAAAAAGCAGATTGAGATACATTGTCAGAGCAGATTGGCTTCTTTTTTCCATATTTCAACTAGATTATTGTTTATACCAGTGTGCTGTAGAGCCTATATTTAAGCTACATTTCTCAGCACTAATACAATTATTTTTTTTTTGCATTAGTTTAATGCTTTGAATTGAGACCTTGCAAAGAAGTATTACACGATAAATTTTGATCTCCAAAGAAATTCTAAGATCAAAGTTTTCCCGATTTGGACATGAATCACAGCTAAAATAAAGTGATAATAGTCTAGTCAAGAAAAAGCAACCTGATACAAAGGCCTTTGAATTGGTGTTACTATACTTGGATGGTGCATTAGTGAGTTAATTAATCATTTCTTTGAACCTCCTTATTCTGCTGTCACTAGGTTAGGAGTAAATGCCAGCCACTGTTACTCTAGTTGACATTCATTTTCAGCACTAATATTTTGTAACTAGAAAGAGAAAAGAGTAAAAATTGTTAGTGGTAAAAACAGTGCAGGAAAAGTTCATAATGCAAAGAAATGCACAGATAGGATTTAACATCTCAACTGTTCTTAATTGGAAAGTTCTCTTCCTAAATAAAGGACTGATTGAATGTGTGGTTGTTATGTCTTTTTGTTGATGTTAATTTGAGTGTTGATTGCTGTAATTTATGTAGTTATTAATGTGAAGTCAGGCATCCTGAGCTTGAATCACAGCTCCTGCAATTAACAGCTACTTGAACTTCAGCCAATTACATGACCTCTCTAAGCCACAGTTGCTCCATTTGCAAAATGGAGATGTTAATAGTACCCATCATATAAGATGGTCATAAGCATCAATAAGATAACAATTGTATTTTCCGTGGTGATTGATAGTGTAATATTTCTTACTCATAATATATCACAGAGGCTTCAAAATTATTAGGGATTTAAATATAGGGTTCTATAGAAGAAACGCTACAGAGATGAGTAGATGGACCAGCTTCTCCACCTCTTCTCAATTAGGACAGTCCTACACTTAGCTTTTTTTATGCTTTTTTTAAACATATTTTAAACATATTTCATGTACCTATCACCCAGCTTTATGTAATTAAAACTTCAATATATTTTATATGATTTTTTTTCCTTCCCAAGATTTGGCTTATATAAGTCTTCTCATACTAAAAAAAGTTAAATAAATCTGAAACCTATAGACTTACAGACTAAATGCATTCTAGTCAAAACTAAATCTTCCTTAAACATCAATTGAAGTTAGGGCACCAAAATGAATGTAATATATAAAAAGCACTTTATATTTGAGTCAGTCACATGCTCAACTTTCTCATCTCTCTATTCCCCCCTAAAATCCTCCAATCCAACTAGTTTCCTGCTAGTTTTTTTTTTCTTTGTTTTCTACCTGGCCATTTATTTGGTTCCCCTATATCCCTCCTATAAATAAAACCATCTGACAGGGGGATGGAGAGGGATTAAATCAGGGGCAGAAAGAGCATGAGAGATTATAGTGATGGTTCATGGGTGACTTGGTGGTAGGAATTCTATGGGGACTACACCTGAGAGGACAAATCAAATGTTGTATAAAAATGAACTAAGATGTAAAAATTATATGTATAAAAATATATATGCATATATATATATATATACACACACATATATAACAGATGGCATCATTCACAAGCTCAAATCCTCCAAAGGAGTTCAGTTGTTGTCTGAATACAACCCAAATTCACCCACATCCCTGTGCTATCCTCCCTCTACCTATGTCCTCCCATGTTACTGTCCCCCTTATGCACCGTCTCCAAACACATGCCCCATTGTCTTTGTAATTGCTGTTCTCCACAGAAAACTCAACAAGGTTGTGCCTGTCTTGGGCTTTTTTGCTTGCCCTTCCTTCTACCTGGCGCAATTTTCCATCAGATATTAAAATGCTGTCCTGGGGCCTCCCTGATGGCACAAGTGTTAAGCATCAGCACTATGAAGTTATCTACAGCCACTGTAGCACAAGTTTGATCCCTGGTCAGAGAGGTGACCCACATGGCACAGCAGACCTCTCCTGTCTCAGCCACTGCTCCCCTCAGCAGTGTATTTCAATAGATCCGCCTGTTCTACTCCCTACTCGGTCTGTGGTGAATCCTCTCATCCCCTGCACCTCTGGCCTGTATCCCAGATCCTGTATGCATAAATAAATAAATCTTCAAAAATAAAATAAAATGCTGTCCTCTTCACAGCTTCTTCACATCCTATAGGTCTCTACTTAAATTATTTCTCCTAACAGAGTCCTTCCTTGGCCTCCCAACCTAACGTAGCCCAGCTCCTCTCCCAGTCACTAGACTAGATTCGACAGTCTTCATGGCACTTACCCAATTATCTGAAATGATCTTTTCATTTATATATTTTCTCTTTTTTTCTATTAAGTTATCTCAATCATAGTATAAACTTTGAGTTTCAGGTTAAGTGAATTTTTTTCTGGTTAATTATCTAGATATTGACTGTTAAGTATCTAGATATTGCTGAGATAAAAGTTAAATGAATAAAAACATTTCTAAATAGTGTGGGCCTCTGTCCTTATAAGTCAGATTTCACCCTAACCGTAGCCACACCTACTTCTACATGAGTTTAAGTTACTCTTTTTATGTCCCTGAGTCATTTTCCCTGTCTTTTAAATGGAGATTACTAAGATTATTATTATTGCTTAGGTGATGGCATCAGGTAATATAAAGTATATTTCTATTCACGTCCTTTCCATTCTGCTCTTTGCCTTGACTACCTTTCTCCACTCTGCTCTTTGGCATGACTGTCTATGATCTGGATTACTTATATGCACTTTCCCTTAATCTTCTCTTTAAGATGTGAAAGTGGGAGAAACTTCCTCTTTTTTTAAAGGTTTATTTATTTATGTATACAAGAACTGGGGTACAGGCCAGAGGTGCAGGGGGTGAGAGGATCCACCAGAGACAGAGTGGGTAACAGAACAGGCAGATTGACTGAAATGCACTACTGAGGGGAGCGCGGGCGAAACAGGAGAGATCTGCTGGGCCATGTGAGTAGCTCCCTGGCTGGCCTGGCAGTGGCTGCAGACAGCTTCATAAGTTGCATCTTAACCCCTTGCGCCACGGCTGGAGGTGCGGGCGGGGAACCTTCCTCTTTTCCTCACCAGTCCATATCAACTCTGTCTGGTTGCATCTCTTTTCTTCCAAGTTCCAGCTATTACCTGGCGGTGCTAATATCACTCTTTTCTTACTCTTTCAGAGGTAGTAATGTCTTTCTACTGTTAATGTCTAGAATGCCTCACTGAATAAACCTTGTAAGTATTTTTTCCTTAATTAACTTTAGCTAAAGACTTTTAAGTGAGCATTTGTTTCCTGTCAGGTCCATGATTAACACAGATGTTTTATGTGGGCATTTTTTAACACTGCTAATACATACTTTATTTGAATTTTGAGTCAGTTGTGTATTCAACTCACTCATCTCTGTCTATCCTCTCTTTTTCTGGGTCATCCAATCCAATTTCCTGAGTGCCTATTGTATACCAGGTACTAAGCAGCAACTCAACACCAGGTACTTGTATCTAACACATATAAACAAGAGTCATGCAAATGTTTTCACTAAATAAGATAGCAAGGTTCTGGGCATATTTAAAATTCAAAATAAATCACCACCAAATTAAGTTATGGGTTAAGATAATGCAGCCAGCAATTTGTGTTCTGGTGTGATGTTATTGCTCCTGCATTAGTGTTTCTGTTGACTTTATGCACATACCTTAAAAATAGAAAATAGATACATACATACATATATATATATATATATACATAAGTTTATGCTTTACCCTTATTCATAGTTGCAACTCATCAAGCCACTGTTATAACTTACATACATACAGTTACATATTCACTGCAAATGTAGTACTGGATCAGAAGAGGTAAATATGATATTTGCTAATTTAATCAATTTATCAAGCAGAACTCCCTGGCAATCACCTATCAGTAGGTGCCTCCTGCAGTGGTATTCCTGCATACCCTTGGTTAGGGACATCAGGGAATTTATTCTCAAGGACTCCAACCCTGGGATCTTAGCCTCAAAACTAAACTACATATTTTACTAGTTCTTTGACTTTGGACAAGTTACCGAAACTCTCCAAGCCTCAATTTTCTCACTTGTTAAAGGAGCTCTAAATAATCAAGACAGCCTCATAAGGTTATTGAGAGAATAAACTGAACTTAAATGTAAAATGAACATTAAAAGAACTCAGTAAATGTTTATTATTATCATCATTATTATTTTGTTTTCCTTCTTCTAGCCTACAAACATACATAAACAGCTATAAAACATATAAACATTTCAGATTATAATTTGGAACATGATTGACCAAAAATAATGTTTATTTTTGCTATGGCTATACTCATCAGCATTAAGTTCTATAATCCTCAAGAAAGCCTGTGGATAATTTAAAGTAATAGAAAAACAATAACAGTGACACTAAAGCAAGAATGAAACTAGCAGTGTAAACTTTCCTCTGCCATGAAATCATAAGGCAAAATGAGTTGATCTCTTTTCTAAGATTTTTGGTCTTCATTCCCCACCTGTAAAGCAAAGAAAGTGAGCCCTATACAGCACTTTCAAAGAGTTGAACTTGAAGCATTTGTTTAGGAACGACCTAGGATTGCTTTAAAGTAGATACTGCTGAAAGTAGATATTCCACCCACATTTTATGAGTCTGATTCATAGAGAAAGTAGAGGAGGCCACAGAATCCCCTTTGAAAAAAAAAAAAAAAAAAAAAAAACACAAACCAAGAAGCTCAGATCATTCTAATCCACTCTTGTTATAAGAAATGCTAGAATAGGGCCTCCCCTGTGGCGCAGGGTTGAGCACTGGGTTGCGAAGCTGCCAGCAGCCTCTGCTGCGCCTGTTCGATCCCCGGCTGCTCCCTGGCCACCGAAGGAGGGTCCCACCTAGCGCGCAGACCTCTCCTGCCGCCCGCTGCTCCCCTCAGCAGTGTACTTTGGTCCTTCTGCCTGCTCTGCTCCCCGCTCTGGCTCTGGTGAATTCTCTCACTCTCCCGCGCTTCTGACTGTACCCAGTGCTTGTATGTATGTATGTATGTATCAATCAATCAATAAATAAATAAATCTTAAAAAAAAAAAAGAATTTCTTAAAAAATATAAAAATAATAAAAAAAAAAAAGAAATGCTAGAACGGAGCCTCCCTGGTGGCACAAGGGATTAAGCACCACACTATGAAGCAATCAACAGCCTCTGCAGCATGAGTTTGATGCCCAGTGGCCAGGGAGAAACCAACAAGGCGAGGCAGACCTCTCCTGTTTCGCCTGCTGCTCCCCTCAGCAGTGTGTTTCAGTCAGTCTGCCTGTTCTGCTCCCCACTCTGTCTCTGGTGGATCCTTTCATCCCCCACATCTCTGGCCTGTACCCCAGCTCTTGTATGCATAAATAAATAAATCTTTAAAAAAATTAAGAAATGCTAGAACAGAAGATGCTCTAAATGGTATCTTCCATCATCAGTCCTCAATGAAGAATGTCAAATGATCTATTCCTGAACCATCAACTGTCCCCAGATTCATGTTAAAATCACACTGGTCTACAACATACAGACCTTTCTATGTTGAAACTATTACCATCTAACTTATTTTTTAACTGAAATTTTTGCATCACCACAACTTTAGCATCCATTAAAAAAAAAAAAAAAAAAAGCCTAGTCTTAATGGAGTGTGAAGCAGTAAGCCAATCACAAAGACAACACAAAATTCAATCACAAACACCTGCAACTCATTACAAATTTAGCTGCACAAATGCCAGAGGCTGTAATGGGTCTCAGATAGTCTGAGCAACTCTGCCAATACTCACCTATAATTTGGACTTGACATTTACAAAAAAGACAACATTTACAAAAAGAAAAGGGCAAAGAGTTTTACCAAATAGTCCTACTCTTTCAACTTCCCCCTCCCTGCCAAGGCACTGCAGGGGGAAAAAAAATCAATTCTAAATACAGGTGCTATTTGTATTCCTTCTGGAGTGCTTACGAAACCAAATTAATTGATGGAGAATTTAAACCAATATTCGCTAAGGGATTCTGAGGTATTATATTTTTCCCCAGAAAGTAACATTCTAAGTGTTTTGTTTTTTCATCATAAATAGGTACAAAAAAGGAGAATAGGAATACAAAATAATGTCAGTTTGTCAGTTTTATTTTTAGAGTTCTTTCTATTTTGATTTAAGGATTAGGTGTAGTTGGTGAATGTAGACTTGAAATCTTACAAATGAAAACTGTCACACTTGCAAATAAGGATTGTTATGGTTGTCACCATGTGGCATGGAAAGAAAACTGAACTCACATTCTGGGTTCACTGCTAGTTAGGTGACCTTGAAAAAGATGTTTAACAACCTGGGATTCTATTTCTTCCTTTCAGCTTCTGAGGACAACAGATTCTGGCTTGATATCCTCTTCAGCTGTCCCAGTTCCAGGGCAACATCTCATCATAAGCTATGATGTGACCTATAGACATTTAATTTTTCTCTCCACACTTGCTTCACCTTTCATTTACTTTCCTATTTTTCATGACGTAAGTCTGAGAAACTGAACTGTCATTAGAAAAAGACCTTTTAGGGGTCTCCCTGGTGGCACAAGGGGTTAAGATACAACCTATGAAGCTGTCCGCCGCCTCTGCAGCATGAGTTCGATCCCTGGCGGCCAGGGAGCTACCCACATGGCACAGCCTGTTACTGACTCGTGGCTACTCCTGACTCTCCTGCTACTCCCCTCAGCATTGTATTTCTGTCATTCCTCCTGTTCTGTTCCCCACTCTGTCTCTGGTGAATCCTCTTGCCCCCCACACCTCTGGCCTGTACCCCAGTTCTTGTATGCATAAATAAATAAATCTTTTAAAAAAGAAACAGACCTTTTAATATGCCTACATCCAATGCACCTGTATCCTAAGAAGAAATATTTACTTTGTACCTTATTCTGAAACGTTTTAAAAATCTCACCATAATTTTCCTTTGGCCATTCTCTCAGCACATTTTTGGCAATTGCTCCTCTTTAATGCCCTTTGATGTAACTGAGGAAAGCAAACTCCTTTTATTGTAGGAAGTATAAATAAGAAAATCATCCATTGATAAGAATATTATAAATTAATAAAATATTTTAGGACTGTGCTTCGCTCCATAGCCCGCCATTTACAAATGCCACCAAAAGTTTTCCCAGGAACTCCTTTTTAAGAAATGTATGATTCTTCAGGGAAAGTCACTCATTTCTTTTCTCACACTTCATAGTAGTTTTTGATTGCTTCAAATTTCAACTAACAAATGCTTAAAGTTAACATACAAACACCCTTCTTTTATCTGCCAAGTGGCTGCAAAAAGCAAAAGAGCATGACCATCTGTGATTTATGAGATTCACTCTTCCATTAGGGGTGCCCCAGCAAACATTCACAAGAAGATAATCACACCCAAGTTCCAAGATTGCCTTTTCCTTTCCGAACTCAGGCAGTTAGGGAGGAGTCCCTCTTGGAGAAACAGGCCGCAGGCAATACCTCCGAGTCTAGGACACATGTGGTCACATATAAAATATAGTGAAGAAAAGGAAGTGAAAAGAGATTGCCATTGATGACTAGAAATTACATATAAATTAGATCTGTCAATTTGTTTTAGTCTGTGTGGATTGCCATAATAAAATGCCAGCACCTGGCTGACTTGAACACATCATTTTTTCATGGTTCTGGAGGCTGGTGTCTGAAATCATGGTGCCAGTCTGGTCCAGTTCCCGATTTGAAGTCACCTGCTGTCTGTACCTTCCCACAACAGAGGAAAGAAAATGGGGCAGGGGGAGGTGAGAGAGCTGTTCGTCTAATGAGTCCTAGGACATGTAAGGATAATCAGGTAATTTTAGGGACATTGCAGGTGGGGACTTCAGGAGAGTTCAGGAAGTCCCCAAAGATAAGGGCCACAATTCCAAAGGGGACAAACACCCCAGACTAAGGTCAACAGGACAATCCAAATCGAGGACAATGAAGAAAAAAGATAAGGGCTGGGACACAGACTTAGTTCTGGGCGCAGAGAGGGTACTGCCTATCAATCACAAAGAGACTGGTGGAGTGTTAGAGTAATTAGGAAAACGTGTATATTCCCTGAGGCATGACTCCACTTTGGCTTTCTTGCCCCTCCCTAGCCTGGTTGTCCCACTTTATTTCTGTTCCTTTTCTCCTCAATAAACTCTTTACTTTTTCTCAACAAATCTGCCTCTTCACTTGCTTGCCTGAGCATCAGCAAAGCTCCGGCTGCAGCTTCGTGAGACACCAACCCATGGTGTTCTCGCGGCTGGGACTCAGCGCTGCCTCTGCAGCCTGGGATCCGGTTCTCGGATGCGAAACTAGGCCTGAAAACCAGCAATTTTGGTATCACTAAGGCTACAGCTTTATCAGATTCTAAGTGCCACGCCCATGACCTAATGTGCTTTTTGTTATGTTAATGAGGTGACTTTTGGAAAGTCCCCTTGGTTAGCTAGAAACTGAAAGGTGGTTTCCAGGAGACCAAATACTTGGTTGTAGGGCTGGAACTTTTTGCCCTACATAACCAGCCACACTGTATCTACAGAGGGGAGAGACTAAAGATTGAGTTCAATTGCCTGCAGTAGATGATTGAATCTACTAAGTGTGCCGATGTGCTGAAACTCCACATAATCCTAAAAGAACTGGGCTTGTTGAGTTTGGGGGTTAGTGAACACATGGAGATTCAGGGAGTGCAGCAAGTGGAGAGAAATCACAAAAATTTTGTAACCCCCTTACAAATCTTACCCAATGCATCTTTCCCATCTGGCCTTTTCTCAATTATATCCTTGTATAATAAACTGGTCCTCTAGTAAGTCAAATATTTCTCTGAGTTCTATGATACATTCCAGCAAATTAATCAAATATAAGGAGGGGGGTTTGGGGATCTTCACTTATAGCCAGTAGTTCAAAAGCATAGAAGATAATGTGGGTGTGTCCCTGGAATCTGAAGTATGTGTGCATCTGCCAGGGGTGGCTGGTCTTGTGCGACTGAGCCTTACCTGTGGGATCCTGTCTCCGGGTATAATGTACCAGTGTGTTCTGCAACCATCCCAGGCCGAGTAGGTTCATCGTCGGTTCAGGCAGCTTGAAGAGAATCTTGGACCCTTGGCATCATCCCCACAGGTTGGGGAAACAAGCCAGCAGGGAGACAGCAACTTGGGCCCCTCTATAAATCCCTATACACTCTTTCTTCTTTTAGTCATTCTCTGACACTCTCCAGGGCTCCCCATTGCACTCAGCTGCAGGGTCCTCTGCTGCCTCCTGTCCTCTGTGCTGCTGCCCTTATATGCTCAGTGTCTGACTCAGGTGTGCCCACTCACACAAGCCCACACCTTATTCCAGGTATCCACCATCAGGCACACAGGTAAGACCACAGCTGTAGATCACTGATGCTAATGACAGGAGGGAGGGGGGTAAAAAACCTGATAATTTCCATTTACCCTACAGGGTAATCTAAAAAGGGGAGGTTCCATGTTCCCTGCCCCATGCAAAGAAGGATGAAGCTGAGTGGTGAGGGGAAGCTAAAAAGGACTTGGGAAAAAAAGACTTGGAGGAGGTACTTGGAGTAAAGATATGTGAAGAAGTTGCACTTGCTTCTCAGCCTTGTACTTGCACCTGAGACTTGGGGCACAAGAGACAGTTGGAAAAGATGTGGATGGGTGAGAGACCCCTGGGGAGGTTGACAATGGCAGCCTTTATCTTGATTTGTATTTTGACTTTGCTCTTTTTCTCCAGACTTGCCTGACCCTTTCTAGCCTCTCTCCTATGGTTTCCCACCAGAAGGTGACTTAGACTTGTGGCAAGATTTTGGGTCTCAGAGGCCCCACTTTGGGCCAGTTCTGATTGGCTGGGCATTTACCTACAAGGAGATGGGACACAATATCCTATCTCCTTTTTCACTATGCACACTAATTCTATTGACGGTCTTTTCTATTGAATGTCTTACATCCTAAGAGTATGTTTTGTCTTTATGTGGCAAATGGCAGAAGCCATTTTGTGTGTGCAAATTTGGGATTCTCAGTGTGCCTCTCAGTCCTAACAGATTATGTCAGAATTGCTTTGAATTGCAGGACACCTAGCTGGTGTCAGAGGACTTCTTGGTAGTGTGGAAACCCCCCTCTCCACAAAATGAAATTGGTGACTAGAACTCTACAAATAATAATAGATCTTAATGCTTTATATATATATATATATATATATATATATATATATATATATTTCCAGTCATTTAAAAATGACTAGAAGGATGTGCACTAAATATTTATGATAGTTGCTTCTGGATGGTTGGGTTACAAGTGATAATTAGCTTTAGTTTTACTTATAACTTTCCTAATAATTAATAAAAAATATTATCAATAAAAGTGAACTCACATTCCCTGGAAAATAATCTGTGAACTTCTATAGTGATTTATAACCTGCTAGCTCAGATTGCTATAAGTGAAACTATTCCTCTGTTCCAATGAACTCTCAACCTCAAAATGCTTTGTGAGTTCTCCTGGAGTGTAAATTATGAGATTATACCTAACCTTGTCAGATTCTGGTGACATACTGCCTACTATAATATAATAGAAGCAATTCATAAAATATTCCTTCACCTGAACTTGTTTCAAGTTCTGTGGCTTTGCAGCTGCCATTGTTCTTGTTCCACAAAGAACATTTAGTACAAAGGATCCTTTACAGGACAGAACAGATAGTTGAGAGCTGATTTTACTTGCTAGCTCTTGACGTTGTTATTCTGGCCTTAAGGTGGCATTAGAAGGATGTAAACAGATGGTTAATGAAATTGATCTTGCTCAAGGTGGGGCTCTGTGCCTGCTTAAATGTGTGGATATTTAGTAAGTGAGGTTTGAAACTGCTGGGTGGGGCTTGGGGCAAAAAGAAACCCTAGGTTGGTTTAGATCTGTTGGAAGAGACTTCATTGAGGAATTTCTGGGAAGTGGAATGATGTAGCACCCTATAGTTCTCACAGGTAAGAAGGATAGGAAACCATACTCAGCACTTTGTCTCTTAGGGATGCACACAGGCTGACCTTTCTTCAGCAGCCCAATGCAGAAGGTGAAATATCTTCTATCAAAAAGTCCGTCAAGATTTTGCCAAAAGCATTTGTGTCTAGTACAAGAAGCACCATGCTCAATCCAAGGTGCTCAACTGGGTTCAGGTGTGGGGGACAGAAAGAGGTCAGGTAAGGCTCTTAGCAAGCACTGTGCCAAGCACAAATCTTCACATAAAAAAGGACCTCATTTTGGAGCTAATGAACCCTTTCAGTGGCATCCAAACTTGCTTCCTGAGTGACATCAGGAAAAATGCATGCTATATTTAATACTCAATGTCTGTATTTACCATGACATTAAAAAGAATGGGAAGCAATAGGTTAACCAAATAGCATTTTTCCAGCATCTAAATTCAGCCCAATTAGGAGAATTAAAAGCAAAGGCTGAAGATTTAAGATATTTGGTAGTAAAGTAAAAATCATTAAATATGCAGAATCAGTGTCTCTGCCCACTTAGTTGCCTCTTTGACTAATGTTCTAATCAGCAGATGGCTTAAAATCCAATTCATTTAGAACTTCTCTTGCTGCTGAGCAAAACCTAGTGCACATAGTTCTCTAAGCAGTACTGCTGAGTTGCATCTGTAGCCACACGCTTGCTCCTCTGGCTGGCAGCTTACCTCATCTCAGGACTATGAGACTTTCAAGAGTATTTACTTCACATCCCACTAATAAGCCATGTGTGTTTGACCTTGCTAATCTCTTCAGAAGAAACTGAAGGGAAGTATTGCATTTCTTGACATGATACTCCCTGAGTGAGAGCTGGTAGGGGAGGCACATGTGAAGCCTTGAGTTTTCAGGAGGTGCAAATGCCTTATCAGTTTTTATAATCTTGGGAAGACCTATCATTTTCTTGATCCCAAGATTAGACTGAATAATAAATTGTCTGACCAAAGTGTATAGTGGTCACAAGGAAAATATGATAAATCACAGTATCAGGTTCATGTTTGAAACATGACCTGATATAGACAGGATTAATGCTGGAGGTGCCCACACCAGAGAGTCTTTTAATGTGCTCATTAATGTTGTGGGGGAGAATCAGATGTAAGGCAGAGGCAAGGAGTGAAAGAATGCACCAGAAGAAAAAGGGTCTGCAGTGCAGAGCGAGAGTCCTCAGACTCTATTTATACTCCAGGTATCATAGTTTGGTTAGAATGACTAGTCTTAGGTGTGTCTTGACTGATGATCTGAATTAGCATAAGGGATCATCAGATTAATGTCCAGGTTCCCATGACAGTCCCATCCACTCCCTTTATCCATTCAAGCCTCCCAAAATGGCCTGCTGGGCAAGGAATAGGGGCTTAATTTTTAAATTTAGTAATGATACCATGATAGTTGACTTTCTCTTATAGAATATAAGTGTAACAGGGTGGTCCCCAGGAACAGGGGAGGTTCCAGTTTCCCTGCCCCACCCAAAGGAGGGTTGAGCTCAGCAGGGAAGAGAAGACACTGGAGGAGGGACAAAGGAAAGAAGCGAGATGGAGAGCCAGGAGGAGACCTGGAGGAGGCACATGGAGCAGAGAGACACGTGAAGAAACTGCACTTGCCTTTTGGTCGTGGACTGGGTGACACAGATGTGCATGAGAGACCCGTGGGGAGGAAAACAGTGGCGGCTTTTATCTTGATTTTGATTTTGCTCTTTTCCTCCCAGACTTGTCTGGCTGTTTCTGATCCTTTTCTGTGGGTCCCCACTGGAAGGTGCCTTGGACTTGTGGCATGCTTTCAGGCCTTGCTCTGGGCCAGTCCCATTTGGGTGGACTTCTCCCCATGAGGGGACATGTAACTGGGTGCTTGATTTAGAAACTATATTCTTTGTCTTTCCTGTATTGTTTACTAATTGTATTAAAGTTCCTTTTCATTAAAGTCTTACACGTTTTTTTGTTGATGTGGCGGATAGCAGAACTTATTTAGAGCAGGCAGGTTTGAGGGTTCTGGGGTGCCCCTCTCCCTGCCATGTAATATAAGCGCTCATGAATGCATTCAATTACATCACCAATATGTGTTTTTCTTAAAAAAAAAAAAAGCCAAACTCTATTTCTGTTTGGCTTATTATCTTCTATTTATAATATGCTTCTGTTTTCCTATTTCAACTCAATTATCTTTGGAACCATTAAGGCCACATGAATGTGTTTTATTGTTATTTAAATTTTATTTCCTTTTAAATGATGAACTCATGTTTATGGTCTTTTCTTGGGGCTAAAATAAAGGATAACAAGAACATCTGGAAATCTCAAAATCTTCCTAAGTTTTAGTCACTTTCCTCCCCACTCCTATGCCACCATTTTAAATCTGATAAAAGGAAGGAAGCTAATATCAAAGTTCCTAAGGCTTTGTTTTTATTATCTACAGAAGTGGAAGTATGAGATTGTGATTGAGAACCTGTGTTCAAAAGTTAACAGAACAGAAATCAAATCTCATCTTCACTGTGTAACCCCGGTTACATTATTTAACCTCAATTTCTTTATTTCTAAAATAATATAACAAGCTTCAGAGCATTGTTTGAGGATGAAATGACAAGTAAAATACCAGGCACATAGTGACTACACAATATATCTTACATCACTATCATCTACCAATGTTCTCTGTGACATCGTAATTATTATCCCCAATTTACATGGAAAATAAAGACTCAGATAAAGACATGCCAGTGAACACAAACTTATATTTTCTATCCAGCTTTATTTTCTATCAAGCAATATAGATATATGGGCTTTTCAGAGTTCCAATAATCCAGAAAGATATTAAAAACAAGCAAACCAAATAATTCCCAAAACCTACTGGTTATTCTTGTTCCTTAATAGAACACACATTAATAGTTAATGAAATCACCCAGAGTGGTCGGCTTCCCCCTTTTTATCCTTAAATCCACATAGTCCTGGCTGACACACACCAATAGAAAAATATCCAGGATGCTTCTTTGATAACAGAATTTATTTGTTTGTTTGTCTCTTTCTCCCCCACCAAGTCTGTATTAACATATTCTTTCTTTTATGAAAAAAATCCGAATGTAAAAAGGAAGCAAAACACTTAATCCACTCTAGTAGGTCTGTGAGACATATGGCCTGTGGAGTAATTTAATCCAGCCCACCATGAAATCTGAAAATTGCTTCTTCCATCCCCTGCTGTACCCAAATCTGAATGCGGGAAGAACAGTCTCAAAAACAAGAGCTCCTGAGTGCTGTTTCTAAGAGTCAAGGCCACAGAGGTGTACAGCAGTGGGGGTTTATGGATCCAATTTACTCATATTCAGAGCAGCAGAAGAGAAAAGACTACACTGCCATATGCACAGAACTCCGTGTTGAAATAGAAAGAAAAGAAGGCAAAGCTTCTGACTCATGGAAGGAAGTACTGAGGCAGATAGGACATGGGAGCAGAAGGGAAATTTCTGAAAATTCAGATAGCTCCCATTGATAAATTCCTTACCAAGACAAAACTAACATTGCTACTTTATCAGCAATGATGGTGCTTTGTGCAAACTGTCCCAACACACACACAGCTTAAGAGCTGCTGATAGAGGTTTCTAGATTATTTAGGGAAAAACAATATTGTTTGTCTTGAATTTTCTTTTAAAGATTTATTTATTGATGCATACAAGAGCTGGGGTATAGGCCAGATGTGGGGGCGGGGAGAGGTGAGAGGATTCACCAGAGTCAGAGTGGGGAGCAGAGCAGGCAGACTGACTGATGCACTGCTGAGGGGAGCTGGGGGCAAGACAGAAGAGGTTTGCTGTGCCACGTGGGTTGCTCCCTGGCCAGGATGGAACTTGTGCTGCAGCCGCTGCTGCTGCTAGTTTCATAGTGCTGAGACTTAACCCCTTAGGCTACCAGGGAGGCCCCTGGCTTCAACTGTTTTTTTAAAAGAGTCTTGAATATTCTTTTTTGAGTACACATGACTAAAATACTTAAAGATGCCTCTTGCGAAAATAAAAGGCTCTCCATTTGGAGGAGTTGTACACCCTGTAATAGTATTGTCAATGTGTTCCCCCTCTCAATGCCTATTCCAATTTATTTCATTTTATTAATTTCTCTATCTTGGATTCCTTAGGAGGCTTTCATTATCCATAGAGCCATAGCAAGTCCAAACGTGAATATCACAGCCAGATTAAAATAATTTAGTGGCCAAGAAATATAATTCTCCATAAAATATAAGGCATCTGCAAGAAACAATTTGATAAAATATTTTCAAAGATTAAAATTATTTACCTTTTCCCAGCAAGATGCAATAATTATAACTAACCCAAAGCACTACAACAAACACGGAAGAGGGCACCCAAGCCTCCTGTAAGTACACACCATTGGGAGGAACATACGAATATTGTTAGACCAATCTTTCAGTCTCAACAAGGTGTAGGGAAAGGGTCACAGAAAACCAATCCTAAGCCCTGTATAGTTTATTTGAAGCAATTCTGAATTTATTTTAGATGAATTATAAAACTGTGCATATAGGTATAAATATTTGCTTCTGGGAACTAAAATGTTCCCTATAGAAGAGTTACGGGGCCTCCCTGGTGGCACAAGGGGTTAAGACGCAGCACTATGAAGCTATCTGCAGCCACTGCAGCATGAGTTTGATCCCCAGCCAGGGAGCTACCCATATGGCACAGCAGACCTCTCCTGTCTCACCCACTGCTCCCCTCAGCTGTGTGTTTCAGTCAATCTGCCTGTTCTGTTCCCCACTCTGTCTCTACTGAATCCTCTGCACCTCTGGCCTCTACCCCAGTTTTTGTTAGCATAAATAAATAAATCTCAAAAAAAAAAAAAAAAAAAAAGAGGGAAAGAAAAGAGTTACAGATACCCAATGGTATGGAGGGAAGCAACAAAAAGCCCTGTGAGGATAGGTGGAAATTAGAGGTATTGCATGAATTCATGATTTTTAAATGTCTTTGTTGTGTATGTATATATGTGTGTGTGTGACTATATATAGAGATGTTTGCGTGTGTAAATTTTTATATATGAATTCAAAGAATCTAGAAGCAAAAGCAATGAGCAGACCTATTGTCCATATCTGGGTTTGTAATACTATTTCCCATTAAAAGACCCTCAGAAAAAGGATTGTTCCTGAGCCTGGTGCAGGGAAGCTGCAATATGTGACTAGAACATCTTTTATGCCAGAAAGAAATGCTTTTTTAAAATGCATGGAGTATATCACAATAAATTAGGTTGAAGGGGCTCTTACTAGGCCAATCTAGAAGCTCTGATGTCCAAAACAAAAGGGAGCATAATGGATTATAAATCTAGGGGAGGAAAATGAATTACTGAGATCAGTATGAGTCCATACATGAACTATTTATTCAAATGAATGAATCAATAAATAAACGAAGAAAGGTTCCAGGCTTCTTGCTCAGAGTAGAAAGCCAAGTGAGTGCAAGGGGAGTTCAAAGGCTGGAAAATCATTGTTTTCCAACTATCATACTGAAGATTGGTTCAGGCAAGAAGCATCAATAGGTGCTAAGTCAGGGGAGGGGTGGAATCTGATGCAAACCAGGGGATTTGTACAATCTTTAAGAGTCTATTCACCAATTACCTACTCATTGCAAAGAAAAAACACCATAAATATACCACAGAGAAAAGTGACAACTCTTGGAGCAAGTGATCAAAATTAATATCAACCATGAGCGATAGATGGACATCATTTCTTTATGGATGCAATACCCTGAAGGACTTGTGATCACGTTTGTAGCATTCTAGAGCTAAAGAAATAGCAGGCAAACACAAAATGAATATTCTACTACAATTATAAAAGGGCTGCATTTCTTCAATGACATTGTTATAAAAGACAAAGAAAGTCTGAAAAATTGTTCCAGATGAAAGGAAATTAAAGAGCCATGGTAACTAAAAAATAATACATGATCCTAGGACATCCCCTGGTGGCACAGGTGGTTGAGTGCCGCGCAGTGAAGCTGTCCACAGCCTCTGCGTGCCATCCTGGCCAGTTGGAGAGGGTCCCACCTGGCACAGCAGACCTCTCCTGACTCGCCCGCTGCTCCTCTCAGCAGTGTATTTCGTCAGTCTGCCTGTTCTGTTCCCCACTCTGTCTCTGGTGAATCCTCTCACCCTCCTGTGCATCTGGCCTGTACCCCAGTTCTTGTATAAATAAATAAAGCTTTAAAAAATAATAATACATGATCCTACACTGAATCTTCGTATTAGAGGAAAATATAAGGGACGTAACTGAATCAAGTGAAACAACTGTAATACAGAGACAGATTAGATAAAGTTGTTGGACCAATGTTAGATTTACTGAAGTTGAGAACTATACTGTGGTTATATACATAAGAGACTATGCCTTATTCTTACACTTTGCCTAAATGCACACTGAAGTATTTATGTATACTACTTCATAGTGTAAACAACTTACTCCAAAGTGGTTCAGGAAAAAATTATACATACATATATGCACACAAAACAATATATATAAAGGTCCTCTCCTGGTGGCGCAGCAGTTGACCACTGGGCTGAGAAGCTGCCTGCAGCCTCTGCAGCACCAGTTCAATCCCCGGCCACCAGCGAGGGTCCCACATGGTGCATAGAACTCTCCTGCGGCCCGCTGCTCCCCTCAGCAGTGTATTTCATCAGTCTGCCTGTTCTGTTCCCCGCTCTGGTGAATTCTCTCACCCTCCTGTGCTTCTGACTGTACCAAGTGCTTGTATAAATAAATAAATAAATCTTTAAATATATATATATAAATATGCACAAACATATGGAGAAATAATATATATAGATAGATGATAGGTAGGTAGGTAGATAGATAGATAGATAGATAGAGCAAGCAAGCAAATGGGGATAGAGGCATTGAATTCTTTATTGATATGCTTAAGCTTGAAACAAAAAGTTACCAGTACAAATTTAAATGGTTATAGTGGTAAATACTAACAAAGCAGACATAGCTACAGTTGAGCAGTGCTGTGATCCAGATGTGGGGAAGAAAATTGGAAGGGGGTGGTGGTGAAGGAACTGTGGAATGTGAGACTTTACCTATGGAGAATATTCATTCTCCCTGGGGAAATATGAGAGGTGTAAGATGAAGATAGTTGACCTGTGGCTTATGAGAAATAGATACAGAAGAAAAAAAAAAATCAGTGCTGTAATTGCTTTTAGAGGGCAGAAAGAAAACTTGAGATATTTTTATCCCCTAACAAGTGTTGCGGTGAAAAGTAATATATCCAAAAATATTTCTCTGAGTTGATGGCAGATCTACCCATGGTGGGCTATTGAAATTGCTATGCTGATGCACCCACCTACTTTCCTGCCGAAAGATAGTCAGGTCAAGTGCAGGGCGAGGGGAAGGTGATGGTTAAATTTGGGCAACAGCACAGTAAAGTCTGTTCTCAGAGATTCCTAATGCAGAAAGGCATGTTATAAGCTTGAAGAATTTCAAAAGTAAAAACTAGGACAATTTCCCAAACACTTAGTAAAGAGCTATTTTTCTGGTGTTGTGGGTTGTGCTATTGTCCCACCTCAGCCTCTGAATGAAGAAAACCTTAGTGGTAAATAATGTCGAATACATATACATATTGATTCTCAATGATGCAGAGTACTTGAAACTTAAAAATGTTATCGCACAATGTTACTTCAATTAAAAAAAAATGTTTTTTAAAAGACAGTCATTCTCTGTAGCTGAGGTCCACCTGAAGTTTCTGAGAGCTAGAGGCTGCCTGCCCACCATGGTCTCCTGACCACACACCCTGCAGTGCAGCACTAAGTCCTTCCTTCTGGAAATGTGTATTTATGCTGATCACATTTAGTTACAATGGTTTCCATCCAACAGGTACAGTTTAGGAAATCATGCTGTAAACTTTTAAGAGCAAACAAGTTATCTCTCCAACCAAATATTAACTAAACTGTCAGAGATAGAACTTTAAACTACAGGACTA
Organism: Talpa occidentalis; assembly: GCF_014898055.3. NCBI lineage: Eukaryota > Metazoa > Chordata > Mammalia > Eulipotyphla > Talpidae > Talpa > Talpa occidentalis. The sequence continues at coordinate 30,338,064 of NW_023605083.1, forward strand.
TTGTTCTCCACTGTAACTTTCCTTTCACTTCTTCTGGGTCTGTCTCTGGTGGTATGTTCTGGTAATAGATTCTAAGTTATTCAAATCATATATTTGTTTGGCATAATATTTACACAGCATCGTAATTGTACGATTGACATTTTTAATGACGATGATACTCATTTCTCCTGATGGCTTCTATAAAAAAAACTCACATGTTTAATATCGTAAGTCCTTCCATCTCTTGCTGTTAACACCTTGAAGTTTAAGACAAACCATTATGGTCACAGTTCAGTCTAATTAAAGAAGCACTAGACTCACTGACAAAGAGATCTGCCTGGATGAGAGTTACCAGTGCTAACCACTGCATGCATGAGTGCATGCACTAGTGAATGCAATTCCTCTTTTCTTTTCCTGTGAAAATTGGTTGAGAAATATGAAGATATTTGCAAATGGCAAAGCACTGTAAAATGTAGGGGACTGACTTTGTTCTTTTATCATCCTCACCAAATTTGATAACATTATTATTATTCTATGAACAGTGTGATATAATCACCCAGAAAGAAATGGCAGAGTTCAGCCTTCATTTATTCATTAAACAAAAAAATACTTGCTTTTTACCATCTAAAGTGGACCAGGTATTGTTTTTGGTACTCCCACCACTGCATGAGTATATTCTTACAGCAAAAGAAGCATCAGCAGTAAAAGGCTTAATAAGCTGTGTATGTAATTTTCTGTCGTTGTTGGGAGGGCGATGACTTCAAGCATGGTCACCCATTAATTAAAGCTGATTATTAGTATTACAAATCTATGCCAGAGTGCAGATGAGGAAAGGCAGATCCCCTGTTGTGAAATGCTTACCCTTTGGGCCCTGTATTCTCATTTGTTTCAGGGCACAAACAGTGGTCCCTTTGAAAACTACTTGACAGCCAATTCACCATGCATGCTTCCCCTCAAGGAAACTGAAGACCAAAACCACATGGCATATTCTAGAATTACATTATCAAGACAATAGCAGTTAACTATCAGAGTCCTGCTTGATCTTAGTGAGAGCATGTTTTCTTCAATCTCTGTAGCATTATCAATAGAAAGTCTTGGGAAGCAGATGGCAGAGAAACAAAGGAAGGAGGGTGTTGTGCCAGCAAGGCACCGGGCATGTTCTCTATTGATTTAGGCAGACGGTTAAAGGAGAGTTCTGGAGCTCTCAGTGGCTTTTTCAGGCTTTTAATGACCTTTCTACACTGTAGTGAGGCAACCAGGTGCAGGGCAGGCAGGGGCGCCTGGGGCCAGGAGGCTGGCAGGTCTCCCAGACTCTGGCAAATCTTTACTCTTTCGGCTCTCTCTGGTGTTGTCTTGTGGTCTCTTACTCTAGAAGCTGTTGCCTGTCCTCTCTTAGCCATTCCTTATGTTGCTCTCTGCTGCATCCCGCAGCACAGAGTCCTCTGTACCATCGCCCTTATAGGCTTGTCTTTTGGCTCAGGTGTGCGCCCTTACGCATGCCCACACCATACTCCAGGTATCAGCCACCAGACATGCATGCCCCGAGCCCATGCTCCCAAGCATCACCTGCATTCAAAGCAGCAGTTGACAACCACAGAGACCAATGGTGCAAAAGCCTGATCCATCACTTACACTGCAGAGAGTTATTCTTTTTTTTTTTCTTTAATTTGAGCAATGTTAAAAACTTCCCAGGGTTCTTAAACATATGAATCATGTATTTTACTCATCTAAAAGTTTCTATCTATTCTAACATTGTTATATGACACAGAATAAATTAATATTTTGAGTATTTTTAGTATATCTCAAACCCCCCTATTATCATCTCTTGGAGTGCAGAGGGATAGGTAGAAGGAGGGAAGAATCAGAAGAGAGAGAGGGGAAGAGGGAGAAAGAGAAAATTAATTGGATGCATTTCATTTCAGTGACTGGTAAGAGATTTTATAAATTATTAGGGAAAGATATTTAGACAAAATTTAAGTTAAGTTAATTATTTAATAAACAGATGCCAAGTGGAAATGCATAATTTATTGCTAATATGCATAAACTAGTTTAAGGATTTCAAGGGGTTTTTTTTGTTTGCTAGACTAAAATATCCCCACAATAATCCTGTACATATCTGACAGAAAAGTACAGAAATAGTCACACTCAATCAATCAATTTTCAATTTTGTTAAAAATTTTTTATATGGGCCTCCCTCGTGGTGCAAGGGGTTAAGCACCACACTATGAAGCAATCTGCAGCCTCTGCAGCATGAGTTCGATCCCTGGCCAGCCAGAGAGCAACACACATGGTGAAGCCGACCTCTCCTGGCTCACCCGCTGCTCCCCTCAGCAGTGTATTTCAGTCCGTCTGCCTATTCTGTTCCCCACTCTGTCTCTGGTGAATCCTCTCACCCCCCGCATCTCTGGCCTGTACCCCAGCTCTAGTATGCATAAATAAATAAATCTTAAAAAAAAATTTTATACATATATACATTTTCTTATATGTTTTGGGAATATGGATGTCATTAAAAGACACAGGAATTTAAAGAAGAGAAATGCATAAACACCAAAAATTGTTTCCTGAGTCATCTCTTTCAATACATTTGTATATCTCTCACCTTGGCCGACTTTGCTAATTTTGTCCACATCTTCACAACTTGGGACCTGAGATGCTTCTCATCTCAACCCTATATATGCTAACTTCAACATACAATTCAAAGGCACTTTTCTTACCTCCTCAGTTGGTAAGTTGATTCATTTGCTGCATTTCACATACATACTTGATAAAAATGTACTTTCAACATATCACAGTGTGTGGTAATTACTGGTTTAGAGAAAGCGTCAGCCTGTAGAATGTGAATTCCTTAGGATCAGGGAAGATGGCTTATATTCTGCTCAAGAAATGGATAAGGTATTATTATTATTATAGAAGTAGAAAAAACTATGAGAAAAGGAGTGAGGGAAATTATGAAATTATGAATATATGAAGGAAAGTATGCAGAACAGGGATTTGTAAACTTTGGTATTCACGCCTCTGTGCCTCAGTTTTCTCATCTCTAAAGATGGTATAATGATAGAACTTACCTTCATAAGACTTTCTGCGGTGAAATGAGTTAATACATAAGAAATCAACTCAAAAAGTAGTCTGGAACTAGTTGAACAATTAAAACTTGAAAGGCAACAGTTTAATACCACATGGTAAACATCAAAACATGTAATAGTGATGATGATGAAAGGGGGAGAAGAAGATCATGATATCTTGCTCCTTGGTAAAGTACTTTGGTAGCACTTATTTGAGTGGGTGGATATTGAGAGGATTTAGTTTTAGTTTCTGTTTTGCCTTGAACTAGCTATATAACTTGGGTAAAACATACCTCCTGAGTCTTAGGATCCCCAGCTGTAAATTGAAATGTCTGGGGAAAAAATTGTTAAGGTTTCTTCCATTCCTTAGTCTCCTTTTTTTATAATCTAGGTGGAGCTTTCTTGCATTGGTCATAGAAAAGTTTAGTGTTATTCTTTAAGGCCACGCTAGGATAAATAAAACTACTGCTTTACGTGGGGCCATGGTATAGCAAAACAGAAGTGATGAAATAGCTTATCTGGCTGGTAAGTTACTCTCCACTAGCAGGAGAAAAATGGTAATTATTTTCTAATAATAGAAATTGTTAATACAACTGTCATTACTAGGACCTGAACTGCTACTTTATTGAATGAAGTGAGATGTGCAAGCTGACCTCAACATTTTCTTTCTGTGGGTTGTCAAATGCCCCATTTCAGTAGAAAATGTATTTTCTAGTAACTATATTAGAGTAAAAGCCATTCCAGATTATTACGGTGATTTCCATAAAATCAATCAATTGCTTTACATCATTCCTCTCTGTGTGTCTCTATTCTCCCTTGTCTCTCAGAGCAGTGAAACCTGAAGGCTGGATTTAGCACTGACTGCCACAATTTCCTCTACTGCTCCTTCTTCTCACCCATAATCTTCCTTTCCACAATAGTTGTAAACCTCCAGCTGTCCTCCACTCCCTCAACCTTTTATAACTCATCAGTTTTAAGGAGCTGACCATACTTTTTTGATGTCTTATATCCTTCCTCTCCCTTTTTTCTGTTGTATTGTAGCTGCTAACCTTGAGTTCAGGTCACTGAGATAACATTTAGGGTTTTCTATACTGGTCTCACTTCATTTCACTTCAGTAATCATTTACCAACAACCTAAACAAGGCTGCATATTGGCTAAAATAAATTAACTGACAATCACAATATATAAACTGACTGTGTTTTCACTAGAATTGCTCAACTATAAAATTTTGAGTAGAAAGACCTTTAAAAATATTTTAGTTCAGCACAATCCAATGGAGCCTGGTACAGTGATGGAAATACCCTCTATCCGTGGCTACTGAGCGCTTGAAAGGGATTTAATACCACTCATAAAATGAAGTTTTAATTTTATCTCATTAGTTTTCATTTTAATGTAACTGGCCATACCTACTTAATGATTACCACAAAGGGGATTTTATATAAGGAAGCACACCTAGACAAACCAGAGTTGTAGCCAAAGGTCACATAGCTATAAAACTCCTAAGTAATCTTAAACCCTCTTGTTCTTCCAAAATCCATAGTCAACTAAATAGCAAATACTAATTTTTAAAATATACCCATATATGAATATATCTCACCATTTCCACTGTTACAAGCCTCCTTCAAGCCAGTGTCGGTTCTCTCTGTATTCATCCTTGCATACAAGGATACCCTAGAAGACCTTCCAGGCACTGGCTCCTACTAACTTTGTGATGTCATTTTACCATTCTTACACCTATTCCAGCTTTGCTCTAGCCCCACAGGACTTCTAGCTGTTTCTCCAGGACTCCAGTAGACCCAGGTCCTTCATTTATAGTGCCCGCTGCCTACAGAACTCTTAACATAGGTATCTGCAGGATAAATTTCCCTTATTCCCTCTCAAATATCTCTCAATATAAATAGAGAAATCAAACAAAGGATCAGGAAAAAAGACAAGAATAGCAAGCTGAGCATAGATTTGAGGCATACACAGCAGTAGGGTTTGGGATAACAGTCAAAAGAGAGGAGGGAGGGCCTCCCAGGTGGCGCAGCGGTTGAGCGCTGGGTCGCGAAGCTATCCACAGCCTCTGCAGCATGGGTTCGATCCCTGGCTGCTCCCCGGCCACCGGAGGAGGGTCCCACATGGCGTGCTGCTGCTCTCAGCAGTGTGCTTCGGTCCTTCTGCCTGCTCTGCTCCCCGCTCTGGCTCTGGTGAATTCTCTCACCCTCCCACGCTTCTGACTGTACCCAGTGCTTGTATAAATAAATAAATCTTTAAAAAAAAAAAGAGAGAGAGAGGAGGGAAGAGCACAAGGGACTATGGTGATGGTTCCCGGGTGCTATAGTGGTGGGAGAGATTTAGGGACTACACCTGAGGGGAGAAATCAAATGTGGTCAAAAATTAACAACAATATAAGAAAAGAAATATATAGACATTGTGTCTACTTACTACCATTTTAAATAAAAGTTTTGTGAATTTGGCTATATCCTACATACACAAAGATGCAAATAGGGTTGCCAGAGCAACATTAAAATGCCAAAGGCATGCCTAAAAACAATGTTTGAATTGACACTACTTATTCCAAGATAAACCATAATGCAAAAACTGATCAGAAACCAATAAGAACACATAGACTCTGAATTAAAAACTTGGAAAATTTCCTAGAAAGATCATCTGAATTTAACATTACAAGACATATGAAATCCTTACCAAAAACAAAGCGAAAAACCATAGCTGAACCCCAGCTGAGGATGAGTTCATAGTAAGAATTGCCAAAACCCTCAAGGAAAAGAATATTGAATGAAAATGAGTCAATGCCACAAGAACCAAAGATAACAGAAACATCTGTAAACTACTCCCAATTGTTTTATTCCATTCTAAAACATTCCGGCGAGTCCAAAATTTGCAGGGCAGGCCAACAGATTGTAGACAAAGGGAGGAACCCGTGCTGTCAACTGGAATCCAAAAGCAAACTGGAGAAAGAATCCCTCCCTTTTCAGGGAATTTGTCTTTATCTCTCTGAAGATCTGTAATCAATTGAATGAGCTGCACACATTATGGCAGGTAATCTGTTCTATTCAAAGTCAGCTGACATGTAGTTCTTTGTGGGGAATGACAAGTGTTTCAGATATTGTTACAGGGCAGGGAGAGGGGCAGCCCAGACCCCACAAACCTGCCTAATCTAAATAGGTTCTGCCATGCGCCACATCAACACAAAACATATAAGACTTTGATGAAAAGGAACTTTAATACAATTAGGAAACAGTACAGAAAAGGCAAAGAATATAGTTTCTAAATCAAGCATCCAAAGTTACCCATCCCCTCGTGGGGAAAAGTCCACCCAAGCAGGATCGGCCCAGAGCAAGGCCCCAAAGCCTGTCACAAGTTTAAAGCATCTTCCAGTGGGGACCCACAGAAAAGGATCAGAAACAACAAGTCTGGAGCGAAAATAGCAAACTCAAAATCAAGACGAAAACTGCCATTGTCACCTCCCCGCGGGTCTCACCCACATCTGTGTCACCCAGTCCACGACAAAAGGCAAGTGCAGTTTCTTCACGTCTCTCTGTTCCATGTGCCTCCTCAGGTCTCCTTCTGGCTCCATCCTGCTTCCTTCCTTCCTCAGTCTTCTCTGCACGCTCTTCTCTCCCTGCTCAGCTCCACCCTCCCTTGGGTGGAGCAGGAAACCTGGAATCTCTCCCTTTCCTGGGGACCACCCTGTTACAATATTTTGGCTTGAGTGGAGTAGCAGGTGATTTGGATGTCAGCCCAGGGTGGGTGCCGGCAGGTGTTTCACCTTAGCTGGACTTCAGCAGTGTTCTCTTCTACAGGGAAGTCTGGGGGCTCTGACCTGATTCAGGTTACAGTTGTCCTGCATTATGAGCCTCAGATTAAAGTCAGCAGTTTTAATCTGCTATTTACCTCCTGTGCTAGGTGCCTGCTCCTGTTATCTCCTTGTCCAGGGCAGCACTGACTCTTTAGAGCCCAGATGTTGGCATGTCCCCAGGTCAAGAGCTGCAGGAGCTCTGCACCACAGCTACCCCTCCCTATTGTAGATTGTGCTGTTCCATTATTACTTCAAGCAAAGTTTACTTAAATTTTTAACCCAAGCAGTCAGGCTCCTATTGTGTATATGCTGATAATCAGTCTTTCCCCCAGGGGCTTTTGGTTTGGTTTTGCATCAGTTTTGTTGTGTGTCTTGAGGAGGTGGGGCTGGCTGTCTTAACTCTGCAGTCAGCTTGCTGGACTCCCACAGAATGGCATTTAAAGAGATTGAAATAAATTACAGTTGTAAATATGACTATCATATTTGTGTGATTTGCCCTCCTGTCTTCCTCTTACTTCTATAAGAAAATAAATCAGAGGGTGGGATGACACTCTACCTATGTTCTATATTACCCCATTCTTTTTCCAACTCCATCTCCTTTCGATGGAGGGTAAGAATAGAAAAACTGGAAAGGAGATACAAGGTCAAGAACCTAACTCACACAATGAGGTCAGGGTAGAGGGATTAGTGTATTCCATAAACCCAGTTATAGAAACCAGGACCCTTAGGCATCAACACCCACATCAGAAGGTGCAACACCCAGAAACTATCAGACTGCTATAGGGAGTGTCACAGGTACAAACCATCCACCTACAAAGATGAGCCCCTCCCTGAAGATGATAAAAACCTAACATCGCCCTCACAGTGGGGCAGCACTCCTACTGCCCACCTGTGACTATGTAGGTACCTCTTTTACCAATTCTCTTCTCTGCAGGGCATTAGCCTCCTGCCTGCCCATGACCTGTACTACGCCGGGACTTCTCAGTGACCTCCCTCAGCGGAGGCAGCTCTCCTCAAGGCCGCCCACCTGCAACCATGCAGACCTCTCTTAGCAAACCTGTCCCTGCTGGGGCAGCTCTTCCTGGCTGCTTGTGTCTATGCAAGTGTCTTTTGCTATCCCGTCTGTAGGGTAAGGAAAAATGTCAGGCTTTTCTGCACTCCTGCCATCAGGATAAATGATGGATCCTTGTGGTCCTGAATGCATGCCTGATGGCGGGCATCTGGAATAGGGTGTGGGCATAGGTAGATGGGATTCACCTGGGCTAGGACGGCAGGAGAAGCCAAGAACGAACAGGAGAGAGAGAGAGAGAGAGAGAGAGAGAGCAAGAGCGAGAGAGAGAGAGAGAGAGAGAGAGACAGGGAAACGGAGAGCCCCAATAGAGTGAAGACTTGCTGGGGGCTGGGAGGCCTGCCAGCCTCCTGGCCCCCCAGCACCCCTCGCTGCTGTGTACCTGGTAAATCCCAATAAAAGCCTGCAAACCTGCAAAAAGCCACTGAGGACTCTGACTCCTCCTTTGCCCACTCTGCTGGATCATAGAAAACCTGCCCTGTGGTCCTCCTTCCACTACACCATCCCTTTTCTAATAAACCTGCTCTTTAAATATAACTAACATCTCTGTCTTGTGGAGAAACTCGCTGCGTGCTGCCAAAACGGGAGCTCTGGCGAAACCTTTCCCAGAGTGAATCCACGGACCCAGTGCCACTAACTCTAAAAATGACATCACTTTCATCACCAAAACAATCCACAAGCATAAAGAAAAAAAAAAAAAAACACCCTTTTCTAAAAGAGGCAAAGTAAAAATCCTTAATAATTTCTTTTGGATTTCTATTTTAAGATTTTTATCTTTTTTTATGTAAACCCTTAGCATCTCAATAATTTTATCATTACCAAATAGGATATAAAGGCACCTGGCACTTCCTCTGCATCAGATTACTCAATATCCAGTTTTCACGTGTCCAAAAGTGTTAGTACTTTTACTACATATATAAAAAAGTGAATTTAGAGTCAATATTTAATGATAATCTAAATACATTCATAAAACATTTTAAAAATCCTTCAAGTCAATCAAACACCTTCTATTTAGATGCAAAAAATATAGACAATCTCTCTGACCAAAAAAGTGAGCCCATTTAATAATGCCGTTAAGGCAATTGTTACAGGGCAGGGAGAGGGGCAGCCCAGATCCTGCAAACCTGCCTACTCTAAATAGGTTCTGCCATCCGCCACATCAACACAAAACAAATGAGACTTTAGTGGGAAGGAACTTTAATACAGTTAGGCAATACAGAAAAGACAAAAAATACAGTTTCTAAATCAAGCATCCAAAGTAACCTGTCCCCTTGTGGGTAAAAATCCACCCAATCAGAACTGGTCCAGAGCAAGGCCCCAAAGCCTACCACAAGTCTAAAGCATCTTCCAGTGGGGACCCACAGAAAAGGATCAGAAACAACCAGACAATTCTGGAAGGAAAAGAGCAAAATCAAAATCAAGACAAAAACCGCCTTTGTCACCTCCCCACGGGTCTCTCACCCACATCCATGTCACCCAGTCCATGACCAAAAGGCAAGCGCAGTTTCTTCACGTGTCTCTCTGTTCCATGAGCCTCCTCCAGGTCTCCTTCCGGCTCCATCCTGCTTCCTTCCTTCCCCAGTCTCCTCTCAGCTTCTTCTCTCTCTGCTCGGCTCCACCCTCCCTTGGGTGGGGCAGGAAACCTGGAACCTCCCCCTTTCCTGGGGACTACCCTATTACACAATGATTATGTTGGACACCATCATACAAGCCACTCAAAATAAAAAAGTGTCAGTGACAATGGGAAGTTTCATTCTATGCTATCAGGGAGATTTTAGTCAAACAAAACATTTTTAATAAGGAGAATATAGACAATAGAGGAAGGCTCCCAAGATCTTAGAAATGGAACTAATGCAGCAGATAGTTATTTTAACCCAAGCACTTATGGCTCAGAGAATAAAGGTGGGTTTCCTGATTGCTTTGTTCCTAAAGCTAGATGTTCAGCCCAAATCATTCCAGCTGTGTCTGAACGTGTGGTATCTTAACAAGATTCCCACACCACAAAGCCCCTTCCTGTAGAATTAAGTTGTCAACATGTCCAGAGATTTATTTCCTGCCACAGCAGGAATTCTACTGGTTGAGATGACGTTTCCACTGTATTAGTATCTATGGGATCGATACTGGGCACATGCTCTGTGTCCTCCCCTGGATGTCTGTGAATGTCCTTCATCCAGATTCTTGCCTACTTTTTTTCTCATTTGTTTGTCTGGCTTTTAACTCACTTTTATCCCAGTCTTTGATATTTTGAACATGATGGCCTATATCTGTCAGCTTTGTTTCAGCTCATGATCCCTCCTTAAATGATCTGAGCTGCTTAAAGTTCTTCCTGATAAAGCACCAAAATCTGCAATATCACAGTAAAAACTGTAGAATATCTACTAATTGCTTCTAGGCTAAGTTTCCAGCTTTGTCACTAAGTCATAGTACTGAGCTCAAATGTCTGGTTTACTAATGAATTTCTATAAAACTAAAAGTATTGATAAAATAGATTTTTCTCTTTCTTAAACATTCCTCATAGGTTATTATTAATACGCATAAACCTGTTCCTGAAATACATGGAAAAATACAATATATTAATTGATTTCCAACTTTAGATGCATATATTTGTCTATGTACATGTATATACATGAAATAGGAGAGAAGAAAGAATAATAATGTAATGATCTTGGACATTTTCCAGGTTCTACCTAGTGAGATACCAAAAGATAATATAATGATAATTCATGATTTAATGTGGATAATATGACTTTTGTGGAATTTGGGGATTTATGATTATTTGCATAGACTACTGAGGTTTATTGTATTCATAATTTGATTATGACAGTTACAAATACTGTTGGAACTCCAGTTTTACCTGCTAAAATTCTGTTACCTGATCTTTTGAAAGGTAATTATTTTTTTTTTTATTTTTATTTGTTTATTTACTTATGCATAAAAGAACTGGGATGAGGCCAGAAATGCAGGGAGTGAGAAGATTCACCAGAGACAGAGTGGGAAACAGAACAGGCAGAGTCACTGAAATACACTGCTGAGGGGAGCAGCAGGCGAGACAGGAGAGGTCTGCTGCACCATATCAGGGTTAATTCCCTGGCGAAGGATCTAACTCAGGGCATCGTGATGACTGCGCTGAGATCCCCTGAATAAAGACAAACATAGTCCAAGCACATTAAGACCTTCATTAGAAAATAAATTTAATACAATTAGGGCCTCCCCTGGCGGCGCAGCGGTTGAGCGCTGGGCTACGAAGCTACCCACAGCTACCGCAGCGCCGGTTCGATCCCCGGCGGCGGCGGGGGAGGGTCCCACATGGCGAGGCAGACCTCTCCTGTCTCGCCCGCTGTTCCCCTCAGCAGTGTGTTTGTCAGTCTGCCTGTTCTGTTTCCGCTCTCTGGCTCTGGTGAATTCTCTCACCCTCCTGCGCTTCTGACTGTACCCAGTGCTTGTATAAATAAATAAATGAATCTTTAAAAAAAAGAAAATAAATTTAATACAATTAATGTGCAATAAAGAGAAGAGAAAGAATATAGTTAAAATCATTTCCAAGGGCCTCCCCTGGTAGTGCAGGTGGTTGAGTGCCGTGCTGTGAATTTGTCCGCAGCCTCTGCAGTGCCGGTTCGACCCCCGCCGGACACTGGCCTGAGAGGGTCCCACATGGCGCGGCAGACCTCTCCTGTCTCGACCCCCCTTCTCCCCTCAGCAGTGTATTTTGTCAGTCTGCCTGTTCTGTTCCCCACTCTGTCTCTGGTGAATCCTCTCACCCTCCTGCACATCTGGCCTATACCCTGGTTCTTGTATAAAATAAATAAACCTTTAAAAAAATCGTTTCCAATAAAGCACCCCAAATTACCCATTCATTCATAGGTAAATGTCCAGCTAAACAGTGTTAGCCCAAAGCTGGACGGCTGATGCTCAAAAGCTTGCCACAAATATAATGCCCGTTCTGGGAGAGAACCTTAGGTGTAGGGTAAGGAAAAATGTCAGGCTTTTCTGCCCTCCCGCCATCAGGATAGATGATGGATCCTTGCAGTCCTGAATGCATGCTGATGGCGGGCACCTGGAATAGGGTGTGGGCAGATATAGATGGGATTCACCTGGGCTGACACTGTGCTTTTAAGGGCAGAGTCACGGGGACACCAGCAGAAGCCAAAAGAGAAGCCGAGAGAGAAGCCGAGAATGAACAGAAGCCAAGGGAGAAGGAGAGAAGGCCGGAGAGCCCAGATAGAGTGAAGACTTGCTGGGGGCTGGGAGGCCTGCCAGCCTCCCAGCACCCCTGCCTGCCATATGCCTGGTGAACCCCAATAAAAGACCTGCAAAAAACCACTGAGGACTCTGACTCCTCCTTTACCGGGTCTGCTGGGTCAGAAAACCTGCACTGTGGCCAGTCCTGCCCTCTACAATAGGAAAGGGGCAGAAGGGGCCAGGCAAGTCTGGGAGGAAAAGAGCAAAATCAAAACCCAAGTCAAAATAAAGACCTCCATTATCAGCCTCCCCACGGGTCTCTTACCCAGATGTTTGGCTCTTTGAAGTGTCTCCTTCCATGGCCCCATGTCCGTGGTGCAAGTGTAAGGCCGAGAAGCAAGCATAGCTTCTTACTTGTCTCTCTGCTCCATGTACCTCCTCCGGTTTCTCTCCTCCTGTCTCTTGCTTCTCCCTTCCTACTTCTTCCAAGTCTCTTAGCTTGCCCTTCCTGCCCAGCTCCACCCTTCCTTAGGGTGAGGCAGAGAATCTGGAACCATTCTTGGTTTATATTTTCTTGTTATATTCTTACATATTCTTCAAATCTTCCTCTTAGCGAGTCTAAGAAGCAAATATTTTTAGGCAGTTTCTGTGTTCTGTGTTGACCAACCTCTAAAACATGATAGGCACATAATATGTATTTATTGCCTAGAATAAATGACTCTAAAGAAAGATGTCTTTTTTAATCATTTAGTAATAATTATCACTAATGTTAGAATTATAGGCTATTTTATGTTGGTATATTGCCTCTATTTCTTTTTCTTAAGCCAGTAATTCAAAGGTTTTAAAAAATAGATTAAATATGTATGATTTCTCTTTTTCTGAATTTTTTCTTTTTCTGAATTTTATAATCAATTATGTTTAGCAGAAAATATCTGTGGGAGATTTAATTTTATTCCGGGTATAAATCTGATTTGAGGAATATTATGGTGGAGAAAAAAGTATCAAGCACTTACTTTTATGTGTCGTTGAGTGCCAGAAGGTCTATATTATACTGTGATATCTATAGTTCTTGGCAGTACTCTGCTTGGTGGTTAAGTAAAACATTTCTGCAACCATAATAATTATTTACAGCACATTGACAGAGACTCACAAAACTTACATGAATTTTAGCTGTCATCTCTTTTTCTCCTTACTAATTTCCAAGTTGGGATATAATTTTTCATTTCATTATCACTCAGTGTGTTTTCTTTTATATACTGTACTTTATTTGTTCCTTTTATTTTGCTTCCTTTGATAGCCTAACAGTTGGACATAAGAGAATGTTACTTTTATTTATTCTCTTTATTCTTTTTACTGAAGGCAGGAAATTAGCACCTTGATGGAAGACGCACTGTATAGAACATATTAGCATCATAGAATTCTTCAAGACATCTCTGTGTACTATTATTATTGCAAAACTTAAAGAAGCCATCATAATTTTCCATTTGTTTTAGTTCCCACCTCAAGTCCCATTGTCACACAAACTGACAGTAATAAAAATATGTTTCTTGGAAAGCAAACCAAACCTCTTTAACATTGTTATCATCCCAAGTGAGAAGCACAAACCAATTTCTGCTGAAGATGAGAACTAGTACAAAGAATTAAATTACCATATGTGTTTCCTTGGATATTCTAACAACTTTAATTTTCCCTTTGCTCTCAAAGAAGGCCTAGAATATTGGATATAGAAAATAGCGAGTCTGTGATGAGCTTCTGAATAAAATTCAAATCACTAACAGACTAAAAATTTCTTCAAAATAGTGTTGTGAGGTTAATTTTACTGTATTATTTAAGATGCCTCACAGAATGCCACTTTGCAGAATCTTTATTGTGCACAGGCTCCGCCACCATTTTCTTCATCACTGCAATTAGCAGGCTTCGTCTGTATAAACTAAGGAACCAGCCAGCATATAGAATGTACTTTCAAAAGAGATCTTTTAATTATGCAAGTAGAGTGCCTGAAGAAGAAAAACAAAAGGGCTAATATAAAAACTGTAACTTGGGAGGAGCAGAGTGCAGGTGCTCCTTCCTCCACATACAACCAAACTGCAACCAAAGTCAACCACCCCTGAAAGATAAACAGATGACTACCACATATATCAGGAGCTATAGTCTTGTGGAAAGGGGTAGGAAAACCTGTAATGAACTGTTTGCAGCAGTGCCAGGCCAGTGCAGCCCACAAGAGGGCCTATAAAAGCCCCTCTGCTATTTTTGACTCAGTAACAAAAGCCATATGTAGGAATTTGCAGATCTGGCACTGGGTTGGAGAAGGGACTACATAGAGTTGGCATGCAAGACAGAGAGTGCACTACTGAAAAATTATAGGAGTAGGGTACAGAGCAATGATTACTGACTTGCTCCTGAGGCCCCCAATTTATAACAGCTGGGTCTTAACTGGTGGAGACAGACAGGTTGGATCTCTTGTGCCTTCTGATGGAAGAGGTGACTATTTTCAGCTGGTGGCTCTTATATTCCAAACCTCTGCCTTACCTCCACCCACGATCAAAACCACAACAACTGAATGTCCTTACTAACCAGAGTTTAAGCACCTGGACTTAATAATGGAAGCAAGCATCCCAAAGTAAGTCTTCATACTGAAAGAAGCAAAGAGATCAATTTCTAGCTTTTGGACCTGTCTCAATTCTAATTCTAAACCAGCTCTGCATAATCTCAACTACAGCCTAGAGGCTAAAGTGAGCATGAGACTATAGGAGACATTTGACCAAGGAGTTAGTCTACAGGAGGGATTGCTATGGACCCCCAACACAAACTCCTGGGTACCCACAACACATTAGGAAGCTTTGCACCCTTTATGCTCACTGGAGGTAAACTTTTGGTGCCTTACTGCCTCTGTTCCTTTCTACCTATTATCCTTTGTCAGTATCAGTGCCCAGTCATCTGAAGAGATGCAAAGGCAGCAGTCTATGAAGTAGTAGGTGCCTAAAGACCCTGGGCAAAGAGGCTAGAATTATACCTAGCTTCTTATAGGAGGAGTAAAAAGTCAATTTATAAATATAAATTGGTAGGTAGGGAAACTACCTACTACAACTACCTACTATAACTAATAAAAACTAAAATTGAAAAGACAGAACATATCACAAATACTGAAGTTTAAAAGAAAAACAACTTAGAGGTCTCAATCCAGCAGAACTACAGGATACACTCAAGAGGAGGTCAAAATAACAGTTATAAAAATACTTGATGGATTTACAAAAATGCGATATAAAATGGGAACAGAATAAAGACCCAGAAAATACAAGATTGTTGCAACTGAAACTAATACATATAAAAGTACTCTATGTGAATTGAAAACCACAATAGAGGCCCTCAACAGTAGACAGGTGCAAGCAGTGGAGAGATTTCATGAGTTGAAATCACAGTAGCTGAGAACACACAAACAGAACAAGGAGAGAAATGAATTTAAAAACTAGAAAGAGTATGAGAGCTCTTTGGGAGAAATAACAAAAGAGAAATAACATCTATATCAAGTTAACAATGAGGCAAGAAGTATTAAACAAGACAAAGCAATGATTTAATCACGATATCTACAATTCACAATAAGGAGAGGGCAATTATGAACTGCACTGTACTGATCAACCGAGCGCAAGCTTCACAAAGACACAAACGATCATGCAAGAAAAGATATACAGAAACTTACTAATAAAAGAAGATTTTGACAGAGCTCCTTGCTCAGAGTAGAACCAGTAAAAAGTGAGACTATAGAAGACCTAACAATTTAGTCAGTGAGATATAATTTATAGAGATACATACATATATATGTCCATTATATGTGTGTGTATAAAATTGGTGTTCGGGAACATATTTTAAAATAAGAAATTTTAACTTCTCTCGGTGTCCATAAACTGAAGATCATTCAGCATATCTCTGCTCAAATAAGTTTGAGTTTACTATTTGCTGCAGCAAAGGGGTGTATAGTCAGAAGAAACCACAGGCTGTTTCATGAAGAGTATTCTGAATGGTTCATTATGGGAAATGACCCTCTGTTGGATGATTCGAGGAATGATTCTGAGAAAAATGTGTTTTCTCAGGACTGGGTGCTCTCAGAAAGCAGGGGCAATTCAATGGCTGGGTATCCTAAATTTAGGAGGCAGCAAACACTTAATAAACTGAACTACAAATGGTAAATAAAAAAGTCACTGGTTTATAGTTGCTTGTTGGTTTTGATTTTTACTTTATTATGATTAGTTTTTTTCCTGATCCCTTATTTAGGTTTTCTAAATTCCAGCTAATAGTGAGACCATCCGGTATTTTTCATTTTCTTTCTGGCTTATTTCACTGAGCATGTACAGGGACTACAACCAAGATGAAAATGTATATATACATTGTACAAAAATGATGTAAAAAAATATACAAAATTAAAAAACAAAAAATAAAATAAATTTCAAAAAAAAAAAAAAAAACCAACAACAACAACAGCCAGTCACTCATGTGAAATGGGGAAGAGGGATGTTTGGTTATTTATCTTTTTTTAAGATTTATTTATTTATTTATGCAAGCACTGGGTACAGTCAGAAGCGCGGGAGGGTGAGAGAATTCACCAGAGCCAGAGCAGGGAACAGAACAGGCAGGCTGACCAAACACACAGCTGAGGGGAGAAGCAGACCAGACAGGAAAGGTCTGTCGAGCCTTGTGGGACCCTCGCTGGCGGCCAGGGATCGAACCCGCACTGCAGAGGCTGCGGGCAGCTTCGCAGCCCAGCACTCAACTGCTGCGCCACCAGGGGAGGCCCTGTTTGGTTATTTTTAGATTTTCATTGTGTTAGCCTTTTTTTTTTTTGGATGTTCCAATATGATTATGCCTTGGTCTTGTTTTGTCCTGCTTCATCAGGAAGACAAAATTGCATCTGATGATGATATTCTGTGAAAACAAATCCACTACTTAGGGTATTCTCTGAGATGACCACCCTGATATCTTCAAATTAGTCAATGTGGTGATTTTAAAGACATGCCCACAGATTCCTTAGTACTCATTTCTTCATCAAATGGGACTTACTTCTCTGTCTATTGACTGTGAATTGTACTCAATGACTGATTTCTAACAAACAGAATGGATGTGATGGAATTTTATTTTGGAGATTACATTATAAAAAGGCTGCAGTTCCCGTCATAGTCTTAGAATCCATCTCTTTGTCTCTCATCGTTTACTCTGGGGAGATCAGCTGCCATACTTCGAGAATAACTATTAGGAGTGCCATATGGTTAATAACAGAGGCCTCCTGTGAAGTCTGCATGCCTAAATACTAGGTGAGTGAATTTGTAGGTTAGTCTTTAGCCCTGTGGAGTCCCCACGTTACTGTAGTCATGTGACTGGAAAGTCACCTAGGCTCCATGGGAGAATCACCCAGCCAAGCTGCTCCATTTCTAACCTACTGAAATATTTATTACTATAAAACATGAAGTTTGTGGGTTACTGTATTAGTTACAACAGATAACTACTACAGTTATTTTTATAGATAAAAGATATCTTTAGATTAGCTAAGATTAAAGAAATATAATAATATAATAGCTAATGAGACTAAATAAATATAATAAGAAAATGTAATGTATGGAACTCGATTTGATGGCATAGAGATATTTTAATGTGGATCACAAAAAAGATGATATTAAGGACTATTTCTCAATTGTGATAATGCTATTGTGTTTATAAAATAGAATGTACATACTTTGGGAAATGCAAGCTAAAAGTATGTATGTCCACAGAGCAACTATGGCAATATTTTAACAATTTTGTGAACTACTATTGTTTGTATATATGTTATTGTGGAAATGTGGCAGTTCATTGTTTGACCCTTGAGAAATTAAAACATTTCTTTATGTTTGAATTTTTTCATAACAAACAATTATGAAATAATACAAAGTTGCACTGCATAGAAATTTGACAACATGTACAAAAAGTCTAAGAGCTTGCCAAATTTTTTGACCCAATAATTCTTCTCCTTGAAATGTAACCAAGAAAATGTTCAGATGTGATCTAGGTTTGTATCTCAGGAAACTTATTTTAGTGCTGCTATAATTGCAAAGATTTAGAAAAAAGTTAATTCCCTTAATAGAGTAAATAAATTATGAATTAGTCATGTGATATATTTTGCAATAATTAAAAATAAAGTATTAAACATGTTTATTAGCATAATAAATTGGTCACCATGTAATATTAAATTTAAAATGTCAAATAAAAACATGAACGATTTAAAAATAATGTAATTTTGTGTTATATTTTATATATATGTTTACTTTTAATTTACTTCTGAAAAGAAAATATATCATAAAATGTTAATAGATTTTTCAAGGTTAATAGAGTAGTAGTGGGCTGTTTCATGCATTTCACCTTTTTTTTCCAAAATGAGTATGTGTTACTTTTGTAATAAGAAATATTGGTAATTTGGGCCTCCCCGGTGGCGCAGCGGTTGAGTGCTGGGTTGCGAAGCTACCCGCGGCCTCTGCGGCGCCGGTTCGATCCCCGGCTGCTCCCCAGCCACCGGAGGAGGGTCCCACAAGGCGCGCAGACCTCTCCTGCCGCCCGCTGCTCCCCTCAGCAGTGTACTTCGGTCCTTCTGCCTGCTCTGCTCCCCGCTCTGGCTCTGGTGAATTTTCTCACCCTCCCTCACTTCTGACTGTACCCAGTGCATGTATAAACAAACAAACAAACAAACAAACAAATAAATAAAACATGCCTCTATTAAAAAAAAATATATTGGTAATTCAACATTAACCATGGTTATTACTTATAAAAGAAATTTTATAGAATATTACATAAAATCTTTGATTCTTTATAATGAAAATACTTTGAGAAGATGAATAGCATAGCAAACAGCCATTGTGAATATGTAAAATATGCATTTAGCACAGCACAATTTGATATTTATTGAAATTTTATAATTAGACTTCAATTTTAACTATCTTATACCTTGTTTCAGTGAAGAGACTATTTTTCTATGCCATAATAGACTTAAATTTGTAGACAGAACATTTCTCCTTTTTAATTGGCTTTATCTTACTTGATTCAGGAGGAAGTTATGATTTTTATATGGTTTCTGCATCTGAGACATTGTAACTCAGATTCCTTCAACAGTTAAGACTGATGCTTGTCACCTGAACTGGGAGTTTTGATGATATTTAAGATAACAAGTTCTGTTTCTTGTGTATTTCTTTCATACTCTTGTTTTGATGGATCGTTCTTATTTAACATGAACTTTGAGCGACTTCCGTAAACCTCTGTTTACTCTACCTTTTCTCAGTTCTCTGTGTTCAAACAAAATGCCTTTGAATGATAGAAGGAGCCTAACTATTAAACCACTAAAAGCACTGGTCTAGTTCAAGGACATTTTGATTACAGACGTTCAAGGTATTATTTTTTTAAAAGAAATAAATTATATATGTATACATATCTATACTTATATATGTGTATATACTTTTTTAATGTTTTGTTTTAAGATTTTTTTATTTAGGGACCTCCCTAGTGGCACAGAAGATTGAGTGCAGCACTGTGAAGCTGTCTGCAGCCTGTGCAGCACAGGTTCGATCCCGGCTGGCCAGCGAGATACCCACATGGCGCAGCAGACCTCTCCTGTTCGCCTGCTGGTCCCCCAGCAGTGTATTTCAGTCAGTTCACCTGTTCTGTTACCCGCTCTGTCTCTGGTGAATCCTCTCACCCTCCTGCACATCTGGCCCATACCCCAGTTCTTGTATAAGAACCAAGGTACAGGCCAGAGGCATGGGAGGGTGAGAGAATTCACCAGAGATAGAGTGGGGAACAGAACAGGCAGAAGGACTGAAAACAATGCTCAGGGGAGCAGTGGTGAGGCAGGAGATGTCTGCCACACCATGTGGGTATCCCCCTGGCCGGCCGGGAATTAAACTTGTGCTGCAGAGGCCGTGGACAGCTTCACAGCGCTGCGCTCAACCCGCTGCACCACCTATACGTTTATATATATAAATACACATATAAAAGTATATATATTTATAATCTTTAAGTTGTTGTTGTTGGTTACTGGTGGATTGAAGCCAGAAGCCAGCCCCTTCTTGTAAGTCCTCAGTTCTTCAGAATAGGTTTGGGGAAATCCACTTAAGGTATTGAACAATTATATGTTGATATTTTGGAAGCGAAATATTGTTGAGCTTTCTTTCCCAAAACTGATGTGCATTTATCACTAGCCTGTATATTTTTCTCTATGCTATTTTTACAGATAAAACAATAACTAAGGAATAGCTCTGGCTTCCTGTAGTCATGTACTAATGGGGGATATGAACACATGAGCCTCTACTGGTGATTTCACAAGTACAATGTAAAGGTGTGTATGCGGAGGCATTTGGACAAATCAAATCTCAGTCTAGGGGTTCATGTAACATTTCAGAGCTATGAAAAATATCCTCCCTAAGGCTGTATTTTATGTTCATCTTCATTAACAACAGGACTAGATATATTCTTTTTGATACCATTATTCATTGAATTTCATTTCATATATGAAATGCCATTATTTTCATAACCATCACTATTAACAAACTAAGTTCAAGAATGTGGGAAGTGAAGTCTGCATTAGTAAAAGATTGGAAGAGATTTAATTTCCCTTAACATAATTACAATTGAACTCTCTGCCTCTTGCTGCCTACTGTCTTTTTTTATTTATGGCAGGAATGGTTTTGTATATGCATTTCAAACCAAACAATTTTCCCTTTGTTTGGGCTTTTGATTCTTTCATCACTTTGGTCTGCAGCTGGCATATACTTAATCTTTTCTTTAGAGTTTGCAATAATTTTGGAGAATGGCATAGGCAAAATTTCCATCACAGACACAGGCAGCACATTCTACTAACTTTTTCTAACAAAAAAGTAAATCATTTAGCTCTGAGAATTTTGTATTTAAAACTCTAAAGAAAAATGCAAGTTATAAAATCACTGAATTTTTAAATTATTCTGATTTAATAAATGGATATATGCAATATGGATTAACTCTCATGTTGACATGTTTGAAAATTTTGCCGAATTTTCCTGATTCTGGGAGGACACATACATCCCCATATAGAGACAATGGTAATTTTTCTATAATTGTTGTTTATTAAATTATTAATTCAACCAATATGGGATCCGCAGGTTTTGCAACAATTTGGCAGATGTTTTTGCTTTTAGAAACTATTTTAATGCTCTACTTGCTACTTGAAGCTATTACATGTTCATGATTTCATTATAGGAATGTAGAAGCCTTATATATTGCAGTTGTCTTAGCCTTGTGCTTTATGTGTCTCCTTTTACAGTGATACAAACTGTAGTATCTCTTGCTAATTAATGTGTTTTTTCCGGCTTCAGTGTAATGTGTTTCTTTGTTCAGTTTATAGAATAATTATCACCACTAATCTACCACATATGAGAACTTAGAATATTCAGTATAATAATATGACACTTAGAAAACTTTACCTGTGAAAGAGAGAAAAATACAATAATAAATTTGTTATATTTTAAAATAATAAAGTATATGAAGTTACTTGGTAAGCTTTGGTTACTAATTAATATTACTATCTTCTATCTTTAATTATAAAAGAGATGAGTCAGGGGACTCTGAAGTGGTGTATGCATATCTGCGGTAGAAGAAGGCATGAAAAAGTATCTATTGGATTGAGGAGAAAATTATAATTTTTGCATTTACTTCTTATTGTTACATTCTATTGTTTCTACATATACATAATATAGTCCATAGTCATATAATATAATGTAATAATTTCCTTAATTGGTAGTCAGAAATGTCTAAAGCCACTGGATTAGATGGGTTTTACTCAAACTTCAGTTCCTCCCACCTACTTCATGAATTTTGCTGTCATCAACTATTGCTAAAGACAATTTAATGCATTGATGAAAAGGACTCATTGAAGGGTTTGGAAATTCAGCAAGTGAAACCCATACTAAATATATGAAGTTCATATAGATAGAAGATAGGTAAGTAGGTAGACAGATAGATGATGGATAGATTGACAGGTAGGTATAGATTACTGTCTTTTGGGAAGACATTCAGCTAAAATTTCGGTAATGAATGTTTGAAACATTCATGATCATCCTTTGTAAAACATCGGTAATTCCTGTGTTCCATGTAAACTGGATTGCAATGCCCCTCCTTACTCTGTCCAAATAAAATTATATAGCTGGATACGAGTTTCAGTACCATTGATAATTCTATTACACATTAAGATAAATATATAACCATTAAAATAACAATTTGCAGTAAATAACATCAAAAAAAACCTCTCTTCACTCATTTCCCTACATGTATCCCATTCCAGACTTGGAGTGATTAACACAAGGCCATTTGGCTTAGTGATCAGAGGCAGGTATGTTCAATGAACATGAGCTGACACAGAGATTTTCCTTTGACCTCTGTCAGATGCTTGCCTTAAGTCACTGAACAAGTAACTCACAACCTGTGAACTCCAGATTTCATTGCAAAGTGAGGTGATAATAATTGCCCTAGGAGAGCTGTAAAGATTTGACACTATACAGTAGGCACTTTTACACTAGTAAAAGACACATAGTAGGCACTCAATAAATTAGAGGTACTAGCTGTTCTAAGTACGAGTGTCCTTATTGTCACTTGGTTGGAAGAACTTTCAGTTAATATTGAGGCCATGAATCCAGCCTTAATAACCCTTCACATGCTGTCCTATCTCCTCTCTATGTTGAAAGCTTGGATTTATGATTGTGGCAAACCAGGAAATTAATTTCAGATCCAATTTTGCAATCTCCATTATTCCTTTCTTCAGGTATCTAAATGTTGATTTTCTACATTGATGTTCAGACACCACATATGAGGAAATGATCTGGTATCTATCTCCAAAATAGTTGCTAGATCTCAGTGCTCACAGCTAATATTAAGAGTCCTCTCAGACTCATTTCTTCAAGTCTCTGAGTTCTTTGAACTTCATCTAAGGTGGATTCACATATCAGCCATTCTCATTCTCCTTTCAAAATGAAATTTCCTTTCAGCCTTCTTCTCTACCTCAAGCAGGAAACAACTTTCCTGCTCCCAGCACTTCTCACTATGTTTTCACAATATTAGGAGGTACTGCCTACTATTTGGAATCATTTTGGCTTATTAGAAGGGCTCATACTGTACTTCATTAGCAGGGCTGCTGTGAAATTACGAAACATTTTGGCGAAAATAACAAGATATTTAGACTTTCATTTGTTGCTAAAAATATGCAAAGCCCTACAGGGAAAATATAGGCAGATGGTGTTTGAGACATTTATTGTTTTCCTATGTATTTGTAAATAAATACTATAAATTAAGAGTTTCAGAATGATCTAGGAAATCTAGTAGCAAATTAATATATAAACTGATATCAAATGAAAATAAAAAACTTGCAATACCCGTTTCCATCTTACCAGTATTGTTATTGTTGTTTTTCTGTCTTTAATGTTTGGAAAGGTTTCAGAATTGATCCAAAATTGATTGTTGGGAAGCCCCAGAAAATACAAATGTAACATCCTCTCTTTTTTCCAAGTATAATTTTTGTAACTCATGCAATTTCTATAATTAATACTGCCAAAAAATTATTATTTCTCATGATATACCTAGTCTTATTGCTTTGTATCTTCCAATAAAATGTTAGATAGCACAAATTCATAGGAATCTAGAAATGAATTGAATTACTCACTTATCATATAAAAATTACTCACTTATCACATATCACCTAAAACTGTCATTTATATTTTGTAGTATTTCTCTGGGGAAGGGTTGTGATTATGGGGAGCTCAGAGGTGCTGCCCTAAGACCTTTGTTGGAGCAAAAGGTAGCAGGTAAGTAACTATGTGAAGAAATATATCCTTAGTTTTGTCTGCTTTGGTCACATATTACAAGTCTCTAAAGCAAGAAATGACACTCAGCAAATCAATGAGGTATATTCTTAAATATAAATCATCTATATCCCTCTATTAATTGATTTAAACTTTTCCCTTCTGCTTTGCCTATTGATATATCCCTTTGTCCTTGTTACAATTTCCTTTCACATTCTGTCCTTTCAATTTCCATTTTTGTTTATAGAAAGGCAGAGCATAGTTCCAAATGCGGTATTTGAGCACCAGAAAATATTTCTAGGTAGTGGAAATAAAACATCTTTTAGAGCACACCTTTGAAGATATGTTATTGATAAGCAATGCTATTTTAGTGCAAGATACTTTATTGTATCGTGGCATTGAGATTAATTTTCTCTTGTTGAAGGTGAGCACAAATTCAGGAAGAAAACATTCTTTTTAGTGAAAAAGGTTAAGTTAGTGAATCGTATTTGTTAGGATTTTTTAAAATAGATCTAGTCATTTCCCCAATATTCTCAAAAGAATTGAAGTTAGAAATTCAATTGCCTATTCTTTTTTTTCTTTCTCCTTCATTATTTGTCCCTTATATTTATATTTTTACATAAAGATTAATAGTTTCAGAAATTGCTAGAAGTATATGAAAATGGTTCCTTTTAAAAAAAAATATTTATGCATACAAGAACTGGGGTGTAGGCCAGAGGCATGGGAGGTAAGAGGATTTACCAGAGAGTGGGGAGCAGAACAGGTAGATCTACTGAAATACACTGCCAAGGGGAGCAACAGTCAAGACAGGAGAGGACTTCTGCGCCATGTGGGTTAGCTCCCTGGCAGGCCGGGGATCAAATGCATGCTTCAGTGACTTCCCATAGCTTGATAGTGCTGTTTTCAACCCCTGTACCACCAGGGAGGCCCCTGAAAATAGTTCATGAAAAAGGATGAGTTAGGACAATACAGTTCCACATTCTCTGCACACCGTCCTTATGGGAAGGTTAGCAAAATCAATCATATTAAGTGCTGGGCATTTCAAAGTAAAGACAAAATGTTCCCATCTATTGAACAACTCTCTATTTACTAGGGGATATAATAATAATACAGCTATCTAAGTCTTTATTCATAGTTTTAATTGTAAAAAGTTAAATTAAGTTGGTTTAAGGAATAAAACACTGGAAGCCTCTTCCAGGATGACATTAGTCCTTTATTTCAATTTGAATGATTTAATTTATGCAAAAACATTCTTTGGATGAAATTATTTTAAGTTGCAGCTGTTCTTCCTAATTGCCTCCAACCCCAGTCCATACTTTTCCACTTTGTCCTTAAGTAACAAATAAAATTTTTTCCCAAATATCTTGCAGAAATGATGATATATCATTCCAGTGGATCAAGGAAGATGAATAATCTTCCTCCAGATCCAGAAGACTACAATGTAACTTTCTTTCCTTTATTCTTCATAACAAACATGAAAGCAGTCAGTATCCTTCTTTAAGGTTCAAATGCAGAATATAACTATAACAGTCATACATCTTATAGAATAAATTCCCCCTATTACCTCCTTCTGTTTTCACTCTTTCTATAGAATTCAAGCCCAGCTGTGTATAGTTCAGTCACATAACTAAAATGAGATATTTCCAGACAATATCCAGAAAGCACTGAAAATTAAAACTTGGTTTTTTTGGTTGACTTAGTAGTTTAAGTAAATCTGGAAATCATGTCTGATACAATTACCTACAATACCTTGAGACCAAATAGTGGCTTCTTTGGTGCCCAGTGCATTTGTTCCAGAAAATGAAGCACCTTAATCTTGGGCCCATTTTGTAGTTTGGCAGCTTAAGTTGTAGGACTTAGGAGATAGAAGCACCAGATATGACAAGTTAGTGAATTTGTCACCTGACAATGATAATATTGCTTCATACATAAAATGATACCCAGGGAATATAACTGTGGACAAATAATTAATAGTTTCTGAAGAGGAGTCACATCTCCAGCTTCAAAGAATTGAGCTTCACTAAACTGTACAAGAAAAAAACAAACCAAGCAATTGTGGCATAAGACAGCTCCTCCTACGTGTGGAGTGATTCATTGGGGTCTCCCAACCAAAGACCAACAACTGTTGCATAAGGACAGAGCCAAGCATTTTGATATCTTGTAGCAATCCGAATTTAGCCTTGAATTCTCAATTTTACTTACTTGTTTATTTAATTATTTTTAATTGCGATAATATTGGTTTACATTGTAGTTTGTATTTTGGAAGAATAAGATAATACCCTTCAGCGCTATTATCCTAATGCTCCCACCACCAAAGCACCCATAGTCCACTACTGCAGTCCACTGTAATCCTCCCCTTCCTCACCCTGCCCCCCCAATGTTTCAATTATATACTCAGTTTTCAAGGGCTAATTTCTGAGTTTGGTTTTATCTGACCCTTTGCTGATTTCTCTATATTCCACTATAAATGATGCTACATGATACTTATCTTTTCCCTTCTAGATAGTATACAATTTCTCATTTCATGGTGTGGAGGAAAGATGATAGAGAAGGGACTCCCTGGTGGCACAAGGGGTTAAGACACAAGGTGTTATGAAGTTAACCACAGCCACCGCAGCATGAGTTTGATCCCTGGCCAGGGAGCTGTCCACATGGTGCAGCAGACCTCTCCTGACTCGCCCGCTGCTCCCCTCAGCAGTGTATTTCAGTCAGTCTGCCTGTTCTGTTCCCCACTCTGTCTCTGGTGAATCCTCTCACCCTCCACATCTCTGGCCTGTACCTCAGTTCTTATGTGTATAATTAATAAATCTTTTAAAAAAAGATGATAGAGAATTTTAGAATCATGAATATATTGATTAAAGAAGCTAAAAATCATCTCAAAAATCTCCCTTATTTTATATACATTTATATATATGTGAAAAAATATATATAGTGAAAAATATACCCCAAATCAATGATTGATGGAAGCAGGACCACACCAGGATCTAATTTGAATCTGGTTCATTCATACAATGAATAAGTATTAAGTGTCTGCTCTATAAGGTCCTGTGGCTAAGTAAGCAAAACAATAGCTTTGCCCCTATTGGACTTCCCTTGAGTGGAGGGAAAGAGACAAATAAATATATAAGTTAACATATAGAATATATAAGATCAATGCAATCTGGAAAGATAAAGTGGTGCATATCAAACAGAAAGATGAGGAGGGAGCAAAGGTTGCTATTTCATAGTGCCTTCAGGAGGAGTTCACTAACCTTTAAGCAGAAAACTCTTAAGTAAATAATGGACCATGTACTTATCTCCTCACTCTTTTTCTTTTTCTGTTCTCTGATTACAACCATGAGAATTTCTGATCCTAAGAAATACATGAAAGCTTTTTATGATCGACAGTGTGGCCTTTGAAAAGGCCACTTTATTTTCAATACAAAGTGCTCCAGAGATCGCTTTCCTAGAACGGCCACCCTTCCTAATCACCTGAGCTAATGGTCTTTCCTAGGTCTTGATTTTCCTTGATGGCACCATCACTGTTGGCTTCATGGAATGCTTTTTTATCTTGGATAAGAAGAAATGACATGTTCCAGATCTTCCTAATAGCTCTCCAAGCCACTCTCTTATTCACAGATTCCCTAACTGGATTTGTCCCATCACTGTGAACTATCTCCTAATGTTCTGGGCCCACCCATTGCCTCCTGTACCATAGCATATTGGCTGAAATTTTCACTTTGGAAACAGATTGTCAGGGTTTAAAACCCTGAGTGACACTTCTTAGCTGATGATTTTGTAGACTTTACTAATCTTTTGTTCCTCTCTTCTCTCATCTGTCAAACAGGCATAATGATAATATCTACCTTCCAGGGTTGTTGCGTGGATTAAATGAGCTAATTCTTGTAAAGCATATAGGATGATCCCTTGCATATAAGATATGCTTAGTATATGTTTGCCATTATTACAAGTCATTAAATATCACCTCTTGAAAATTACAGATTTTTAAATTAACACCCTCAGTCCTCAATTCTCTTCTGACATGTGTCTTCAAATTTCCTAATTAATGTTGAGAAGTTTTTCCTAGGTCCTTTCTAGTACTTCAAATTGCCAAGTTCCAAACTTCATTATTTATCCTCCTCCAGATCACTCATTTCTAGTGTTCTGTCCCATCATACTATTCCTCTTTGTTATACTATTTTCTAGGTGTAGAGAAATAAAAGCTCTAAGTCAGAATACACCAAGAAAAACTCCCAGATGGGAATTTTTTTCTTTAAGGCTTGCCTCATTTTTTTTTAAAAGAAAATTAAAAACCTAGTATCTAAGTCAATAATCCTTAATATATCTTACATTAAAAGGAACATCTTAGAACTCAATCTAGAAGCAGGAAATGACAGGTGAAATACTTAGTTAATGTAGAAATAAGGAGTTGCTGTACTTTCATTTTGTCCTTTCTCCCCTTTTTCCTTGGCTCAATATTGCTATTTTGTTTCACTCAGTTATGGTTGCTAAAGTAAATGAACATCTTTGTTTTTGTAAATAAATATTCATAAATCTCCATGTATATGTCTATAAAATGAAGAAGCATTTTATTTACCAGAAAATCTCAAGAATTTCTAGTAATAGCATTCAGTGTGACAAAATGGTCTACTTCCCAGTTGCTATGAAGTTGCTGGGCCCCAACTATCACCAAAGAGCCTTGTAAGTCATTGCTGAGGTCCTAGGAGACAGGTACAGCAGGAAAACACAGCAGAGATTAGAGAAAAGCAAAAGGTGAGAAAAAGAGGGATAGGCTTTTGCCCTGTGAAGTATGAATACCCATGATGTGTGCCTTGTAAAGAACTGTGTGATATATAGTGCAAGGCCTGGGCTGCCCTCTTGGAGAACACTAGTAACAATTCACATTACCCTTTAGGGTTATGAGAGGGGCTTGTGGTTTCTTCAAGAGAAACTTTGGGGACAAAAGCAAACCATGCAAGTATATATTCATATACAGAAGATAATAGAATGTGACTCCTTAAAGACTTTTTATTGTCTCTCTTTATGCCTTAAGATAAAACTATCCTGGGCCTCCCTGGTGGCGCAGGCGGTTGAGCGCCGCACTGTGAAGCTGTCCACAGCCTCTGCTGCGCGGGTTCCATCCCGGCCGGCTTGCGAGGGTCCCACATGGTGCAGCAGACCTCTCCTGTCTCACCTGCTGCTCCCCTCAGCAGTGTATTTCGTCAGTCTGCCTATTCTGTTCCCCACTTTGTCTCTGGTGAATCCTCTCACCCTCTCTCACATCTGCCTATACACCCATTCTTGTATAAATAAATATTTTTTTAAAAAAAAGATAAAGCCATCCTATTATTTATTTGTCACCTCTAATAATGTTAACTAAAATCCCACTCCAGAAATCAGAAATATAACACAACATGCAAATATAAACTATATGACTTACAGGACTCTGATTCTAATAGGCAGACCAACCTTCAATATCAGAGGCATAAAATGCACCAAGAGATGGTTTGCCTGGTTCTACAGGTACTTTTCAAAATCACACTGCTACTTAAAGACAAGTGGATGAAGCAGGGGAAGTGTATAAGGTCAGCAAAAAGACTAACATCAACCTGATTCCCATTTCCTTTCTTCTTCCCAACTCTTGCTAACATATCAGCTCTTTATTTTGCTGAGACTGTCCATTAGAAATAATACTTCTTTACTCATCATCAATAATGTGACTGCCACAAAGAAAATTCAGGCCAGTTACAATGCATGGTACAAAGCTATCTAAAATATAAGTGTGGGCGTTTCAGCTTGGGTCTTATCTCATTTGAAATTGAAATATGTTTGCAATGCTTGAATGTGGGAAGATTAATTATCACCTCTGTTTCAAAATAAGCAGCAGTAGAAACCCATCACATGAAAATGTGGAAGTGACATTGTCGACAGCTAACAAGAGAGGTTTTCAGCTGGAAAAGTGTGCAAACAGAAACAAATGCATTCATATGTCTAATCTGCAGCTGAGCAAAAATGGTGTTTGGTACTGGTTGAGTTTGCCTCAGAAAACCAGGGTCTCGTGTTAGTTATAACACTAAATACAGCAAAATGAGCCATGGAGTTCTGTCTCCCAGTTATATATTGACGACTTCACATTTCCAAGGTCAAAACATTTCTAACTATTTTTTCCCAGTGAGAGACAAAAAAAACCTACAAAGTCTCACCTCTAAGACTAAGCAATGTGGCAATGCACAAAGAAATTGATCTTTCTAAACCTCAGTCTGCCTATTGATAAGATGGACACAATGAGTTAATGCATGCTTAACTCATAGAACTGATGCCAGTCTATTGGATATTAGTATAAACAATTAGCACAGCATCTGACCTGCAGTAAGAGCTCCATAATCTTTAGCCACTGTGCTTGCAAAATCATCTGCCCTGCTAGAAGACAGCTAAAACAAAAAACTTCCTGTGTGAATACAGCTCTATCTCAAGTACTGAAGATAATATGAGATTCTTTCTATCTCCTTCTTAAATTTCAGTAATTATACCATTTGATGCTTCATTCCAGAAAATACTTCTTTTAACATCACATCAGGGCTCCCATAGTTAATATCAGGTCTTTAAGAAAGGTCTCTTGGGCCATTTAAGTACTGGCATTATGAAGCCCAGGTCTCATTAGGTATCCCTTTTGTTAATAAGAAGGTTTGAAGTTACTAAATTTGCTGCTTGTACCATACATTAAGATAGTGAAATGAAAATGGCATCAGTTTAATTCATTTGTCCCCCTACCTCATCTCTGTTTCTCTTTCAATTTATGTTGCACAATGACATAAAGTGCCAGCTTCAAAGGTGAACCCGCTCTGTGGTTAATCATCCCAATACATGCTAAAACACCCCACACTATAATTTAACATGAAGAACAGTTAGGGGTTGTGTTGAAACTGTCATGACTCACAAGAATCTACTAATTTTGTCCCGTTCACCTTCATTCTATAACTTTGCGAGAATTTCTGCCAACATTGGTGGGGGTGGCGAGAGTGGGGAAAAAAAAAAGAGAAAAAGCAGTGCTTTGTGAAATGGCACCTCCAGTCTGTGCCATTGATAGTGTCTTCCTGATTCCCCAGGCAAGCTCTCTCTGAGCCACTCTAAGCCCTCCAGAGACGATTTCTTTTATGAAAGTCAAGCTTCCTTCTATCAGATTCTCACATCTTCAGCAGCGGTAATCATTCTTGAAGCTGGAAGTGTTGCCTGTTATCTTGATGTTGCTGGTGCTGAAAGAGGCAAACAAAGTCAGCCTGATTGTTTTAGGTTTGAATTAGTCTGGAGTGTACAGAGAAACATTTTAAAAGACTTATTTTGACTATCAAAGGGAGTCGATATGACAGCAGTCATCAGGGGAAAAATGTGCACCATGCAAACACACAAACATCCCACAGTAACAGCTCCTGCTACTTTGCAGTAGCACATTTGAGGGGAAATTGCTTTCGTGAACATCGGAAAGAGGCCAGTCCTCTAAGTTACTAAGGAAAGAAAGAGCCACAAAGCGGTATTCAGGATGACACAGAGGTCAAAGGAGTGAGAGTAAATGCTCATCACATAATCTCATTGCATTGTTTTGTGACTTGATACAAATACATGTGAAATATAATTATTTATATATCATTCACAGATTGGCATAGTTCATTATGTCCAAAGAAACAAATAAAAGGAGGGCCACTCTGGCTAGGAAATGAGGCAAAACCAAACATTAACAAAATAATAGCATAATGAATGACCAACTATGATAACATTTGCTTGAGGAAAACCATTCTAGAATTCTGCTCAACCACCTGTATGTCAAAGTTTGTGAATGGAAAACTACCTAGACCATTCTGGTTATATTACAAGGGGGCTTTTAGATTTTCATTCAGATGAAAAAACTTCCATTAACCTGGCTTGGGAGCTGCATGACTCCAAGAAAATGCATGAAATTAAAGATGGATTTTTGCTATTACTTCCAAATAATCATATTTCTATTTAATCAGTTTGAAATGTCATGATTACCATTTTCCAAGAGAAATTAAATCTTCCAGCATTTATCTCAGTAAAATATTGATATCTGTCTAAACACAATTTGCATTTATCAGCTCTTTTTGTAAAAAATAGTGCAAAAACTATCTACTCACTTTGGCATAAATAAATACTATTTGGAAATAATCATCTTCAATATGTTCCCATGAGGTAGACACACATTGCTGCGTAATATGTTCCAAATTTACAGATGAAAACAAAGCAGGGTAAGTTCTTTCCATTACTGAGAAGAGATAGTTGTACAAAATACTCTTTTGGATCATCTGGAGAGAATATATAAAATCACATTTTAAAATACTTCTACAAGCAAGTATCTGGAACACTTTTTGCTATACTTTTATGTCCAAATTTCTTACTAATAGTTAGATTCCTACATTGAGTCACAACAACAAACAAATCCAGATTTATTATATAGAGAATTTTTTTTAATCATTAAAGTTACAGAATAAATGATAGGTAAGCATCTTGTTTGAGAAGCAGCCTGAAGATTCTTTTTTAAAGATTTATTTATTTATGCATACAAGAGCTGGCATACAGGCCAAAGGTGTGGGGGGTGAGAGGATTCACCAGAGAGAGAATGGGGAGCAGAACAGGTGGATCTACTGAAATACACTGCTGAGGGGAGCAGCGGGTGAGTTAGGAGAGGTCTGCTATGCATGTGGGCAGCTCCCTGGCCTGGCGGGGGATCGAACTTGTGCTGCAGTGGTTGCAAACAGGTTCATAGTTGCATCTTAACCCCTTGTGCCATTAGGGAGTCCCCAGCCTGAAGATTTTTAAGGCATGTGCTCAGAAACTTCCACTAGGGATGTAGGTTTCTCACAGGAGTAAGAGCTTCTGTGGACCTGACCCTCTCCTCAATACCAGGAGAACCAGTATAGGCAGGCCTGCAAAGAAATTCTTGATCTAGGTTTTCAAACAAGAGGAAATTTGTCCCAAGATAGTTTTGCTTTAGTAAACCTGATTCTGTGGCCTTGTTTTATCTTCTCTACGCTCTCCTTCTCAAATCAGTTCAGGTCCTAAGTTTAGAAAAGAAGCATTATCTTTTTTTTTTTTTCATTATCAGTAACATTTGGCTTTCTATGAAGATGTATTCCTAGAATAGCCTTTCCTCTAACTTCACTGAAAGAGCCTAAACCCCAACTTCAATTTTCTTCTCCCCAGGAATGCTCTTTAGGTACATTCTCCCCAAGAATATCCCTGTCTAGTTATCAGAGCTATTGTGCTTTGTAGAAGCAGAAATTCAACTTGAATTAGGTCAATAAAAAAGGCTTACAAACATGGGAAGGACGAAGCACTGCTGAGCCCAGGAACAGCATGCTACGTCTCGCATCTGCTTTCTCCATGTGATCTTCCTTCTCCTTCACGTGTCACCAACAGCATTTAAGCTCACATCTTTTCACCAGCACTTTAGAGAAGAAAGGTCTCTTTCTAATCTACTCCACTTCCAGCAGATCTGGTGGGGACAGAAAGGGATTCTGACTGGCTTAGCTTGAGCACAGTTTCTACTCTGTGGCCAGTGAGGTGAAACAATTGTCACTTCTTTTTCGAACCATGCATAAAAGTTAAGGAGAAAGAGTTTCCCTAAAGGAGCTGACTGGGAGAAACGCTGATGAGGGTGTCTGGTTATCAGAAGGAAAAGAGGGAATAGGGTCAGACGCTTATAGCAGGAATATAGGGGAACCAAATAAGACATCAGTGTAAAAAATAACAACAGTACAAAATACAACAAAGCAAAAACAGACAATTATAAATCAGAGACATCCTGCAGGGAGGGGGAGGGAGAGGGATCAGAAGGAAGGAGGGAGGAGCACAGGGGACTGAGGTGATTGGTGAAGGAAACTCTCTGGGGACTAACCTGAGGGGGTGGGGGGAAGCAAATATTTTTTTAAAATAAACAATGATGTAAAAAATAAAAAAAATAATAATTTGAAAAAAGGGAGTGGGGAATGACAAAAACGATTGATCCCTGCCACCTCTTCCTGTTCTATGAGCAGATTGTGCCTGTTAGGGAGAAACCTCATTGGGTTATGTATACTCATATGTTCAGATTTCTCTGTCATGTACCAAATGCACCAATTCCATGGAGAATTATAAAACTCTGTGTGCGTCCATACTCTGTGGAAGTCCTAAAGCAAAGAAAAACCACAGAAAGTTTAAAAACCACATCCCACATGTGGGCTCCCTCTTTACTGGACAGAGATAGTTCAGAAATCAATTTTAACTCTTCCAGGAAAAATGGATGTGCCTAATGTAATCATAGGAGAAAATGAACCCTCAAATTAGGATAGGAGTTCTGACTGAGTGGCAATGGTAACCTTTTATAATTATCTTAATATATAAAGCAGTCATATATATATATATATGATATACATATAATATCATATATATATTTTACATTATTGTTCATTTTTGTGCAGTTTGTTTTCTCATCTCAGGTGCAATCTCCCTAAAATTCCTACCACCAAGTCACCCCTGAACTATCACCATAGACTATTGTGCTCTTCCTGCCCATTTTAATCCTTACTCCTCCCTCTCCCCTGCTGAATGTCTCTGATTTATAGTTGCCTGCTAGTTTTGTCTTCCCCCCCTCCCTGATTCCTTATTTGGTTCCCCCATATTCCTCCTATAAGCGAAACCATGCAATATTTTTCTTTTTCCTTCTGACTTATTTCACTGAGCATTAATCCCCTCCTGCTCCATCCATGTTGCTGCAAATGAGTTTATCCTTTTTGATTGCTGAATAGTATTCCACTTGTGTGTATATACCACATCTTTTTGATCTAGTCATCTGTTTGGGGGCATTTAGGTTGTTTTCTTATCTGAGCTATAATAAATAGTGTTGCAATAAACATAGGGGTGCAGGGTTTCTTTCGAATTAATGTTTTTGTGTCCTCTGGGTAGATTCCTAGGAGTAGAATTGCTGGGTCATATAGTATCTCCATTTTTAGTAGTTTGAGGAAACTCCACACAGCTTTCCATAGTGTGGAGCTTTCCAATTGGTTGGACCAATTGTCATTCCCACCAGCAGTGTAAGAGAGTTCCTTTTTCTCCACATCCTCATCAGCATTTGTTGTTGTCAGTTTTTTTAATATGTGCCATTCTCACCAGCATGAGGTGGTATCTTATTGTGGCTTTTATTTGCATTTCCTTGATAATAAGTGATGCTGAAAATTTTTTCATATACCTGTTGGCATTTGCATTTCCTCCTTGAGAAGTGGGCTCTTCTGCCCATCTTTTGACTGGATTGTTTGTTTTGTTTTTGTTGAGTCCTGTGAGTTTTTTTTGTAGATCTTTTAAATCAGTCCCTTATCAGTTGTGTGGAGTGCAAATATTTTCTCCCAATCAATAGGGAGTCTCTTTGTTTTGGTTATTGTCTCTTTTGCTATACAGAATATAAAGCAGTCTTAAGGCAATCAAGGGCTGGAATGAAGGGAGCTTCTTATTACATCACCTCACTCCTCAGCCCAAGCACTTTGCTTTGTACTTTACACAGATTTTATGAAAATTGAATGGGTTACTATATATATAAATATGTATCAAAGATTATGACAGAGATTTTGATAAAATTTAGTTCTCCTAGTTTGCTTTATGTATTTATTTATTCATTCACTTAGTTTGATAGAATCATGTTAATAGAGTGAGCTTGAGACTACTACCCTTGGAACACCTGCTGGCATGGTTAGTTTTTGGCTGGAATCTGGGAATTTGGAATTCATGAGGGCTCCCTCCTTTTTCTAACTGATAAGATGAGCTCACTGTGCTGGAACTCTGCAAACTCTGTGGTTTATGCTGAGCAACCACTTTTCTCTTCAGAGTTTGAAATTTTCCTACCTCCTAAGAGGAATCTAATCTGAACAACTCCCAGCTGAAACGTTGGGCCCTAAGTCTCTAATGAGCCACCATGATAGCATTTCATACATCACAATGAAACACACATTGTGTGTGACAACACAGGGAGAAGGTTCTGGGAAGCAAACCAGCAAGGTTCTGGTTTCTCTTAGGCGTTTCCCCATGTTCATTTCTCTTCATGGTTTTGCTTTCATTATAATGATTCTTAATTGTGTTCTGTGAGTCCTTTTAGTAAATTGCTGAAGTGATTATGAGGATACCACACTCAGCCTCTTACTTCATATCCACACCCCCAAAATCAGTTCAACCTTCGAAAAAATCTTTATACCAGCAGTGTAGAATCCTGTAGATTGCACATGAACCTCACATGCACAGGGAGTGCAAATTTGAATATGCATCCAAAGTAATGTTGAATTTAGACTAACAGTCAGTCTTTATATGATAATTTGCAATAGAATTAGTTATCTAGATAAAGAAAACATAAGCATATATTCTACATGCAAAATTTCAATCTATATCCCCAGTTAAGTCAACACATTTGGTTATTTTACACTTATTGATCAAAGGTTTATGCCATAAGCATGGTGATGATACTTTAGGTCTAGAGATGTTTTAAGGCAGGAATAACTAAGATGCCTCTTGAATCATGCCAAAAACAATTAGTAAAAACTCATAGAATTCCTAGCATTTGAGCAATGCTTATCTATAATGAAATCTCCAAAATAAAGTAGACTTTCCATCAAAGTAACAGACTAAAGTGACTTGGTCAATAAATTAGTTTTACTTTTGATGACTTGCACCTATTATTTCCCCTCAGTTGGTAGCATTAAACCCTTTATTCTCATGTATTTTGTGAAAAAAGTAAAATTAACTTTTTTTTAAAAGATTTATTTATTTATACAAGGACCAGGGTACAGGCCAGATGCTCGGGAGGGTGAGAGGATTCTTCAGAGACAGAGCAGGGAACAGCACAGACAGACTGACGAAATACACTGCTGAGAGGAGCATTGGGCGAGACAGGAGAGGTCTGCTGCACCATGTGGGATTCTTACCGGCCTGCCGAGATCGAACCTGTGCTGCAGAGGCTGCGGACAGCTTCACAGTGCGGCGCTCAACCGCCTGCGTCACCAGGGGGGCCCAAAATTAACTTCTTTGTTACAGAAAAATTTTCTTCTTATCTGAATCTGTCAGTAAAAATGGTTTATGACACCAGGGTTTACTGCAGATAATGTTCTCAGAAAATAATCACAAAGGTCTATTCTCTCAGCAAGAAAGTGAAAGGTCCACTAAACACTCACAAATAAGAATTACTATACTAATCTAGTTGGTTTGTGGAGTTTTGAGATTTTAGAAGACTCCAGAATAAAAAAGTTGTGTCCACAAACACAACTCCTCTGTTTCTTTGACAAAGGCATGAAATAACATCCATTAACAATGTCTCTAAGAGCCCTCCCATCTTCTAAAACATGTAAAATATATTTTTTCTGGCTTTAATAAGATATAACTGTTAAATAACTGACATAGATAGATAGATAGATAGATAGATAGATAGATAGATAGATAGATTTACACATATGTGAATAAAGCACATGGAACCAGTTGCAACAGAGGCAGGGCTGAGACATGACAGTGAAACAAAGAGATAGAGTGAAATTCAATTTTCTTATTCATGAGATCTGCCATCACCACTGCTTCTTCCTCTGAGTTCAGACAAGCTTACACCCTCCTCCAAGCCAGAGAGGATAGTGAGGTTTTCTCTACAAAGAAACTGACTTGAAAGAAAATAGCTAAGAATTTGTGAATAGTTTAATAAAAGAACCATGTTCCCCCCTGACTGTCCAACAATGGATTCCATCATGCCAAAAACAATTAGTTTTTCCATCATGTAAAAACTCTTAGAATTGCTAGCATTTGAGCAATGTTCATCTATAGTGAAAGCTCCAAAATAGAGTCTCCATCAAAGAAACTGACTAAGGTGACTTGGTGCTTGTCCAACAATTGATTCCATCATTCAGTGCAGGACTTCCAGTCCAGGTTGAATGCTTCATTGATAAACAGCCTCATAATACTTTTATATTAATTACTGATAAAATAATCAGTAAACACCAAAAATAACACTGATGTTTGACAACTGTCATAAATGAAAATTAAGAGCCAAGTATCGCCTCCCCCCAAAAAGCAGAGAAAATAGAAACAAGAAATTCAAGACAAATGTGTAAAAACATTTAATAGTGTCAGAAAGAGAAGGCAAGAAAACTAGTCTATGTAAAAAAAGAAAATTTCAGAGAATGAAAATAATACAGCTTTCAGAAGTTAAACATATGATTACAGAAACAAATATCATACATAGAATGGTTGAAAAAATTAGAAACCAAAATTCAGACAGGAAAAATGTATCTAAAAAAATTAAAAGACTAACCTACAAAGTCTAACTCTCAAATGTACATGTTCTAAAAAAAGATTAAGCAGAGAAAAATATCAAAAAATTATTTTTTTTCCATAACAAGAAATTTAAAGGGCCTTTCCAGTGTTACCACAATGAATGCTGAAAGGTTCACAAGACAAATCAATGTAAATTTTCATACTGTCATGAACAAAACAGATCATAAATTTCCCAGTTTATAGCAAATGATATATAAAATAGGTGCCAAGTTTAGAAAACTTCCAGTTCTCAGAAGCAATTCTTGGAGCTGGGGAAATAATGGAGAATAGACTTCTAGGCCATTCAGGAAAATTGTTTTCATCCTAGAATTCTGTATATAACCAAACATTTAATCAAGGCTTGAAGGAAGATATTTTTTTGTCCAGGAAAGGATCACAATTTTTACCTCCTTGAAGGACCTATGTCATGAAAACTATACAACACTGTTAAAAGAAATAGAAGACCTGGGCCTCCCCTGGTGGCACAGCGGTTGAGCTCTGGGCTGCGAAGCTGCCCACAGCCTCTGCAGCACCGGTTCGATCCCCGGCCTCTGCTGAGGGTCCCACATAGTGCGACGGACCTCTCCTGCTGCGCCCACTGCTCCCCTCAGCAGTGTGCTTCTGTCCTTCTGCCTGTTCTGCTCCCTGCTCTGTCTCTGGTGAATTCTCTCACCCTCCCTCGCCTCTGGCCTGTACTCCAGTGCTTGTATAAACAAACAAACAAACAAATAAATAAATCTTTAAAAAAAATTCATATAGTGGGCATCCCTGGTGTTATGTGGGCCGCATGGGGTTAAGCACAGAACTATGAAGCAATCCGCAGCCTCTGCAGCACGAGCTTGATCCCCAGCCGGCCAGGGAGCAACCCACACGGCACAGTAGACCTCCCCTGTTTCGCCAGCTGTTCCACTCAGCAGTGTATTTCAGTCAGTCAGTCTGCCTGTTCTTTTCCCCACTCTGTCTTTGGTGAATCTTCTCTCCCTTCCACCTCTGGCCTGTACCCCAGCTCTTGTATGCATAAATAAATAAATCTTTGGGCCTCCCCTGCTGGCGCAGTGGTTGAGCGCTGGGCTGTGAAGCTGCCCACAGCCTCTGCAGCACCGGTTTAATTCCCAGCCTCCGGTGAGGGTCCCACATGGCACGACAGACCTCTCCTCACTCGGGCTCTGGCAAATTCTCTCATCCTCCCGCGCTTCTGACTGCACCCATTGCTTGTATAAATAAATAAATAAATCTTTAAAAAAATTAATAAAATTTATATGCAACCACAAAAGCCCCCAAACAGCCAAAGCAATCCTGACAATAAAGCGCAAAAGTAGCTTACCCAAATATAGATTGAGTTTTGAGCAACAAGGCTGCAGAGGGGATAGTTTAAAGCACAAGAAAGTTCTAGTATGTTGGTGTATTTGACCCCAAAGAGAAGAGCTTGTTTTCTGTCAAAGAGTTTCAGGGATATTTTATGATATACCCATGCAAAAATTTCATGAGAGAAAAAAGACCATTTTTTACTTTAGGAAAACTAATTTTTGCAAGAAATAAATGTATTTGTCATTACTATACAGGTAAACATTGAATTATACTTTACAGTCATGATAATGACTGTAGTAAATATTGATTTAACCAAAAATTTAATTATCATTATTTTGAGAGATTTGGAGGAAAGAGGTGTGTGTGTGTATGTGTGTCCACATGCACGGGTGCATGTGTGTAGAAAGAGACGAGTATGTGAGTTAATCCCCAATTTTCCATGATAAAGTATCAAGAAATTATTTTATCTAATATTATAAAAATCAGAATATAACCATCTAATCACATCACATAGAACTGATCAATTAAATTCAAGAATATTTAAAAGTGATGGGATTCATATTAGAGTAATTGGAGATTGGAAGAAGTTTGAAAGAGGAAAAGATGATGAATTATGTATGATAAAAATTGATATTATATATATGCATATACATAGAATACAAATGTATCTATGCACACATATATGTGTATACATGTGCGTATAAGCATTTATATAAATATATCTATATATATTATGAAAGAAATAAAGATTTCATTATAAAAGACAAAATGATCCATGGTAAAAGATTATGGGCGCTTAGGTAGTGGGTGTGGTGTAGGAATGCATATCTGAGGTAATGTGAAACTATTTCCCTAAGCCATATACAGTTTTATGAACCAATGTTATCGCAAAAAGAAAGGCAAAATGAAACAATAAACTAAGTGGGTTATATAATTGAACATAGAAAAAAATCATGAAAAAATCCCTAAGGAACACAGAATTTAATAAAAGATTAAAGCATAAGTTGAAAAGGGGACTATAGAGACAGAATTTTTATGAACGCTATAGTATTTTTTTAAAAAGCCTCTCACAAAAAAAATCTGCCTAATTTAAGTGAGATGTAATTCATAGTAAATTTGAATGCCTGAAGCAACATGGTATTCAAAAGTAATTCCCATTTTTTCTCATGCATCTTACAGCAAATCAAAGGATGCATGTACATAGCCTTTCACAACCCTTCTAAAAATCCTCTCCCTATCTGACTTGTATATTCTGGAATGTTAGATGAGTTAAGCTCATAGTTAATAGCAAGATCTAGCATGCTGGGTCATTCATTCCAATGAATGAATTTGTCTTTGCCTCAATATAACTGATATTAAATGACTCAAAATTAAGCCAGAGGTAGAAAATAAGATAATAATAAAATAGATTAGAGCTCTTTCATAACTTGGAACATTAAAATTTGGAAAACAAATAATGGGTTTGAAAGAAACCAGCTTCCTCACTTGTGTGTCATTCAAGGCACAATTGGGAATTATAAAATAGACGATGATAGATAACTGCTCAGATATCTTTGACCTACATGGCCACCATCATGGTAGTAGGCAAAAAAAAAATTGAGACAGAAATATACATTTAAAAGCAAAACATAGCATTGAATTAAAAGGAGATAATTAACATTAAATAGTGATTATAAACTCTAGTTTGGGAGTGGAACGGAAAATTAGGAAACCATATTTCCCATTAATTAGTGGAGGTAGTTAATTGATGTAAGACAATAAATTTTATTACCTAGGGTTGGAGTCAGTGTTAAACAGAAGATCTAAAAACCAGACATCTGCATTTTACTATTACTCAAATTCTACTGTACCATTCTGGGGACTATTATTCACATTGAAATTTAAGCAAATGGTACCACCTGCTCAGGTGTAAAGTGTAGTTTGAAAGGACATACATGGTGGCATTATTCATAAATTCCTACTTTTACTTTTTGTAGTGGAAGCCTAAATTTAATCCTTCCTTTGTGGTGGTGGGTGGGGGTGAGGAGGGTTCTTTGGAACCTGGAAGAACCCTTATTTGAAATGGTGTGGTCAAAAGCATTGAGAAAGTTTGAAGCCAAATACATTCTGACTTGGAATTACTAATCCCTTCTGTCTCTCTGACACTACTGAGACTTTCTCAGGCATTTAGGAGTTTCCTGTATAGACCTTTAACTGTGGATGCAGTCTGAGATCTCTTGTGTGTTGTACAATGCAACTTACTTAAAGTTGGAGGAAATTTTTTCCTATAGTCTCAAGGTTTGCCTTATTTCTTTTCATGTACACTGGGTTAGTGGCTACCTATACCCTTCTACACCAACTCTATTCATATTCTCTATTCTTGCTGATGCCCTGCTCCTCCTTATCATTTTCCTGAATAAATGAAACATTCTACTTATTGCAGTTGAGATTTCTAATTTCTTTCTTCATATCTTTGATGTACTGATAATTCAAATTCTGCCTATTAGTGTTTTCACTTGCTATGTTTTTTTCCCCCTCTGCCTTGTCATTTTCTTTTTATTTATATATTTTTTATTTTATTTATTTATACACACAAGCACTGGGGTATAGGCCAGAGATGCCAGGGGTAAGAGGATTCACCAGAGACAGAGTGGGGAACAGAACAGACAGACTGACGACTGAAATACACTGCTGAGGGGAGCAGCAGGCGAGACAGGAGAGGTCTGCCTCGCCATGTGGGTAGCTCCCTGGCTGGCCGGGGATCAAACTGGTACTGCAGAGGCTGCGGATTTCTTCATAGTGTTGTGCTTAACCCCTTGTGCTACCAGGGAGGCCCTTTTTATTTTATTTTTACTGGGATAACAGCACATTACAACATTATATAATTTTCAGATGGTCACTGTTTAGAATCAACATAGAGAATGAGGGGCCTCCCTGATGGTGCAAAGGGTTAAGACACAGTACTGGGAAGCTATTCCCAGACACTGCAGCACAACTTCTATCCCAAGCCAGAGAGCTGACCCACATGGCACAGCAGACCTCTCCTGTCTTGCCTGCTGCTCCCTTCAGCACTGTATATCAGTAGATCCACCTGTTCTGCTCCCCACTCTGTCTCTGTGAATCCTCTCACCCCCCACATCTCTGGCCTGCATAAAGAAATTTTTATGCATAAATAAATAAATCTTTTAAAAAAGCAAAACAGAGAATATGAGCAACTCAAAGATGAATATTCCTCAGTACCTTGGGCATGTGTAGAAATCACCTACAGAACTTGTTAAAACAGATTCCAGGGTCCCTCTCATAAATGCTCCAAGTATGATTGAATGCATGTGGAAAGAAATCCAGAATTTGAATTTCTGTCAAGGTCCAGGTGGTGCTTGTGGCCAACTGAAGAAACCAGAAGTCTGAATTCCCAGTTTAATTTTTCTTGGCCCTCACATAAGTTGGCACTAACCTTTGTCTAATCAATGTTTCCCCTTCCCCTTAATCTTCTTTACTATTTTTGTTTTTTTTTAATATATTTTTATATTTTTTTAATTGAGGTGAAATTGGTTTACAACATTGTACATGATTTAGAGTTATAGGATCATAAGTTTCAGGTGTATGTTGCCACACCACACCCACCAACAAGGTATTAAAAGTCCTCCGACATAGTTCATTATGCCACCTCTACCACTTTGCTCTATTCCCTCCTCTCCCCTGCCCCTCTGTTAGACTCTATTCTTCAGTCAGATTTCTATCCGTTTTTTTATCTGGTTATTTATTTCTTTTTGTTGGGTTATAGAAGCTCTTTGTAGAGCTTGGATATTAGTCCCTTGTCAGATGTATGAACTGGAGAGGATTATGCTAAATGAAACAAATCAGGAAAAGACAACCAGATGATTTCACTCCTGTGGAATATTAAAAAAAAAAAATCAAAACAAAGGAATGGACACAACTAAACCCAAACGAATCTTAGAATTCTGACTGTAGAGGTGACACTACCAGAGTGGATGGGTCAGAGGTGGGGAGCAAACTGGGGAGGGGCATATGGACCATAGCAAAAGTTATTGGATCTTTGTTGATAGGTAAGGTGAGGTAGAGACATCTGAAGAGGTGTGAATCCATATCCACGAAACATATACATATAAACATTAATATAATTTTTTAAGCATGACCTATTGAAAAAAAGAGCAATAAGTAAACATAATTTCAAAGGTTTTCAATTATCTTTGGGCAAGTCAGTTTACTTTAGATAGGTGATTCCTGTTACAATTTTTAGGATGTTCTGGAACTATTCTAAGCATATGTTTCCGCAAGGCATAATTAAATGATTTCCTTCATTTATAAAGCCAAGAATTTGCTTTCTCACACATGTGGTATCATAGCCCAAACAAGGACAGGGAATGAGGGCCATTCCCAGGCTGATGGCATGATTTACTATGCACACTGACTATTACTGCATGTCTGAAGATATCTGGGCACTGGGATTCCCAGCCAGAGATTTAACAGGTGGGCATCCTGATAGGGTCAAAGGGAGCACTAATAAACTTGTCTCAGCTGAATGATACTCTTTGCATACCTTTGCATTTCCTTGTTCTTCCATGCAATTGCCTTCAGAAGAAAATTCTCCCACCTTACCAATTACATTGTTCCTCAAATGGTTTGTGGATGTTTCAGCAGCCTTGTTTATTGCACAAAGAAATAAGTTTTATTGATTATTTCCCCTTAGTTCTCACAAATTAAAAAAATAAAGAGTAAGACCCACCAATGACTTTTTTAAAAAGACATTTCATTCATTTACTTATTAAGCATTCATGTACTTATTCATTTGCTTATTTCATTGAGGATTCAATATAAGCTTAGT
The DNA here is from genome assembly GCF_014898055.3 of Talpa occidentalis. Taxonomy (NCBI): domain Eukaryota; kingdom Metazoa; phylum Chordata; class Mammalia; order Eulipotyphla; family Talpidae; genus Talpa; species Talpa occidentalis. The sequence goes on from NW_023605083.1 coordinate 30,382,424, forward strand.
CCTAAGCTAGGCATATGGGGTGAAAATAGTAATATGTGTATTCTATGTGCCAATCTGCTAAAGATTTTAAATTTGCCATTATATTTAACCCTCCCCACACCATATGATGTATATCTCTAAGGTACAAATTAAGTACTTGTCTTTCAAGACAAGTTCATTTAAAATCTTTAGCAGATTGGCACATAGAATACACATATCACAGGGCACTGGGAAATGGGAGTAGAGACAGCTGTGTGCGGCAGGAACATCACCCACCCGCCCAGCCTGCCCGGAGCCCCCACTTACCGCAGGGGTCACAAGTCAAGGGCTGGGCCTCCGTCCCATCACCCTGACATGCCTCACTTCCGGGGAATGTGAGCTCACAAGGAGAAATTGAGACCTTTGAGGAACAAGTTACTGTAAAAGATAAAAAAAAAAACAAAAACAAATTAAGAACTTGTGACTCAAAGAAGTTAATGATTTGGTTTTTGTCCAAACAACCTCTAAGAGACAAAGACTAGGCATCATTTCTTATCTGTGTGTAACTCCAGACACCAACCTCTTTATAATTCTAGTAATAAATGGTTCTGGCCCTCAAAAGGTTTATAGTTTAGAGGTGTATAGAAGTAAACATAAATCAGCATGCATTAAGTGCTACAATAAAGGCATGATCAAGATCCATTATCCAGATAGATTGAAACAACTCTACATTTTGCACTTTTCATTGGGGACATTGGAAATTGTGCCACATCCTTCAGACAAAGATAGAATTATCACAATATTCCAGGTGGAGTTAACACTGAAGAGGCAAAATGTGAAAAGCAAGAAATTGCAAGGGCAGATATTGGACAGTCTGTAATTCACTATAGGAAAAACATAAAGAGTTGAGAGTGTGAAATATGGGTTGAGGCTAAATAGGAAGTGCCTTGGATTTTACAATCACAATTAGAAAAATATCCATGTGTAATGACTAAGATAAAGTCAATTTCAATCCAGTTCTCATATCAGTATGAAAACTATTCGTAAAAGACTGCCTACATTTTGAGAATTTCTTCTATTTTGTTTGTTGTCTTTCCTGTATCCAGTTAACATAGACTAGATTTCACATGGACAATCCCACATAATTCTGTCATGACTTATAACAAGCTTTAATTATACTCTGGTGATTCTCTTGGGTTCAAAGTTTAGGTTTCCTTCTTGGTGGTAGAGAGTGTCCAATTTTCCTCAAGAATCATATGAAAGAGAATTCCTGAAACCAAACTCTTCAGTCTTCTGGTTCTTTTCTCACAGGTTGAATGATAAAAAGAGGGGAAAGGCAGGAGAGGTTAGGTAGATCAGAGAGTTCTCTGGTACACATAAACACATGAACAGGAGGTGGGAGGGAGGAAAGGTAAACAGAGAGACAGAGTGTTGGAGAGGGAGTGAGGAAGAGAATGAATGGATGGCGTTCCCTTCCCCCTGTATTATATGGATGTAAAGTATGTCACCGGTGGAGGTGATGGTGCATGGGTGCACTGGTGAAGGAAATTCTATGAGACTACACCTGGGGCAGGGAGAGAAGTAAATATTGATTAAAAATGAAAAATGGGCCTCCCCGGTGGCGCAGCGGTTGAGCGCTGGGTTGCGAAGCTGCCCGCAACCTCTGCAGCGCCGGTTCGATCCCCGGCTGCTCCCTGGCCACAGGAGGAGGGTCCCACATGGCGCGCAGACCTCTCCTGCCACCCGCTGCTCCCCTCAGCAGTGTACTTCGGTCCTTCTGCCTGCTCTGCTCCCCGCTCTGGCTCTGGTGAATTCTCTCACCCTCCCGCACTTCTGACTGTACCCAGTGCTTGTATAAATAAATAAATCTTTTAAAAAATAAAATAAAGAAAAATGAAAAATGATGTAAAAAATTAATCAATTTTAAAAATTTAAGAAAGTATGTTCCAAGTAGGATAACCATTATATTCCACTTTGAGTAAAGACTTTGAGCTAATCTTGTGTTTCAGGGTAATAATTACATGGTGAGGGAAGAGGTAACACATTAGAATTTTAAAACTAAACATTTTATTATATGGGACTTGAAATAATTCATTAAAGTGTTTCTGATTATTCTTTCTTTAAATATATTTTGTGTTCTTGGCTGTTTTAGAATACTATGACTTGCATAAAATTTCTTAACATTTTAATTATTTCCAATGGAATGTGAAAGGAAGTGCTTTTTGCCCTTGCAAATCCATTCATTAGATAGTTTTTAAAATTGCCTTCTGAAATCAATGTCTTTCTGCCTTACTGAGTCCTACCAGTTAACAGAGAATAATTTTTTTCCTTCAAAATGCCAAAATAGAGAAGGGCAATTTGGGGTGTCCTGTTTGTCCCTGTGTGCAAAGCCTATACACAGCAACATTAATTCTGTTTTGCTACTTGATGACCTGTCCTTAGTCCTTCCTTTGGGAAAAGCAGTTCCAAAGGCAGTAACAGAGGTGATTGTAAATTCCATTTTGTCACATGAAAAAAGTTTATCCTAGTAAGTGTGATGCTGTTTTTCCTAAGCATTTGTGCGCCATGAAGTATACACTAAAAGATAACGCCTTTGCTACAGCTACAGCAACAGCAATGCATTGTCATCTAAATCCTCGTGCATGTATAGTATCAGCAGTTTGGTGATGATAGGACAAACCACATCAAGGTGGGGAGTTAAGTTGATGTCAGTTCCCTTGTTTTATTTTAATGTCCTGCTGAAACATCTCTGGAGCCTCTCAAGAGACTAACTTTGATCAACATCCTTCAAACTTCAAAAACATCCTGGAGGTGTTTTTGAGACAGCTGTTTGCTGAAATAACCTTGATTGTTTGTTCTAAGAGTTGTCACTGCATGCCTCATAGATTTGTGGGAAGTCTAGCAGAAACAGCTGACTGTGGCACCCAAGTTCATCTACAAATAATGTAGTTAGTCTCCCTATTTCTCATAAATGACACCTCATCTTTTCATATGCACAAATGTGCTTAACTACAAGTCACCTAAGATACCAATCATTTTCCTATTCTAAATATTCACATATTTTTCTTATGTAAAAATTGTAAATGCTTAATTATAGAAAATCTGAAAAGTCACAAATGTAAAAGATGGAAAAGTCCCCTCTCTGAGATGATCACAAAAACATGAGTATTTCTTTCCAGTAATCTGTTAAGTGAACAGGTTTTTGTTTTGTGTATTTTTAAAAATTATTGTTACAAAAATGTGCACAGAATAGTGTGCTGGTTTACTTTAAATAATACATCTCTTTTCATGGTACAAAAAAAAATCATCCAGGTATTAAACTGACTTTCTGATTAAAGATCTTCTTCCATTAGTATTCTCATATTTTCTGTTTCAGCTTCCCACGTTTGAACAATACTTTTTATCCCAGAAAATGAAAACAAACAAGGTAAATGGTTGGACACTTAAAGAATTGTTTGTTTGCAACACAAAAAAATCAACTTCTGAATCGTAAATTAGTAGACCAAAAAAATCACACTGGTCTTATTCTGATTTATTATACGGCTCTCATTCACTGCTCATAGAAGAGTTTGTCAAACATAATTATAACATCATTATAACTGTGAGGTAGAGACTGGGAGATCAGAAGCCACATGAAAGAACTAGAGGAAAAACATGTCATAGAGTTCAGAAAATTTTGTAAATATAGTAGTGAATGAAAGAGAAGATAAGGACAAGAGGAAAATAAGGAAATAAAATTTTGATTTACTCCTTGGGTCAGGCACTGTGCTAGGCACTGACTAAATATTATTTCATTTAATTTGTACAGTCATGCTCTAAAGCAGAGCACTGCATTGCAGCACAGAGATTTTAAATTAGAGGACCATTTTCTTTTAGATAGTAGTGACAGAAAGCTACAAGTAGATTTTCAAAGCAAATCAAATCAGAAAGAGTTTTTAGAGATTTCTACAGATCACTCCGAATTAACCATACCAAAGTCGCATTTCCTTAAGGTATTTTTAATATTTGAAATAAAATATTGTCATCAAGAGTTCTCCTTCCTTTTCCCTTATTCATTTCCTTATCTTCTTATTTGCAGAAACTACAACTATAATAAATATTTCCTAGCTTTCCACTCTATTTTTGATTTTTTTCTTTCTTCTTATTTTTTATCTGTGCAATTGTAATATTTTTATTTATTTTTTATTCATTAATTTATTTTTAACTGAGGGAATATTAGAGTGCTCCTGTTAGGTATTAGCATTGTAGTGCACCCCACCACCCATTCACCCACATTTTACCACTATAGACCATTATCCTTCCTTCCCTCTTTGTTCTTCCCTCCCTCCTCCCCCGCCCCTGTACCCCACCTTTGGTGCTTCAGTTCTGTAGGCAGCTCTCAAGGGTTAGTTTAGCGTTTGTCTCTATCTGCTTATTAATTTAGTTATAGTCCACATATTAGTGACACTGTCCGGTATTTATCTTTCTCCTTCTGATTTATTTCACTTAGCATTACCCTTTCAAGCTCCATTTCATTCATGTTTAATTTAGATAATATTCAGATATCCCCATTGGGTATTACCACCATAGTGCACCCCCCACCCACTCACCCATATTCCACCACCATAGACCATTGTGCTTCCTTCCCTCTTTTACTTCTCTAATTTATTTTTTAGATATATTACATAATTTTGAACTTTTGAATTTTAGTCACATATTTTTATATAAAAATGGACATTTTAAAGAAGATAACATGAGGAACTTTGATAATGAAAGCCAACCAGTTACAGAAAAATACAAGAGAGATACTCTACTGGAAATTCATGTCAAGAAAGTCTTTGCCAGATCTACCTGTTTAGTTCATCTGAGCAAATTTCTATGTAGCACATTGAGATAACTTTAATGTTAAAACAGTATATAACATTTCTATTCTGTTGGAATTTATTTATAAGAAATAAAGTAGAAATAAAATCAGAAATTAGAATTCAAAGCAATTTAAATTCTCCCTGGTATAAAGTTATTAGAGGAGAAATGCCTGCAAAAAGGAACCCACTTGGTTTCTCTTATTTCATTATCTAAGATAATATATGTTATATTTTTTAAAAAATTATTGAGAAATTCCAAACATGAAGACATGAAAGCAGTTTTATCTATTTTGTGAAGTCACATTTAGTCTTAGACAAAAAATATTATCTTTTACCAAACATCTCTGTGTTGCAATAAACAGTTTTTCTTTATTTAATGTAAATTTACAAATGGGAGTGATTTAATTTTGTATGTTGTGAATATGCTGAATGTTGTATTAGATAAACGTTATAGTGCTAAATACTACATTGATTAAAATTGAGATATTTAGCTTGTAACTTTTATGTTCATACAAAAAGCTTGAAAATTAATAAGAAAGTTCTATAATTGCTCACTAGAATTTATATTATTATGAAAGAGTATAACAAGTTAAAAAAAATTTTTAAAATGAGGAATGTGGATTGGAGGCTCTCCAAGGCCTTCCTATTCTGAAATGCAGTGACTTGAGGATTCTCATCTTCCCTCCACCCACTAATGGAAGGCCTTGACTGAAGAAATGGAAAAAGGAAGCTATATAATAGCTCTGGTGTATCGATTCACTCATGAGGCATAAATCAAAGGCAAGAAGACTGGATTATTTTTAAGAAAATCTATGTACCCCCAACCTCAGATGAACTTTCTTGGACAAAACACTGGAAAACAAGTAAACGCTAAGCTCAGTCAGTACACATAACACTAGTTCTAAAAATTATTTGACTAATAAAATTTTTATATTTCCCAGAAAACAATATTTTCCACATTGCCAATTAGTTTTATTTGCATTTTCTGCAATGGTAGCTAGTAACAAAGTTAAAGTATTTAGCAATTGGTAAGCCTAAAATGACTGATGAATGAAAGGAGTTGCCCTCTGATCTTCCTCTGAATTGAACTTCTGGTATTTGGGCAAAGGTAGTGAGGATGCTAGATAAATAATTAGTGCACTTTGGTGTGAGAATTATGAGAATTATGGAGAACTATATTAAAGGATTGAATTCAGCATTACTGTAAATTAGCTAATCTAGTCTTTTGGCACAAAATAAGCAGCCTGCTTTGTACACATTTGGAAGGTTTTAAAAACAAATCAATATAGCCACACACTCAGGACTGTGCTAAATAGAGCTGCTGCTACAGGCACACTGCTCTTCCACAGCGGGCCCATTGTGGAGAGCTGCCACATCCAAAACACCTTCCAGCTGTTGGAGGAACCCACAAGAGGAGCAAGTGCAGACGCAGACACCCTCAGTAAGATAATTACCTTGATTAAGATTCTCAGAATTAAACGGAGTTTAATCAAGGACCCTGTGAAATTGTGAGAGCGCCAGTTTTCTGGGCTTGCCCTCCTTTTCTGCAGATGGTGAGTTGCCAAACAAAATCAAAGGAATCTTAATTACAAGGATGAGAGGCAAAGTCAAAAGGGAATGAGAGAATCTGTGCTTTGTGATAGAGATGGACCGGCACCAATCAGCCACCAGCCCGGTTCCCTTCTGCTTGGAGAGAGCCACAGTGCATCAACGCGAGCTCACTATCCACATTCGGACAATTCGAAGGACGGCTTTAGTAGTTATGCCAATATAGCAAATGCACTGGCTGATATTGAATTCTCTTATGATGTTGTGAGACATGTAAACTCTTTAGGCAGTGTTTGGATTGATATTGGGAGAAAACTCCCATGCCTTTCCAGCTGTTACTAAGAAACCATGACCTCGCTTGAAACTAAACCTTTACTGAAAATAAATCCCCATGTAAATGGAAAGCTTGATGCAGAGGTGATACAGAGAGGTCATTATTTTTAAAACTGTTCTACTTCCTCTTAATTTGAATTTGGGTCACAAATAAACAGAAGTGATTATAAAAGGGACACATTCTATGATGTGTCAACATCTTAATTCCTCAAAACTGATGTCTTTCCCAATGTCCTGTGTATTTGACCTTCTTAATGTGCAGGGCCTTAAACTTACTTCTATTATTTTGTTGCATTTTTGAATATTCAGCATAAAGTTATAAATATCATCATCTATTAGTGCTAATTAATTTGGTGCAACCACTCTGGGAGTAGAATATTATGAAAACTCTATTATCCTTTCCCATGTCATACACACCACAGTATATCTTCACATAAAAGTATACAGTTCACAATGTTTTGGAAATTAAACATAAATCCAATCCCTATCTCTTTCTATTCTTCATTATTATTACAAACCACAAATGCAAACTCATTGATTTGAGTTTTAATAATTGATTTCCTTACAGGTTTTTCTTTTGTCAATGTTCTACAATTTCTATTTCTAAAGCCTTGCATTTTTTATTGTTTAGTCCTTCAAAGATTTCCTTTAAACTACTCTTCATATACCCCCTATCCTTGGGCATCTAAAGTTTTACATTTTCTTTTCTCGGGTTTTATATCATTACCCACCTGTGCTATTACATCTAGTGAGTGATATTCTTCTACTTTGGGCTGCTTTATCTTATGATTTATTTTTACATTTTGTTCCATTCATGCATCTGGAGTGATCTCTGTGGTTCCCAATTCTATACCTCTGTGGACTTACAGCTCATTCTGACCATATGGCTATTAATTGCTTTCCTCCTCAAAACCCATCTCTATATAACATTTTTTGCAACCCTTGTTCATTCTTACTGCTTTCCTTCTGCTTCCTATACAATTGCTATCTTATCTTCCACAATTCTTAAAGTAATCTCTTGTAGTCTTTCTTCATCTAAGAGATAAACTCCAATCTTACAAACACACATTACATGTTCAATTGAATGATTTGTCCCCTCTACTGCATACTATGTAGATATGCATAAACAATTTATATCACCCTTTAGATAACAAATCTGTAGCCTTTTAATATGCATTCAAAATTCTGAAGTGCATATTAAATCAAAAGCAACTTGTATAACAACAATATATGAGAATCAGCATGACACTACATTAGAAGTTATAATTTCTATAGAAGTTAAGGAACTTACATTTTAGTTCTAAATCAGGCACCAATTTTTTTATACTACTTTGGAAAGTTTAATGCTACTATGCAGAATTTTTGCTTTGATATAGAGAAAAGAGTTGAATAAAATGGTAGATTTGTTGTAACACTTGAATTCTAAGTGAATCTGTCATCCATTGTAACCCTCAAGTATGACCTCAAAAAAAAAATAAGCTTTCCAAGTCTCCCCTATACCTAGATCCCCAAAAACGAAAACATTTTTTAAAATACGTAAATATTCTACATGCATCTTTTGTAATTTTGTTCTGTTTAGCTTTGTACATATATGAACTTTAGAGAAATGTATTCATTATTTAGAAAAATAGCTCTTTCATTTACTTTCTTTTCAATGCTAAGATTTTTTTATTTTTTTATTTTATATACTTTTTATATCATTTTTCATTTTTGCACAATGTATGCATTTTCATCTTGGTTATAGTACCCATACAATTCCCACCACCCTTGTGTTGATCCTACTTCCTTCTCACCTGCCCCCCGTCCCCGCCCCGTGTGTCTCTGGTTTATAGTTGCTTGTTGATTTTGATTTTTACTTTATTATAATTAGTCTTCTTCATTTACTTTTAAATTGGACATGGAATTATAGGGAGTGACCCCCATACATTTATTGGAAGGCTATAATTAAGACTGACCATATAAAGTGTTAATGAAGATGTAGAGGAAATAGAATGTTCATTCATTGCTTGGGGGGGATGTTAAGTGCTACATTCACTTCAGAAAATAGTGTGACAGTTTCTGTAAAAATTAAACATGTACCTTCCATGTGATTAAAACAAGATAAATAAAAATAATGTCCTTAAAAAAGACATTTCATTAATAATTATAGCAGTTTAAATTCTAATAGCCAAAAACTGGAATGCAAATACCCATCAAGAGTAGAAAAATTAACAGATGAATGGACAAACTTAAAGTTAGTGATTGATTATTTCCTTTGAACACATTGGAACCCTGAAAAGACTATTTCCTGAGGCTGAACTCCTAGACCTTTGTCACCATAGAAATGATGGCAAAAATGAAAAGAACAATTATTATAGGTATGTCTCTGTTTCAGTGAGATGTCATTGTCCCCATCCCCACTTACATGTTGTTTCCTTGGCCCACAAGTACCAGGGTGCAGTAAACTGGATCTTCTAAGCAGGGGCACATGGTACCTCCCCTAACAATACTGTGGTACATCCATACAAGGAACACAATTCAGTTATAAAAAGAAACACTTTTAAAAATCAATGGACATGGGCCTCCTTGATGGTGCAAGGGGTTAAACACAGCACTGTGAGGCTGTCCACAGCCTCTGCAGCAGGAGTTCGATCCCCGGCCTTCCAGGGAGCTACCTACATGGCACAGCAGAACTCTCCTGTCTCTCCCGCTTCTTCCCTCAGCAGTGTATTTCAGTAGATCTGCCTGTTCTGCTCCCCACTCTGTCTCTGGTGAATCCTCTTACCCCCTGCACCTCTGGCCTGTACCCCAGTTCTTGTATGCATAAATAAATTAATATTTAAAAATAAATAAATAAACAAAAAGAAATTGTTGCTATACACAAACACATGGATGAATCTTGAAATAATTATGTTGAATTTTTAAAACTCAGGCAAAAAATCATATTGCATGATTCCTTTTTAGTAAATAGAAATTAATTTATTACAAAAGGAACCACATCAGGGATTGTCTGGGAAAGCTGATGAGGATGTGCTAGAGCAAAGAAATTTTTGCTCTCTCAAAACCTTTGCTCTAGAAAATGTACTCTAGAGGAAAGAGTCACAAAGAGACTTTTGTTGGTGGTGAGATGTATATCTTGATTTGACGATAGTTACATTGATTTATAAATATGTTAATTTATTTACATACCAAATTATACATCCACATATGTGCATTTATCAGTAATATCTGAATAAAACTGTTTAAAAAGATGAGAAATTGGAAGTGTAGAAATGTCATTCCATTCAACGACTAGAAAATAAGATTTAACTGACATAGAGATCACACCCTGTTATATAAAGGGAAATTTTTGTTTGTTCAATGTTGTTAGATTTCATGAAATTAACTGTTACAATTTTTTAAGTAAAATCTTATTTGCCATAGACATAAAAAATGACAAAAACAATTAAAACATCCTATATTTTAACTAAAGGGCCTATGATTAGAACAGTGATGTTTGCCTAAATATTAGTTTTTTTTCTTAAGTACACACAAATACTTCTTCTTGGTCAAAGTGTTCATAGACACCACACACGTTTGAAAGTACTCTAACCTTTCAGTACAGGGCAAGTCTCAAAATGGAGGTGAGCCCTGAAAGTTCAATATCAGAAAACAAGCTAGGAACAAGAGCCAGTGCAACAAAGTGACAGAGAGCATGGAGTCTGCAGCAAAGTTCCCTGAGCCTGAATTCCACCTCTGCTAGGACTCACAGTATATATTGGCAGAGTATGGGACTTGCTTGTTTTTTAGTTAATCTGTAAAGGGGGAACAAGAAGAGTGCTTACCACTCTGCAGTGTAGTAACAAGGCTTAAGTGAGCTAACATATATAAAACAGAAGGGTAGACAGCACCTTAAAGCACTAGGAATTATTTGTTATTCAGTAAGACCTCATTAGGAGACTATAAAATCTAGGTTTGATGGGCCTCCCTTGTGGCACAGGGGTTAAGTCTCAGCACCATCAAACTATTGCCAGCTACTGCAGCATGAGTTTGATCCCTGGCACGTGAGCTAACCCACATGGTGCAGCAGACCTCTCTTCTTCTGTCTGGCCCACTGCTCCCTTCAGCAGTGTATTTCAGGAGATCTGCCTGTTCTGCTCCCCACTCTGTCTCTGGAGAATCCTCTCATCACCCACACCTCTGGCCTACACACCAGTTCTTGTATGCATAAATAAATAAAATAAATCTAAAAAAAAAAATCTAGGTTTGAGGATTAGAATTTTAGTAATATTAAAACATTGACATTGAATCACAATTCTCCCTAAGGTCTGCAAACCCCTTTATTCATTTGTTAAACTTTATTTTTATCTAGAAAATATTACTGTTTTGAATGATATCATATTAATATTAATTCCCAGTGCTTCTTGTCTCAGGTTTATATACCCATACTATATACATTTCTTCTACAGCCATCTTTTCCTGACCTCCTAGTATTAGTCTCACAAACCTAGACAATGTCACTGAAGCAGTAAGGCATTTTCCCAAAGACAAGATTTTGTAAATGCCATATAACAAAATTATGAACAATCAAAATATACCAATAAGGGCTCCACTAATTTGAAATACCATTAACTGGAGAAGGAAAAAAAAATAATGAGTCTAAATTGTGAAAAATAATTACTAAAGCAAAATTTAGTTAAATAGGTATGCTCATAAGTTTTAATGGAACAAACTTCTCTGCTCCTTGATTTTCATTTAATTAATTTTAGCAGTTTTTGTTCTTGATTTTATATCTCTATGTAGGCATTAACTAATTCAATATAGACATGAATCTAGGCTAAAATAACTTAGTAAATAAAACTGCTGACAAAATCAACAACTATATAAAGTTGTATTTTTTCAAAATCTCTTCAATTTATTCATCAAGCAACACTTGATGATAAAAGAAAATTACTTCAAAATTTCACTATTGCAAAATTTACTGTAATATTATTATTTGTTATGTTTGTTAGACTTTTTAGTAATGAAAATCCAACCTTAACAAAAAGGGAGTCAATATATTCACATACTTAAAATGCAACTGGAACTAAACTAGGAAATCTTTTACTTTTATTGTCACATTCTTAATGCCTGAAACAGTCCCTAGAACATACAAAGTCCTGAAAATATTTCTATAATGAATGATCAAGGCAATCAAGGCAACTCCAGGTATCAGTGATTCTGTTTTTCTTTCATGATCTTCATAGTTTCTATTTTTCTCTTAGCAGGAAGTGGCCTATCCTTCCAACACCCTCTGTTTCAAGATCCCAGAAGATAATTCCCTGGTTGCTCTGGCATCACTTATCATCAGAGCTTCACTATTGCCTGATAAAAACTCCATGGGCACTAGTCAATGTAAGTCAATGTAAGACCACTCTTAAATTAAGAGTATTTACTCTTGGTTTGGCATATGAACAGTCCCAGTGGAAGAACAGTTTAGCTTGGACTAGGAACTTATAGGTAGAGCAATACATTCTCAAAAATCATAATTACAATTCTAGTTTAGTGCACCAGCATCTAAGAAGATGAATCTATTTAGCAACTCCTGGGAAAGAGTTTGTGACAATAAAACCTTGATATATTCAAAGTAACTCTGAACATCACAGAAGTCATATACTTATTGAAGAAAGATACTAAAGAACCATAAAAGGACAAGTGTAATTAATTTTTGAAATTGAAATCCACCCCCAAAATGTAGTTACCCAATTAGATTGTCACATGATTGCAGTCATTGAGTTTCATTTTGTCAAATTTTGGCTACTGACAGGTATTAATATTTGTATCACAATAGTATGACTTTTTCATATAAACTCTTTGAACAAGTGTCTTAGCTTTAAAGTAAATTTACATAGAATTGTTTAGTATTTTCACCATTACTATGTTCAAAAATTGATGTTTATTTTGTCCTGGGTCATATGCCTTTTCTGTACATCTGTAGAATTCCAAAAGGAGAAAAGGAATATACTTGTCAATTTATAAAATTTATGTTTTCCCTGAGGTAAATGATACCTAATGGCAAATAATCATCTAAATACTCTTTCTGGTTTAACATACCAGAAAGAATATATATGCAGAAAGGAAAAAATAATGCTTAGACATATTCAATTTTAAGTCATGTTCCCCTAAAACTTTTAACTCAGCAGGATCATTAGTGTTTTTATACATTACATAGGCCAACCCTATAATTATATAGTGCAAAAACAGTTTTTCATTCAGCAAATGATAGAACAAATAGAGAAAAAAAGTTGTACAACATGCCAGTAACCTTGAGCCTAATTTATATCTATAGAATATCATACCCATCATTTGCAGATGTTTGTGTGTGTGTGTATATATACTTTCCAAGTACATGTTGCATAGTCACCATGATATTATGCAAGCAACTGAATTTATAGAGAAATTTTAAAAGGTATAAATCATAGAGCATATTCTTTTATCCCAATAAAATTAAATTAAAACTCTAACATAGCGGGCCTCCCCGGTGGCGCAGCGGTTGAGCGCTGGGTTGTGAAGCTGCCCGCGGCCTCTGCGGCGCCGGTTCGATCCCCGGCTGCTCCCCGGCCACCAGAGGAGGGTCCCACATGGCGCGCAGACCTCTCCTGCCGCCCGCTGCTCCCCTCAGCAGTGTACTTCGGTCCTTCTGCCTGCTCTGCTCCCCGCTCTGACTCTGGTGAATTCTCTCACCCTCCCTCCCGCACTTCTGACTGTACCCAGTGCATGTATAAACAAAACAAACAAACAAACCAGCAAACAAATAAATAAAGCATGCCTCTATTAAAAAAATAAATAAATAAAATAAAACTCTAACATAGCAATATGCCTAAGATAACCCAAAATATTTGGAAATTACATACTATATTTATAGCAATCCAAAATATCAAAGAACAAAAATCATAAGAGAAATTATAAAATATTTTCAGGCTGAAAAAGAACGATTTTTGTTTAAGACCAAGAGTAGATAAAAGTAATAAATAGAAATATGGGTTATTTAAAAAATTAATGAAATTAATAAAGACCTTTCTATATTGATTCATAAAAAGAAAGAGAACATAAATTACCAATATCAATAAAAAGAGGGACTATCACTACAAATCTGAGAGACATTAAAACATTACTAAAAGAATATTTTAATAACTATTATGAGAAAAAAATTTAACAGCTTTAGATGAACAAATTTATTGAAAAACACAGCATATCAGAACTGATACCAGATGCAACACAAAATATGAATACCACTATCAATGAGAGAAATGGTATTTATTGTTAAAATAAGCCATCCTATAAAAAAATTCCAGGTACAGATGATTTCTCTAAATAACACTAAATAACTATTTCTCTAAATAACACTAATTATGTAATCTTACATAATTATTTTCAATAAAGAGAAGTAGTATTTTTTATCTCTTAGATAAGTACCAAAAGTGAAATGTTGGGTGAAAATGCAAGCATATGTTTAGCATATTCTTAAGAAAATACCAGGACATTACCCACAGTGGCTGTTTTGCTCACACTCTTCAATGATGTATGAGAATGACAATTCCGCTAAGTCTGCACTTGAAGAGTGGGATTTTGTGAGAAAGCAATTGAGACAGTGATGCCCTAGAGCTCAAACACAATTTGAGTAATTTCATTCATTCATTTATTAATCCATTCAATAAACATTAAGGGTTTCTCTATATGAGTCCAATCCTAGTTATAGGGACAAGTAGATACAGTATTGGACTTGAGAAGCTTATAGTCTAGCAAAGGAAGGACATATCTATAAAGAAAATATGGAAGATTTAAGATTATATGTGCTATTAACATATTTCAATATCTTCATACTTTTGGTATTCACAGTCTATTTATAAGTAGAATTTACAGGTCAAAACAATAATAAAAAGTGAGCGGTAATCACAACACAACATTTTACAGAATCTTTAAAACTACCTGCACTCACTTGGCGACCTCACCACCCCATCACACAATTTGATGATTTGATGACCTGACCATGCTCTCTTTCACTTTAAAGGTTTGACTTTGGCAAGCCATCTAGGCATCAAGGCATTCAAACACAGATGTCAACATGAGGAAAAATATCGTAGGTAAAGGCCCATGGTTCATTTAGGAAAATAACTGAGGGCACTGGTAAGTGGATCAAAATTTGTAAGCTACAGAATAGAGATGAAATGATTCTGAAAAGTCATTGTGTGATTTTTCTCAGAGGCCTGGGGTTTGCCTAGAAGCAATTAAAAATCTTTGCAGAATAGTGGTTGAAGAAGAATATGAAAATATTTGCATTTTAGGAAGATAATAATTTGCATTGTGAAAAACAGATTGAAGAGGTATAAAACTAGACATAAGAGGAAAGTAATTATTGCAAGAATAGAGAAGAAGTAATACAAGCATTAACTAAGACCTCAGTCACAGAGAGGCATATATGACAGAAATGAGAAAAATTAAGAATGTATAATGGACAAGTCCAGGAGTAATGATAATAATAATTTTCTATAATGGTATTACCACAGAAAAGACTTATCAATGATTATTGTTTAATGTTATAGGTTATCATATTAGTTAAATGACAGATTAACCAAAAATAATCTAAAGTATTAATTTAATAAATTATTAATTATACACACTTTATAGGTAATGTTACATGATTTTATGTATGATGGCACAGGTTTATTATTGCTCATATAATGTTTATTACAACAGTCCTGTGAGATAGGTATTATTATCTTCACTTCAGATGAGGAAATAAAAGAACAGAGAGGTTAATTTCCCTGTCTCAACTCATAAAGCTAGCAAAAGACAGAACTAAATTAGAGTCCATATCATGGATAAAATTTAGTAGGTGGGAGAAAAGGAGGGGTTTTAGAATCCTCAAAGGTTTCTAGCAGTGGTGACTAGTAGATGGTACTACTAACGGAGAACCATCCAAGTTTCATATCTTCGTAGCTCTCTTACTTTGTGCTAAGCAGTGTGTTCTAAGCAGTTCACAATCATTATCTTTATTTTAACATCAACTCTTAATTATGAGGGGGTGACTCATCAGAGTATGTAGCTAACTTGAAAACGCAGCTAACAAATGAAAAAGTCAGAATGCAGATGGGTGACTCTAGCATTGTACTTTTAATGGCTTTATTAAGGAAAGATAGTGATTCCAAGTAAAGATATGAAGGATGCCAGATGTCTTCATTTTATCCACATTAAACATGGAAACCAGGGCCTCCCGTAGTGGCGCAGGTGGTTGAGTGCCATACTGTGAAGCTGTCCGCAGCCTCTGCAGCACAGGTTCGATCCTGGCTGGCTGGCAAGGGTCCCACATGGTGCAGCAGACCTCTCCTGTCTCGCCTGCTGCTCCCCTCAGCAGTGTATTTCATCAGTCTGCCTGTTCTGCGCCCTGCTCTGTCTCTGGTGAATCCTCTCACCCTCCAGCGCATCTGGCCTGTACCCCAGTTCTTGTATAAATAAATTAAAAAAACAAACATGGAAACCACATTGATTGGTGATATGCTTTTGTATTTTTAGGAGAGTACCATAAATCTTATGAGAGACGTACTAAATTTCACAGCATATCATCAGAGTTGGCATGCCAAGAATTCAAGTTGACCTCTAACCTATCAAGTAATATAATTCACAATGAGGGTAAAGAGCTCCATGACATCCAAGTTTTGTTTCAGTGTAGAAGAAGGACAGGAATGCTGTCAGAAGAGAATAAAGATTCCAAATGCTTTGCAGTATGGTATTATCTGAATTGTTGTGTCCTATTCTGGATCTCAGAAACATTCAAAACAGATGAGAAAGTACATTTCCTCTTATTTCAGTGAGAACTCTGATAAACCCTGCTACTATGTACCTGCTTTAGGAGGTGGCAGGAGATGACAGCTGTTGCCCCAACCCTGGTCAGAACCAGGGCCCATAGTGCAGTTGAAGGAGGAAGTTAGGGGATGGGTACAGGCAGTCAGTTAGGAACTGGGTGCCCCAAGCCTCAAGTGCATTTATATGCCTGATTGAGAAACAACTGCAAACCAGGGTGCCCCCCCCTTCCAATTCAATTAAAAATGAAATGTTCAGAACACCAACATAATAGCACAACAGCAATGAACCAAAGCTGGTTTTGAAAAAGTAGGCTAGGTAACATGGGAAATCTCAGTGGACCTCAGTAGCCTAGGAGACTCCCAATGGCCTAGTCAATCAGCAAGAAATATATCGGGGAGCCACCCAAGGGCCAAATCCCCAGTCCTTGTCCACTCTACCCATATCAGCAACTGCTTCTTGTCACCTCCTGAGTGGCTACCCACTCGTGCCCCTCTCTGCTCAGAGAGCCTTCCTGTCCTGCCTACCTCCCTACATACCTATTAAAAAATCTCTTGCTTTTCTGTAACTCTGGCCCTTCCACTGAATTCTTTCCTCGCCAAAGACAAGAGCTGAGGAAAAGCCTTCCTGGGGTCTTTGGACTCCAGGCCTGCTCCACAAAAACTTCACAGGAAGAGGAGGAGGAGAGGAAAAGGGGAAGACGAGGTGGGCAGGCAGCAGCCAGGGCTTGGCATCTCTATCAATGGTTGTACAAAGAATAGCAATTGCTTCTTTCCATTATCCCATGTATGTGATAGAATTGCCCTGGCTGTTGTGGCCTGAGTCAACATACATGAGTAATTATTCATTCTATCCTGTCTTCAAGCAATTTTTTGAGCTCTGCATATCCAATTCTAGTCAGTCATTCTAAAGCTGACTCAAGGAATCCTGAGCATCTGGTTTAAAATCAAGATTCATTTTTACAGAGGATGCATAGTAAGTTCCAGATTTATATTGCAATGTTTTGCTAGTGTCAGTCACAAGTTCATATTTACCAAATTACATTTATTGGTGTATTTTAATGCCAAAATGGTACATAATTTCACTAGCCCCTTGACATTTACAAAATAATAAAGCAAGACATACACATAATTGGATATATGAATGCTCAGAGAGGTATATAATGAGAAGTTAAAACCTTCTGTAACCCCACACCCCTGCGTCCTGCTTCTTAAAGAGAACTGCTATTAACAGTTACTTGTCTGTAAGTCCAAAAACATTTTCTAGCTATCTAGGCTTTAAAGAACACACACAAAAAATCATTATACTATATTTATTCTTCTATACCATACTTCTCACTTAATAATGTATTTTGAAAGTTTTTATTCAAATCAATAAATGCATATCTAGTTCATTCTAGCACTGCTTGAATCATAAGAACATACCCTAATACACTTACAAGTGCCTGATTTACTGTGACTTATTATGGTAATGTTTGTTCTTACAAAGAGAGCTATAATGATACTGGTGTTTATATCCTGGTGTGCTTTATTATCTATATTTCAAATTTGATAAATATCACCATATTTCATTTGAGAATAGGTTTCATGAAGTTCCAGTTTTTACCAGCAGTGTGACAAGTCTTCTTTCCTCTGTGAAATAGATATTATGAACCTTTAAAACTCTTATTTAACTGATCAAAATATTACTATGTGGTAATAAATAATACTAGTTATAAATGGTAGAAATTTGAGGTTTAAACATAATAAAATAATAGTAACAGATGAGTGTACCAGATTTGTTCATTAATTTCAAATTATGGTTCTATGTGTCATGGATTTATTATGGGATTTCCCCCTATATGATTTTGGGTATTTAAATAGTGAAAGAAAAAAAATCACTTGAGATTACTTTGAAATTAAATGAAATACAATATGCTTTCCTCCTATTAGGAATTGTGTGTTTTCTACATCTCCCTTAACAAACCAGCATGGAATTATATAAGAAACTCCAATATTGGATTTTCTGGAAAATTGAATATTTATGTCTTGGAAAGGAAAAGAGACACAGTAGCTAAGGAAAGCTAAATGAATTTAGAAAGAACTATATTTTATCACACCATAGGACATATTTCATTAACACCAAGTTTTTATTATATTGATTTTAGGAAATAATTTGTATTGTACATTTGTACTTTCTCTACCCTATTCACTGGACACAGAAGAGTCAAGGAGAA
This sequence comes from Talpa occidentalis, assembly GCF_014898055.3. Lineage (NCBI taxonomy): Eukaryota > Metazoa > Chordata > Mammalia > Eulipotyphla > Talpidae > Talpa > Talpa occidentalis. The sequence goes on from NW_023605083.1 coordinate 30,401,120, forward strand.
AGAAAGGTCACAGGAGAAGGAGGAAGAGGGAAAAATGTAAGCAGAGTGAGGAAAAGGGAGGGAGAGAAAGAGAGAAATAGGCTGGTGTGAAATGGCCTATTTTCATTTTCTTATGGGATTGCCTTTACTTACAGAAAGATGTTTCTTTCTAACATAGAAAATTCGTGCTGAATAATCCCAGTATATAACATTTTCTTCTGAATTTTGGTTTGATTTTGATGAAACTGATCCCTGAGTATACTGGGTTCACATTTGGGGGATTATCATGTGCAAGTCAGCAGAAAACAAAATGCTAAGATGAGAATGAATGATACCAGGATGTACTTTAAACAGTTCAGCTTCAAAAAATTCTCATCCAAAGTGAGCACCTATGAAATCAACAATGATTCCATAGCCATTACCTTTGTTTTAAATGGCACAGATTATTCTAGTGTTGTGCAGAGGGAGCATGGATACAGGGATACACAAGCTACATGGTATAAATATTAAATAATGTTTATTGGGTAAAAACATAACAAGTAGCAGAACACAATTGATCCCCTCAATTCCTCATTATTCCACAGAGGTGTGCTAAGATGAGCCTAGGTGGGCTAGATGTTTTCTACTGAAAGAAGTCCTGCTTTTGAAAACTTCTCATATTTTTAAGAACCAGGGAACAAGGAGAACCTGTGTAGTAACTGCAGCAATGGAAGCACCTTAATCTTGAGCAGAAATGGTGAGCCTGGGGAGAGGAGTAGCGTTCGGGGAAGGGCCTCTGGAGCTAAGCATCACTAAACTAACTCAAGTCAGCAAAGCTAGCAGTTCTTTACTACTCTACTCTAACAAGTGGGGGGACTAGCCAGCCAAGTTGGTTTCTCCTCTGTTAGTTTGCATATTCTTACAATGAATGGAACTCCTAAGGATACATATTATTACAACCATTTAACAATATAAATTTGTGTCTTGGGTTTGGATATATTATATGATGAGCATTACCCAACGTTTTCATATATTTTTATTTCACCAAGCATTTATTCAGTATTTTGGAAATCTAACACTGCAACTTACTATATTTATAATTTTAGCAAGTTACTGAACTTCACTGCTCACACTTGTAAACCAGAGATAACAATTCCTATCTCATGGGATCAGTCAAGAAGAAATAAAACAGTTCATGTAAACTGCTTATTGAGTACCCATCCCTTTCTTTCACAGGAAAAAACAGTTTTCTTTATTATTTTGTTGTTGTTGTTTAATTTCAAATTTATTTTTTTTAACAGAACAGTTTTCTAATTAGGTTATCCTGGAGGGAAAAGACTAAACTAAAAAATCCAAATATTGAAGGAAATGTTCAATCAGCTCAATTCAAGTTACACCCTGTTTTTACTTATCTGTACACAATATTCTCTATTTTAACAAAATGATGTGAGCCTTTTAAACCCCTGGTGGCGCAGGGGTTAAGTCTCAGCAACACCAAGATATTACCAGCCAGTATAGCCTGAGTTCGATCCCTGGCCAGTGAGCTAACCCACACGGCACAGCAGATCTCTCTTGTCCTAGCTGGCCCACTGCTCTCCTGGGCAGTGTATTTCAGTAGATCCACGTGTTCTGCTCCCCACTCTGTCTCTGTTGAGTTTTCTCACCTCCTGCACCTCTGGTCTACACTGTAGTTCTTGTATACATAAATAAAAATAAATCTTTAAAAAAAATTCACTAACCTTTATGATAGCAGGATGTTTAAATCTTCGTCCCATTTCTGAGACAATGTTTAATACCTCATGTGAGGTATACCCGATGTTACCAAAATAAACAGAGATAAAAATATTCTTAGTGAAAGAAGCAGAGCACAGTTATACAGAGAAAACTACGTTAGTGTAGATACTTAAGTGACAGGAAGGTCATGATTTCCATCTCCAAGGCTTACCATTTTAGAATTGGAATGTTCAATTCGTTATTTTAATGTGAATGACAAAGTCTTAAAAAATCTTCAAATAGCTTTCTCTTCTACATTCATAAAACTAAATTAAACTCAAATTCTAATCACCTGAGAGTATTTAATTCCTTTGCTTGTAGTTCTTGGTAATTCTTATAAAAATACAGTTAATGTTCAGGTTCAGACCAGGCTTACGCCCATATCAACTTAAGAACATGTATTCTTAGCAGAATATAATATGTCTTTGGTATTGTTTTTTAAGAAACCAATTATTTATTGGCTTAAAGAAACATAACATCAAATTCTTCTTTGGGCATTCTACAAAGGTCTTTCATTTGAAAGATAGTGTTTCAAGAATGCATTTGACCTGCGGCATATCTGAAATGGAATAATGGAGAAGTGTCAAAATAGGCTACTCTGTTACCTAAAACATTTCCCCAAATCTCCCACTGGTAAAATAACGATATTTTGGTTCTGAAAAAGTAGGTCCACTTTGGTGGAAAAAACAGTCATAAAATCATTATTTCTGTATTTCCTAAATTCTTAAGGTACCAGGAAAAAAATGCCACATTTTTCCCATTTGAGAACTTGAAATTTCTTCAAAAATAGAAAAGAAGTGAAATATTTACTGATTTTTTTCAGATTTGACGGAAGCACTAAAAAACTTTATTGTTTTAGATGGGGTAGACACAAATAAATCCTTTTTAATGTTTGTCTCTATTGGACAAAATAGCTATATTCTGGGCCACATTATATCATCCAGGGGCACAAGAGAACCTCTGAATTTTATAATTGCACTTAGACAAGAAATGCTGCACTTGTCACCCTTGGGAAAGTTAATAAGCCTTAATTTCTCCATCTTTACTTCACAGATTTAAAATGAGGATTAAAATGTGATCATAAATAGCATATGGCCATTATGTAGAAGAACCTCAACAAATGCAAATTCCTTTCCAATTTGTGAAAAGTTTCCAAGGACATCATTACTCAGAAGATTAATAAAAGAGCAAATTACTATGATTGTCTTCCCCAATTACAAAGCAGTAGGTTCTTCAAATGGACTTACAGAGCAGTAAGTTTGTACAGTCACATTCATCCCTAACAGCTGACAACTGGCCCCCTGTTTCACACTAACTAGTCTGTTTTTCTGAGAATCAATGTAATAAAAAAGATCATTCTGCCTAAAATGACAAACAAATTTAACACAATCCCCATGAAATACCATCAATATTTTTCAATGAACAGAACAAAAAATAATTGAAATTTACATGGATCCACAAAGGCCTCAAATTAAAAATGCAATCCTAAGAAAAAAGGAGAGAAATGAAGGTATCATATCACCTGACTTCGAACTCTACTATAAAACAACAGTATTAAAAGCAATTTAGAACTGGCACAAAAATAGATACATGTATCAAAGGAATAGAACTGAAAGCCCAGAAATAAATCCACATACATGCCAGCAGCTAATCTATAATAAAGCAGCTATGACCATAAAAATGGTGAAGACAATCTCTTTACTAAATGGTGCTGGAAAATTGGAAAGCTAGACATAAGAGAATGAAGTTTGATTACTCGTGAACACCATATACAAAAATAAACTCCAAATGGAATAAAGATTTAGATAGAAGACCTGCAACAATAAAATACAGAGAAGAAAATATTGGCAATACATTCCGTGATAGTAACAATAATGATATTTTTGGTGACTCAATGTATATGGCAGGAGATTTAAAAAACAAAAACTGGTCTTATCTCAAGTTAAAAAGCTTCTATACAGCAAAAGAAAATACAAGATGATCAAGTCGGCACCCTATTGAATGGGAGAAGATATTTACCTAATATATTAACTTCTAAGCTAGTAATATCCAAGATATATTTAAAAAATTCAAACATTACAACAATAAAAATATATAACCCAATTAATAAGTGAAGAACAGATATGAACAAACAATTCACCAAAGTGAATATCCAGAATGCCAAAAGACATATGAACAAATGTTTTACATCACTTCTAAGAGAGATGCAGATTAAAACTACAACAATATACTATCGTAGAACAATCATGAGAATGGCATATATCAAAAAGACCTTAACAACTTGAAAATGCAAAAGAAACCCAATAACATCTGGTTCAAAAGAAATCTATTTTCTTCTTCTATCACTGATATTATAAGAAAATGTTATGCCACCCATATGACACCTCAAATTATGAGAGTGGGTCTTTATTTTTCACAAGTAGATTCTTGAGTTTTGACTGCTAGCTGTCAATCAGAATGCTACCTTTAATTTTAGTAGCTCCTGTCACTGAATTTTGATATGAACCCCATTAATGTTTATTGAAAAACAGCATTCATAGTCCAGTTGTCATCCAAAGCTAATGAATAATGTAATGTGTTTTCATATCAAATTATAAAACCTATAAAGAATGAGACATGAAATCTAATCAGAACATTTTAGACATAAATGTTTATCTTTAAGGATGATGTGATGCACTATATTTAATTGAGATTGTTGTTTTGTTAAAAGAATTACAACTTAACCTACATGACATCTGTATCCTGTACATTTTAGCTTACTCTCTAGGTAGATAGCTGTCTTGCCACCAAAATAACATATGGTAGAATTAAACAGATGCCATTACTTGTAGATGAGCTCCGAATTTTGCAAAAGTAAGACAACTGTCTAACTCACAGAAAGTCAAAAGAATTCTAAGCCCCACTGCTCCAAAATAATGTATGTGCCAAGTGGGATACAATTCTCTCAGAAAAATAATCACCTCCAGGAAATCTCAAGGGGATAAGTTTAATACATTGTTCCATAGACCTAGTGCATTGATTCAGCATAAGATAGCAAAAAAAAAAAAATTAAAAGATTGGTTTTGTGTATGAAGACTCCATCTCTCTTTCAATACCTTTAAATGAACTCATCTCATTCTTATTCATAGAAGGAAAACACCCACACACTTCCATGAAACCAAAGTCAATAGAAATATCCACATATCTAAAATAAGAATTTTTGTCAGAGATGTGCTGAAAGTATTCTTAACATCGAATAACTTTGTATTTTTTTAATTTGATGTTTCTTTTGCTAAAATAAATGGGAAATGCAGCATCTTGATTCATAAGCTAAAAACACTGCTTTTTTATCCAAACCTGTTCAACTATCTAGAAAGTGAACAATACAAATCTCTTCAAATATCAAATGAGAGCCATTTATCCTTACTTATAATTTTATAAATAAAAAGCAAAACAATACAAGAATTTCATTTTCACTATAAAAAGGACATGGTACAAAAGCACATAAACTTTTGGCAAGCTTGTGAAAAAACTAGCACTTTCATAAATACTTGGTGAGTATGTAAATTGGCACAACTGCTTGGGAAGGCATTTGACAATATCTAGAAAATTAATAATTTACAAATTTTCAAGTCAGAATCTTTCCTGTAAGAATCTATTCAATGAGCATATGTGTATATGTGAGCATGAAAATATCAGTTGCTGCATTTGTCTGTAATAGCAAAACACTGGGAGCTCTAAGATAAGCCACCAGCCAGGGAAAAATATATGAGTATAAATTTGGTGGTATTTAGGTGAGGTGTATTTAGTTCCTTGACCACTGTGAGTATGTAGAGACTTTCTCATACCAACAAGCTATTCTCAGACACCAGAATGGTGTCAGAACATTAACTTAATTCTGACACTCTCTCACTGGAGTTACCGCAGGTTAAGGGCTCAGTCTCTGAGACTGCCCTAATATTTAGATGTTACCCACAAGTATAGGCTGCTACCAGTGCTCTAGCCAACCAGCTATAGATCAGTGACGTCCTCTTCAGCCCTGAGGTGTATGTCACAGATCCGGATAAATACCTGTGCTTGGGATTGACCAGCTACAAATCATAGGTTCCTTAAGTCTGATTAATTTGCTAGAGCAGCTCAAAGAACTCAGCAAACCTGTCTACTTACTAAATCACCAATTTACTACAAATTATATTATTCAGGAACAGCCAGTTGGAAGAAATGCATAGAGCAAGGTATAAGGAAGGAGGTGGAGGTTCCATGCCCTCCTCTGGAACACCACTTGTCCATCACCTCCAGGTATTCACCAGCCTGGAAGTCCTCTGAACTCCTTTCTCTTGGGTTTCTATGGTGGTTTCATGACCTAGAGATGAGACTGATTAAATCATTGGCCATTGACAATTGATTCACCCCTCACCTCCATCCTTATCCCTTCCCTGGAGGTCTAGGAGAGGGGCTGGCAGTTAAGAGTCCTCTAACCACATGGTTGGATCTAGCAAGCAGTCCCACCCTTAGGTGCTACCCAAAATGTCAACTCATTAACGTAACAAGAAACACCCTTATCAGTCTCAATACTTAGGAAAGTCCAAAGATTTTGGGAGCTGTGAGTCAGGAACTGTGAAGACCTAATATGCATGAGAAATAATTTTGTGCATCTGAATGGCTAAATCTATTTTACTTATAAATCAAATATTGAAGGCATAAATCTGATGGGGTTAAGCATCAGTCACCAATGGGTTCTCAAATGAGGATGCCCACCTCTGTGGTCTAAAGACAGCAAAATCCATTCCTGATGTCTAATGGAAGGGAATATTGTAAGTACTAAAAACATATTAAGTGTATAAAACAAAAAGTTAGAAATTAGCATTTATGTAGTGCTGAACTGGTAAATGTAAAGATATATAATGCATAGCACCTGGCTACAATAAAAGACTAACTTTCTCTCTCCTTCTTATGCTTGTATTTTTACAAATGGCCTGTGACCCTAAGCACTGTGATCCCTATAAGTACATACTTTTTTAGGACAAATATCAGAAAATAATATTTACAATTAATTTCAATTAGATAGAAAATTAACTTATCTAGTTCACATTAGACTGATACCCACTGGAATGGAAATTTCTCAATAAAATTAAGTTCCAAGAAAGTCAGATTTTGTTTTGTTTAATATTGTATTCTCAATTCCTAGCACTTAGAAGAAATAATGAGTGGCATATAATAGGCAATCAAAAATAAGTAGGGCATCTCTAATATTATCCTTTAATCAAAATTATTTCTGATATGAGTTACATTGCTCTTCAAAGTAACTTTGTCCAGAATGCACACTGACCTGTGTACTAATTTATATATTTATCTGAAGAATTTTGGATAATATGGGTAATCCACTGATTTAAAGATGTTTAAGAACTACTGAAAACTAAAATATCTGAGGAACTGCTAGACAATCTTGTATGAAAACAGTAGAATCTGTTTTCACCCTGGAGATCTACTTAAAATCATGATGTTTGTGGGAAAAGTCCAGGAATTTTATAGAAATTTACTGTTGATCAGTTTTATTTAAAAAAGCTTGTATTATGAAACAAACTCTATAATCCTGGGGTTCCATGTTTTTATCTGAAAAATTGCAGGATTTGAGTTGGGGAATCTCTAAGTTTCCTTCTAACTTTGAAATATCTGATTCTGTGACTTTGCATATACTCGTGTTACAAATTTTACCCAATGATAGTGTCACTGTATAGAGTATATATGCTGGATAGAAACTAATGGTAAGGAAAACAACCCATAAATCAACAATCTATTGTTATTTCTAACTTTGTTCTTTTGTGTGAATAATTCCAAAGATAACTGGAAAAAAATTTTGATACAGATATTCTTCTAAATGCAGTATCTCTTCCCCCTTATCTGTTATTTACATTCCAGTCTGCCATCTCCAATTCAGAACTTACTGATGAATTTAATAGGGAGCAGAAATCCCTTCTGCACATGGATTATTCATAGATGACTTGCTAATTGAGCAATGAAACAGATATTCACATATTGCTGTACCACTTTTTTTGATATAAAATGACAATATAAAAAGATAGCTTTCAAAACATGCATAACACGTGATCCAATAATTCTACTTATTCAAATGTACTTTAAATTACTTTGAGATAATTTCAGAGTTATAGAAGAATTGTGTATCCTTTGCAAATTACCCAAATGTTAAGGTTTTACATTATCATTCTCTCTGTTGGACTATGTCTGTCTCCACAGACACTCAAAGTTACTTGTTGGAGCACAATTTATAATGGAAAAATCAAGAGGAAACTTAAATGACAAATATCAAGAAAATGACTCCTTAAATTATGGGATATCTACTGTATGATATATTAAGCCAAATGAAAATACTTAAACATATTATTGCAAAGTTTAAGCCTATTAGATAATGCTAAGCCCAAAGGAAGTTATACTTTTAAATGATTATCATAAGGAGTAGAGCATAATACTTATTAAATATTGCCAAGTAAAAACCCGGATTAACAGGGCCTTTCTGGTGGCACAAAGGGTTAAGACGCAGTCTACAAAGCTATCCACAGCCACTGCAGCACAAGTTTGATCCTCAGCCAGGGGAGCTACCCCACATGGCGCAGCAGACGTCTCCTGACTTGCCCGCTGCTCCCTTCAGCAGTGTATTTCAGTCAGACTGCCTGTTCTGTTCCTCACTGTTTCTGTTGAATCCTCTCAGCCCCCACACCTTGGCCTGTACCCCAGTTCTTGTATGCATAAATAAATAAATCTTTTTAAAAAATGGGTTAACAAATGTAATAATATGTAAATAGATTCATATGAGGAAATACAAGAAGGTATCAAAAACAATGGTTACATAAATTTGATTAATTAAAATTATGGATTAATTTTCTGTATTTTCTAAGTAATATAACTCTCTGGACAATCTAAAATATCTGAATGCTACATGAAGGTAAATAGGAGAAAATGCTGAATTAGGGAAATCATAAGATTACACAGTGAAGATATAAAGAGTATCATATATGATAAATTCTTATTTCAAAAGAGAAAAAATACAGGGTTAAAAACAGAGAACATATTATTTGGCTTGGGAGACAGACAAAGGTTTGTGATAGGTGTTTAACAAAAGGAATGCTGAATTCTCATACATATCAGTTTTAATTTTTCACTATATCACAAGAAGCAGTTGAATAGCTTCTTTCCTGAAATTTCACTGAGAAATTTTATTCACGGGAAATTACTAATAGAGATGTGCAATTTGAGCACTAAGCACAGACCTATAAACAAATGAAACATGTTTCTAAGTAGTCAGATGCCTATAATTAAAACCTAAAGGACAAAGAAGATGAGAATCTCTTAGCAGAGAATGTTCCATATGTATGACTCTTAAAAATTTAGATTCAGGGCTTCCCTGGTGGTGCAGGCGGTTGAGCGCAACACTGTGAAGCTGTCCTCAGCCTCTGCAGCGCAGGTTTGATCCTGGACGGCCCGGCCAGTGAGAATCCCACATAGTGAAGCAGACCTCGCGGACTGTCTCACCCACTGCTTCCCTCAGCAGTGTATTTCGTCAGGTCTGCCTGTTCTACTCCCCGCTCTGGCTCTGGTGAATTCCCTCACCCTCCCGTGCTTCTGATTGTACCCAGTGCTTGTATAAATAAAATAAATAAATCTTAAAAAAAAACTTAAAAAAATAGTAAGATACAATAGATAAATAGATAAATAAATAAATAAATAGATCTATCTCCTATTTGGTCACCTTTATGCTGACTGGTATTATACCCAGTGGCACTGAATATAAGACTAAGATGGAGAAGATAGAGATGTGGAGAAGAGAATTGTCTATTTACTTACAAAAACCAACTGATTCAGGAGGAGAAAGACAAATACTGCTGGTATTTATATACAGAAACATAACAAAGGGTCAGATAAAAACAAATGGAAATGGACAGTGGAAAGGGAAGGAGTCTACGCAGTGGGAAGGGGATATAAAGGATTATGGCAGAGAGCTGTGGATGACTTGGTGGTACATATGAAGACATATGCCTATATGTCTTACATATGTCCTACACCTCTGAATCACATACAGTGTTGTAAACCAATGTTACCTCAATAAATAGAAATAAAACAAAAGAAGGAAAGAAATCTGTTAGGGGGCAAGAATAGCAAGTGACAGCATTATGTGCTTTGTTAATGGGGAAATGCTCAAATTAGTATAAATGAATAGTTTATCAGATTATGTGAACATTAAGCTTAATAGCTATATATATATATATATATATACTTTCTTATTATTAGTATCTATTTTAAAATGTTCTGAAATTTCAATCTGGATTATATAATTCTGAGAAGAAAATTCTTCAAAGCAAAAGTGGCACTAGCCATTATTTTCAAACTTCATAGAAGGAAATTCATTTAATGAGTTTCAGGTCCATTTGTCTGCCGACACATCCAGTTGGACACACTGAATAGTAATATTTCTGATATCAAAAGTTAGGCAGTTTGGAAAGGAGAAATTATACTAAAGAAGACTAAAAAGACAAAGCAAATATTCTTTCCTCAATTTGAACTGAATCCAAAGCATTAGATTATGGTGGACCACCAGAAATCTATATACTTACCCACAGGCACTTGGTTTTTCTTTTTTTTTAAAAGATTTATTTATTAATTAATTTATTTATTTATACAAGCACTGGGTATAGTCAGAAGAGCGGGAGGGTGAGAGAATTCACCAGAGTCAGAGAGGAGAGCAGACCAGGCAGACTGACGAAGTACACTGCTGAGGGGAGTAGCGGGTGGCAGGAGAGGTCTGCACGCCATGTGGGACCCTCCTCCGGTGGCCGGGGAGCAGCCGGGAATCGAACCGGCACTGCAGAGGCTGCAGGCAGCTTCGCAACCCAGCGCTCAACCGCTGTGCCACCAGGGAGGCCCATAGGCACTTGGTTTTTCAAAGAAAGAGCTGTGATGGGACATACTTTAATTTCAAATTCTTGGTTTCAACTGGAAACTACTAGAACGCTATATCACTCATTTTCACAATTGGTATTATTGGTTATTCCATCATACAAAGTCTATGTAACATACTATGTGAACAACTTGCTTTTCCTCTCATGAAAATAAGAAAGATAAAATTTTTATAATCCACCTATCGAGATAAGACCTTTGGCCAGTAAATGCAACTGGTTTGCCTTCCTAAAGAATTCTTATGTTGATAAATTTGCCATTCTTACCAAATGATAACACAACAGCAAATGAAGTCTTAGTTTGCTGAGATGTGTTTGCAGGATTCTAAACACAATGCCAAATTTTCCAGCTTCATACTAAGCCAATGTAAAATGGGTATTTTCTATGAAATTCATGGAGCAAAGAAGCAGGAATGCAATGACAAATAGAGAAGAATTTATTTGTTATCATCTTTACATTGTGTAGAGAACTAGAGCGATGAAACTGGGTAATATAATACATAAAATGCCACTTTTATACATTAAATGCCATCTTCTTTGTCCTTTAGGTTTTAATTATAGGCCTCTACCTGGAAACATGTTTCATTTGTTTTTAGGTCTGTGCTTAGTGCTCAAATTGCACATCTCTATTAGTAATATCCCATCAAAGAGAGTGCGTTTCCACTAAAATCCTCTGAATATTAGTTATTGTCATCACACGCTGACATTAGTTATCAAATAAATATTTTGAAACAGTTGCAACACTGTACCAGGTATTGCCCTGGGTTCTATGGATAAAGCAGAAGACAGAAAGACAAAGTTCTACTGTCATGTTGAGGAAGAGACATAAACGATTATCCATCCAAAGGGAAAAACCAAAAATGACTCTCAGAAATTTGGCTTGTGCGTCTTGAGACACACTGAAATCATCATTGCGATGTACAAAACATGGGGAAACAGGTTAGGATAAAAATAAGGGACTTACTTTGGAGATTTCAAATATGAGGTGCTTGTAAGTCACATGAGAGGAAATAACTAAATTTCAAGTAGGCAGCACTGGCAACAATAGAAGGTATTAAACAATACAAAAGAAACTTCTTTGTATAAGTTTCTTGCTTATCAGAAAACCTAGTTTACATGTACAGATGTAATTTGTCCTTTAGTCAAACAATCTAGGTACACACAAACAAATTTATTTCCCAATATGAAACAACCCAAGTATGTTTACCCCATTAGAAACTTCTACTTGAAGGGCCTCCCTGGTGGCACAGGGGTTAAAGTTTCAAAGCTGCCAAGCTATCCCCAGCTACTGCCACAGAAGGCAGATTCCCCAGCCTGGGAGTTAACTCACATGGTGCAGCAGACCTCTCCTGTCTCATCTGCTGCTCCCCTCAGCAGTGTATTTCAGTCCATCTACCTGCCCTGCTTCCCACTTTGTCTCTGGTGAATCCTCTCACCCCCCTGTACCTCTGGCCTACACCCCAGTTCTTCTATGCATAAATAAATAAATCTTTTAAAAAACTAGAAACTGGTACTTGAACCCCAAACTCTATTAAACAAAGCATTTTAATTTTATCTAAGACATAATTGATGATGCATTAAAAATTTGTTCAACGAACACTGAAAATCTAAAGCTGATCATAACTCTAGAGAGAAACTGGCCTTTTCTTTTTTTAAGAAAAGAATACTTTTTTCCTCTCACAGCTGAGTTTGTCATCTATTGTTATTTCACAGATGATATAATTCATAAGTTATTAAGGGTTTTACTGCAGTCTGAACTTTTTATTCCTACACATTCCAAAACACTTTCAATTCTGTCTAACTACTCTCTAAAGCAATTTCAGTCCCAAAGAATAGAGGAGGAAAAATATATACATCACATATAGAAAATACAGGCAGAGCACTGATCTATTATGACACTTATCTTTATGAAATAAAAGATGGGAGGACTTGCTCATGGCTATATTATTTGTGAGTCCTTTCTTCTCACTCATCTTTTAAGGAAACTTGCATTATGAAAAAGTTAAACTTTCTTCACATTTTATACCAGCTATCTCTCTTCTCACAGTTTTCATAGTTGTCAAGTTTCAAACATTATAGGACAACATATTTTCTTCACAGTTACCACAATGCCCTTTAACGCATTCATTGCTGTTTGGGACTTATCACTGAGTAGAATAACCGATCTTTAACATTTTATATACAAAATCTTGTACATATAAAAATAGATATTCAAAGTGGCATCAATTCTACTGACAATAATCAATATAAAGGAAATCTTCAATTTCTTCAGTGTGCTGTTTATTATACTAATGGTTCAATTATACAGGATAAGTTCTAGAGATCTAGTACAACACACTACCTATAGTTAACAACATTATATTGTCCACTTAAATGTATTAAGAGCCTTCAAGTATTCATTCATTAATAAATAAATAAATAAATAAATAAGATAGTACTATATCTATCAAGGTACATGTACCTATGTGAAAATAAAAATAAAATCAACAGCACATGTTTGCATGTATTTAGAAGGAAATCATATAAACTAAGTATATAAATTAACTTTTATAGTAAGTGGCTAATCACTTTCTTCATGGAATTGGATTAAGAGTGCTTATTACTTTTTATTTTATGCTCTCATATTGTTTGCCTTTTACAGCAAACATGAATTTTTGGAAAAACAGGAGAAAATCTAAGTTATCAGAAAAGGAATGGGAAACAATGCAGTAAACTAAATGTACAATAATAAATAAAATCATTAGTGCTAATTTGTAATCATGCAAATTCACTGAACTTCAGATTCAGAAGCTTAATGCAATATCAAAGGTAACATGAGAGTATAAAGGGTTTGCTAGGGCCTCATTGGTGATGCAAGGGATTAAGCACTGCACTATGAAGCAATCCCTAACCTCTGCAGCACGAGTTCAATCCCCAGCTAGGGAGCAACCCACATGGCGAAGCAGACCTCTCTTGACTCGCCCGTTGCTCCCCTCAGCAGTGTATTTCAGTCAGTCTACCTTTTCTGTTCTCCACTCTGTCTCTGGTGAATCCTCTCACCCCCACCCCTGTTGCCCCAACATCTCTGGCCTATACCCAAGCTCTTGTATGCATAAATAAATCTTTTAAAAAATTAAAAAAATAAAGGGTTTGCTATACAAAAAAATATTAAATATAGTCGCTATCATCAAGCTTCTAAAAAAATAGAGTAACAGATATGTCAAAGAGATCACCTTGAATTCTTCTATTTAATTTAGAAAGTAATTTTTAAGACTACAGTATATGGAAGAATCCATGAAAAAAATAAAAATAAAACAGTTGTGGTTTTCCAAGTATATGTAAGTTAATAGCAAATATCACATCATGTACTCTAACAACTGAACTATGCAGGGATCAATGCTACAAACTTAGCTACACTGTGATTTTGAGGATGCTATATTAAAAAGAAAAACATTATTTTACAAAGCCATGCTAAAATTTCCTTTTAAAAACTCTACCTGGCCTCTTAGGAAGTTAAAAAGCAAACTCTCGGGCAAGTTCTAAAACTGCTCCTTTCAATCATCTTGCAAATATTTATTGATATTTACTGAGTATCTCTAAGTGCATCTCTGTATCTCTCAGAGATACAGAAGGAAATAAAACAAACATTTGTATAAATAAATTAAACACCAAGAATGCAATCTTCCTGGTGAAGCTTTGCTTCCTAGAGGAAGGCCAAAGAATGAAATAAATTAATACAAAAGAATAGAGGAAATAATATAATGTTAGAATATGATAATCACAAAGGATGAAAATAAAGAGGGAGATGGAATCAGTATTCAGAAGGAGGCTGCGAACTTAAAGGAACCACTGATGGGATGATGGAGTCAAGGTCAGAGAGAGATGAGGGGAAAAGCCACCATCTGCAAACGGGGAGAGGATTTTCCTAGCAGAAGGGGCAGCCATTGAAAGGGCTAAAGGTAATGCCTACTTTTCCTGCTTAAAGACTGAGAGACTAGTTTGTTACATCAAAACAGAGAGGGAAGAAAGTGGTAGGAGAAGTCAAAGAGACTGGGGCAGATCTTGTGTGACATCCAATCTTGTGACAAGAACTTTGTTTTTACCATGTATGAGATGGAAAGCAAGGGAAAGAGACATCTGTCTTGAGTTTTATCAGCCATCTCTCTTACTGAGAGTTTCTTTAAAAGAGGTAAAAATCAAAGCAAACCAGAGAAGAGAAAATTGCAAGAATTGAGTGAAAGAATGGTGACATAGTAACGTTAGTATCAGAGTTTACAGAAAATAACACCAGTGCCCTGTCCATATTCCCTGGATCTTACATATCAGCTCATGACATTCAACTTAACTCTCTTCATCAATTATTTTTTTCTGATGGCTGTTTGGGGTTGGAGCTAACTTTCCTCATGCCTGGAGAAGTAGAGAAATACCGCCTTTATACTCTAGATAAGCTTCCACCAATAACAGATAGGAGTTGGTTTCATGGAGTGAGAACAATCTGAGGCATATGTCTCACTAGGGCACCAGAGTTGCCCAATGCAATTTGAAACCAATTGCTGTTTGATAATGTATCTTTTAATATCTGTTTTCCCTTTCTTGTCTCATTTCCCCACACTCTAATGAATTTTCCTGGAGTCACATCCAAAACAACCTACTAGTACTCAAATCATGATCTCAGTATATGATTCTGGAAAAGATTCAAACTAAGACAGACATTTTCTAGAAAGCAGAATCTTAGGAAGGAATTCTGGCATTTGGTAACTTGCCAGTTGGCAACAAGGATCCCGACACTGCTGGAAGTTGGGGGTTATATCCCTTGAATTGCTATAAAATGATGGTCACTGAGATTCTCACTTGTGGTGAATCATGATGGGATGCATTTATTATTTGCAATAATGCCAGCATTTGAGATGTCGGGTCAGATGGTAATTAAAAGGTAGAGGTAGTTGATTTATTGCTGTTCAGTGAATCAAAGTGCTAAAAGAATAGGTGGTTCACATCAACCAACTATTAATTTAGGCTCAGTGTGAAGGCCACAAGACCTCCTTGAAAGCATTGAAGTGCCATTCATCTCCCACAACCAATAGTAGACTAACCTGAAAATCAGAAGTACAGCCTAATTTTGAGAGTAGTATAATTACAAAGCAGGTTGAAATCACAACACAAGTCTTTACACAGGAAAGAGGATCCAGATAGGGAAGAATTTGTATCCTAATGCTAGGAATGGGAGCATCTGGAAGGATGCACTTGACACCCTAGAAATCTCATTTCCCCAAGAATCTGCTGAGCCAGCAGAAGTGAGCTATAACTTACTTCTTGCTACACAATAATAGACTTCATTTTTCCAAACGCATGCAAAGTATTTTACCTGATTAAAACAGACACCAAACAAGATGATGCTTACCTTCCTCAAAATTATTCCCACATCCTCTCATTTCTTCTAGATCTAAACCAATAAATATAGCTAAATTGCCTCATGGAACAATTTTCTAAATACTATCTCTGCTATGGGAATAAAGAGATTATTACCAAAAGAACTACAGGATCTGGATAATATATTTAGCAGAAACTGAAAGAACACGGTCAAGAATGGATTTTGAGGGTACTGGACCCAAAAGATAGACTATCAGACTCAATAGGGAAAGTTTATTGATATGAAGTTACTCTCCCATGACTCAGGAATTAATGACCTTTCAAGAGTACTTTAGATTGATCTAATACTCAGATGAGATAGTTTCTTAGCTCAAGAAGAAATGGTCAGTAGTGAATAATATGGAGAAGCTATAGTATTCTTGGCAAAGTATGAAGAAAAGACACTCAAAGATTGGGCGTGCTAAAATATATTCATTACAGAAAGTTAGAGAAAACATCATCTGATTTGTATTACCTGGGGAGCACAGGAAATACTCTCTTAACTACAATAATAACCAAACTGCTAAGCCACAAGCATCACTGAAAAGCACAGTGGTGACTCTTCTCTGTGGGCCAAGTTTGAACATGGGGTATATATTTATAACAACAGGCTTTCCAAGGTCACTGAATATTGATGAGGTTACAGAACAGTGGTCAGGATATAACACTTACCAGTCACAGGCCAGGTATAACTTTATCACCATAATGAACCAAAGAAGTCCAGAATGTCAAAGGAATGAACCTACCCTATAAGGACCTGTGATTATAGTTGAGCCCAAGGGTTCCTGGGTTGAGATGGGTGGATAGCCAATGAGGGCATGGTTTAATAAACATAACAGGAAAAAAAAAAGTGAGTGAAAAGGAAGCAGATGATGTCAGACATAACAATAGAGAATCAAAATCTGATCTGTTTAAATTTCAGTCTTGAACCTATTCTCAGAACCAAAGTCCATCAATTGAGATTGAGGGTAAAAAACCCTCAATTTTTCAATGCCACTGCAAGTAGACATAGTAATAGTAATGTTTTCCCCAATTCTTTCCTGAAGGACTGTGGCTATTTATCAGAATAATCATACACTGTAGAGAAAAAAAATATCCAAATCATTTGGGGTGGTGTGGGAGATAGTGTATGCGCTAATCCTTTTAACAACAAACTCAAATAATCCACTCTCATTAGAATGAGGGTGCGCAGAAGGCAAGTTGATATTTAGGTCCTGTCCACATTTATGTCTCTGTGAGAACAATGGGGATTCCTGGAACTGCTTGTTATTTCCCCAGTCCATGAATGCACTGTTAAGACGAACATATTTGGGGCCTCCCTGGTGGCACAGTGCTGCACTGTGAAGCTATCCACTGTCTCTGCAGCGCAGCTTTGATCCCAGCCGGCCGGGGAGAAACCCACATGGTGCAGCAGACCTCTCCTGTCTCACCCACTGCTCCCCTCAGCAGTGTATTTCATCAGTCTGCCTGTTCTGTTCCCCGCTCTGTCTCTGGTGAATCCTCTCACTCTCCCGCACATCTGGCCTGTACCCCAGCTCTTGTATAAATAAAATAAATCTTTAAAAACAAAAAAAGATGAACATACTTGGAGCCTGCTGAACAAGTGCTCAAATTTTGTAGTAAATCAGATTACAGTTCCAGAATACTCATCACTCCCCCCTTCCCCCTGTAGCCATCGCAAAGTAGACTTGTCTTTGCCATGTGACTTGCTTTGGTCAGTAGGAATGTAGCTAACATGATGCAAGCAAAGACTTGAAATATCATTGTGCTGTTTGTCCTGTTCACGGTTCCTCTGCCACTGCCCTGGGAAGAGGTTTCTGTATATAACCACTTCAGCCTGAGCAAAAGAATGAACACATGTAGAATGGAACCAAACCCAACTAGCATTGTGAAATCAAGCCCAGCCAGAGCTTAAAGCGAAGCTACCAACTCAGCCCAGTCTTAGTCAGCTGACCTCCAGCCAACTCACAGATACAAGAACAAAAACAAATAATTGCTATTTTATTTATTTATTTATTTATTTATTTATTATTTTAAGATTTATTTATTTATTTATACAAGCACTGGGTACAGTCAGAAGTGCAGAAGGGTGAGAGAATTCGCCAGAGCGGGGAGCAGAGCAGGCAGAAGGACCAAGGTACACTGCTGAGGGGAGCAGTGGGCAGCAGGAGAGGTCTGCATGCCATGCAGGACCCTCCTCCGGTGGCCAGGGAGCAGCCAGGGATCGAACTGACACCGCAGAGGCCACGGGCAGCTTCACAACCCAGCGCTCAACCGCTGCGCCACCAGGGAGGCCCTATAATTGCTATTTTAAGGCACTATATTTTGGGGTGTCTTGTTGGATAGCAGTATTTAACAGATTCCAAAAACATATTATTTTGTAGCATGTCCTTAGACAGTAAAAAAACTATTACAGGAGGCTGAGAAAATGGTGACTGAACGGTAGCATGAAGGTAGAAAAATGGTGTTCCATCTATGTAGCAGCATTTATTTCCTGAAGAATATGTGCATAATGAATTGGTAGGATTGGAAAAGAAATAAATGGAATCTTTTTAAAGAATCAGGTGACTATTACTAGCCCAGTTTGGCAAGTTTCTATAATAACAAGATATGCTTAGAAAAGAACTGGCTACTTTGCAAACCCATTTAAGGGGGGTATTGAAAAGCCATAAACTTCAAGGTTGAAAAATTATAAGTATTTTCGATCAAATGTAAGGTATAACCTTTGTAAAACAACCTCACCAAATCTTGGCCTTTCCAGACAGACACAGCTTCAAAGTCACACCCCTTCTTTAAACCTTGTGACATCATCACACTGGAGTCTTTCTGATTCCCTTGACTAAGCAAAAGATTTCCAGAATGATTTGGGCTAAACAATAAGAATTCCTAGAAAGAACTACACAAAATTAATTATGCCTAATATATACATAGTTGAATCTAAAAGGAGATTTATGTTTGAAAACAAAATTGTGTGAATCAATGGAACTAAATTACATTAAAAACAAAACAAGTCTTGAGAGACCTGTCTTTGTAAAGCACTGCCATCCTGGACTAATAATAATTGAGACTATTTGAAATGTAAAAAGATCACTTAGTCTTCAACTTTCCGTCATCAAGAAGGAGATTGAGAAAGGTGTCAAGGCACAAAAAGGGCATATTCTGCAATGCTCTGTTCAAAATAGATCAAAATGATCTATTTTCTCTAGAAAAGAAAATAACTTCAGAAGTCAGAGATAATAAAAGTCATGTAAAATTATAGACTTAGAAGTGTTCCGACATATAAAATAATGGACTGAGCATGCAACTTTCCTTATATCCTGAGGAAAGGATCCTGACAAGTTCTGCTTAGTGGATTATCTGTGAAATAGTTACTTTGTCTTTCTAATTATCCCTTTTCAAATAGGGACATTTCTTGGGTCTGACTTCTGCCCCTATTTCATCACTGGATATTGATGGGGGTAAGGGAGTTTGAGGGGGTGGGGGAAATAACTTGAGTTTTAGTTCACAGTTCTCAAGATTAACAAACAAGATGTTGACCAAAGCTGAGTTCTGGGTCCTGAATCGTGGTGATTCTAATGTCATGATTAACCAAGCGTGTGGGGATCCTTGAGTTAGGGTGACTGCATTTAGCATTTGGGAGTGATACCAATACTTATGAAAAAGAAATGACTTTGGTGATTTGATTAAAAAAAAAAATACATTCATTTGCTCCCCTACTACATCTCTACTCCTTGACCAGTGGTGCAGCTATGTAACTAACTTGACCAATGGGCTGTTGTCAAAGTTGACACTAGAAGAGCATGAAAATGTGCTTCCACAGTTGAAGTTGCCTTCTTGCACCTTGCAAACACCATGGCCTGATGATGCAAAGAAGCTCAGGCTGTCCTTTCAGTCTGAGCCTTAGGTTCTAAAGGCACATGGAATATACCTCTGCCAACTCTCCGAGATCTCAGTTCTACACACTAAGTCATCATCCTTTTTAGTGAAAGTTAGGACTTGTTTGCAGTTGAGTATTTGCTCTCCCTTCCTCCTATCTGTAGAATTTTGTAGTCCACTGTTTCTCTTTTATTCTGTCTCAGTCCCTTTTGGTCTAAACTGGCAGCATTACTGCTGATCTAATTTTCTCAAAAACTTTGAGCACATGATAAAACCAACAAGGTTCACAGTATTGCAAAAAAAAAAAAAAAAAAAGCCACACCTACAAATCTCTAAGTTTGAAATAATTCAAATATAAAATTAAGAAGTCCCAAAAACCTTATTTTCATTTTTTAAATGGATTGGTGGTTCAAATAAACTGGTAGGATTATCAAAT
Source organism: Talpa occidentalis (assembly GCF_014898055.3). NCBI lineage: Eukaryota > Metazoa > Chordata > Mammalia > Eulipotyphla > Talpidae > Talpa > Talpa occidentalis. Next base: position 30,421,499 of record NW_023605083.1, read on the forward strand.
GTGGGATTGTATGGATTACACTTGTTTACCCATGGTTCTGGACTACCCCAAAAATAGAGGGATTATAGAGTAATTAATTCTTCAAGGATCTGTAATTAAAAGAATAAGGGTACAAAATGTCATGCACACTAGTATAATGAGAATTTTCCCATCCTGATTTTCACAAATAATCAGTTCTTAATCTAATCCAAACGTGTTTATGATTTGGACAAAGCAATTTTGGTTACAAGGGAAACGGGAGAAATATAGTGACTTACAAAGTTAGACTTGTGTTCAGCATGCTTAATCGGGGTTTTAGGAACAGGACCTAGAGTCTGAGGACCCCAGGCAGGTTCTTTCTCAGTTCTTGTCTTCAGCGAGGAAAGTCTTCAACTTTGAGACCAAAGTCACAGAAAAGCAAGAGATTTATCCACAGGTGGGTAGGAAGAAAAATAGGAAAGCTCTCCAAGCAGTGAGGGGTCCTGAGTGGGTAGACAACTGATAGATAAGACGAAGGACAGGAAAGCTCTACAAACAGAGAGGGGTCCTGAGTGGGTAGCCACTGAGGTGTCAATAAGTAGGTGCTTATCTGGGTATAGTGGGCGAGGAGTAGGGGTTTGGTGGTTGGGTGTCTTTGCATTGTGTCTCTTCCTGATTGGCTGGACTTGCAGGGTCTCCTAGGCTACCCAGGCACACTGAGTTTGCCCACATTACCTGGCCTATCTTCCTGAAAGTAGCCTTGGTTTGTTGCTTTAGCACTGTATTATTGTGTTAGTGTTCTGAACTCTCCAATCAGACTGATAAATGGACCTAGGTTTTGCAGGGGAGAGGAGGGAAAGGAACACCCGTGGCTCCAACCCAGTGTTTCTCAATCAAGCTGATAAGTGGACTTAGGGGCTTGGGGCCCCCTGTTCCTAAATGACTGTCTATACCCATTTCCTAACTTCCTCCTTCAGTACTTAAAAGCTGTCATCAATGACCTTGACACCATAATCTGGACATAAGGTTTCTATCAGGCTTGGAAACTGTGCTATAGGAGGCTATAAGGGAGAAGATGATAAGAAATACACAGAATAAAATTCATCAGGAATGAGCATGAGTAGAGTATAATTCACTTGGGTGAATAAACCAATTGGGAATCAAAGTTAGATTCATTTCTGTTAGAAATGATTTAACATAATCCTACCTGAAGGTAGGAACTCTATGAATTTTTTTTTAAGTTCTTTGATACTAAGATCTAAAAGGAAAGAGAAACTTTGAAAAAAAATTGTCTATGACTTGAAAGAGTATACATTTAGATTGATGTATAATTTTACCAACTTACTTCAGCACATGTATTTTAAAATGTAGTATTACTGGAAGTTAAAAATATCTAAATACCCAAATTTCTGTAAATTAATTTCATAATACAACTTTGCCTGCAGGTTCAAAAGTTATAAAGGACACAGGAAACTTTTGGAGGTGAAGTACATGTTTATTGCCTTAACTGGTGATAGTATTATGGGTCTATGTATATATTCAAATGCAGTAAATTGTACACATAAACATGTATATTTTTTAGCTCAATTATACCTCAATAAAACTCATAAAAAAATTTCAAATGGATCCACACAAACCACTTCCTCATACGATTTTCCTCTATTCATGCATTTCTGTCTTACTTTCTGAATGTCACACACATGTCAGGGATGTGAGGAAATCATGGCCTACCTACCAAACCTGGTCAGTTCAATAATCTATTTTAAAGTTAGGGATACATTTCATAATCTACAGAAACATTTCTCATTTTCAATGTTTATTTTATATCAGGAGGGCTATGATCCAGGGCTATCAGTCCAGTTCAGTTCAATGTGTATTTGGAGTAATTAATTATAGGAAAAGGCCTTGATGAAGATTAGAACTAGAAGCTCCCTATTCTCAGGAAGTTAAAACTTTAGGATAATGTAATATTTTACATTTGTATTTCTACTTTTTTGATGCCATGTAAATTACTTTAGATGAATTATAAATACAAACATGAAAGAGACATTTTAAATCACATTTAAAACCACACCACCCAGAGAAAGGAACATGATTTCAATATGTCTTCCTTTTTTCAAGCATTCTTCATGTATTTTTACAGAATCTTAAGCATTTTATAGACATTATTTTGTAGCTTGCCTTGGTTAATAATATTTTAAGGCCATCTTTTCCTATCAATAAGTATAACTCTACCATATTGATTTCAGTTGCTTTCACGCTACATGTTATGAATGAGCTCTAGTCTATTGAACTGTTTTATTTTTCAAAATCTAGCTACAATCAATACTTTACTATTATAAACAAAAGTCCTTTACTAGCCCCTGTTGTAAAAAAAGTAAAATCCTTTTCTTTAAAAAAAGTATCATGTTTTTAAGGTTTTTTTTCACATATTTTCCAAACTATTATTTTTCTGATAATATTTAAAGGCTTATCCAGTCTTACTTAACATAACAAAATAAAATTGCTCCCATCAGTATTTCCTGAGGATGTTGGACAAATCTCTTCTGCCCTCACTTGATGCTGCACAGGAAGAGTGTTTGATTCATAGAAGCTTGGAGAACAGGATATTTCCCAGGATATTTTGATATTCATGGCTCATATTAACATTTACAGACTTTGAAAAGTTCAGCACTAAAAAAACACATTCAATTTCATGTAAGTCAACATTTATTAACTCAGGCATACTGTTTGGTAAAATGCTTTAGAACATCCCTTACTGCTTTAGAAAATAATTTGGACATGACTAAGTTTATTGTTTTATAAAATTTTGTTTATTTTTAACTGGGGGGTAATACTTGGACACCCCCATCAGGTATTACCACCATAGTGCACCCACAACCAACTCACTCATATTCTGCCACCATAGATCATTGTACTTCCTTCCTCTTTATTCCTACCCCTCCTCAATCTCCTCTTCTCCTTGATGCTTTAGTTCTGCAGTCTGCTTCCAAGGGTTAGTTTTTAAGCATGCTCAGGTTTAAATTAAATGAAAGCCCTCAGGTTTTTATTTAAAACAAGCATAATTTATATGCTCCATTTAGTTACTAGCATTTGAAATGTAATTTTAAATAATAATAACCATATAACTATAATGGTGACCTTGAATTGCGCTATTATTGGAATGTCTCATTCCAATTTTTTATTGACTGTTGTTCTTCAGAACAGCATCTTATTTTTACTATGTCTGAATCCACCAGCAGCAAGTGCATTAAAATGAGGTTTTATAGTGTATATCTAAGAATCAGTTTGGGATCAAGCCCTATAGTATATATGCTTCAATGGTTAAATATAGTTCTCATATATGATATTGTAAAAGATGTTCAAAAATATGGGCCTCCCCTGGTGGTACAGCAGCTGAGTGCTGGGCTGCGAAGCTGCCCGCAGCTTCTGCAGTGCCGGTTCAATCCCCGGCCAGCAGCACGGGTCCGACATGGCACGCAGACCTCTCCTGCCGCGCCTGCTGTTCCCCTCAGCAGTATATTTCATCAGTCTGCCTGTTCTGTTCCCCACTCTGGCTCTGGTGAATTCCCTCACCCTCCCGTGCTTCTGACTGTACCCAGTGCTTGAATAAATAAATAAATAAATAAATCTTTAAAAAAAAAAAAAGATGTTCAAAAATAAATCCTAAAGGAAAATTAATTTCATGACCATTATATATTAAATAAAAATAAAGTTCTAATGCTTAAACCTTGTTGACCACCTTTCATTTTGCATTCAGATAATATCAACTATTTAATGAAAATATAGCGTTACATTGATTTTTTTATATGCCAATCAAATATCTAGTTAAACATCACTATAACATCACATCCATGGGGGAAAAAACGCCTTGTCAATCAAATGTCTTGTTATATACAGATTTGACATCAGCTTTAAATATAATAAGGTGTAAGACTGACAACTAATTAATCAAATGTGAGAGAAATAAATTGTCCTTTGTTTTCCTTTTCGTTTTTAAATGAGACAGTTTTTCATTCACCCATTGCTAGTCCAATTTATAACATTTCACTTTTACTGCAATGCCTATGTTATAATTCCCTTGAATTTTTTGCGCCATTTTTCTTATTCTTTTTGGCAGGTGTATATATGTAACCTATATTATTATTATATTGCACTATAATTATATTGCACTATTATAATTATATTGCACACTTATAATTATATTGCACTAATTAAAAGGTTTGGTGTTAGTTGCTACATAGTTATATCAAGAAAAAAAATTTAATGAGGATGGTAGTGCTTCATATATTATCCTAAAAAACAGCAACAGGGCCTCCCTGGTGGTGCAAGGGGTTAAACACCACACTGTGAAGCAATCCGCAACCTCTGCAGCACAAGTTCGATCCCGGCCCACCAGGGAGCAACTCACCTGGCGCAGCAGACCTCTCCTGACTCACCCGCTGCTCCCCTCAGCAGTGTATTTCGATCAGTCTGCCTGTTATGTACCCCACTCTGTCTCTGGTGAATCCTCTCAGCGCCTGCATCTCTGGCCTATACCCCAGCTCTTGTATGCATAAATAAATAAATCTTAAAAATAAAACAAAAAACAAACAAACAAAACGCAACAAAAAACTGAACCACATAATACACAAACTTTGAATTTTTCACATTTACTACTGAAACCCTACCAATCCTGTCAACAAATGTCAATAAACTGTTATGCTCACTCTCCTTACCATCCAGGATCTAAAACTACCCAGGGTCTAACAAAATGGATCTAATCTACAATGGAACTTAGTGTCCTGTTATGGTTTTAAAAAGCCTTAGCAATATGAAGGTAGCAAAAGGAATACCTAATCAGTCACATCAGTTTAGCTGTTCTGTGATTGTGAGCCAAGTGATAGTTCTTTAGGATTGCTTAAATTTTGAGTGCAGTTAAGTGTACTTGGACGAGACCAAAACTGATCCATCACCTTGGTCTTATAACAACACTGCCAGGGGCTAATGGCGGCCATCAGGGTCTCCCTTGAAGCCACAAGAAATAAATGACATAAGCTCAAAATCTCCAATATAGTACTAAATCAGGCAAATTTAATTCAAATTTAAATTTATTGTGGTTTCTCCTAGTGTAAGACATAGTGTTAAGCTGAGGAAGACAAAAATAATATACAATGTCTGACTTCAACCTGCATTATAGGTCGTTTAGGCAAGGGATGAAGGAATTATAAAACAAGGTAAAACCTTCATATGTCTTCAGAAAGGCAGCATAAATATGATGAAAGACTGAAGAAGGAAAAAAAATCCATATTTATGGCAGATGATAAAAATTTTACTACTTGGGTGAGGTGTTAGAAGAGTATAATTTGACTCAAAAATCAAGGAAAGAGGGCCTCCCCTGGTGGCGCAGCGGTTGAGCGCTGGGCTGCGAGGCTGCCCGCAGCCTCTGCAGCACCAGTTCGTTCCCCGGCCGCCGGTGAGGGTCCCACAAAAAAATCAAGGAAAGATAAACTATCACAGTGTGGAAGTTCATATGTGTTGATTTGGAAGAAACATTTGAATTAGAATAGGAATAAAAAAACCCTGAAAGAAAAGTTGCTTGAAACTTGTAAAAAAATTGAATGAAGTTTGAAGTTTATGTACCCATTCAATGGGTATTGGTAATCAAGCAAAGGGTTTAATTGATTTTAGTTTGCTTTGTTTTGGGCAAAGACAGTAAGAGATAGAAAGATGACCCAGGAAACTATTGCATCATTCTCAGCAAATTGTAATGAAAATATAAATTAGTATGGCCAAAACGAATGTAGGGAGTGAATACAAATTTGAGGCATTGGAGAGATACATAATACTAAATTCAGCAAATAAATGAAATTGGGAAATAGGAGAGGGAGAAACCAAAGTCCATTCCAAGCTATTGAATAACAGAAAATGCAGAATGAATGACTTGCAGAAGTAATGTGGAGCCCAGAGGAAAATGGAGAGTAGAATATACATTTGAAGTGACTATGCAGATGACGAAAGAGCGGTTTGGAAGGAAAGTTGGAAAAAGAAAAATACAATATATGATGAAAAATATGATAGATGATGGGTATAGTATTAACACAGAAGTGGAACAAAATTAAGGCTCTTCACAATCAGCTAGCATTTCTTTGTACCTCTTGTACCTCTTGTACCACAAGCCTTAATCTAGACTTAAATAGCTCCCTGCAGATAAAGGTGCCTCTCAGCTCCATCAAAGGGCATCATCATACTCAACATCCACTTCTTTTGTCCCCCTCTCTTTTTAAGTTCTGAATACAAGCCCACAGTGTATGAATGGCAGAGCCAATCCCTCGATTCAGACATACTCATTTTCCTCTGGCAAGATTTTTAAACTGAAAGTGGAAGTTTTCAATGGAATCTTGGAATAAAAAGCTAACTCTATGGCATCTCTAGAGCATGATATCTGACTGTATTGTGGTCATGAAAAACCTTTTCACACTGAACAAAGATGCATTTTTCCTAGCCCAGCCACACTTATTGTGACACCCTAAGACTGCATGTCACAAGAATATTTCTTGGCAGAATCTAACCATTTTCTAACAGCTGTGTGCTCTAAATACTGTTTTTGAAGGTTAGTACCTAAAAGAGAAGTTTTCACTTGAGTCTGGTAAACACTACATTTTAGCAAAGATATCTTTAAATGTGTTTATATTTTATTCTATCTTATCCTGTGACAAAATTTCATCAAACCAGGTCACTCCTTAATATAGAAAAACTCTAACTTATATTTATTGGCATTTATATAAATGCTTGACATGACCAAGTAGTTTTATTCTGATGATGTAACTATGAAGAAAGAGAGATACAGAAAAAAAAAAAAACTTGCAAAATGCAGTAATCTATTCTGACATGTGACCTTATCAAGTTTATAAGTGTCATCATCGTCACTTACATGTTCTGTGGAAGATATGGTTGGTTGTTTTACGAGGTTGATTCTATCTATTAATTAAAAAAGATTTTGATGGTCTAGTAGAAAAGAAAATTTACAGAAATAGGGAAGGAACAAACAAATTGCCATTTACTTGAATATAAACTGAGAGCACACAATTACCAAATATAATTCTAGCTTCAAGAAACCATCTATCGGGGGCGGAGCAACATGGCGGCGAGGAGACGCTGCGAGTAAGATCTCCCATTAAAAAAAGTGAATAGGGAGGAAAAGCGGCAGGTCCCAGTGAGAACCGGGACACAGAAGATAAACGGGTGACGCCAGCAAACTGCCCGAAGAAGAAAGTGGCCATAAAAGAGGACTAGAGGGGAGGGAAGCGCAGAACCCTGCTCCCCTCCCCCGCCCACAGAGGCGGCACTCTCCAACCGGCAGAGAGGAGGAAACAACAAACCAAAACGGCCCACAAGAACAAACGACGCAGCAAGCGGGACTGTGAGTGGAAAGGAACTATTGCAGCCACCACACCCCGTGAACGGGAGCTGAGGCGAACCCTGCAGGATCCGCCGCGGCGGTGAGCGAACGGCTCCGGGCGCCATTAGAGAAGAACAAAGACCCTGGGAGACGCGCACACAGCCCGGGCTGCCGGTAAGCTGGCGCAGGAAAGCGGCGCACTCGGCGCACTTGAAAAGCAAGTGCAGACCTGGATCTCGGCTGCCCAGGTCCCCGCGCCTGCGACCTAGGCTTGCGGGGAGACGACCTAGGCTTGCGGGGAGACGCGCGGAGGTCCTCACTGAGGTGAAGGTCCCTCCCTGAGTGAGCAGGAACCAGGCGCCCAGGCACGGGAGCGGTGCAAAAGGCGCCATTCCCGCGCCACTGAACTGGGCTACAGCCCGCGTCCTGGAACTGAGGGCTTTGAACTGAGACCCGGGGCACGAAAATTCGGGGCGTGGGTTCTCCACGACGGTGGGGCACAAGGCAGACACAGCACCCCAAAGCTGTTGAGGTGTACCCTACCATTCCCGCTCTGTTCTCTGTCCCACGGGGTGGGGGGAGGCGAAAAACAGCCCCCAAGGACAATAGGAGAGATCTCTGGCGCCACCTAGCGACCAGGAAAAAAAAAAAGTCACTAACACCCTATAAAACAGGACATTTCTTAAGACTGCTTGAAAAGGGCAGAAGGTTTCTGGAGGACCCAGTGGCCAGCCGGGAAGTTATTCCACGCCAGGCCCCTTCCGACCAGCAGTCTGAGCCCACAGAGGGAGCAGGCACCCACGTCCGGGGCAGACCGGGGGCGCAGAAGAGTGTGCCTGAAACCGGAGGAGCAGGGACTGCATCCCGCTTCGCCATTTGAGAACAGGGACATTTCTTCAGTAAAAACTGCCTAAAACCAGCAGAAAGCTCCCCCAGAAGACAGAGATGGCTCCTGGAAGAGCCAGAGGGGAGCGGAGAAGTTCACCCAAGATGTCAGTCAGTCCGAGCAACACAGTGTCCCAACGCATACGACAAATTAGAAAACAGACAGTAGGGAGTAGAAGAACCACACGCAACCTAAAAACTCCTCAGGAAAGAAGCACACCACAAAAAGAAAACCTCTCCCCAGATTGCAACGACAGCAACTTGGAAGAACTTCTGAGCCTTCCAGAAAGAGAATTTAAAATTGCCATGATTAAAAAAGTGATAGATCAGAAGAAGGAAATTGAGTCCCTAAAGAGGGAAGTAAGAGAAATGCAGGAGATCAAAGAATTAATGGAGGAACTAAAGAACTCTGGGAAAAGCAATGAAAGCAGAATAGATGAAATGGAAGAACGAATAAGTAATCTTGAAGACACAGAAATAAAAAGAACCAAAACAGAAAAGGAAAGAGAAGTACGAAGGAAAAAGAATGAAGAAAGACTTCGGGAACTATCTGACTCCATGAGGAAAGGAAATATAAGAGTTATAGGAATTCCAGAAGGAGAGGAGAGAGATGTAGGAACAGAGAAAATATTCATGGATATAATTGAAGAGAACTTCCCAAATGAGAAGAAGGAGCTGAAAATTGATATACAAGAAGCAAGAAGAACACCAAACTTCCACGACGAAAGGAAAAACACAGCAAGACACATAATAGTAAAGCTCCCAAGAATCCAGGACAAGGAAAAAATAATGAAGGTGACAAGAGGGAAGAAACAGATAACATTCAAAGGAAAACCAATCAGGCTGACATCAGACTTCTCTGAAGAAACACTACGGGCAAGGAGAGAGTGGAGGGACATAGTCAACAGACTCCAAGAAAACAGATGCCAACCAAGAATACTCTATCCCGCAAAGCTCTCTTTCCTCCATGAAGAAAGAATATGGACCTTCCCAGACAAAGAGAAACTCCGGAATTTCATTGCGACTAAACCCCCACTCCAAAAAATACTACAAGGAATCCTAAAGCCAGAACCTCAGAGGGACGAATAACAACGAAAGAAGACCAAAAAAAAAAAAAAAAGTTATTAAAAGAATAAATAAATAAAATCAAAGAAAAGACAAACATAATGGCAAATACAGATGCTAACATATCAATATTAACTCTAAATGTAAATGGACTAAACTCTTCAATAAAAAGACACAGAGTTGCAGCCTGGATTAAGAAACAAAACCCAACCTTTTGCTGTCTCCAGGAAACACATTTAGCTACAAAAGATAAAAATAGGCTCAAAGTCAAAGGATGGAAAACAATCCTACAAGCAAATGGGCCAAAAAAGAAAGCAGGAACAGCTATACTTATATCAGATAAAACAGACTTCAAACTCAAAAAAATAAAAAGAGACCCCAATGGTCATTACATTATGATTAAGGGGACAATACTTAAAGAAGAAATAACACTCATTAACATATACTCACCAAACGAAAGAGCACCAAAATATATCAGACAACTGTTGTCCTCTCTGAAAACAGACATCAGAGAAAACACATATGTAGTGGGAGACTTCAACACACCACTATCAACAATGGATAGATCAACAAGACAAAAAATAAGTAAAGAAACTAAAGCTCTAAATAAGGACCTAGAGCATTTGGGATTAACAGACATCTATAGAACACTAAACCCAAAAAAAACGGAGTACACATTTTTCTCAAGCGCACACGGATCATTCTCCAGGATCGATCACATACTGGGGCACAAGACAAACATCAACAGATACACCAAGATTGAAATCATACCAACCATCTTTTCTGACCACGAAGGCATCAAACTAGAAATAAATCATAAAAAGAAGGCAAGGAACTATCCTACCTCATGGAGATTAAAAGCACACTACTGGAAGACCACTGGACTAACGAGGAGATCAAAGAAGAAATTAAAAAATTCTTTGAATTGAATGACAAGGAGGACACCAATATCCTAAATGTATGGGATGCAGCAAAAGCAGTAATAAGAGGAAAATATATAGCAATAGAAGCTCACATCAAAAAACAAGAAAGAACTCAAAGAAACAACCTAATCTCGAAGCTCAAAGATCTAGAAAAAGAACAACAAAAAAAACCCCAGAACCAGTAGAAGAAAAGAAATAATAAAAACCAAAGCAGAAATAAATGAAATTGAAACTAAAAAAACAATCCAAAAGATCAATGAAACCAAGAGCTGGTTCTTTGAAAAATAAATAAAATAGACAAACCCCTAGCCAGGCTCACAAAGGAAAAAAGGGAGAAAGCACAAATACACAGAATCATAAATGAAAGAGGAGAAATCACAACGGACACAGCAGAAATCAAAAGAATAATCAGTAACTACTATGAACAGTTATATGGAAACAAGTTCAACAATCTAGAGGAGATGGACAAATTCCTACAACTCTACAATCACCCAAAGCTAGATAAAGAAGAAATAGAACACCTAAACAGACCAATTACAAGCAGCGAAATTGAAATGGTAATTAAAAACCTCCCCAAAAACAAAAGCCCAGGACCTGATGGATTTACAAATGAATTCTACCAAACATTCAGAGACGAATTAGTGCCTATCCTTCACAAACTCTTCCAAAAAATTGAGAAGGAAGGGACAATACCAAACACGTTCTATGAAGCCAATATTACACTAATACCAAAACCGAATAAGGACAACACAAAAAAGGAAAACTATAGGCCAATCTCCCTAATGAACACTGATGCAAAAATCCTCAATAAAATTTTAGCTATCAGAATCCAACAATGTATCCATAAGATAATTCACCACGACCAAGTTGGATTCATTCCAGGGGCACAAGGATGGTTTAACATCCGAAAATCAATCAACGTTATCCAACACATCAACAAAAAGAAATATAAAAAACCATATGATAATATCAATAGATGCTGAGAAAGCTTTCGACAAAGTGCAACACCATTCATGATAAAAGCCCTTGAAATTCTTGGGATACAAGGAACATACCTCAACATCATAAAGGCCATCTATGACAAGCCAACAGCCAGTATCATTCTCAATGGTGAAAAGCTGAAAGCAATTCCATTAAGATCTGGAACAAGACAAGGATGTCCACTCTCACCACTGCTTTTCAATATAATACTGGAAGTCCTAGCCAGAGCAATAAGACAAGAGAAAGACATCCAAGGAATCCAAATAGGAAAAGAAGAAGTCAAACTATCACTATTTGCAGATGATATGATAATATACATAGAGAACCCCAAAATCTCCACAGAAAAACTAATTCAACTCATCAATCAATTCAGTAAAGTGGCAGGATACAAAATCAACACGCAAAAGTCAGTAGCCTTCGTATACACAAACAATAAATCTGAAGAAGAAGAAATCAAAAAAAACCACCCCTTTTATTATCGAAACAAAAAAAATCAAATATTTGGGAATAAATCTAACAAAAGAGGTAAAGGACCTATACAAAGAAAACTATAAAACACTGTTAAAAGAAATAGAAGAAGACACAAAGAAATGGAAAGACATCCCCTGCTCATGGATTGGAAGAATAAACATTATTAAAATGGCCATCCTACCAAAAGCAATATACAGATTCAATGCTATTCCAATCAAAATCTCAATGGCATTCTTCAAAGAAATAGAACAATTATTGATGAAATTCATATGGAATCACCAAAAACCCGAATAGCCAAAGCTCTACTGAAAAAAAAAGAAGGAAATGGAGGCATCACACTCCCAGACTTCAAACTATACTACAAAGCCATAATCATCAAAACTGCATGGTATTGGAACAAGAACAGACATACAGACCAATGGAATCGAATAGAAAATCCAGAAATAAACCCACAGATTTATGGTCAACTAATCTTTGACAAAGGAGCAAAGACTATGCATTGGAGCAAAGAAAGTTTGTTCAATAAATGGTGCTGGGAAAACTGGGTCGCTACATGCAAAAGAATGAAGCTTGACCACTACCTCACACCATACACAAAAATCAACTCAAAATGGATTAAAGAACTAGACATAAGACCTGAAACCATAAAATACATAGAAGGAAATATAGGCGAAACACTACGGGATTTGCACATCAAAGACATCTTTACAGACACATCACCCAAAGCAGTGATAGTGAAGAGAAAGATAAACAGCTGGGACTACATCAAATTAAAGAGCTTCTGCACAGCAAAAGAGACAATAACAAAAACAAAGAGAAACCCCACCAACTGGGAGAACATTTTTGCACCCAACACTAATGATAAAGGACTGATCACAAAAATCTGCAAAGAGCTGATGAGACTCAGCAACAACAAAGAAAATAATCTAGTCAAAAAATGGGCAGAAGAGCTAAAAAGAAACTTCTCTGAAGAGGAAATGCAAATGGCCAACAGACATATGAAAAAATGCTCAACATCACTTGTAATCAGGGAAATGCAAATCAAAACTACCATGAGATACCATCTCACACCAGTGAGAATGGCACATATTAAAAAAACTAGCAACAACAAATGTTGGCGAGGATATGGAGAAAAAGGAACTCTTGTGCACTGTTGGTGGGAGTGCAAACTGGTCCAACCACTATGGAGAGCTGTGTGGAGATTTCTGGACCTACTAAACATAGAGCTTCCATATGATCCAGCAATTCCACTCCTAGGTATTTACCCAAAGGACACAGAAACATCAATTCCAAAGAGCACCTGCACTCCTATGTTTATAGCAGCACTGTTTACAATAGCTAAGCTTTGGAAACAACCCAAATGCCCAAAAATAGATGACTGGATCAAGAAGATGTGGTACATATATACCATGGAATATTACTCAGCATTCAAAAAAGATAAACACATGCAATTTGCAGCAACATGGATGGCACTGGAAGGGATCATGCTCAGCGAAATAAGCCAAAAAGAAAAAGAAAAATACCGGATGGTCTCACTCATAGCAGGAATCTAGAAAACTTAAATAAGGGACCAGGAAAATGAATATAAGAAAGTGAAAATCAAAATCAACAAAAAACTATGAACCAGAGACACTTTTTGGGGGGTGGGGGGCGGGAGGGGAAGGATTGGGGTCAGAATGGGGCGTTTGCAATTGTATGGGGGAATATAAAAATAAAATTTAATATTTAAAAAAAAAAAAAAAAAAAAAAAACCATCTATCCAAACATCAAATGTATACTCATTTCTTTATATTTTTACATTAGCATTTGTTATTGAAATCAAAGAATGAGTAAAAAGACAGAAGTAAATTATTTCTCTTTTTTGATCAGAAGTCACAATCTTGTTTTTTTCCTATATTACTATACTGTAATAATACTATACACAGTCTACAACTTAATAAAGTATGTTACAATAATGTCAATTCAATATCTACTTTTACTCAAAAATACAATTATGACATAGAAATATATAATTCTGGTCAAAATTATCTAAAAAAATACACATTTTTTAATACTTTTCAATGCAGAGACACTTCAATGTTATAAATCAAAATTGGTTAGATATTTTGATTTGCTGAGAAACAGTTCTACTGAGATCCATAAAATAATGATACATCTGTTTTATCTGCATGAGATAAAAACCTTTAATATACATTATTCTAATAAAACTATTTAGGGTTATTATGCACCATACATCAAATGGTTTGGCTTTAGATTTATACAAAGATTCACGGAATACTTATCTGAAGACCTTCTTCCAGGAAAAGGGGATACATTGGTGAATAATCTAAGATTATTGTCCTGATTTGAACATGATGAAGGGCTGAGGAGGAGTTGGGGAACAGAGAAGAGTTAGGAAATTAGCCATGCTGGAGGAAGGGTTTGGAGAGCTCCATTTCAAAGAGGGTGGCTGGATCCAACCACCTTGCGAAGGTCACTGGACATGGACTTCAAGATCATGAAGTAGGTAGAATAAACAGCCAATGCAAAATTCCTATGAAAAGAACTTGTCTGGCGTTTTCAAGGGACTGTAAAGGATTAAAGAAAAATAAGGGAAGGGTAGAGTGGGAGAAGACAGAAGACAGTGGGTTACCAGATCCTACAGAATTTGTAAACCATTGTATTCGAAATGGAATGAAAGCATGGCTGAGTGTTAGAAGTGACAGGGCATGAGATTCAATTTATTAGTTTGAACGTTTGCACTATGGCTGCTGCTTGGAGTATAGGTGGAAGTAAGAGGGCTAGCTAGGAACAGTTACTCTCATTAATATGAATAAAGATGATGGTTGTTAACAGAAGGTAGAATCAGTGAAGAGGTGATAAGGATGGATTTGTGGACAGATTTGAGTGGTAGAAATTGCTGAGGGATTGGATGGGAAGTGTTGGGGATAAAGAGTCTTAAGGGTGATAGCAAGATTGTTCCCTGTACCTGAAAAGGATGTGGTTGTATTTACTTTTGGGAGGAAGATTTGCATTCACTATCTACAAGACAAAACAAGTTTAATATTTCCTTGGGAACTATTTATTAAATATCTATTGATTCAAGCTCAACTAATTCAGAATTTATGACAACCTACCAGGATTAGACTGACCAGAGATTTCTACAAGAAATATTTGCAAAGAATATTAATCCTCCTTACAAAATTTTAGGAAGGAAAGAGGGGAACATTAAATTAACTTGGGAAAGAAATTCTTCTTGATTTTTAGAAGTGCCCCTTTAAACAGGAAGATTTTTATCTGAAAACCTAAAAGAAAGGTTCTGTGAATCCTGAGCTTGGCAACACATACTTTTATGTAGCTGTGAACAGCTGCTTTGCCTGAGTCAGCGTGAAGTTAATCTGCCTCTCTCGAAGTTTAATACATACATGGGTAGACTAAATTAATAAAAATGTTCAACCTCCATAGTAATAAAAACCATGTGAATCGAGTCAATAATGAGATTTCACATGACATTCATCAAATTTCTAAAAGTTTCAAATATTTAAGAGAACATGAGTTTCAAGCTAAAATGAATGCATACATTTGTCCTATCTCTCAGTCAAATTTCCACTGAAATTAGAGTTGAGAGGTACACACAGGGATATAAAAGGTAATATCAAGGGAAGTGAGTATCTTAAGTAGTTAAGAGATTTCTAGAGGAAGGATTGAAGATGAGCCCATTTGTAAAGACATGCTGTAATAGAGAATTGTAAAGATATTCCATCATAGAGAAGACAAAAGGCCAGAATGAGAGGACTTCATTGAATTTGGAAGTCATCGTTTCCATCAATGTTCTAGAGGTACCAACCATGTAGGCAGCACATTTGTGGAGTGACCATGCGCTGTGGAGCTGAATTCAGTGTACTTATCAATGAGACTGTTTATAAACAGCTGGAAGATGTCTGCCCACACACAACCCTGCTCGCAAATAGAATGCTAGTCTGAGAGCATTTGGCTTTGTTTTGCCAGGCAAGGCGGGGTCGGGGTGGATCTCTCATACACTAATTTCCACAAGAGCAAAGGGATTTCAATTATGTATATTACTGGGCCAAATGCATATTGCTGCAATATGAATTTATTGGGGAGTTCCATATTACATCAGTGTAAGTACATAATTCAGTTAGCAGCAAAGGTTATAAACCTCTCAACACATAGGGGAAGTATAGTGGAGTGGGGCCTGATCGCCACCAGCCCACAGGAATAATGGTTCATTTCAAAGAGTGTCCCTGGTGGCTTTTTCCAAAATCTGGCGAAGGCTTCATAGTGGCATGAGGTCATAAAGGGCTCAAATTGGCTTAAAGTCAGTACCTATACATAGACCACTTTTCAGAGGCATAGTATCAGGACCACCTGTTAATTTTAATTTTAGATAGGACCTCTCAGCACAGCCAGGCTTTATTCTATTGTTCAATTTTGCATGTGTGTTTCTAAGTATCTTCACTTTTTTAATTAAAAAAGTCTTGCTTTTTGAAGACACAAAGAAATGAAAAGACATCCCCTGCTCATGGATTGGAAGAATAAACATTATTAAAATGGCCATCCTTCCAAAAGCAATATACAGATTCAATGCTATTCCAATCAAAATTTCAATGTCATTCCTCAAAGAAATAGAACAATTATTGATGAAATTCATATGGAATCACAAAAAACCCCGAATAGCCAAAGCTCTCCTGAAAAAAAAAGAAGGGAATGGAGGCATCACATTCCCAGACTTCAAACTATACTACAAAGCCATAATCATCAAAACTGCATGGTATTGGAACAAGAACAGACATACAGACCAATGGAATCGAATAGAAAATCCAGAAATAAACCCACAGATTTATGGTCAACTAATCTTTGACAAAGGAGCAAAGACTATGCATTGGAGCAAAGAAAGTTTGTTCAATAAATGGTGCTGGGAAAACTGGGTCGCTACATGCAAAAGAATGAAGCTTGACCACTACCTCACACCATACACAAAAATCAACTCAAAATGGATTAAAGAACTAGACATAAGACCTGAAACCATAAAATATATAGAAGGAAATATAGGCGAAACACTACGTGATTTGCACCTCAAAGACATCTTTACAGACACATCACCCAAAGCAGTGATAGTGAAGGCAAAGATCAACAGCTGGGACTACATCAAATTAAAGAGCTTCTGCACAGCAAAAGAGACAATAACAAAAACAAAGAGAAACCCCACCAACTGGGAGAACATTTTTGCACCCAACACTAATGATAAAGGACTGATCACAAAAATCTGCAAAGAGCTGATGAGACTCAACAACAACAAAGAAAATTATCCAGTCAAAAAATGGGCAGAAGAGCTAAAAAGAAACTTCTCTGAAGAGGAAATGCAAATGGCCAACAGGCATATGAAAAAATGTTCAACATCACTTGTCATCAGGGAAATGCAAATCAAAACTACCATGAGATACCATCTTACACCAGTGAGAATGGCACATATTAAAAAAACTAGCAACAACAAATGTTGGCGAGGGTGTGGAGAAAAAGGAACTCTTCTGCACTGTTGGTGGGAGTGCAAACTGGTCCAACCACTGTGGAGAGCTGTGTGGAGATTTCTGGACCTACTAAACATAGAGCTTCCATATGATCCAGCAATTCCACTCCTAGGTATTTACCCAAAGGTCACAGAAACATCAATTCCAAAGAACACCTGCACCCCTATGTTTATAGCAGCACTGTTTACAATAGCTAAGCTTTGGAAACAACCCAAATGCCCAAAAATAGATGACTGGATCAAGAAGATGTGGTACATATATACCATGGAATATTACTCAGCATTCAAAAAAGATAAACACATGCAATTTGCAGCAACATGGATGGCGCTGGAAGGGATCATGCTCAGCGAAATAAGCCAGAAAGAAAAAGAAAAATACCGGATGGTCTCACTCATAGCAGGAATCTAGAAAACTTAAATAAGGGACCAGGAAAATGAATAACTATAAGAAAGTGAAAATCAAAATCAACAAAAACTATGAACCAGAGACACTTTTAGGGGGGCGGGGGCGGGAGGGGAGGGATTGGGGTCAGAATGGGGGGGGCTGCAATTGTATGGGGAATATAAAAATAAAATTTATTATTCAAAAAAAAAAAAAGTCTTGCTTTTTAAAATAATAGCTGGGTCTCCCCTGGTGGTGCAGCTATTGAGCGCTGGGCTGCGAAGCTGTCCACAGCCTCTGCAGCACTGGTTTGATCCCCAGCCGCCAGGCAAGGGTCCCACATGGCGCGCAGACCTCTCCTGCCGCCCACTGCTCCCCTCAGCAGTGTACTTTGTCAGTCTGCCTGTTCTGCTCTCCGCTCTGGCTCTGGTGAATTCTTTCACCCTCCCTCGCTTCTGACTGTACCAGTGCTTGTATTAATTAATTAATTAATTAATTAATCTTTAAAAAAATAAAATAAAATAATAGCTTTAAGTCACTCTCTCTCAATTGTTCCCACCTCTCAATTAGTCAGGATCATTACACTATCAATATATATGCCAATATCTGAACAGAAAGTAGAGAACTCTTCTCCAAAGAAATGTGGCAATGGGAGACAGTGGAGAAGAAATGTAAATAAAAGTCATATCATCCATTGAGAAATAACATCCATACATAGATAAATAAATCTTAAACAAAAATTTAAAGAAAAGAAATTTTTTATTAAACAGTATATAATTATCAGAAATATTTAACCTAATTTTATCAAACTTTATTATTTAAAAAAAAAAACTTCAGGAGATCAAAGATTCTCAAACTTAAGTGTTCAGAAGTTTACTGGAGAATCAAATTAAAATGTTATACATAAACTCCAGAAAGTGTGATTCAGTAACTTGGCAATTTGGTATCAGAATATGCGTTTTCAACAAGTAACCATATGATATAGCTAACAGAAAATAGAGTGAAAGTGAAAAAAATAGCAAGCACATTTTGTGTGCTTTCTTGTATTAACACTGGATCCTCATCATTCTCTCTTTATAGAAGGCCTTCCGTGTTCCTCCATAGTTATCCATCTCTCTTACCTATACATTAAAATCCAACTAAAAGTCTTTACCTGCCTCCATTGAAATCTCTCTTCTGAAAGTCTACACCGCTTCCTTTTCTTTCTACTCACATAGCAACAATAGACTTTTTAAAATATTACCTGTATTATATCACTGAAATGTTATTAATGTGTTTCATTGTTATTAATATATTCCTGTTTCTCTCTTGTCTCATTATAGAGTATAATTTAGCCAAGTGCTCTGAATACATTAGCAGTACCAATATTTATTCATAGATGATGGATTTACTGTCTTTATAGTATAAAGTTGATACTTCTCCCTTACCAAATCTTCCATTGCATGGCTACACACTCACACATGTGTGCACACACACACACATATGCACAAACAGGGGAAGGGAAAAGAAAAAGAAAATGATAAGAAACATTAAAAGCATATTCATGAACCATATTAAAATTTTCAAATACATCATTTTTCACATTTCCATTTATCAGCTACAATAAATTTCTAATTAAATTGCAGAGATATTGAAAGGTAAATCCTTGGAACTTGTGAACCTATATTGGTGCACATATTTTTTCAAAGTACCTGTTACATTTATGTAGGCATGATACATATTACCTATCCCAAAAGGAATTTAATCTAATATGAGAAAGTAAACATCAAAAGGTAAATGCAGCATTAATCTCACTAATTAGAATTTAGAAAAATACAAAAAAGCATTGCTGTACTTTAATGCAATTATAATCTTAAGAAGCTTGAATTATTAGATTTTAGACCACTTATAATCATAATGATCTTGATTTTGAAGAGAATGTTTCATTTGATTTTTTAAAAACATTGTTTTTTAAATTGCAAAGGCAAAACAAATTCAAATTACTAAAAAGAAACATTGAAGACAATATTAGGTAAAAGCATTCTTCAAATTCCTAATCTACTCGGTCACAAAATAATAATAGTGGTGACATGTCTGGGGTATTGCTTTGTGAAGAATACCTGGTTATGTGTTTTACTAGGACTATCTCACTGACTCTTATAGTCACCATAGGAAAAACAGACCATTAATATCTCCATTTTGTCAGTGAAGAAATAGACTTAAAGAGATTAAATAGTTGTCCACAGGCATGAATTCAAAAGCATGGCTCCAATCACTAACATCTCCACACCAAAATACAATTGCCAACATACATATGAAATAATATATAGGAAATACTCTAACAAGATATGTTTAAATATGTATGACCTTCTTTACACACATGAGACCACATTATACACACACACACACACAAGAATTAAGTGATAGGGCTAAGTACCCAGCTTGGTGCATGTTATATAGTCTCAATTGGTTTCCCCTCTAACTTTTAAACACAATGAGGCATTTGGCCTGTAGACATTAAGCTATTTCTAGTCACCTCAGACCCTATCACTTACTAGGGGATCAATATTTTTTTCTTTCCATTTTGTTAACTTTTTAAACAATCTTCAATTTAGATTTTAAGAGAAATAGTTTTCCTGGGCACATCTATGGCAAAAAGTTATTGTTTGTATACACTGACTTTTAGAAAATAATCAAGGGTCTCATATTCTCAGTTCTAATCTTGAAGTCAATATATCACACACACACGCACAGAGCAAGGAATTTAATGATAACATGAAGAAGTCAAAACTGATGCAGCCATTTTAAAATACTGTCATAGGTATTTATCAGCAAAAATATATATATATATGTGTGTGTTTGTGTGTGTATACACACACACAAACACACACACACAAATCAAAGTAGGGAATTAAAGACCTACATGTTTGCCAGACCTTATATATTTTTTTTTTTTAAAGAAGGGCTATATGAAGAAAAGGTGCATAGGGGGGAAGTCTCAGCACTATCATGCTATCTCCACCACTACAACCTGAATTCGATTTCAGCCAGGGAACTAACCCATATGTGGCACAGTAGACCTCTCCTGTGTATTTCAGTGGATCTGCCTGTTCTGCTCCCCACTTTGTCTCTAGTGAATCCTCTTACTCCCATCTCTGGCCTACACTCCAGTTCTTGTATGCATAAATAAATAAAAATAATCTTTATAAAAAAATGGATCAAATTGTTAAGATATTGGAAGGGTTTCTAATTTCAGTACATAAATAATTTGTAATTTTAACAAAACAGAATAACAAATGTTGGTGATGACACAATTATGTCATTTTTGAAACAAATTTTGACTAAAAGCATTTTTAGTAGTTTTATTAAAATTAAAATAAAATTGGTCTGATCAAGCTATAGTAAACTGGTAGGAAGTGGATGGCAGGGGCATACTTGCCACTCTTCGATTGATCCCTAAAAGAAGCTAGGAGGTTTCTGGAATACCACATTTCTACTCCATTTTCAGAAGGTCATTTTATTTTTTATTCTTCATTTATTTATTTTTATTAATGATGTACCACTATTTTACACTATTGTTTGTTTTTTCACAATATAAATATTCCTCCCTCAGGTGTGGTCACCACAGTTTTCCCACCACCAACGTACCTACAGTCCTCCACATAGTCCACTGTGCTCTACTCCTCCCAAGCCCCACTTCCTTTCCACCTCTGTTCCCCTTTCCCTCCCTTCCTGGAAGCCTCAGATCTGTGATCAGCTTTCAAGGGTTAGTTTTAAAGTTTGTCTGCACTTGATCCTTTGTTTGGTTTCTCTATATTCCACATATAATTAAAACTATTCAGTATTTATCTTTCTCCTTCTGGCTCACTTCACTTAGATTAATCCCTTCCAGCTCCATCCATGTTGCTGCAAATGGCATGAGTTTATCTTTTTTGATTGCTGAGTAGTACCCCACAGTATATACCACATCTTCTAAATCCACTCATCCTTTCTGGCACATTTAAGTTGTTTCCACATCTTGGCTACTGTCATTTAAAAAAGTGAACACTATAACTGGGGAGCAGTCAGATATTTAATAAAGGATGATTTCCTTTCTGTAGATAAGACCACTGTAGTGGTCTTATATAAGTCTTATACATTATAATTCCCTATAATGTAAATATTATAGGGAATTTGGTCTGTCTCCAAGAGTGGTTCATAGACAACCTACAGGAGAATCACCTGCAGTAGTTGTTAAAAAAAACTTCAGTTCCTGGGCAGATGCAGAATATCACAAGTGTGATCTGGAAACTTGCATTTTTTATAAGCATTCCACTTGAAGCTTATGTTCCTAAAATTTTAAGAACCATTGGTTTAGATTTTACAGTAGAATTGTGTTTCTAGAAACATCAAGATGCACTGAAAAATTGTTTAAATTAAGTCAAAAATTATTCTAATTTTTAATATAAAATAACTGAAATATATGACCTTTTGCCAACAATCTTCCTTTTAAATGAATGACTTCATTTAAAAGCTTTTGTGTATGGATGTAGAAGGGCGTTAATATACATTTTGATGCAACATGTCACAACTCCTCATGTCTGGATAACTTTGCCAGCAATAGCAAGTAGAGCCTTCCTTTAAGAAATTAAACGTTAGATTTTTCACACTTTGTTTTGGTTTCTGTAACAGGCATCCTCTTTGCACAGGGCAAATTATCAAGTCTTCACTGGTTTGTGTTTTCTTCTATGATGAGAAATTGCAGTTTTTGCCTCTCTTACTTTAGAATGTGTTAAATCAAGTCCAGCTTTTTTTGGGAAACAGTACACAGAATGAATTTGAACAGAGTATATAAGCAGGGAGGAATCCCGAATTGAATTAGAACTGAAATTATACTTTGATTTACTTATCTCACTCTCCCCAGGATAAAAGTTCTACAAATGGTGGAAAACAATACTTCCAAATTTAATAGGACATAAAGTTTGGGGGTACATGGTCATTAAACATTTGAAGGCTCCAACTTGCTTCTTGTCCTACAACCTGTGAGTGCTAAACTCACATGCAGTGGTGAATATTCAAGCAAAATGAAAACCTTGTCAATATCCAGTATTTGGGATGAGATATACTAGAAAGGTGAATATACTGACAATGTAAAATGACCCTTAAATCTATAAATGAGGGTCTCCCTGGTGGCCTAGGTGTGAAGTCTCAGTGTTATCACTGATATGGTCTGAATTTACTCCCTGGTCAGGGAGCTAACCCACCTATGGCGCAGCAGACCTCTCCTATCTCACCCACTGTCCCCCTCAGCAGTGAATTTCAGTAAATTCACCTCTTCTGCTCCCTACTCTGTCTCTAGTGAATCCTCTCACCTCCCACACCCCTGGCCTACACCCTAGTTCTTCTACACACACACAAAAAAAAAATCTATAAATGAGACTCCCTATACTTTAGATTTTTAAGGTTCCAATTACATTTGTTAGGAAAATAAGAAAGGGTATAAAAGAATTTTAGAAATCTGGAAACAATTATTTTATTTTAAATTATAGATATATTTTTATTGCCAGAGTTCCCACATGCCAAAAAAGAAAGATTTCCTTTATTTCTTACTGTCTATCCCCTTACTTCCTTTCTTCTTTTCTTTTTCCTCTTCAGAGAGGAAAAAAGACCAATCATTTGATTTTTTTTAAGTTCATTTATTAGTAAGACAACATTTTGACATCATCCATGGAGTTTTAAATAACATTGAAAATGATCATACACAATCCCTTTTTGCCTCTCCCAACCCCTATTAAAGGTAAAGAGAAAATGAGGATCTCCCCGGTGGCACAGTGGTTGAGCGCTGGGCTGTGAAGTTGCCCGCAGCCTCTGCAGCACCGGTTCGATCCCCGACCACCAGCAAGGGTCCCACATGGTGTGAAGACCTCTCCTGCCACACCTGCTGCTTCCCTCCACAGTGCACATCGTCAGTCTGCCTGTTCTGCTCTCTGCTCTGGCTCTGGTGAATTCTCTCACTCTCCCGTGCTTCTGACTGTACCCAGTGCTTGTATAAATAAATAAATAAATAAATCTTTTTTAAAAAATAAAAAAATAAAGAGAAAATGAGATGACACAGGTAGGTTGGAATAAACACCAAACAATTATCTCTGTAATGAATTGCTAAAGTGCATTGAAAGGACAGTACAAGTCAATGAGTATGTCTTATCAACACATTAAAAAGCCATTTAAAAGTGAACTGTGATCTTTAGCCACTATTGCTTCAGAATTGCAAATAGCAAGATCAAATATCTAGGGCAGGGAATGGCATTAAATTGGAAGAGAAAGATTGGCACTGACTATGTGTTTGCTTGTGTGTGTGTGTGTTTACTTGAATCAGGGTGCCCTGTAAGAATTTAACTTGTGTAAATATAGACATTTTGGATTCAAAATAGGTTTAATTAACGTGTAATCAATGGTGCTACAAATGCCTTAGCTCACACATAAAATCAGGAATCTGCACATCAAATGCAAACTGGAAAGGACCCAGATAGGAAATCTGAGTGTCAGAGTAGTCAGTGACTAGACAAAGCTCATTTTGTTTCATGATGGATGATAGAATCCTTGTTAAATATTATAAAGACTAGAAAAAGTCTAAGCATCAAATAAAGGCATAATTTTCATGTGTTACTTTAATCCTAAAATAACTTTTAATGACACATATTACTGAGGGAATATATATACATATTTTTTCAAAAGGGGCAGTATGTGTATGTAGAGAAGATAGGAAGCTAGAATTCCAGCTATGTTTGTCTGGTTTAGACTGCTATACCTATTCAACTCCACCATTTTTTGGTAACTTTATTCTTATCTGCTACTGTATTAACAATCCATGAGAGTGGGCCTCCCCTGGTGGCTCAGCGATTGAGCGCTGGGTTGCGAAGCTGCCCGCAGCCTCTGTAGCTCTGGTTCGACCCCTGACCACCGACAAGGGCCCCACATGGTGCGCAGACCTCTCCTGCCCCCCGCTGCTCCCCTAAGCAGCGTACTTCATCGGTCTGCCTGTTCTGTTCCCCACTCTGGCTCTGGTGAATTCTCTCACCCTCCCGCACTTCTGACTGTACCCAGTGCTTGTATAAATAAATAAACAAATAAATCTTTAAAAAAAAAAAATCCATGAGGAAACACTTTATGAAAAATTCATGGTTGGAGCCTTAATTCCTTTACCCATGAACCTCTTGTGGGTACAACATACAATGTATTTCTGACCTACACACATAGTATCATCGCTGGTTGTATAATTGCTGCTGGTTACCTGATGTGCTTTCCATATTTGCTACTCTTGTGCTGGCTACAAAGGAAAGGTATAGTGAGCCTTCTGTTTTTTGAGTAGGAGATTAGAAAGCAGAATGGAGAATGAATTAGAAAAAAGAAACGACTGTGTCGTAATGATGAAGACAACAAAAGATGAAGAAATATCCTGCTTGAATGTGTAACACAAGTCACGTAAGTATGATGCATTTCAATTTCAAAGGGTAACTTTTCCCCTTGTAAGTAGAAAATAAAGCTGGTCAGGGATTGCCCAAAATATCAAATCACTTTGTTGGGAGATTCATAAGTCATCCATAAAAGGTGATACTATCTCAGTTAACAGATAAGGATAAGAGGTTAGTGATCAAGGTCACAGAGCTAATAAAATACAGGATAGGAATTCCTGAAACTAAAGTGTATTTGTTTAACAAGAGAAATAAGCTCTCAACCATTTCCATTGTCCAATTATAGGTTTCTGTTGGTCATGTAAGTTATATTCACATTTGAATACTGAAATTTGATATAGCCATATTAAAATGAAAAAAATAGATGCATTTTTGTTATGTCAATTGCATAATTAGTGTTGATTTACAACATTACGATTTTTAGGCATGTAAGTTCACATCTCTACAAACATTCTCCTCTGTCTGATTCCTACTCCCCACCCTCACCTTCTAGCTGACTCGGATCTTCAGTCAGATTTCAAGAGTATGTTTTGGCTTGTTTTCGTCTGTTCCTGTACTTTGTTTCTAATTATTCCACATATGTGTGAAATCATCCAGCATTTGTCTTTCTTCTTCTGACATGTTACGCTTAAGATTGTCCCTCCAGATCCAATCATGTTGTCACAAATGGCAAGAATTCATCTTTTTTTTGATATAACTGAATAGCATTCCATTATGTATATATAAATGCCACATTTTTTTTTTACTTTCTCGAATGTCATTTTTTACTTAAGTTGTTTCCATAGCTTGGTTATTGTAAAGAGTGCTGAGATGAACATAGCAGTGCATATATATCCATTTAAATTAGTCTTTGTCTTCATTTTATATATACCTAGGAGTGAAATTGCTGGAGCATATGGTAGCTATACTTTTAATATTTTGAAAGACCTCCATACTTTTTTCCATAGGGGCTGGACAATTCTACATTCCCACAAACTGTGTGTGAGGGTTCCTTTTTCTCCATACTCTCACCAACAATCACTGTTTCTGGTCATTTTGTTATGCACCATTCTCACAGTATGAGGTGGTATCTCCCTATGGTTTTGATTTGCATTTCTCTGATAATACTTGAGTGAGCATTTTGTCATAAGCTGACCACATGTATGTCTTCTTTACAAAAGTGTCTATATGTTCTTCAGCCTAATTTTTAAAAAATTTTTATCTTTTACATTGTTGTGCATTCCCCATAAATTCCCACCAACAATTCACCTGTGAACCATCACCACAGTCCCTTGTACTCTTCTCTCCCCTGTTTTAATCCCTTTTCCTCCTCCTCCCTCGCAGAATGTCTTGGATTTATGGTTGCCTGCTAATTTTGTTTTATTATTATTATTGCTGTTGTTATTTTTTTTCCTGGTCCTTAATTTGGTTCCCCTATATTCCTCCTATTAGTGAAGCCATTTGATATTTTCCTTTTTATTTCTGGCTTATTTCAGTGAGCATGATTCCTTCTAGCTCTATCCATGTTGCTGTGAATGGCATGCATTCATCTTTTTTGATTGCTAAATAGTAGTCCACTGTGTATATGTACCACATCTTTTTGATCTAGTCATCTATTTTTTGGCATTTGGGTTGTTTTCATGTTTTGCCTATAGTAAATAGTCTAATTTTTGATTGGGTTATTTGTTTTCTTATTGTTAGGTTCTACTAAGAGTTCTTTGTAGATTTTTGACTATTAGCTCCTAGTCAGATATGACATGCAAATATTTTCTCCCATTTGGTAAGGTTCTTTTGTTTTAACTACAGTCTTTTTCACAGTGCAGAAGTTTCTTAATTTGATATAGTTTTATTTGTTTAATTTTGCTTTTGTTTTGTTGTTGAGTCAAGTTCTCAAAACATATACTCAAAGGCAATGTCAATTTCTTACCTATGTTTCTTTTAGTATTTTATGATCCAGATCTTTACTCAAGTTTTTTATCCATTTTCAAATTTTGTATATGGTGTTGGGATGGTCTAATTTCATTCTTTTCATGTGGTCGTCTTTCCAACAGCATTTGTTGAATAGACTTTCTATTCATTATCATATCCTTTTAGCTCATTTGTCATAAATTAGCTGCCCATATATGTGTGGGTTTAATTCTGTACTCTTATTCTATTCCATTGATCTGTGGGTTTAATTTTATTCCAGTGCCAAGTTATTTTTATTATAATTGCTTTGTAGTATAATTTGAAGTGTGGCCATTCATGTTCATTTTTTGTCAGTATCGTGTTGGCTATTCAGGGTCTTTTCTGGTTCAACACAAAATTCAGTAATGTTTGTTCTATTTACTTGCAGTATGCCATGGGAATTTTGATAGAGATAGCATTAAATCTACATATTAATTTGTGTAAGATGGCCATTTAACAATGTTAGTTATTCCAACCATGAGCAGATGATATCTTTTCATTTCCTTGTGTCTTCTATTTCTTTTAAAAATATAGTTTTCATTGTGTCTTTCACCTCCTTTGTTAAGGGAACTCCTAGGTACTTAATTTTTTTTTTATAGATTGTACCAATATCAACTTTATTGTAAGCCTAAAATCATTTCAAACTAAAAAGGGTAAAAAAAATCAACAAACTATATCATGGATTTTTAATGCAAAGAAAATATATGTTTAGAGATCGATCTATAATCTATACATCTTAAGAAAAATTAAGAGCAATAAAACTTTATATTAGATGTCCCTTTTAAAGCAATAAATTAAGATGCTTCACCTTCCCATTTTCTTAAGTTAATCATTTCTTTCTAAAGAAGGTATAGAGAGAGCTGAGTATGTCTTGGGTTGTGGTCTGGGTGGTTGAGTGGGGTGTCAGGGAGGACTAAGTTCTTGCCTGAAGCTCCCTGAAGAGACTGCAATGCACTGGCAGTGTGCCGAGTCTGGTGTGGGGACAGCAACTGTCTGCCATAAGGCTGCCATGTCAGGCCTGAAAAACTGCACATAGGATTATGGCCTGGAGCCTGACTATTTAGTGATCAGTGTTATATTCTTTCGGAAGGCTCCAGGGGAGAATCTGTTTTCTTACTTTTTCTAACTTCTAGACACCATCTGCTGTCCTTGGCTCATGGTCCCATCTCTGTCGTCAAAGTCAGTAGCATAACATCTTCCAGTATCTTTTTGATTCAGACTCTAACTCTCCTAGCTCCTTCTTCTAAGGGGCACTGTGATGTATTGGGCCTACCCAGAAAAATCCAGGATGCTCTCCCCATCTCATCTAGGTACCTAAGTTTTTTGATGTGATTCTAAATAAGAATGTGTTCTTTATTCCTTCCTCTTCCATCCCATTATTTCTACATAGAACTGCAATAGACTTCTGAATATTGATTTAGTACTAAATTAGATTAGATTACTGTACTAATTTATTGTTTCTAACACTTTTTTTTAGTAGATGCTTTAGGCATCTACTGAGTATATTATCATATTGTCTGCAAATAGTGATACTTTTACTTCTTTTCCAATTTGGAATCTTTTTATATATTCCTCTTAATTATGGTGAGAGTAGGCATCATTTCTGATACCTGATCTTAGAGAAAAACTTTCCTTTTGTACCATTGACTATGATATTATGTGTAGGTTTGTCAGATATGCCCTTAATTAAACTGAATTATATTCCTTTTATCCCCATTTTGCTACCCATAAGAGTCTACCATAAACAGATGTTGAATCTTGTCAAATGCTTTGTCTGCATCTATTGATATGATCCTATGATTTTTGTTTTTTCTTTTGTTGATGTGGCAAATTACATTAATTGATATTCAGATTTATTCCTGCATTGCTGGAATAAATCTCACTTGGTCATGGTGTATGATCTTATTAATATAATACTGAATTTGGTTTGCTAAGATGTTCTTCAGGAATTTTGCATCTACGTTCATCAGAGATACTGGTCTGTGTTTTCTTTTTTGAGTGATATTTCTACCTGCTTTTGGTATCAAGGTAATATTGACCTCATAAAATATATTTGTAAGCATTATCTCTTCTTCAATTTTTTAAGAAGCATTTGAGGATAGGTATTAGTTTTTCTTTGACGGTTTGGTAGAACTTACTAGGGAAACCAGTGGTCCTGAGCTTTTGCTTTTGAGTAGACTTTTGATTTCAATTTCCAGGTGTGTCAGCTAGTGCTGGCCCTGCAATCCGTGATCCCTTAGGTATATATGAGCTCACTCTGCTGCAGTAACCTTGTAGCTCAGCAAAGTGTCAAAAGTCCACTCATAAGTGGGTTAGATGCTTTTCAGGATCACCAGAGTAGTGGCCAGGAGTCCAAGTATATCAGATGCCTATCTTCCCAGCAGTTAGTGTTCTTTGGGAAGGCTGTACTTGCCAAGCTGTAGAGGGCTAGGAGCCCAGGAAAATTAAAAAAAACGGGCACGGGAGAGGTAAGTGCCACTCCAGGTGTTCCAGTATTGTTCCTGGCAGTACCATTTCTCAGGCTTCCCTACCCTTTCTGATGGTCTCTGTAACACGGTTTTGTGAAAATGCCCATCATCAAATCCTCAGTTTACTTCCAGGTACACTTGCTCCCTAGCTAATACCTATCAATTGTGTATCAGGAGAAACAGAGGACTCTAAGTTGCTACTAGTTTGCCATCTTAGATGAAACCCTCAATTCTTGCTTCAAAAAAGTCGATTCTTACCCCCAAAATGAAAACCAGAGAAATAAGAAGTTAATGCAATCATAACCTCTCAGATGTCTCTTTTTAAATCTCCATATTCAATAGAGTCCCCCTCCTCCATTTATTTCTTTATTATATCCCCTACCACTCTACAATGAAATTATCTGGTATTTTCCCTTACTCATTTTTACCAAAATAGAAAGTTAGAGCCACTAAATTTAGCATTTTATTCACCTAAAATGGTTTCTAGTATATGGGCACCACTACATCAATGCTGGTTGATTGAACCAGTTGAATTATCAACATTGTGTTATACAATTTTGCCAGTGTTTGAGGAAATTTCAACATTTTAATCCCTCCCAAACATAAAGTCAGTGGTCTATCATTCATGGAGTAGCAGGTTGCCCATCTCGTCAGTGGTAGCTGCAGCTGACTTCCTGTTGACTCTCTGCCTTTCTCTCTCTCTACCTCCTCCGCCCCATACACACTCATTCCCTCCCCGCCAGCCCCCCTCTTTCTCTCTCATACAAAATCAACTCCTTTTCCTCTTTCATGGTTATTCTGTTACCAAAAAAAGACAATGGAAATTAGGAAAAAGAAATTGTCATGCATACTAAAGCTCCCTTCACAACACACAAAAGGGTCTTTCTGTACAAATTGGACAGCAGAGAATAGGTACCCTGTGCCTACAGTCATCAAAGCATATCTCACATAATCTCTGCAAAGGCTCTTCGAAAACCAAGAAGATACAGAGCCTCAAGGCTCACTGTCACATCACAGACAGATGAGAAATATAACTACTAGCCTCCTGAAATAAGTTCATCAGCTCTGAAAAGAACAAACGAGACTTGACAACATTCTTGTCAAGAGAATTGATAGGAAAGGCCAGGGCTTTGCCACATGAGTACACACTGATTGTTGCTAGGGGCTTAGAGAATGATGAGCAAGTGGAGGCTCTTTGCTGGGAATGTTAGCCATGAACATTCAGAGAAAGAAAAGGGTGATTAGAGTAGAAAAGTTGTGCACTCTTGGATGCCATTGTACCTGAGAACAAACTAACTTCTCTGATTTTTTTTAATACAACCTAAAAGGAAGATGAAAAAGAAAAAACTGCACATTTTTCTTTCATTTGTGATAATGTTTCAATGCCAAAGAGAACATGGGATGAAAATGCCAAAGAAAAGAACTGTGGAATCTATAGCGTTCATTGTGTTTACACAGAGATTATGCTTCTGGTTGTTAACAGCCTCCAGAAGGTAAGCAAGTGCTATATCTATGCATTTAAAATAGAGGAGAGCAGGCACAGTTCCCATTTTTTCAGTAGAGCAAAATGATTTGGGGGCTGGATATAATTTCCTTTTCCATATAATAAAAACTTTACAAGAAGTTACTCTCTAACTCAGAGTTCCTTTATTTTTTTTTTCTCTTTTTACTCTACAGAGTCTACATGACAAAAAAAACTACAGCCAAGTACTTTTGATATTTTACTGCAAGATGAAACCTGAAACTGTGATGCAATTAGAAATTTGGAAAGGATTCACAAAATTTTCTTTTTGCTATTGTTCCTATCTGTCCTTATTATGGTAACAAGTTACTCCTAACCTTTAGCCCCTTCTACACACGTGTGCATATATTAGAACACACACATTGCTTCAGATTTGAGTATATGCATATCAAGTTTATGCTTGATATGCTCAGAGAAAAGCACAGTGTGCTCCATTTCTCAGGGCTGCAAATAAATCAAGTTGAGCAACACAGAGGAAATGCAGATATGAATAAATTATTCCAAATGACTCCATTTACAATATCCCCACTATTATTGCATCAAGAATGCACCAACTGTATTGGTTAAATGAATTATGGCACAGTCATGCAATGGGTTACTATTGAGGCCATTAATAATGGTGTCTTAGAAGAATATATAATGACTTTCCAAGATGCCCATGATATATTGCTGGCTGAAAAAAGTAGACTACAAAACACCTACAGTTTATTTCCAATTCTGAAACTACTAAGTATGATTATTTTACTATCAGTCTCATCTGCATCTAAAGCAAAGAAAGATACAATTTAACCGAAAGCTCTAGAAAGTATATATTTCTATGTACTTGAAAAAAGATTGAGAGGAAGAATATTCACAAAAATGTTAAGTGTTTTACTTGGGGAAGTAGAATTTTCTTCTTTTTGATTACCTAGAAAATTGAGAAATGATGAATGACAAACAAAGCAGCAAGATTGCCTTTCTTGTTCCAAAATCAGTAAGTTTGAAGATTTTTGAAAAATAGCCTTACAAAAAATAAGCTATCATTGGATATTTTTTAGGTTGATCTATCTTTCAATTACACACTAGAAATATCTTATTGATGTCATCTGCCTTTAAATAGTAAAGTGATAAAATAGTAACCCAACCAAAGTCTTATTAACCACCATCAATACAACTGGTAAAACAGACAGCTGAAACTGCTGAACCCTCTGTAATCTGGAGCAGTATGAACCAGGAAACAAAAATATGAGGCTAATTAAAATCAGTAAAATTTATCCCCAACAACCTATTTTACATGTTTCTTCTTCATGGATATTTTTAATGAAATTATTTTAAAATTACATGAAAATGTGAGTCACTGTGGCTCATAACACTTCTATTTGCATTCAATTCCTGAGACAAGCTAAATTCTCATCTTCCATGTTTTTTCCATGAAGATCTTTATGTACATCATAATCAAAAATGATAAATATAAAAGAAAGAGAATAGTATCTGACAGTAGTTTTCTAATCATTTTTTTCCATCAGAAAACTTGACTCTGGATTTAGGTTAGTTCTCATATTTACTGAATAATCAGTAGATACTAAAAGCCAATTTTATAATAATGATAAACCATCTAAACAAGAATAATCAAAACTGCAATGTGATGAGACTTTATTTAGGGCTAAACACTTTATATATTACCTGTGTGCATATTTATATGTATGTGTATATACATTGTCTGTATATGTATGTATATCTGTCTACATGTATATATGCACGATCTTCATAATACTTCTGAGATATTTTTATTGCTGCAATTAAGATTTTAAAACTACAAATACATGGAGCTGAGATTCATTCCAATTCACCTAAACTCAGCCAGCAATACAGCGTGGAATGTCAGTCAAGTCAGGTTTGTCCAACACACAATCTGTGCACCAAACATTGATTTTATACCTCACTCTCTCTACGGAAACAGATGTGGTCAGTCACTAATCTTCCAAAGTGTCCTTTTAGCTTAGTTAATGATTCTTCCTAATGTAAAGATGAAGTAATATTAAAAAATGTGATTTGCCACACACTCATATTACAACAAACAGGCCTAAATTACTACCAAACTTGAGGAGCTCACAGTCATCATTTGCCTAATTGCCCTGGTCCTAATCCATCAAACTAGGTTCAACTTATGCACAGCAATCCTATCTTGGAAATGGAGCACTGCCATTAGTGGCCACTAAATGAAGACATTACATCCTAACAATTTAAATTGCGCATCTTTGTGAATATTTGCATTTAAAGTGGGTGAATTATAGATATTGCTATTATGCTTTGGGAGGAAGAGGACAAAAAAGAAAAGATGAAAGGGAAAACAAAATGAAATAGGGAGATTCATAAATTATTGTTTCACACTGCTTAGAATATCCAATTCATTAATTTAAAGTTTCTGAGTAGTGATGGGTTTCTTAAAAAATTCAGTTGTCAAAAGTGCAAAATAAATCAACACTGATATAACAAAACAAGTCAGAAAATGAGAAAAAATGACATCTTTCAAGATCAACTGTTCCACAGAGAATGGAACAAGCTGGCAGTCTGCAGAACATCATACATTAACTAGCATAAGCACTAAAAAAAAATCTTGACAGTTAATGCATATCAGAGTGAGGAGGCAAAAGAATCAGTCCTCCTTGGGGACTGATGTGTTGTGAATCTCTGATGGTAGGAATTTCTTCACCACATCCAAAGGTCTTATTTTATTATATCCACAATAGTACACATCTCGTGTATATCTCTTAGAATAGAATCCACAACCATAGAGGAAAAAAATCACATAGAAGAGTATGAATACAAATGTGAGATATCCAGAAAATCTGAAAGTGCAAATGAGTTAGTTCACTTTCACTCACTTATGGGTACACTTTACAGAATGATTCCACAGTGGATGTTATGAAAAAATGCTTAGGAACTAGATCAAATTTAGGGAAAATTATCACTTATGCTTATTCAAATGATCATTGTTTATTTCTTCCCTACTGCATATATTTTATTTGCATTGATTCATTATTGTCTTTGTTTTTTAATAAATTTGTAATAATCATCTACTGAATGCTAACATTTTGATAGCCATTAAAACCCTGCAGATGCAATAATAAACTAAATTTAGATTTTATCTTTATTTATTTATAAAATATTTTTTTAAGATTTATTTATCCATACAAGAACCGGGGTACAGGCCAGATTTGCAGGGAGGTGAGAGGATTCAACCAGAGCCAGACCAGGGAACAGAACAGGCAGACTGAGGAAATACACTGCTGAGGGGAGCAGCGGGCACGACAGGAGAGGTCTGCCACACCATGTGGGACCCTCGCCAGCTGGCTAGGATTGAACCAGTGCTGCAGAGGCTGCAGACAGCTTCACAGTGCTGCGCTCAACTGCCTGCGCCACCAGGGGAGGCCCTAGATTTTATCTTTAAATGGACCCAGTCACGCAAATATTTTGAAACAAAATATTGATTAAACTTGTCAGAAAAAGCTGTCTTAGATTGGGGACTAATGACTACTAAATGAGAGACAAGAAGAAAGAGCAAAGCATGAAATGGGAACCAGAGAACTTTGGAAATTTGGAGATGGAGAGAATAAATTTTTAAAAAATGAGAAATTTTATAGAGGAAGACAGGACAAATCTAGCAGAGAAAGGACTGATTTAAGGAATGATCGGATGTTGGAAAGTCTGAGACACTGGAATAGACACATGTGAGAGAAATAAAGGTTTAAAAATGAGACAACGAAAGAGGCAAAAGAGAGGAAAAGTAAAAGAGACTTAATGAGGCATTAAAAGAGGCATGGTGAATACAGTAGGAAAAATAGGAAGAAAGAAGAGAATGAAATATAGGAACTTTGTGGGAGGGTAAGCAGAACATAAGCATATCTGGAAGAGTAAAAATAGAACCCCAAAATTAAAATAATAAAGATAATAATATAGGAAATAGCAAAAAACATGGATGGAAATTTTGAATAAATTAGGAGATTCTGCACAGTTAAAAATTGAGTTAGAAGAGAAGAGGAAAACACAGAAAGGCATTTAGGCATTTGGCACCATTTTTACCAGCAGAAGCATCTGCCTACTTGAGAAGACAGATCTGAGAGTCTAAGAAGTTCATCAGGGCATTCAATAAATTTTGGGAACAGACGATCAAAGACTGTGTAGATTCTGGAGCCCACCAAGGAAGGTAAGGTGGCTAAGATAACCCAACGTTTTGAATTGGGAATTAAGAAATCTAAGTCCTAAGTGTAAGAATGAACTGAAATAAACCACACAAACAAAGAACCAAAGTAATTATTTTAATCCCTATTTGAAATAATATAATCCTACTGGAAAGGACTGATGACCAGCCCTTGCTTCTGGCCAAAAGAAAAATTTTCTCGAATGAAAGACAGAATGAACCTAGCATTTAAGTAGTCTCTATAATTTTACATATATAATATCCAACACACACTATAAATAACAAAATGTGAAATTAGAGGTCAACAAGAACAGAAAATCACTCAGGGGGGATTCAGGTTATAGCACTATCAGACACAGGATCATTAAAAGGATAAATCTAAAAGAATATTGTGTGTATAAAGTAATAACATATAAATAAAGCAGACAGTGGGCCTTCCTGGTGTCCTAGGTATTGAGTCTCAGCACTGTCAGTGCTAAGGCCTGAGTTTGACCCCCAGCCAGGGAGCTAACCCATATATGGTGCAACAGACCTCTTCTGTCTCATCTGCTGCTCCCCTCAGCAGTGTATTTCAGTAAATCTGATTGTTTTGCTCGCCACACTGCCTCTGGTGAATTCTCTCACCACCTCCCCCACCCTGCACCTCTGGCCTGCACCCCAGTTCTTCTGTGCAAAAAATAAAAACAAATAAAAAATAAAAGTACATATAAAAAATTTTTTTAAATGTGAACAGAGTTACAGTGTTCTCAAGCTTTATATTTTCTTGGAAAATACAAAAGTTTAAATTTTCATTAAATATTTAATAGATTAAGTATGCCAGTTATAAGGTAATTGTTGAAAAATTTAAATAATTACAATGATAATAAAGGACAACTGGAATAATAAAAAAATCAACCCTAAAGAAGGTATGAAAAGAGAAAAAACTAACAAATCAGAGATGACAGATAAAAGTATCATATCACTATTAACATTGGTAATGGTGAATATATTACATATAAATCAACTAAATAGTCTCAAAAAAAAGGAATGAATTGTCCCATTTTTTTAAAAAAAGGAATGCAACAATTTATAATTACAGCAGAAATTTTAAAATCTAAAACTACAGAAACTTTGAAAGGGAAACTCCATGCAATATAACATCAGTCAAAGAAAGCTGGTATTTATAGTATAATAAGTATTCTTCAAAAACATTACTACTGTAAATAAATAAATAAATCTGATTGGCTAGAACTCTAAACTTATTTGTGCTTAATAGTACAGATGGAATATATTAGGCAAAAGTTACAGAATTAAACAGGAAATTAGGTAAATAATCAAAAGCATGTAAAATGTAAAATGGTTGTAATCACAATGGGAGATTTTAAAACACATTTGTTAGTATCTGCAATTATGAACAGACAAAAAAATCATTACAGATGCAAAAGATTTGAACAATTTAATTAACAAAATATCATTCTAAGTAAAATACTGTAGCTTACAACTACAGAGTTTATGCTCTTTTTAAGGACAAGTGAGGTATAATCAAAATTAACCACCTACTGGGCCATAAAGCAAATCTCAACAATATGAAAAACTCATTTTTACTGCGTTTGTATTACATTATATTCTCTTAAGGAGTGGATCAAATCTAGAAATAAGAATCAAAAAAATAATTTGAGGGATCTCCCTGGTGGCACAAGGGGTTAAGTCAAAGCACTATGAAGTGGGCCTCCCCAGTGGCGCAGCGGTTGAGCGCTGGGTTGCGAAGCTGCCCGCAGCCTCTGCAGCGCAGGTTCAATCCCCGGCTGCTCCCCGGCCACCGGAGGAGGGTCCTACGTGGTGCGCAGACCTCTCCTGCCGCCCGCTGCTCCCCTCAGCAGTGTACCTCGGTCCTTCTGCCTGCTCTGCTCCCTGCTCTGGCTCTGGTGAATTCTCTCACCCTCCCGCACTTCTGACTATACCCAGTGCTTGTATAAAATAAATAAATCTTTTTTTTTTTTTTTTTAAAAGCAATATGAAGCTATGCGCAGCCACTGAAGCATGAGCTTGATCTCTGGCAAGGGAGGTGACCCACATGGCACAGCAGACCTCTCCTGTCTCACCTGCTGCTCCCCTCAGCAGTATATTTCAGTCAGTCTGTCTGTTTTGTTCCCCACTGTCTCGGGTGAATCCTCTCACTCCCCACACCTCTGGCCTGTACCCCAGTTCTTGTATGCATAAATAAATCTTAAAAAAAAAATTTGAAAAGGTCCATCTGTTTAGAAGTTAGGAAAGACATTTTCAAATAACCAACAAATCAAGAAGAATCATATTGAGAACTAGAAAACCTTTTTGACTGAATGAAAATGAAAACGAGACACTTCAAACTTTTGAGATAGAAGTGTAGCAGTACTTAGAAGAAAATATAAAGCTGTAGATGTATATAAATGCATATATATTAATTTCTGTAAAATATCAATGAAGTTTGTTTCTATTATTTTGCTAAGAGATTTTTAAAGGAAGCATCTCTGAATATTAAAATTTCTCACCATTTATATAATCATATTTTTCAAGTTTAATCTGTTGACTATATTAACAGGTAGCCTAATACCAAACATTTCTTGTATTCCTGGAATAAACACTAAAAGTTCTATATGTAACAATTTTTAATGTATACTTTGATTTGCTGATGCTTTATTTAAAATTTCTCTTAAATGAAGGTAAAAAATCAAAGAAAATCACCAAAAATCTATTTGAAAATCTATTTGAGGGTAATATTCAGATTAGGCCTGCATTTTCTTTAGACTGGTCTTTGTAGAAGGCCAGTTCATTCACTCATCTATGTGATAATAGTTTTAGAGTAAAACCTAACTTAAAAGGGAACCACTAATATAGGAAAAACAGATCTACCAATGGAAGATAATAATGATACTATGAAATGTACAAAAAGCAGTGTCTTGATTCAATTTAAAAAGAACATTCAAATAATGAGTAGAAAACTGGATAACTAATTGGAAAAGAATAAACTTAAATTCCTTCATTATAAAATATTTAAAAGTGAATCATAGATGGATAAAACTTTTTTTTAAAATTTATTTATTTATTTATACAAGAACCGGGATACAGGCCAGATGCGCAGGAGGGTGAGAGGATTCACCAGAGACAGAACGGGGAACAGAACAGGCAGACTGACTGAAATACACTGCTGAGGGGAGCAGCGGGTGAGACAGGAGAGGTGTGCCATGTCATGTGTGACCCTCACCAGCCGGCTGGGACCGAACCCATCCTGCAGAGGCTGCGGATAGCTTCACAGCACTGTGCTCAACTGCCTGCGCCACCAGGGGAGGCCTGATGGATAAAACTTTTAGCTATAAAACATAAGCCATTAGAAAAAAATGCCTATCGATAATTTCATAATTAGGAAAGGCATATCCAAGCATGGCACCAAATTTTTAATGATAAATTTTGACAGGACTGACTACACAGAAAATAATTTCTCAAAGACAAAATATCCATCACATATAAATAGATCTAGTTAGCTAGTTAACTATTCAGTTTGAAAAATCTCTGTAACAAATAACGTTTGAAGTGACTCAAAAATAGATATGTACATATATTAATATTTTACTTCATTAAGAAATACATACATAAAAAAGGAAAATGAGGGTTGAAAGTATGATGATGTAATAAAATCACAAAACCACACCAGAAGGTACTAACTCATTATGAGCCAAGGCACCAGATTTCCATTACATGTATAATATCCTTCATACATTGAACTGGATATTTTAAATGGACCTCAAACCTCTTTTGTAATCTGACAAAACTCATACTTACAAGAGATGACATATACCTGAAACACATATGTCCATATCCTTAGAATAAATTCAACTTTGTCTAACTTGGTTGTACTGTTAAAACATGTTTCACATGGGTCAGATGAACACCGATATGTTAAAAGACTGATATCCACTGGGAGGATAGTGAGTATGTTTATATTTGTTTTGAGAGAAATAATTTTAATATTTCCAATCATATGAGGTAGAGCAACAAAAATTGCTATGCTAGATCAGAATAAGTTTCAATGTGTATCTCAAATGTTTTCAAATAATCAAATAGTCCTAAGATACTTAAAAGTATCTAAAAAGTCCTGGGTATTTTGTTTTTCTAAACGTCTATCTTCATTATAAAGTAAAGGAAATGCATTATATAAAAATAAGGAAAGTACATATAATTCCACCACAATAATAAAACCCATGTCAGACACTTCATATCTTCCCTTCTAATAGCTCTTCTTATATGTTTAGATTTAAAATTTTTCACATTAACTTTACAGTATTGCTTATAGTTTCCTCTATGAGAAATCTTTCAATTTTCTGAGCTTGTATAGCCTTACTAGAGTAATCACTAGTTCTAAATCAGAAAAAGTCCAAGGTTATGAGGTTTTCTTATATCATAAGAAAAATATCACCCCACTGAATGGGGAAAAATATTTGCATATATAGATCTGGGATGGGGCTAATATCAAAAATTTACAAAGAACATCTAGAATGGGTGTTTGTTTTCTTTGTAGGAAGAGCTAGAGGGCAAAAAGTTCCCAGAAAAGTGATTTACCAAAGAGAGAAATGGAAAAAAGAAACTGGGTCAAGAACTGTGGAAGTAATTTCTGGAAAGAATTTCACCTTCTTAGAATTGGAAGACAATAACTTTTCCCCATCACCCACCACTGTACAATACTAGCAAGCAATTTTTTTAAGAGTTGATCACAAATCAGAAATTAGCCAGCTACATCTACTACTTGAGAAAGAGCTTGTCCTCGAATATTTGAAGCCATAGACTTTTAATTTTTTCAGAGCTCTTGGTGCAATTAATGAATCTGTGTAGCAGTTGAAGTGTGTCCAAAAAAGACATACAATAGGCCAACAGACATATGAAAATACACTCATCATCACTTATCATTAGGGAAATGCAAATCAAAACCACAATGAGATGCCACCTCACATCTGTGAGAATGGACCATATCAAAAAGACCAGAAACAACAAATTCAGGCAAGGATATGGAGAAATAGGAACTCTACTACACTGTTGGTGGGAATGTAGACTGGTCCAACCCCTATGAAAAACAATATGGTGGTTTCTCAAAAGACTTCAAATGGATCTTCCATATGACCCAGCAATTCCACTCCTTACTATCTACCCTAAGAACACAAATGCACTAATTTGAGAGGAAACCTGCACTCTCATGTTCACCACAGCCCTGTTCATAATAGCCGGGATGTAGAAACAGCCTAAATACCTCAAACTGAAGAATGGATTATGAAGATACAGTGTATACCTACAATGGAATACTACTTAGCAATCAAAACAGATAAACCAGGCCTCCCTGGAAGCACAAGGGGTTAAGCACCACACTATGAAGCAATTCAAAGCCTCTGCAGCACGAGTTTGACCCCGGCCTGTCAGGGAGCAACCCACATGGTGGGGCAGACCTCTCCTGCCTCGCCCGCTGCTCCCCTCAGCAGTGTATTTTAGTCAATCTATCTGTTCTGTTCCCCACTCTGTCTCTGGTGAATTCTCTCAACCCCCACATCTCTGGCCTGTACCTCAACTGTTGTATGCATAAATAAATAAATCTTAATAAAAAAAAAACATATAAACCCATGCCATTTGCAGGAACATGGATGGACTTGGAAGGGTAATGCTAAGTGAAATATCAAAAGGAGAAAGGCAAATACCAGATGGTGTCACTAATAAGTGGAATATAGAGAAACTAAACCAAGAATCTGAAAAAGACAACCTTAAAAGCTAATGCTTGAAAACTGACTAAAGTACTGAAGCCCTTTAAGTGTGACAATTTTGTATAGGAAAGGTCTCATCGGACATGATGAACCTATGACACAGGGTTAAAATAGTTAACACAAAATAGAATCAAGATTACATTGTTCTTTTTTTTTTCTTTTGCATCTTAGTGTTATCTATGCCTATTTTTTAAAGTAACAATTTAATTGACGAGCTTCACAGATAAGTCACTAATCTAGGACCAATCCTAAAATAATTCTTACATTTTAAGTTTTTTTCCTGTTTTCCTAGTATCGAGTGATGAGATATGTGAAGGAAGTGAGCCTTTTTAAATTTATATAGGCAAGAATATCAAGGATATTTATCTACAAGTCTTCTGAAATTTTTGGACACTCAAGCAGAATTCAGTCATCTGTGTGTGAGATCTGCATATAACTAGTAGTGACATTTCACAAATGTAACATGGTCCAAATGTTATAAAAACTGATCGTAAGGCTGTGTTAGTAAAATATTCAACTTGGTGTGAGTGAAATAACATGTTATTTTCCCACATAAAAAAGATAGCTATATTCCTTCCAATATATGAAAAGCTATATACTTTGAGTAGAAAATTAATTTCTCATAAAATTGCTACTGTCTTCTATTTTTCTATCACTATGGGATATATACATATACATGGGGATTCTATAAGCTAAATATAGATATATCTGTATTTCCTAGAAGTAAAATTCCTTCCAAATTCACACTAATTTCCCAGTTTATCAACAAATCAGTTGAAATGTTTGTTTTTCTATTAATAACAAAACAACTCATTCTAAAACTTCCTGTATATATTAGCAATATCAACCCTGACTGGTAAGAAAACTCAAAAAAAACCCAAGACTTTAGAACAATAAGCCATATAGAAGTATGCAAATGCAAAGATGTCTCACTGATATAACCTCATTATTATTTATTTGTAAATAATGAATAATTATTTATTCTGAGAACATGGCATCAGAGGGTACAGAGAAGTCCTGGTAAAATTTATAACCACACTTTACAAGGAGTTGCTGAGAAATGATATTGTACATTTTGGCAATGATGTCACATAAGTTAGTAGTAGACTTGGTTCCTACATATTCTATACATGACTATTCTTCATTCTTTAAGATGTTATTCTATGAAAATGTGCTAATGCTACACAGACTCAGGAACTAACTATTCAAGTAAATGAAAAAAAAACAGTTGCAAGAACTCTGAAAAATAAAGTCTAGGGCTTCAAATGTTTGAGGATAAGGTCTTTCTCAAGTAGTAGATGTAGCTGGCTAATTTCTGATTTGTAATCAACTCTTGAAAAGAAACAGCTTGCTATATTTTCACAGGGGCTGGGAGGAGGTTATTGTCTTCCAATTCTAAGAAGGTGTATTCTTTCCAGAAATTACTTCCATGGCATTTCTTGTCTTGACCCAGTTTCTTTTTTCCATCTCTCTTTCTCTTTTTTAAATCACTTTTCTGGAAACTTTTTTTCCCTCTAGCTCTTCCTACAAAGAAAACAAACATCTACTCTTCTCTGAAGCCTGATCTTGTACCCACGCTCCCACCCCCACACCACCTTTCCTGTGAGGGGGGACTGAAGTTCCAATTGTGACCCATCTGTAATAACAATGTTGATGGGAGAGAGAGTGTGGGCTAAAGCGAATGAACCCTCTATGATGGTGCCTACCCTCAAGTGCTGTCTGGATATTTTTCTGATATTTCTGAGTTATGTTATTTGACATGCATCTCTCTCATCACAAAAAGAAAAGGAAAAAAAGTGTGAAATAGTTTGTCAGAGCTTGAAAAATTATTAGTGACAGAAATGGAAAGGTCAACCACCTACTTTTCTATTCTTCATCCACTAAGATTCTGTGGCGCTGGAAGGGATCATGCTCAGCGAAATAAGCCAAAAAGAAAAAGAAAAATACCGGATGGTCTCACTCATAGCAGGAATCTAGAAACTTAAATAAGGGACAGGAAAATGAATATAAGAAAGTGAAAATCAGAACCAGAGACACTTTTTGGCAGAATTTTGCAATTGTCTGTGGCAGTAGTCTTTCCCAGAAAGTGCTTCAGATAATATGCAGGTAATTGTGTCACATGCAGTACCATCAATTAGCTCCAATTTCAAAATGGGTTTTTCCTGCCTTTCAAAAAAACCAATGCTCATTTACTTTAATCTCTTTATAGCTGTCCTTCTTCTTAAGCAAGAAAGTCTTTCCTGGATGTTAACTATCTGCCAGCTTTGGAAGTTGAAGTACCAGAAACTGGCAGAGATACATTATTGTCATTCCTGTTTCATGTTCTCAAAACCCAGCATGGGGGGGGGGTGGAATTAAAAAAAATAAAAACCTGTTTTCACATGCAACTGACACTAGCTCAGTAGCTGAGATTAGCTCATGAGGGTGGGGAAACGTGTACCAGTTCCCTTTCATATATGAATCCTTTTTATCCCCTTCCATCTGCAACTCAATGGATAGAAAATGTGATGGTTGGAGAAATCTGTTCATTCTGGTAAATTGTTTGGAGGTGTCAAGGCTAAGAATAGTCATGGGCTGACATTAAATAGTAGGGACACATGCTGAGCTGGCTCACCCGAAGCTGGTGTCTACAGCAGCACGCTAAATTAGAATTTAGATGGGAGGACATTTTTAGAATATTCTTGGGTCTGATTACTCAAAGACATTTCAATTTAAAGATGCAGGATGGCCCTTGGGGGCATGAATTCCCATGCACAAGATTGATTCAGGCACTCTTAAAAGCTATCTTTAAGCCAGAATGTAGAGGAGAAAACTATCACCATAATTTCCCCTCTGTCATTCCAGAGGAGAATAGTTTCTGAACACAGACAGAGAACTCATCTAGGACAAGCTGGTTAGGCAGTAAAGTCAATCTAGAAAAAATGATAATGCTTCCTAAACTTATGGAACAATCCTGTTCTTTGAAGTTTCCCAGCTTGCATATTTGTCTAAGAGCTTAGTTGATTCACATCTTGGCAACATCTATATTCAGGCTAGGGTGAATATATGTCTAAATCTATGACACTATAAATGTCACAATTATGGCAAAAATATCCATTTCCTTTGAAAACAATGTTTCATTTCCAGTCACTGCTCTTTTAAATCACTTGCACATGTTTAGACTTATATGCCCAAGTGGTTAAACTGGTAGATTTAGAAAAGAAAAGGTCACTTTTTAGATCAGATGTGGGAAACAATTTGTCTGTGAATATAACTATTCTGCTACTCTGGAGACTTTCCTGAGTTCTCCATTAAAAACAGATCTTTCACATGTCTTCAGATTTTACCAAACTACTCTTTAAGTCTGTTTTCTTTCACAAACTATCAAACAAGTTTGTTCAAAGGGATGTGTTAATTCACAGACTCGTAGGGC
This sequence comes from Talpa occidentalis, assembly GCF_014898055.3. NCBI lineage: Eukaryota > Metazoa > Chordata > Mammalia > Eulipotyphla > Talpidae > Talpa > Talpa occidentalis. Next base: position 30,465,766 of record NW_023605083.1, read on the forward strand.
AAGAAATCTTAGGCCTGAGAGTTCATGTGGCATTCAAGTACATAACCCTGCCTCTAGGCAGGACCCTGCCAAATCCTATCAAGACAACTGAAGTGCAAGCCTCTCTCCTAGAGCTGGAGGGAAGAAGCGTTCAGTGATTCCAATGTTTACACATCCCATGTTGCATACCTGTATGCCTAAAAGGAATTCCCCCTCTTGTTGCTTAAAAGTATTTCTTCACATTTTATTCACTACAAAGTTGAAACACATGTGCTCTAACCCTCTCATCAGATGATTTCACAGATATTAGGTCAAATAAGCCCCATATCTTTTTCTTTTTCCTCATAGCTCCACATATTAGTACTTTAGCCAATATCATTGTTTTCCATCTTTATATAGCTGTTGCAAAATTTTTTATAAATACATTCTTCTAGGCAAAAAAAAAAAACACACACACACACACAACACACACATTACATTCTAGAGTCATTCATTCACTCAACATTCATTGAAAGTGCCTATGAGCCTCCCTGGTGGTGCAAGGAGTTGAGACAAAGCACTGTGAAGCTGTCCACAGCCACTGAAATGTGAATTTGATCCCTGGCCAGGGAGCTAACCCACATGGTACAGCAGACCTCTCCTGGCTCACCCACTACTCCCCTCAGCAGTGTATTTCAGTCAATCCTCCTGTTCTGTTCCACACTGTCCGTGGCGAATCCGCTTACCTCCCACACCTCTTGCCTAAAACCCAGTTCTTGTATGCATAAATAAATAGATCTTAACAAAAAAAAATAAATAAAAAGAAAGTGCCTATGAGTTGGGCTAGTTCTAAAGGCTGGAATTGCAGAGGCAAGCAAAACACAAAATCCTTGCTTGCGCTCTTGAAATGGACAGCCAATCTAGAAAAGGGAGATAAACAATCAATAATACATGCAATAAAAGAAATAAAAATAGACTGAAGCTTTTATTTTTTTAAAGGTTTATTTATTATACAAGAGCTAGGGTACAGGCCAGATGCGCAGGAGGGTGAGAGGATTCACCAGAAACAGAGTGGGGAAAAGAACAGGCAGACTGACGAAATACACTGCTGAGGGGAGTAGCGGGCGAGACAGGAGAGGTCTGCTCGCCATGTGGGTTGCTCCAAGGCCGAGGCCAGTGGGGATAGAACCGGCAGTGCAGAAGCTGCGGATAGCTTCACAGAGCTACATTCAACCCTCTGCACCACCAGAGAGGCCCAGCTTTTTTTTTTTTTTTTTTTTTTTCTGATGAGAAGGGAAAGCCCATGGCAAGTACAGGTCTGGGTCACCAAATCAGAAGTTTGTGTTTGGACATACTGTTTGAGATGCCTGTTAGCCTTACACTACATTTGTCTAGTAGACAGGTGGATATACAATCCTGGAGTTGAGAAGAAATACCTAAGTGATATAAATTGTAGAGTCACTTACTGATTCAAATTTCACTTTGGATTAATATACCCACATGATTTATGTCATAATGAGGGACCTGCCATTTCCATTTCAACCAATCTTCCCATTCCATACTTCTTTATCTTTCAATCAGAACTGCTTCATTTTCTCAAGTTTTAGTCTAAGTGTATAACACAATTTGACAAGCATCTCTCTGACTATATTTAATTTCTAAATCTATTAAGAAATTTCACCTTCTACTTCCAGATACATTTGAACCAAAAGTTATTAAGACTTTGTGCCTTGTATTTTGCTAAGCTTTTCCTAGGTATAATGTTATTTAATTTTTCAAAATCTTTATGAAGTAGGTATTTCTGTAATCTATATTTTGTTAATAAAGAAATTGAAAAACAAGGACATTAAGAAAGTTGCTCAAGCAATGCAACCATGTGTCAAATACAAAGTTATAGCAGCTATATGGCCCCCAGCAAGTGGAAATGTTAACTATATTAGTTTATTCCACAAATTAGAGGTATGTATTTCAAAAAAAAAAAAAGAAAAGAAAAGAAAAAGAAAATGAAAAGAAAAGAAAAGGAAAGGAAAGCACTAGGAACATGTTTTTCACTCTATTTTGTTGATTCTGAGTGGGCTGCTTCATGGCTCGGAATGGTGGTTGGTCACTGGAAAGATCAAGTCATGATCAGAAGCTTGGACTTTTCAGTCCCAACCCTCATCTTCCAGAGAGGGAAGAGGGGATAGAAATGGAGTTAATAATTGATTATACCTAATTGAAATTGATCGTATCTAAACGATGAAGTCTACATAGATAATATGAGGCAAAATCTCAATAGTATGGAGTTCAGTGAGTTTCCAGGTGAGTAAGCAAATCCATATGCTAAGAAGGTGATGCACCCCCACCTCAATGGGGTCAGAAACTCAACAATGACAGAGTTTAGGATCTTCCCACACCTTGCCCCTATGTATTTTTCATTTGGCTGTTCATGTGCATCATACATTATATCCTTCAATAAGAAGGTCAATGTGTTGTCCTATTTTTTATGAGCCCATCTAGCAAATTAATCTAACCTCTGAAGCAGGTCATGGGAACCTCAGACTTACAACAGATAAGGCAGTAGCACAAGTGCCAACCTGGAGTTGCAATTGCAATCTGAAGTGGGTGGGAGCATTCTTGAGGGACTGAGCCCTTAACTGATAGGGTGAATGCTACCTCTAGGTAGAAATGTCAAAATTGATTTAATTATAGTTTATCCAACTAGTGTTGCAGATTGTATGGTAAGATGTGTTATGTGTGAGCAGTAAAGGAGACACACAGGAAGGGAAGACTGATTTTCCTACACTGTTTCTCTTTGAATGTTTAAAAATAGCTAGGATTTATTGAGGAAATTAGATACATACTCAAAGGAAAAGAAATCTTGAGTGAAGAGCTATTAATTGATTCACCCATGGTTCCACATAAAATTAAAGGCAGAATTCAGAATAAACAGGTATTTTGACTCCAATCCTGTTTTCTATATGCCATATATGCATATAGCCACTTAATGAACTCAGTTATGCAGTGAGATAGAAATCCATGAGAACCAAGCTAACCTTACTCTCTCAATGCAACATTAGCCTCTCTGATCAATTTGATGCTGAACCAAAAAAAAAAAAAAAAAAAAACCTGAAAAGCAGGCTCATTTCCAAAAAAAAAAGGATTAATTTCTAAAGTTTATACCATACAATACATATCTACAATATAAAGTGACTGTTTCTTCTTCCCCCCCACCTCTTACAGTTTTCTTCAAAAAAAAATATAAATATGCTATGCAATTTAACCTAAATAATTATAATATTTAGAATTGTTCTGTTGTTGGGTTTCCTACTGTGAGAACAATTTCTAAGGATGTTTATTTATAAGGAGGTCATTTTGAAATTTCAGTAGCTAATCTCCTTGGAGGGGTTCCAAGAAATATCTGCCTCATGATCAATTTCTCTATCATACATAGAATTCCAGAACAAAGCAAGCTTGGACTTAATACATACCTTTTTCAAGATATAGAACACATGAAATGAAGTTGAACTTTCATATGTAAACTAAGAACTCAAAACTTTCTTCAAGTTGTGAGAAAACAAAAACAAAATAGATTGTGGAAACTTAGACTTGCTATTGAAAAGAAGTTCTGAAAATAGCCTATAATAACTTACAGCCATTTATAACTTCAAATGCTTTTATTATACTAATATTTGATTCTGATAGCAACCTGTTGCGGTAAACAGATGAGATATCATTATGTTTAAACTATAAATAAGAAAATTTAATGTCAGAAGAGATTAAGTGGCTCACAAAGAAGCAAACCCCAACATGGGATAAGAAATTTAGGAGATTTTTGGGTAGGGGGAACAGGAGAAATGAGGCAAACTTTGAGATTGGAATGTAAGTCTGACACTTATGCAAAGAGAAAATGAAAGAAAGAAGACTGGGTAGAAAGAGTCTTGGGCCACAGCACAGTTAGAAGAAAGTTTCAGCCAAAGACCCTCATTGGAAAAGCAAGTTCACTGACTTACTAGAATGAGCTTAACTTAAGAGGCCTCCATGCTCAGTCTTTGGCTGAGAGAAGCCCTCACGGAGTATGGTCCCAAAGTGAACCCAGACAGATAGAAACTGGAAATGTTAATCAGTTATCCTCACACCTGGAGATTGGACCAGCACATTTTCATGACTGCCACAATTCCCTATGATTACTCACACAATAAGGAGAAAGGTGCTTCAGAAATCTCCTGACACCTGCTCTTTCAAGCAGTCCTTAATGTGACTGATACATGATACTTTCAAATTTTTGTAATTACAATCATGAACACTGAATACAGTCATACAAATTGTCAGATTTTGGTATTGTTTAAAGTCCAACCTAACATACTTATACAGGGCCTCCCTGGTGGCACAAGGGGTTAAGCACTGAGCTATGAAGCAATCCACAGCCTCTGTAGCATGAGTTCGATCCCCGGCCGGCCAGGGAGCAAACCACATGGCAAGCAGACCTCTCCTGTCTTGCCCGCTGCTCCCCTCAGCAGTGTATTTCAGTCAGTCTGCCTGTTCTGTTCTCCACTCTGTCTCTGGTGAATACTCTCACCCCCTGCATCTCTGGCCTGTGCCCCAGCTCTTGTATGAATAAATAAATATTATTAAAAAATATAAAAAAATAAAATACTTATACATACAACCAGCAAATTTTAGAATGAATCTATTAAAATATTTTATATGCCCAAAAACTATCCTGAAGACAACTAAGGGAGAGGGGTAATCAACTTCCGCAATTACTTTTACAAAGTAAATTAATTTTACCATTAGTTACCACCCACTCTAAATTGTGATATAAGTATTTTTAAGACTCAATAGGTGATATTTTGATAGATGCAAAACATTCTAGAGCTTATTTACTTTCATTCATATATCTAATATTTAAATGAGTATGTATAAATGAGTAATTTAAAGTCACTCCTCAAAAGAAGTGACATATTTATCAAGTTTAATGTATGACAATTTTTGCATGGAAAAATTGATGTTAAACTTTTGTTAATATTTATGTTTCTATTACCATCAAAATCAAATGATATAGGTAATAATGACATAAATACATTATATTTTCAAGATAACATTAAAAATACTACAAAGAATAATAGTTAAATGGATAAAGTATGCAAAACATAAAATAAGGAAGTAAATGGATTAGTATATTTCTAAAACCACCAAAATAAACAAAATTTTGACAAATATTATCTCATTTCAGATAACTAGAAACACGACAAGGACATACTGAGTATGACTCTAGTATTAAGTAGATTTTTCTCTCTATGCACTAGCCTTGAACTTGTGCTAATGTGTTCAAACATAGTATACTATTAAAATTTCATCTATGGAACAAAAGTAACTAATTGCATCATAACTCTTCTGTAAATTATAATACAGTGGTTTTAATTTTATAGCAGTTACAACAGAGGAATGTGAATATTCTTGCTTTATCTGATATAGATAGATAGATAGATAGATAGATAGATAGATAGATAGATAGATAGATAGATAGATAGATAGATAGATAATGTATCAGTATCTCTTACTAAACTATAAGCCTCTATATTTTATAATGTTCCCAAAATATAATCAAATATCTTGCACATAACAGGCACTAATACATGTTAATAAAATTTAATTATAGCAAAATTAAAAATTGAAAGAGAAAATATATCTTGAAAATGATTTTTTAAAATTCAATCTGCAGGTTCCCTCCTGCCAAATACAAGGTCAGCATTGTTTCTTAATATAGTCAGACAATAATTTCATTTCTGTCCATCACCAAAAAGCATTCATTTATAAAACATTAAGCTCCTCTGAGCATTATGTTGTAAATCTAGAGATATAGTATAGAAAATTGCTGTGTCCTGTGTCCTGAGAATATCTTTGCAGAAGAACAAAGCAACCTGGTCACTAGGAATCAAATTACAAATCTTTTTGGAAATAAAAAGAGGACATGCTTTATATTAATTTTTGAGAAAACATGATTCAATGCAGTTACAAGTTTTTGTGTTCCAAATGTGCTTGTATGGAGAACAGATTGTTATATGGTAGAAACAGATTGTTATATAGTAGAAAAGCAACACAGAATTAGATAAGGTAAATCTATCCATCGTTATTTACCTACGCAACCTCACACATGTACCTTCATCTCTTGGGTTCAGTTTCCTTCCCCTTAGATAACTCATAGAGTTTTTATATAGAATAAATTGATGTTACATAAAAAACATGTGTGAATTACAAACTAGAATACTCAAGCCATTATTATGACATGTTTATAAATCCCACACAAATGCATGGATACATAGTATTCATAGAATTAAAATATATCCATGGCATGAGCATATGTGCATTCCACAAGTAGCACCGTGCCCTAACAGATTGCTGTCACATTGCATTTGTATCTGTAAGCATTAGTGCCATTTTCACATACCTGTTAAGCAATCTTCTGTTATTACTTTGCAACACATCATTTATGTCTCTCTCTTTACTAACATAAGACCATTATCTTGCCATTCAGCAATGACAGATGATTCATCCAAGATTCCAAATGATGCCTTCTTGATATAAGTCTGGGGTGAGGGGACTTTGATTCTATTTTTCTTTTTTTCCTTTTTGTTTCTTTTCACAGATTCATTCTACATGTGTCTTGGATAGAGTTCCAAAGAATAAGTCACAAAAATATTTGGTAGCACAAACCAACAGAGAGTTATTAAATCTTATCAAAGAGAGTAGAACAAAGCAGATATTTTCTTCATCAATTGCTTGTAAATTTTTTTTTAAGATTTATTTTATTTATACAAGATCTGGGGTACAGGCCAGAGTTGCAGGAGGGTGAGAGGATTCACCAGAGAGAGAGCAGGGAGCAGATCAGGCAGACGGACCGAAAGCACTGGTGAGGGGAGCAGCAGGCGAGACAGGAGAGGTCTGCCGCGACATGTGGGTATCTCCCTGGCCGGCCAGGAATCGAACCGTCGCTGCAGAGGAGGCAGACAGCTTCACAGTGCTGCACTCAACACGCTGCACCACCAGGGGAGGCCGAATTGCTTGTAAATTTTAACGCTGAAGGATATTTTTACATAGAGTTTGAAATGGTGGGAGTTTGGCAAAGGGGAGAAAGTGGAAAATTAACTCAGTAGCACAAAATAAAACCATGGTCTGTTTTCTCAGTTTTTCATCAGAAAAGAATGAGAATGCCAAGGAGGCAAGTCTTTGGTATGGTAGTCTTATTTTCTCTACCAAGTCAGGATTTGCTAAGTGATTTTTTCTTTGATTTGTAAATTTACATGTGAATATTTTACTATCATGTATCATTAACTTCTACTGAATGCATTTGTAGTAATCATCATATTATCTCATTTAATCATTAAAACAATTTGACACAAGTAGATGTAAATGAGCATGAGGTCATATGGCAAACTAATGAAAAAGCATGGATTTGAATCTAAGTGCATTTGAACCCAAAACTCTACTCTTAATATCTCTTTACTTGGCCTGCAGGGGAAAAATGGAACGATTAAGTCATAGAAAGGTATGAAATTAATACATAGATCAGAATTATCATATCCCCTTTACTGAAGAGTTTCTTTAAAATTATAGCACTGCTATTGCCATTCCTTTTTTTAAAAAAAATATAATTTATTTATATATATTTTACATCATTGTTCATTTTTGTACAATGTTTGCTTTCTCCTCTCAGGTTTAGCCTCCATAGAATTCCTACCGCCATTCACCTGTGCACCATACCATAGTCTCTTGTGCTGTTCCCTCCCCTGTTTTGATCCCTCTCATCCCCCTCCCTTGCAGAATGTCTCTCATTCATAGTTACATGCTAATTTTGTTTATTGTTATTATTTTTACCCCCGATCCCTTATTTGGTTACCCTATATTTCTCATATAAATGAAACCATCTGATATTTTTCTTTTTCCTTCTGACTTATTTCACTGAGCATAATCCCTTCTAGCTCCATCCTCATTGCTGTGAATAGTATGAGTTTATCCATTTTGATTGCTGAATAGTATTCCATTGTGTATATGGACCACATCTTCTTGATCTAATCATCTATTTTTGGGCATTTGGGCTGTTTCCATATTTTACATATTGTAAATAGTGCTGCAATAATCATGGGGCTGCAGGTATCCTTTTGAATTAATATTTTTGTGTCCTTTGGGTAGATTCCTAGTAATGGAATTTCTGGGTCATATGGTAGCTCCATTTTTAGTAGTTTGAGCAACCTCCATACAGCTTTCCATAGTGGCTGGACCAGTTTGCATTCCCACCAACGGTGTAGGAGAGTTTCGTTTTCTTTACATCTTTGCCAACATTTGTTGTTGCTAGGTTTTTTAAAAAATATATATGTTATTCTCACTGGTGTGAGGTGGCATTCCTTTGTAAACACTGACCTAATAAATATTCTTAAATACAAAGGATAGGTTACCATTATCTTGGGGGCCTAGAAGTTAAGTCTCAGTGCTATTACCGCTACAGCCTGGGTTTGATCTGGACCAGGGAGCTAACCCACATATCGTGCAGGAGACATCTCCTGTCACACCCTCTGCTCCCCTCAGCAGTGCATTTTAGTAGATCTACCTGTTCTGCTCCAACTTCTGTCTCTGGTGAATCTTCTCACCCCCTGCACCTCTGGCCTAACCCCAGTTCTCCTATGCAAAAATGAATAATTAAAATCTTAAAAAAAAATCACCATCATTAGGAGAGCTGTGTGTATAGGAAGAAAATAGGAGCAATATGATCCAGTCTGAAACATGAGGGGAGCTGGTTCAGGTCACCACAGAGGCACAAAGATGGCCTAACTGCCTGATGGGATCCAGGAAAAACTTTCCTAAGAAAACCAATCTGGAAAGGAACTGTAAAGGGACTATTTTCCAGAAATGTGGTATAGGAAGGGGAGTTTGAGAAAGGAGAGGGGTTTAAGTTAAAAAGAATGATGTCTGAAAAGGAATGGAGGTATGAATAAGCAAGGTGCATTTAAGAAGCCAGGTTGAAGATTCCTCAAAAGAGAACTAATGGAAATGAAATTTTAAAATAGAGGGGGATCAAACCATGGTCTTGTGAGTCATGCAAAGAATTTGGAATTTAGGCTTTGGGCAAGATGGATTTACTGAAGGATCTTAAACAGGGCCATGGATAAATCAGATTTGCGTTAGAAAAATTATTTGAGTCTTAAATCGAAAAGTGGATATAATGGGATTAAAGCTGCAAATAGGAAGACAAGGGGCCAATGTTGCCCAACCAGCAAGACTTTAAATGTGGATAAATTCTTAAACAGCCAAGAAATCTAATTTTTTTTTGTTTTTTGTATACATAAAGAATAATCTTATAACCAATTATTGCCCTAGAATCCTTTTGTTGCATTTATACTTTGGAAGTGGAAATAATAAGAATTTTCTCAAGAGCAAACCTATATCCATGTTCTTTTACCAATTATTATCTGTTAATAAATTCTCTTTTGCCATATTAAATTGCAATTGAAAAACATTTTTCATGGAATAAAGCTTTACTTACTTCAATTATTTAATAAAACAAAACCAATTTGATAGCATGAGAAAGATGCAGTAGAGATAAACTATGTATGATTTTAATTATCAAGGGCAAATAATAAAAGAATGAAGGCAGATTTTTAAGTGACAAGTTTTCAAATGAGACAATGTGATGAGAAAATTGATCATGGAACAGACAGCAGCGCAAGTATAATAAACTCAAAAGAATCAGTGCTGTGGCATCAATCGTGCAATTCCCATCATCACAGGTACCAATTAGAAGATTATCAGTAAATGTACAATAAAAGAACTTTTCATTGCCTTTTGATAATAATGAATTCTATGATACACCATTAAATTGGTAGACTCATCAAAATAATTTAGTGTTCAAAATACCATTATTAAAAAAGAGAAGTACCTAAAATAATTATGATGATGCTGACTATTAGATAAATCATGACTTGTTACATTTAGAATCAGAGAAATTAAATGGATAATAAATAAAACATGGTACTTGATCATACATTTTTTGTGGCAAATCAAACTTTGGCAGGCATTTTCAGCAGGGAAAAATAGATTTGTGACATGAAATTTTCAGACACTATTATATTGCTACTTTCTATTTAATTTCTAATTTTGTTTTGATTTTAGGTTTAATTAGAAATTATAAGCACACGGAGTTTATGCCTAGCATATAATGTGATTACAGAAATAATTTCAAATAAACATTTGTGTTTGCTTTATTTTCTTTTCTTAAATGAGGACACAGATTACTGGAGTTTAAGAAAAACTGCCTACATGAGAAATGACGAGGATTTAAATTAAGGCACTTACAGAAATGTGGAGAACGCTCCTACATCCTTGCTAGGGAAACTGGCTAAATTCATTCCTTTATTCTGGTGGAAACATCTCTCATTGGCTATCCAGGGTATTTCAGCTGATCTCCTAAACATGAAGGTTACAGAGTCACTGTCCTGTCTTGCAGGAATTTGAAGTTAGATACTTTGAATGATCATAATGTGGAGTTCAACCAAAATTGCTCCAGGATTGTATTCCTAGATTCCTTTAGAAATCTCAGGTGATTAGAGATCTCAAGAGAATATTTTCATCTTTTTCTCTGAATCAGTGCAAAATGTTACATGCTAGTCACTGTTTACTTTATCATATTAAAAATATAAGAAGTGATGGCCTTAAACAGCCTTCAGGCAAATTGAAATATTTACCAAATCCTAATACTTTCAAATCTTGAATATTCCTAGGAGGGACACAGATAGCCAAGTAGAGAAATTCACAGGACTTATTCATTGAGCAAAACTGAGGATTCTGCCCAGATAAATGGATATTTGTCTCAAAAAACTGATTTAAAAGTTTATGATAATATTAGCTTCAGTCATTTATGTTAAATAATATTTACCGACTATATTTATTGAAGTGTTTGGATAAGAATTATTTTGCCTTTCTATGTTACTTAATGTATGAATTGATAAATAATTTTAAACATAACAAAGGAACACTGTGAAGAAGAAAGAAAGAAGGAAGACAAAAGGAAATATAGAGAGAAAGGGATAGAAATGAAGCAGGGGAGAAAGGGAGAAGACAGAGAGGAATATTGAGACAAAGTGACAAAGGGAGAGACAAGGAGATGGACTGAAGCATATCAGGGAGGACATGTCTTGAAACTGTAATCATATAAAATCCCTATCTTCATCTTTGGATTGGCAGAGGAAAGATGAGATAGTGATTTGCTTCAAGGTATCACGTGAGACATTTTCTTTGAGCTTATAGACAATCTTATCCCCATTCTGCCACTTAGTACTTGCTCTTAAACATCTCTGATGAGAAAAAATGGGTATGAAAAGGAATTTAACTCATAGGAATAATGACAGGATTAAGACAATTATGGCTTATAAAGCACTTAGACACCACCTGGCTTGCATGTGGTAAGTGCTAAATCTGTGTTTATTATTATCATTATATCATTTATTGAGTGTCCATTGTGAACAGAAAGCCATCCTAGTAACTGAGCTGAGGCACTAGAAAATCGGCAGTCAACCCTTCGATCCTTCAGGGACAAGACACATTGCTCTGGAATCAACATTGCGATGAAATGTTTTATAGGGTAGCTCTAGTTGAACTAATTACCACCTATACCCATCTGTGCCATTTGGTGCTTTGCCAAGATACTATGTTATTGTGTAAATATATGCATATTCTTTTAAAGGTCTGATTTATAGTAGTTGCCTCAAAAGCTTATCTGAATGCTAATTGTATCAGAATTGCCCCAAGAACTTTTGAAAAATATAAATTACTAGGTTCCACCCACAATGAATGTAGATCTTGAATATTTGCAGATTGCACAAGCGTGTCATTCATGGTCATGTTACCCTCAGACACAGAGGATACCTCATAATGGAAATCATTCCAATTTATATGCTGAAGAATACCCAAAACATTAACATTATTTAATTGGAAAGTAAATGATTCTGTGTCATTATATGATTCACAGGGCATGGCCTGGTACAGGTATTAAGATGCAACAGCTTTTAGTGAAATATCTATGGTCACAGAGACTGGGTTAAAATCTGACTCTTCTATTTAGAAACTATATGAACCTGTGCATCATACTTAACCTCTCTGTGCTTTAGTCTTCTCATATGTAAGAAAGGTATTGTTGTCATAGGTCTATCTCATTGGTTCTTGTAAAAATTAAGCACAGGAGTTGTAAAATATTTGAAACACTACTAGCACATAATATATACTCACTAAATGTTGTTTATTATTAATATCTAGCATTTTGCTACTCTAAATTTGTTGTAGAGCAACCCCGATACAAAACGGGGTGCCTGACTGTGGGTCCTCACCCGCGCGCTTTAAAGGGCTTATCAATGCTCAACTGCAGGCACACGTGAAAGGTTAATAAAAGGTTTATTTACAAGGGAAGGGGAAATGAGGAAATGTACAGCTCTGGGAGAAAAGTGGGAGACAAAGTTTTAAATGAGTCCTACCCAATCCGCCGATCAGGAATCCCAAAATGGCGCTCTCAGAGTTCGCCGCCAGCCAGGAGCGGTGAAGCCAGGAGGTGAGCGATCGCGAGCCAGAGAGAGAGAGCCCAAGGCCCACGTGTTTGGTTTTTTATATCCAACCTGGCTGCCCAACTCCACCCTCAGGTCCCAGCCACCCTTCCTTGGTGGTGATGGGATTTGTCTTTCCCAGAGTCTTGATGGCTTTAGTCTGGAGTGGGGGTGGGGTCCACAAAGCCTGTATGGGATTATCTCAGGACATCATTTCCCCCTAACAAATTCACAGCTTATAGTTAGTGAGTGCCTGAGCAATGAGGGATTTCCCCTCGTCTGCTTATGGACTTAATAATTCATTAAATTGGAAGTTTCTCTTTGTAGCTGTTTCTGAAGTAAGCTTTCAAAAAAATGAGTTAACATGGAAAGTAAGATTTCAGTAGCTCAGAAATTAATCTTTCGAACACCATGAATATTAACTTTAATTTGGCATGTTTTAATGCAACAAAGGAGAGAGAAGTGCTTAGCAAATACTGAGCATTTATTATGGGCAATTTCAAAAAGTCCAAAGGAAAACACAAAGAGAAATTTATGTATGGGGTGAAGGCAGAGGCGAAAGTCAGTGGAAATGAATAAAAATTAAACAATAGATCACCTTTAGAGTGAATTCCATTTTTCCCTCAGATTCATATGAAAAACAAGAAATAGAAGGCAAATAATCTGTTAAAAGTTTACACAAAGGCTTACTCATCCATGCCAAATAAACCAAAAGATTCATATAATCTTTGCTAATAGAGAAAATTTGTAAGTTAGTCTTTGCCTAAGTTAAGTAATGTGAATCAGAAATCTGAGGGTAGTTCTGTGAGATTATACTGTGTGAAATACTCCTTCACAACTGTCTTCCACACTTCAGGCTCATAAATTATTAATGTATGTTATGACTGTTAGGGGCAATGTATGGAAATTTATCCAGATTCCAAAATCCCAAATAAAAGTAAATGGTTAAGAGTGAAGGAGAAAGAAGGAAGGAGACAATTATATTGGCGTGGTGAAAATTGAAGCAGTTCTACTACTCCATCAGCATTGATTTTAAAGATCTGAATGACATACAGGTTGATGAATAATTCAAATTTCATTTATTAGTCCACTGAACCTACACATGGCTTCATAAAAATGAAAATAATGTTATTCTCCTGCTTCATCCTCCATAGAATGGAATATATGTATGTAGCTGGGTAGAATTTTTTCGAGGTAGTTTGCTCCAGCACACTGTATACACATATATTTGCATGTCATACATTTGGAAGAAATGTTGAGATAAACAATTTCAGTATCATGTATAAAGGAGACCATTTTGCCCCCTACTGGTAGATGAGTTAGGTCTGTAAAAAAGCAATGTTGATTATCATGTAACAACAGGTAACCTGGCAACCAGAAACTAGACAATGCAACAGTACGGTTCTAGGATTGACATTAAAAAGCAATTGCCACCAATGCATATGTAAGGCCACATTTTAGAAGATTATGAGATTTATTCCATGGCTCCCATCTCTGTTCTTAAGATTTAAAACCATCACACTGAATTTTCTAGCTTGGGAAACAGAGTAGTTGGTGGTGAAGTGAACCAAAATAGAGGTTCCAGAAAAAGAAACACATTTGTTGGGGGTAAAATAGATTGAATGTGATCATCCTTTGAACAGAATGAGTTTGAAAAGTCTTTGGGGCCACCAAACAGGGCACTATTAGGAAAATGGAAAATCTGCTGTTCTAGGGTACAGGGAAATAAAAAAAAAAAACTACTATCTATATGCTACAAATCTGCATTTGAAAATTACTTATGTAGAGAAATATTAAGTGATCTGTTATTTCCTAATAGGTACTGACTCAACATCTTCTTTGGATTTAACCAATAGTAAGTATTTTTCAGTTATATAACAGACAATTAAAATTAAAGTTTTGGCTATGATCTTATTACAACAGATATCTAGATACCAGGCATTTATTAATGTAGAGTTTCCTGTAAGACTTTTAAGGACAAATGTGTGAAAAGTCACACATTTTTTAGAGACTGCTTTCCTCCATCATAGTTTTATAAAGGGTCAAAAGTGGAGTTGTAAAAGAATTATTCAAGATGCTCTTTTTTGGAGAGGGTGGTACTCTGGTCTCCACTGACCCCTAGTGGGTGCAAAGTATTGCCTTACAACCCGGGTAGAGAGTTTAATATATATCTCCTACTGTCTTGCAGACCAATGAACTATTAATTAGGAGGTTGAGGTACAGCTAGAAGACTATGATTTATAAGTAGGTACACTCCAAGAATTTGTTGAAACAGATGCTACACGAGTGCTTTTTAAGGGCCAGGCATGGCCTATATTGATAGCAGAGAGGAAGCTGGTGGTGGGTCATAGCTTATCTGCTGGGTACTCACAGGGTAACAAGTGTCAGCAGAGAGGTATTAAAAGTATCCCCAAATTCCCAGGGAATGAGGACTGAGTAAGCAAGAAGTAAACATGATTTTATCACCATCAAAAAGGCAAAGGATGTGAGAATTCTCATAAGATAAAGAATGTGCCTATGGGATATACCTAATCCAAAAAGTGCTGAAAGTAGATGCCACAACTATACCAGTCACACAGCTGTTTTCCAACTCTTTTAATCCCGTTACCCTTCCAGTTTTCTCCAAAAAGAAGTCAGAAATCTTGATTCGGATGGGCTAGGACATGTGAATTAGTGAGTTTAAACAAAATGCCTAACATTTTCCCCCAAGAGCAAGTTCACTTTTGCAACAGGTCCAAGGTCAGAGAAAAGAAAGTCTAAATTTTATTTTACATTTAGAGTCCATATACAACATGGAGAGAACACTGAAATTAGGGAATTCCAAAACTTAAAGTTACTGTGTAATTTTATAGCTCATAAAGTGGCAGAGAAATCTGGCTGTCACTCAGGGTCACAAGCAAAACTAGCCCCAGTCAACAAATTAAATGTATTATGGAAGGCCATGCACCCCTATGTTCATTGCAGCACTATTTACAATAGCCAACCTATGAAAACAAACTAAGTGCCCAACGACAGGTGAGTGGATTAATAGAATGTGGTATATACACTCAGGGGAATACTATGCAGCTATATAAAAAGAAATGGACTCTTGCTATTTGCAACAACATGGAAGGAACTAGTTGGGATTATACTTGTTGAAACACCATCAGAAAGAGAAAGACAAATAACAAATGATATAATGTGGGATACAAGGAAAGAAATACAATATTGTTGCATCGGGACACCACCACACTGACAAATGGGAGTCATGGAGCAGGCTGCACAATGCAGGATGCTGCTGAAGAGCAAGATCCTGGCCCTTTTATTGACACATGTAATTGGTTTTTAGGAGATTAGGGAGATTAAGGAAAGGGGAAGGGTGTAGAAGATTAGGGATTGTGAGTCTGCCCTCCAGGCACTTCTAATCTACTTGATGCTACACCCTAATCCCCAGCCATGTTTCTAATCTTATCAACAAGGCTCTCCACTGATCAGCTTCTGGGGTCCCTTGTCATACATCAGTCCTTGGCCCCCTGGGCATTCCCAGTCATACATCATGATGTATAAATCGGGAGTATATGTTATGCATTGGTCCTCAGCCCCCTGGGCTTTCTGGACATACCTTGTGATGCATAACCTTCCCAGTGTGATCCAGCTTTGTGCTCTTGTTTGATCTGAAGGGCTTAAGGGTTTGGGCTCCTGTTCCTAAGTGGCTGGACCACTTTGACCTCGTTTAGGTGACAAAATGGCGGCCAAATAGGCTGCCTAGGAGTAGCAGACCCACACAATATAAATGCGGGATACAAGGAAACAAAACAATAAAGTAGAATTGAGAACCTGGAATAAATACACACTTATATTGACAGTTAATTTATGACAAAGGAGTACACAGTGGTAAAAGGAAAGTCTCTTCAATGATTTGTTTTCAGACAACTGGACAATAACATGCAAAATAATGAATTTAGAACATTACCTTATATCATAAAATTAATTCAAAATGGGTTAAAGTTTTGGCCATAAGATCTAAACAATAAAATCAAATGCAGAAAACCTAGGCAAACCATTCTAAGACATTGACTTCAATGATATCCTTGGGTATTCAACTCTAAAGGCATGGTAAACCAACGCAAAAATAAACAGGACTACATCAAACTAAGAGGTTTATGAACAGCAGAGAAACTATAATTAAAATAAAAAGACCCCCACTGAATGGGGAAATACATTTTCATATCATACATTTGACAAGGAGCAAATATCCAAAATCTACAAAGAACTCATACAACTCAACAACAAGAAAATAAACCAATTTAAAAAATGTGCAGAAGAGACATTTTTTCAAATAAGTCATACTGACGGCCAGTAGGCACATGAAAAAAATATGTTCATAACACTAATCATCAGGAAAATGCAAGGCAAAGCCATAATGAGATTTGTAAGAATGATCTAAAAACCACATCACACCTGCAAGCATGATCTATATCAAAAAACAAAAACAAACAAGCAGAAACCAGTGCTGGTGAAAAAAGTGTGGAGGAAAAGGAACCTCATACACTGTTGGAGGGAATATAGTTTGGTTCAGTCCAGGTGGAAAACAGTGTGGAGGTTTTTCAAAATATTAAAAAAGAACTACCATATGATCCAGCAATTCCACACCTAGATATCTACCCAAAGAATGCAAAATACTAACTCAAAGAGGTATACACACTCCTATGTTCATCACAGTACTGTTAACAACAGCCAGGCTATGGAAACAACCTACATGCTCAATAACATCAGTGGAGTAGAAAGATGTGAATACACACACACACACACACACACAGTGTAATAGCATTCAGTTATAAAAATGAAAAGATGAACTCTCATGATTTGCAACATAAATGGAACTAGAGGGGATGATAGTGAGTCAAATTAGTCAAAAGAGAAAGATTATACTCATGTGCAATATAAAGAAGCAAAACAAAGTTAACAGATAGAACTAAATCAAAACAAACCCTAAAAATCTGACCACTAGCAGGGAGGGTGGGATAGCAAAAAGGGAAGAGGGTACACTGGACTATAATGGAGGGATATTGGTGCTTATACCCCAAAAACATGTACAGTGTTCTAAACCACCATTAGAGTGATAAATGAAACAAGTATGAAAAGTAAAATCATATCTCCTACTGTTTATAAAGAACTACTTCAAATATACAAATATCAAAAAGTTGAAAATCAAAGAATGTAACTAATATACTTTAATCCAAACTAAGTTTGTTTAGCTACAGTAATATGAAACACATCTGAAGCAATAAATGAGAAAAATGAAGACATTTCTCAATGATAAAAATAGTAAGTTGAGAATGTTTACATTTTAAATAGCATCACATACAGAGGAATAAATTCAACAAAAGACTCAGAAGAACCCATTAGTGAAAAGTTTTAAATATTATTTGGAGAAATTAAATAAAATATAAATAAAAAGAGAAACATAAGATGTCAATTAGAAATCTTAATGTTTATAAAGAAATCTGTTCTCCACAAATTGATTTGTAGATTCAATACAACTCCAATAAGAATCTCTTAAAAATTATTTTGTAGGTATTGAATTTTTATAGACATAAAATTTGCATGCAAGATATTCTAGGACACTCTTCTCAGGTTCAATTAATGTGCAAGAAAGATCACACACAAATCTGTTTTGCTTACTCACTAAGTTACGGATTTATTACAAAGAATGCTAAGGGATCCAAATCAGCAAACTGATGAAAGAGATGCCTAGGGCACTAGTGATGGTGATGATAGTGGGTGAAATTTATGAGAATCATTGAATTATGTATTTATGTGGGGAGCACTTACATTCATGTTTGTTATACCTTAATTTACAAACGTTAGTTCAAAATAAAGAGTAGTTAAGAGGATAAACATGTATATATGAAAAGACAGTATATGTTAAAACTAGTATTTCAAATCATCTGATGACAGTTTTGGACTGGTGATAAGAATAAGACTTATGTAGAAATGAATTGAAAACTTACCACAGCATTGAAGAAAAGCTTCATAATATATTTATAATAATTGACAATTTAAATTGCTTATAAGAATGTTGGTCATGTTTTCCCATTACCACTTTGATTCTTTCACTGCTGTGACTCTCACAGCTTTGCTCCTGTTAAGATAAGTCTCCTGCTTAGATAAGTCTCCAAATAGGATATGAAAACAAAAGCGATTTTATTTTTCTTATTGAATCTACATTGGTCCTTGGAATTATCAGTCTTTTCTAGGCCCTCTCAGTATAGTTTAGAATATTAAGTAGGACTGATATCAACGACTGGTAGATTCTTAAAACTGCTATAGTTATATGAATCTATATTGCCCCATTTGAAAAATTACAAAGTAATTTACTCATTTCCAGTCTTGGAGGGTTTTTATGATTCTCAAATAGTGATAATCATATGATTCCATGTGAATTTACATATGTGCAAAGGAATTTAAATTTTCATTTAATCCCAGTCTTTATAATCGGCTATTTCTGATCATTGATGCTTTAAGTAAATAATTTTGATATTTGTAATATTGCAAGCTGTGCATCTCCATAAGGGGATAAAAATCTTTTTATTAGCTACTAAATTTTTTACGCTTGTAAGAGTCCACAAGATTTTTCAAGGCTGAATTCAATTCCAATTCCCTGCCTGCACATTAAAGCCCACATGAACTGCTCCATATGAATAGTCATTTAATATTTTACTAGAGCTTTTAATTTTACTATCCCCTCAGTAACTTATTCCCCTGATTACAAGCCTTATGGTCAAAAAATTCTCCCCAATAGCTAGTATGAATTTTCCATTCTGTGCTTCCTACCATTCTAAAAAAAAATGTTAAACCTTCCCTATGCCCTTTCTTCCCTAATAAGCCAAAATACTCTATGTTCTTTCTTCCATTCTTAATGCCAACTTTTGTTATACATTAGCTAGTGTAAGAATACCTAGATGAGCACAACATATATGTTACGATCATTAGTTTAAGATCTGAAAAGTTGGGTAGGGTCCGTTTAGCTTTTATTTTGAATATAACATTACCTAAATTACTCCATTCCGCCTCAGTTTCCTTATCTAATAAATATAAATAATAGTGCCTACTTGATAAGGATACTGTGAAGTTTATTTGATATAGAATATGAGATAAGACAATGCATGCTTATAATAAATGTTCAATGGTGATGTTACAATAATTATTTCAGTAGTTAAAATATTTTGGTTTGTGAGCCAATGGATGGCTAGATTAACTCAAAAGTAGAGGCTCTGATGAAGTATTTGAGTGATAGTTGGCAGAAGAACTTCAGAATCAATTTTTTGAAACACAGCAATGAAGATCGCAAAAGGGTCACAGCTGTAGGGGTCTAGAACCATCAGTATTAATAGCATATGATCTCAAACACGACCATCTATCTCCATTTCAAGCACTGAATTCAAAGATAGAGCATTTTATTACTCCAACATAGTTCAGAATATTTAGTATTCTGGGGTCAATGAGTCAAGAAAAGCAGTTGCAACTAGAGATCCACTCTTGTGGATGAAGCTAATGGCAAGAAAGGAGCACTGGGCAGTCACTTCTCTTGTCACCATCTTCTACTATTATAGTCGCTACTACTACTGTTGCTGCTGTGACTGCCACTGCTACATCTCCTTTTAGTATTACCAGCAAGCTTCTCTACCTCTTCATCTAGAATCAGTGAGAATCCACATAGTAAATACAAAATTCCTTGCCCAACAATTTATGCAAGGTTCAAATTGTGATGCCAGAAGGAAAGAGAAATGTCATTTTAAATTATTATTTAGAGGAGTTTACCTTCATCAATTTAAAGATGACATATTCATAGTCACAGATAGAGAATGAAGATAACTTTGAGGAATCCCTCAACAAAAACCTGAAATAATTGTGCGGAAAAATAAGTGACTTTCATATACTTTGTTCTGTCCTCTGATTTGCACATTATTTTTGAATGTACCCAACATATTTTAAGGATTAAATTCACACATCTTTTCTGCCTCTACCTGGCATAGCGTATTGCAAATGCATGCTTATCAAATAAGATTCAATTGAAGTAGATTTAATTTATCTAATTTTGATTAAATTTTTATTTAAATCATTATTGACTTGAACAAGTAAATTGCCATGACAATTGCACTTCTTGGGTAAATATTGCCAAACACATTCAGGCAATATTTACCTGAATAAATATTGGTAAATATTGATTAACAAAAAAACCTATTTGAATAATTAATTAACCATGAGATATAATTATCATTATCAAATTATATTAGGAAATGTGAAATTAACATGTATGATCTCATAATGCCCTTATATTTTCCATAACTGAAGGGTAGCTTACTAGTGCATTATGGAGAAAAACACCCACAGGTTTATGGTGCAGTGGATTGAGCGCAATGCTGTGAAGCTGTCTGTGAAGCACTGCCCTCAGCAGTGCTTTCAGTCAGTCTGCCTGTTCTGCTCCCCGCTCTGTCTCTGGTGAATCCTCTCACCTGCTGTGCCTCTGGCCTGTAAGCCAGCTGTATAAATAAAATAAATCTAAATAAATAAATAAATAAATAGATGTTTAAAAAGTAAGTAGAACATTATGGTTGAATAAACTTATTTTGATTCATTGATCTTAATTATTAGGAGCAGCAGAAAAAATAAAGCAAAAAAGATTTTGCAGTTGAATGAGAATTTATTCACATTTGAGTATATACATGCATGTGTAATAAGAAAAATACTGACTTTGGAGTCAAACAAATCTAGGATGCAATTCTAGTCTGCCATTTACTTGTGAACTTGTGAATAAATTCCAAAATTAATTGGAGCCCCAGTTTCCTCATTTGGAAAGTAAGCACAATAGAACCTACTCTAAGTTATTACTCTGAGGAGAGAGTGTAGAAACAATGATAAGAGTCTAAAACAAAGCATGCAACACAAAGCATGGTAGTAACTTCTTACTCAAAAGACAGATGATTACTTTAGTAGAAACCAACTTATCTTGCAACTGACAGTGTCAACTAATACATACAACTTGACCCTTACAGAAACACAAAATTAATTCATTTAATTTTTTTCTTCAAAAACATCAAGCCTAGCATCTCATTTGATTTCACAATAAGATGAATGCACATTAGATGAAGCAGACAAAGGCTTAGAGACACAGGTTAGTCCAGAGATTTATGCAAAGCCAAAAGGAAGTATGTGGTCAAGTTGTAACACAAATCTACTCCTCCTGACTTTCAGCATTGTGGTAAAATGTGCTTTTTGCCTTAATTCCAGGTAGCATCTATTTCAGGGTTTGGGGTGCCTACCCTCCATTAGCCTTCATATCTGTACTTGAATATCAGAGCAGCAACAAACACAAATATGTAAAAAAATGTAGACATCCAATATGTTCAGAGTAGACACAGTATATCACTTGTGTAAAATACAAAATTACAGTTGTGTAAGCAAAGAGAACAAACAGCATTCTGAGTAATGGAATCTCAACAGGAGAAATTTGCCTCAGCTTCAGGTTGAAAAAAAACGATTATATATCTGCAGGGGGAAAAATATCACCATTATAGCTTACTTTGTCAATACAGCATGGGCCAGTCATCTTTCCATTCTCCTATCTTTATCTACCACCTCAACCCATTCAGTCTCAACAGAATAGCTTAGTTACAACTAAAGAAACCAATAGACATACAGGGCATGTTCTAGCTGAAGACATCCAAAATGGGGTAAATGAAGAAAAATCTAGGCTATTTTCCCAAAGTATTATGGAAATCATACTGCAAGGCTCCTGAAGAAAAAAATAAAAGAGGATTATTGTGAGGTGAAAGGAATCACGATGAGGATGAAAGAAAATAAGCAAAGGAAAAAAAAAGGCCTTTCACAGGGTTTCTACTGCACATGTGCACTTATTTTATTCAGAAGAGTGTTGCTACAGAACCCAGCAGGGGTAAACTATTATTTATCTCTGGTTATTAGCCAAGTCTAAATTGTGTAACAAAAATAACAAAAGATTTTCTTTACATCTAATTAGACATAAAGGCTAGAACAATGTTCTTGTGAAAGGATGCTTTTAAGATGTTTTTTTGGAATTGAAATAGTAACAACATTTGTTTTGTGTGGTAAACAGAAGCCTTTTGGCAGTGCAGTTGCTTTCATTTTGAAACTGCCAAGAATTATTTGCTTATCTATGGAATTTCAACTACTTCTCTGCCCATGCATTATATAGATGCTGATCTACATTAAGAGGGGCTTCAGAAGAAAAGATGGGGGCTCACTGAGTCCCTGGGGCAACTTCCCCCACTACACACACACACACATTCAGAGGAGCAGGGGGTGGAAGACAAAACAAGACTAGAGAAGGAAATGTAAAGGATGAGAAAGAAGAAAAACACAGAAGTATCACCAAAAAAAGAAATGTGATGAGAGAAGGAGATAAGAAAAAAGGTTGGAAGAACAATGTCAAAGAGAATGACAGAATTCCTAGAGACCAAATCATGGCAGAAGGGGAAAGTTAAAAATAGAAAGAAGGAATGGAAGGAAATAGGAGAGGGTTGGGTAGAAGGAACAAGAACAAAGAGAGTAAAGGGAATAATGAGGAAAAATGGGAACAGCCTTGCAAAGACTGAGAAGCAAGAATAGCCTAATATAATTTAAAAATGACTGCAGAGCTGTCTAAATGCTAATAGCATTTGACAATTTGATATGTATTTATAGCTATTTCCAACTATCTCTGAATACTACATAGGATTATCCAGATTTTGGGGGGTTTATACCACAGGCATATAGGGTTAACAGCATAATGAAGTAAAGAATTATTCTCCAGTACAATCCTTTGGCTTGTTTAGCACTCTTCCAAAGTTCCCTGAGCATGGTGCATAAAATGCAATAACCAGGGAAAAGGTAGAGGAGTGTGTGTGTGTATGTGTGTGTGTGTGTGTGTGTACATTTATCTATCAATATCTAAAAATCTTCAAGGTAGGCTTGAAATCCACAAAAGTACAAGGTAGTTTCAGAGAAATTCATTAAATTAACAAATATTATTTATCCCTTACTATGTTTCAGAACTGAAAATTCAGAGGGAAAAAATGCAGACATAACCTTTGCCACACAGAGCTGAGTCCAGTGTGGAATATGTGTTAAATAGCATGTTGAACAAGTTCAGAGCCGTGGGGAACATGTAACCAAAGATTCAAGAGTCAAGTGAAAAATATTGTCTGAGTTCAAAACTTAAAGATGACTGATAGGAATAGGAGTTGCAAGAAAAACAAAAAGAGAAAATGTCCAAGGTGGAAGGAATAATAGAAGAAAGGAATGATTCTTTTACTTTATAGTAAGTCTCTGTCCATGTCTGTATGCACACATATGATGAAAGCTTTGAGATAGGATGCTGTAGAAGAAAGAGTAAAGTCATGAAGGGATTTATCCATCTCCTATGGATTTAGGGCTTCATGATCAGGGAATTAAACAGCTATTGAAAAGTTGCTTATCAGTGATTAATACTATAAAAAAATTTCCCAACTATCACACTTTGGAAAGTGAATAAGAAGTGGAAAATACTGATGTCAAGAGTTAAGAAGCTCTCATAATTACCTATAAAATAGGGCCTCCCTGGTGGCGCAAGGGGTTAAGCACCGCACTATGAAGCAATCTGCAGCCTTTGCAGCACGAGTTCGATTCCCCAGCCAGCCAGAGAGAAACCCACATGGCGCAGCAAATCCCTGCTGTCTTGCCCGCTGCTCCCCTTCAGTCAATCCATCTGTTCTGCTCCCCGCTCTGTCTCTGGTGAATCCTCTCACCTCCCACATCGCTGGCCTGTACCCCAGCTTTTGCATGCATAAATAAATAAATCTTTAAAAAAAATTACCTATACAATAGAAGATGTTGGTCTGAACTAAGATAGTAGCAGTGAGGTGAGAAAAAAGGGTCTGGACTCTTGAAATTAACTTGTAGAATCAATGAGATTTGATGACTGGATTTGATGACTAGATTTGATGACTGGATTTGGAGAGATCAAGGTGATGACTGTATAGCTTGAAAGACAACCATCTGGCACTGTATCTTACTAATCCAGAAGTAGAGTATCAAAAGGGGAGTTGTCATCTATTTTTGGGCATTTGGGTTGTTTCCATAGCTTAGCTATTGTAAATAGTGCTGCTATAAACATAGGGGTGCAGGTGCCCTTTGGAATTAATGTTTCTGTGTCATTTGGGTAAATACCTAGGAGTGGAATTGCTGGATCATATGGAAGCTCCATCTTTAGCAGGTTGAGGAATCTCCACACAGCTTTCCATAGTGGTTGGACCAGTTTGCACTCCCACCAGCAGTGCAGGAGAACTGCACATCCTCACCAACATTTGTTGTTGCTAGTTTTTTTAATATGTGCCATTCTCACTGGTGTAAGATGGTATCTCACTGTAATTTTTATTTGCATTTCCCTGACTACAAGTGATGTTGAACATTTTTCCATATGCCTGTTGGCCATTTACTGGATCAAGAAGATGTGGTACATATACACAATGGAATATTACTCAGCAATCAAAAAAAGATACACTCATACAATTTGCAGCAACATGGATGGAGCTGGAAGGGATCACGCTCAGCAAAATAAGACAGAAAGAAAAAGGAAAATACTGGATGGTCTCACTCATAGCAGAAATTTATTTTCTAAATATAAGGGACCAGGAAAAAACCTAATTATAATAAAGTAAAAATGAAAATCAACAAGCAACTATAAACCAGAGACACACTACAGGGGGTGGGGGAGGGTAGTAGGATCAAAACAAGGGGGGTGGGAATTGTATGGGGACTATAACCAAGATGAAAATGCATACATTATGCAAAAAGTGAAAAATGATGGGAAAATGTATAAAAGAAAAAAAAAAGAAAAAAAGGGGGGAGTTGTAAGCCAAGAAGTTCTAGGAATGCCAAACTTATTGACACTAAGAGGCATGAATCTTCAGCAGCAGCTCTATTGATGAAATGGAATATTTTTCTGTCTTCTGAGCTTCTCCTTATTTAAATATTACTCACTAAACAAATTTAATAAAGGTTTGTAGAATGAATGATTGAATTCAAGATGGATATGAGGGAGTGAATAAATAAATGAGCAAATTAAGGAGTGAGCAAATAGATGAGAGCAAAATCATGGATGGAGGAAGGTAATGAACACATAAAAGTAAGTTTTCCTAATTCAGGGAGTCTATTACTCAAGATGACAAACACAGAGCAAAAGTAAAATATACCCAGACACAGTGAGATCTGATGAAGCTTCATTTAAGGATACAAACAGGGGTTTGCACACTTTATATGTATTGCTTTTTCCCAGGAGGATGAAAAGTTACAAATAACAATATCCCCATTAATTCTCAGAGAGAAGCCCAATTTAGACTTCAGACTCTGATATAATAAGGGTTGGCTTCTACCTTCTACCCTTGAATGGATACATGCTTATTTAATGATCATTTTAGTATGATATAAAAAACAAAGAGGCAGGATGGCTTCATTCACTTCATCCCTGGTTTTAGAGCTCTCTGGGAATTTTAAGATCAAAACTGTGAAAACAGCAAGATCTAATAAAAAATAATTCTTAATTTGCCATACTTTAGCACCTTCAGGTCATAATAAATACTCACACGTATAACTGGGGGAGAAGAAGAGGGCACCAGTTAGTGTTTGTTACATTACTGAATCATCCATCTGAATGAGCACTTTCATCCTCGTATGTTTTAGTGCAATGCAGAGAAACTCATTTCTCACTCAATATAATTGTCAGCATATTTAATAATTCAGAATGAAGACAGCTCTCAAGCTAAAGGGTAGGACATTTTAGTGATAGCAATATCAACATGTAAAGTAAGAACATCTAAATCTGTCAGATAAGGGCAAAATCTGAGGTACACACTATAGAACAGAATTTTGACTATGTCAAAAGCAGAACAAACATAATTGGTCTTATGCATAAACTATCTTGTTAGTTTCTATATAAAAAGTGATTTTTATTAATAATGCTAAAATTATATTCTCTGTTGTTCAAGGAATAGAAATTTTATTCCTAAATTTTCAGTTATTAGAAAAAATCATTAAACCCAGAAAAACTTAGATAGGATTTATTCTTTATTTCATTATGACATCTTATTTCAAATTTATAAACATTTTTTTCTCCTCATCTTTAAATGGGAATAACAATTCTGATCTTTTGAGACTATTGAAAATATTAAATGACTTAGTGTATGTAAACATTTAATAAATATGATGCTGATGCATGTGAGAAGTGCAAAATATCAATCAACATAACTAGTATTCTTAAACAGGCTGAACTCCATGGGAAACAGATCAGAAACACATTTTTGTCCAACTAGTTATTTCAAACATACCCAGCCAACTTTCTTTTTACCCTATAAGCCCCAAGAATCAGCACAAGGGTGAAGTCACCTCCAGCAAAAGCCCCACTGAGCACAGCCTCAGCAGGCTACTTGAATGAGTATGAGGCAGAGCCAACCCCAAACAGATATCCCACTGTTTATGTTATGACAGAGCACAACAGCAGGTACACAGCCTAATGGGGAGTGAGGGCAGACAAGTCCCAAAAGATACCATGCAGACATCAGCACAGACTCAGAAAACTCAGGAAGGGCCTGAGGATGATTCCATAAAGGCAAACTCTTCACAGACAATATCTCCCCAACCCATGTAAGAACCAGTTACAGATTAATTCTCCCTGACATACAGCACCATCTACTGGAAAAGTAAAAAACTAGAAGTAAAAAACAAATAATGAGAAAATGAAGAAACACAACAAATGACAACCGTGAGTCTTTAGGGGAATACTACACCACAGAAGAGAAAAAAAAATCTACAAAACTTAATCAAAAATACATGCAAGATCCGTTCGTTCTATCAGACACAGAGGTCAAATTGCCATGATAAGGAAATTAAAAGAAATGGGGAAAATATAGAAAAGTTGATAAAAGTTACATAAGAAAACTCTGAAAATGCAAATGAGGGTCCTGAGAAATAAATGAATGAATATACGATTGAAATTGAAGCTTTAAATAAGAAAATAAAAGAAATGCAGGTTGTAAAAAGATCAAAAGAGGAGGCAAAAAAATTTCTGAAGAAAGCTATGAAAGTAGAACAGACCAAATGGAAGATCAAATCAGTGACCTTGAAGATGACAATGCACAAAAAATCCAGGTGGAAGAAAAAAAGATATAAAGAAAAAAAAATGAAATACTCTGAGAATTATCCAAGTCCATGAAGAAAGGCAATATAATAATAATGGGTATCCAAGTGGGGGAAGAGAGAGAAAGAAGAACAGAGAATATACTTAAAGAAATATTAGAGGAAAACTTCCCAAAACCTGGAAAAGGAACTAAATATACACTTCTATTACGTTAAATCAACATCAAGGTACCTGGATCTAATGAGACCTACACCAAGATACAGAGTAGTGAAACTTGCAAAAATTCAAGACAAAAAAAGAATATTGAAGCTAGCTAGGGGGAAAAAGCAGATAACCTTTAAGAGAAATCCCATCAAGCTAAAAGAAACACTATGGGCAAGAAGAGAATGGAATGATGTAATTAAAATACTAAAAGAGACAATCTTACTGCCAAGAATACTTAATCCTGCAATGTTCTCCTTCAGATAGGACAGAAATAAAGATCTTCTCAGCCCAACAGAAGGCGTTTGCAAACCCCAGATTCCTCTTTTCAAGAAATGATGAAAGCAGCTCTCATATTTAAATTGAAGAGAAGAACATACACAAAGAACTGCACAAGGAAATTAAAGTACAAAATTAAGGACAAATGGCCACATCAGATTTCTCTATGTTTAATAGTTCTCTAAATACAAATGGACTAACCAAAAAGGCATAAAGTGTCTAGTTCAATTAGGAAATGGAATTCAACATTTGACTGTGTCCAGGACACATACCTCAGCTCCAAAGTAAAGTGTTGGACATAATCCTACAAGCAAATGGGATCCAAAGAAAGAGGTTTGATAATATCAGATAAATTAGATTTCCAACTGAAGGTAGGTACTAGTCTCTTTATTCACATATGCGCAAAAACTCTCAGAATGCATGTGAAACACCCATCCCCCACCCTACTCCTGTCTCAGAATAAAGTATGCAAACTAGCCTCTGCAGCTCAGCTGATATCCACCTAGGGTATGAGATGTCATTTTCCTATCTTGCAATTAACTTCAAATGCTTCAGGAGATCCTATTGGAGTCTCCCAAACTTGACTTAAAATATAAAGAAGAGATAAACAAAAATACATACCCCTAAACTTATAATTCCTTACACTTCCAATTTTTTTCTTGATTTTCTATGTTCTGATTTTACTATAGGTTGTACAGATGATGAGACAACTCAAAAGGCTTTTTTAAACCCTAGAGGAGATTTCTTAATCTCTGCATTATTAACACAATGGATAAGATTATTTGAGAGCCAAGGCTCTACATTGCAGGATATTTAATAGCATCTCTGCCAAATAGCCATCAGATGCCAGAAACTTCCCTTCCTCTTGAGGGATGACAACTGAATTTGTCACATAATATGACCAAATATTCTATGGGGGAGTGAGTCACCTCTAGCTGAGAACCACTACACAATGGAAACTAGCTGTGACTGTGTATTCTCTCTCCAGCATATGAAAGTGCCTTTGCTTGCAGTCCTTATCTTTCAGTTTTATTTGCAATTTTGAGACAAATAATTCATGTAATTACATGAGTTCCCCATCCCCTGATTCATTTAATGGACATTCACTCTCTTCATTTACTAAATAAATACCTCCGTTCGCTATGTCTCAGACATTGTCTCAGTCACTGACTGACAAGGTCCTACCCTCTGAAAGTTTACAAGGTGGTGATACGAGAAACATCATAGAGCCCTCAGAAGATAGACAATAGAAATCAAAGCAGTGATTGAGGAAAATTACCAGGGCATTGCTGTATATGATGGGGGGGGGGGAGGAAAGGTTTGGAACCAGAAAAAAACAGTTAGTAAGTAGTAATTGCCATAGCCCCCCCCCAAAAAAAAAAAGTTAAGAAAATAATGATCTGGATATGACTCCTGGGTTGAAGGAGAAGGAATAAAACAGAATGAATTTGAAAAAAAAAAAAAATGGAATTTTCTAAGTGGTTGGGGAGACAGAAATGGGAAGAAAGAAAAGTCTTCATTTTGCTTAATGAGACATTATCACAGTTTTCCTATCACTAATAGATGTGAAATTATTGGGATTTTACAAAAGCAAAAATTATCAGTCATAACTGTGGCAATGGCAATAATGAGCGGTATATTAGGATATTCACTTGTGATCATTTTGACTTGAGAATAAACTCTGTTGGATCAGAAATCTACAGTTAAGGATTTCTCTAGAAATGATGGATAGTCTTCACCTAATTTTTCTCTGAAATTATTAAGATATACACAATGGACTGGTAGATGTCTCAATTATGCTTTCAGGAAAATAGTTTATTATAAACTCAGATTCTTAAACTAGCATCCAAAAATTAAAAAAGTAAATAAATAAACTGCCTCTGAGGACTTTCCCTATGCAGAATCAGACTAAAGAAAATCTTATCTTCACAGACAGGAGGTATTAATCTTCACAGATCCTTGAAATGACAGCTATTTTAAAAATAGACTAATTTAAATTTAAGAAACTTTAATAATACAGCAATTGGACAGCACGTGTTGAAAGAACAGGTTGCAAAGTTTGTGTAAAATTCTAACTCAAGTGGCCATAGGATTACTTAATTAAGCAACAAAATTAATAGGACTAGAATTTGAACTTTTTCTTTTTCTCCCCATTTCTCCATTTGTTCAATAGAATTTTCTTAAATTTTACATCACGGAGATTAAATTGTTTCTTTTTTTTTATGCATATAAAAGCTGGGGTGTAGGCAGGGAACAGAACAGGAAAATCTACATTTGATATATACTGCTGAGGAGAGCAGGGAGCAGGCACAACAGGAGAGGTCTGCTGAGCCATGTGGGTTAGCTCTCTGGCTGGGGTTCACACTCATGCTGCAGTAGGTACAAATAGTTGCCGATAGCTTCATAGTGCTGAGACTAAACCCCTTGAGCCATCAGGGAGGCCCAGGAAGTTTAAATTATAAAAAACTTTTAGACTCATAATCACCTCCAACCCTCTGCAAACCACTTTCCAGTTCCCACAATGGATTCTTCATTCTCTCTCTCTCTCTCTCTCTCTCTCTCATGCTTTCTTTAAGCTGTGTAAGAACAAATTTTTGGAAGGCATATATTCCTGGGTGCAGATATCAAGAATACACTTACACAATCACTCTGTAAATTCAGGCAAGTCCTTCTCCAAGATTTCATTCCTTTAGAGAGGAAATTTTTTTTACATGGTTATGTTTTTTAAATGACTTAATTAAAGAGGCTCATAACATAACAAGTACAGAAATCATTTTTAGTTGTTTCTCCTCTTCCTTTCTCCTTCCACTAAGTGATTTAGTAATAGGAAATATGAAACACCTATTACCCTATTATGTATTTGCCATTATACATGTTAAAATAATAAGGGTAATGAAAGACACAGAATTTTTGCATGCTGCAATCTGAACAATGCCAGACTAATAAAACAATTCAAAAATTACAATTCAAAAATAAAACATTTCAAAAATAAAGCAATTCATGAATAGAAAAAAACAAATGCAAGGATGTATATAATTATTAACTGATTATTCTGGGTATTGAAAAAGTGAGTATTTTTTCTTCACTGTTCTGTTTCCCAAACTTTATATAATTAATTTTTAATTTCCTAATGTAAAACATTAATAAACTTCAGTGAAAAAAGGTAGAGAAACTTTCCACAGTAAACAAAATTCTAATGTTCTCATTAATGAAAACAAAGGCTACTAGATAAACTTCTAACTCAAAGAAATATGCCTCAGACCAAATAAGATGTTCTTTGACATTTTTCCATGAACTGTTATCCTGCTTACATTATGAATGAACCAAACCCCACTGGGGCCCATGGAACAGACCCACAGTCCTCAGACTGTTTACGACAATGACTTACAGCATTTTTAATATAAAAATAAGGTATTTTTCAAGCAATTCTGGCCATTAACATAATAGTATTAACTAACTAGTTTTTAAATGTCAATTATCTTTATACAGATTAGTACTAAATTGTATAACTAATATGATTTAGATTTTTTTTTCCTAACAAAAATACAGAACAAATCTTAATATTTAGGCATATACATTTACAGCTCAGTTTTGCCTTTTTTCTGCTGATTTCTTAAAAGTCAGAGTGTTTAAGTACACAGCAGAGTAAGTCTAGTCCACATACCACATTGCAATTTCAATTCAGAATCACATCTCTTCCTTACCATACCCTAAAATGATCTTCAAAGAAAACATGAAGATTTGGGTCAAGATCTTTCTCACTAAATTACAACTAGTTACTCAGAAATCTATTTCATTCTAATAATGTATTTTCCTTTAAGTCAAGGGGAGAAGTTTCGATTTTTTTTGTATTGCTAAATCAAATGCCAGGACATAGAACCTGTTCAATTGTAAATAAGTAATGGATGAGTGGATGAATGGATGGATGAATATTTGAAATGAAGGGAATCTTCTTTTAAAAAAAAATAGAAGTAACATTGCATTATAACATTATATATGTTCCAGGTATACATAATTAAAAAATCAATATGTACTACATTAAGTTCACCTGTAAAAGTATGATTCAATCAAAATGGAAGAAATGTTAATAAGCATATAGCCCTAATGTCTACCAACTTTAGAACATTTTCCAGTGCATAACAAATGGTACGTTCAGGATGCCTTTGACTCTCATTATCTTGTGATAGGACACTCAGGACTGTAAACCTCTTCACCCGGCTTTAGAATCCAGGTTCTGTCTATGCTTCTTTTAACCAAAGCAAGTTGTTTATTATTTTTCACTAGGGCCTGTTATTCATTCATCTATTTTTCTTAAATTGAAGAAAACATACTAATGAGAGCTCTCTAAAACCTATTCCTGATCATAACTCTAAAGAGGACCACTTTGAACACATCCCATCCCCATTTACTACAGTTTCAACGGCACACAACGCAGTGTCTCAATTACTTGGTCTGCAAGTCAGGAACTGACAGCCATTTTCTGTCCTTATGCCTTGCCATTTATTAATTTACTCTTCCATTCATTAAATATTTATTGTACATCTACTCTGTTGCTGAAATTGTGCTGGATCCTGGGGTGTAAGTAATAATTTTGATCTGCCTAGAGCTTGAATCTAGAGACCAACATGCAACAGTATTTTAGAACAGTGCTTTTCCCAGCTTCGCATCCAACTGGAAAACCAAATAGATTTGAAATTACGAACATGAGTATGAGGCAAATATTCCCCCAATGCTTAATTTATGAAGAGGCTGAAGAAGAACCATAGATACCTCATAGATCAAGGATATTTAAAAAATTAGATATTTCCTTCTCACCATCATAAAGTATAGGACTTGTCTTCCCACTGTAAAAAAAAAACAGAAAACTGAGAAAAGCCTATTAAAAAACTGTTTTCAGATATTGACCAAATAGGAAACACAAGGCTATTTTCCCTAACACTAGGGAAACACAAAGTGAGACAAGGCCAAGCTTTAGCCTGCAGGCACTTTTCAGACCACATAGCATGAATGGGGATTCTAAGCAAAGCACTGTGACCTTGCTGAGTTAAGACTTGACTTTACAGTTCTGGAAGCTGAGGTGGCTAGAATTCGCAGGTTAAATTACCAGACAGGAGGGAGCTATTAACAAATGAGGTCCAGAGATCTGCATAGGGATCCTCTTGAGTCTCTGGATGAATATCATCCTGTGTTTACATGAGGCAGAAAAGGAACACAGTTGAGCTCAACAATTCCCAGAATTCACATAGGGTTGGTAGATGTTGGACCAGCCAAAGTAAAGAGAATTTGTTGAAAAACTAAGATGACTCAACAGAAACTCCAGAAGGGCAACAACTTAATAGTGAACTAAACTAGCCCTAGAATATAAGCTCCTCTAAAAATACCAGAAAAAAAAAAAAAACAATTAAAAAAATGTTTCAAGTTAAGTGGAGCTATAAGTTCCTCAATTGCAAGAAAAACAAATTTCAATGCTCTTTAAAAAAAAAAAAAAAAAAAAAGATTTATTTATTTAAGCACTGGGTACAGTCAGAAGCACGGGAGGGTGAGAGAATTCACCAGAACCAGAGCAGGGAGCAGAACAGGCAGACTGATGAAGTACACTGCTGAGGAGAGCGGCAAGCGGCAGGAGAGGTCTGCGCTCCACGTGGGACCTCCCCGGAGGCTGGGGATCAAACCGGTGCTGCAGAGGTTGCGGGCAGCTTCGCAGCCCACCACTCAACCATTGTGCCACCGGGGAGGCCCTCAATGATCTTTAAAAGAAGAAAACTCATATGAGAAAATCAACAATGTGAGACACATGTAAACTGAGAAAAAAATGTAAAGAATTCATAAACAAAAAACATCAGCTTTCCTCTTACACCCAAACTACAGGAATGGCCTTCCACAGTAAACAACTTGAAACTATAAAAATGATATTAAACAATTGATTAATTGTAAACAGTTAGTAAACAACTAGAAACTATAAAAAGGATATTAAACAATTAATTAAATAATTGTTTTCAAGATTGCCAGATAAAATACAGGGTACTAAATTACCTTTGATTTCAGACATTTGATAGATACTGATACTTAAAAAAAGTATTTGTTATGCCTCTAATATTCAAATTTAACTAAGTGCCTTGTTTTCACTTGGCAGATTTGGCAACTCTTTGTGATTGGAAAAGAGTCACTGGTGATGAATATTGATAGGAGGGAAAATAATGTTAACCCAATGATAGTCTCGACATTCAGGCTAGAGGTAATTCTATACTATATTTAAGGGTAATGGAACCCAAAAAAGCCTAGAAAATCTTACCCAAAAAGAATCTGCAGACAGAGAGCTTGGGGAGGCCAACGTGGCTAAGCTATATAGGACAGAGTACTGTAGACAAGAATGTAGGAAGTTTTTCAGTATCCGGGAAGAAAGTGAGCTCCACAAATTCAATACATATAATTGTGATTGATAAAACTTCATGAGGCAGGGAAAACAACTGAAAAATAATCAAGGGACTAAGTTAAAAAATTCCCAGCACTCACACAGAACCAGAGTTTCTACCAGTCACAGTAGAAAGTTTCCAATAAATACATGAGACTTTTAGTAAAGACTCCAAAACAACAATGTCTTAATCATGGAAATAAAATAACATTAAAGTCAATTCTAGATGTGTCACAAAGAGACAAATGACATGCCTCAAAAGAATCAAACTCATATATAAGTAATTTAATTATTGGTCAGATGAAAAACCAGCACTGAATACCACAAAATTTACTACTCAGC
This sequence comes from Talpa occidentalis, assembly GCF_014898055.3. NCBI lineage: Eukaryota > Metazoa > Chordata > Mammalia > Eulipotyphla > Talpidae > Talpa > Talpa occidentalis. The sequence continues at coordinate 30,500,696 of NW_023605083.1, forward strand.
AGTGTAAAAGTAATACAGTTAAATATCCAACTGAATATTCTTAGGCAGGAAAATATTACCAAGAGAAAAAGCAGTCAATATAAATAGTGAAAAATGACAGGGAGGATGCTACTCATAGGTAAGGATTTTTAAAAACTATTTTAAATTTTCTTAATCTGTACAAAAGGGTAACATTAATATGATGAGAGAAATTGGATATAATTTTAATGCTTGAAAATAAATTCCTATATTCGCCTAACAAGTTAAATAAGAGAATTTAAAAGATTAGTGAACGTGAAAACTTAGTAATAGATCTCTAAACATAGTGACAGAGGGTAAAAAAAAAAGATGATTAAAAGAGATTCTGTGACATGTGTGACAAAATCAGTCAATCTATCTTACAAGTAATTGAATTTCCAGAAGGAGAGAGGATATGGGCTTACAGACAAAAAGAGAGTTCAAATTATTATTAGAATTGTCCAAAAGTACTGAAAAGTATAAACCTGTAGGTCAAAGTCAACAAATATAAAAGAGGAGAACCATAAAGAAAATCATCTCCAGGCACATCATAATCAGATTTCTGAAAATTAGTGATAAATAAAAGGTTTTAAAATCAGAACAGAGGAGAAAGGAGCACAGTACACAGGCAGGAAAAGAATGCTCCCTGGATTCTTGCTAGTAAAGTGCAAACCACAAGACAATTAGAGCAGCAATTTTAACATATTGAGAAGAAAGAAAAAACTCTGAACTTAGAAATCCGTATCTAGAAAATAAGTCCTTCACAGATAAAGGTAACCAAAGACTTTTTCAAAAATACAAAAGGTGAGATAATTTGTCATCAAGCAAACTTGTAACATGAAAAAATGTTAAATATCATAGGTAGAAAGAATCTTACACCAGCTATAACTCAGGTCTACACTAAGGAATAAAGAGCACAAAAATGATAAATATATGGGTAAATACAGACAATGTCTTCTCAAGTTTTGATTTCTTAAAAGGTTAATTGGAAAGTGAAAATTTCAGAATATTAAATCTTCTCCCCATAAGTAATGATAAAACTAGATAAAGCTGTCAGCAACAATCCCAGAGTTCTGAAAATCAACCACAGGCATGCAACAAATTCAGAAACATCTATTAAAAACAACAACAACAACAACAACAACAACAAACTACTGAACCTTGAGTAAGATCAATGGGAATTTGGGAATTTGTATTTTTTTAGCCTGGAGAGGCTGTTGTACACCCTTCCACTGGCTTCATTAGAATACTTATACCACAAGAGGGTAAGCTCTAAAAAACAGAAGCTTTGTTGCCAAAGGGAACTTATTAAATTTTTAAGTAGACTATGGGAAAACATGTACCTGGAAGTAGTTGGTAGCCAAGTGACAAGTTGAGGTCACACCCAATCTGAAATTGCAAACTTAACTGTGGACCTGATGAAGAGCCAGACGTATAATAGGGAGACTCACAGAATAAGGAAGCCATAATAGGCTTAGAGCAGGCTCCCACACACTTTGGTGGTCTAAAAAGCTGTGTGTAGGGGCCTCCTTGGTGGCTCAAGGGGTTAAGATGCAACATATGAAGCTATCTGAAGGCTCTGCAGCACCAGCTCAATCCTCGGCCAGGGAGATACTCACATGGCGCAGCAGACTTCTCCTGACTCGCCCGCTGCTCCCCTCAGCAGTGTATTTCAGTCAATCTGCCTGTTCTGTTCCCCACTCTGTCTCTGATGAATCCTCTCACCCCCCACATGTCTGGGCTGTACCCCAGTTCTTGTATGCATAAATAAATAAATCTTTAAAAAATAAAAAGTTGTGTGTATTTATAAGAATGTGTGTAAGATGAGGAGAAAGTGGAGATGGAACAGCCATCCACTGAAGGCAGATGAAACTATGTGCATGCACAGAGAGATATTTGAAAGCAGAAAGTAAAAGATAGGTCAAATTTACAAATTGTATGAACTTTGAATGAATTTCCCCAGAGAGGAATCCTTACTGATTCAACTGAGGTATTTGAGTAAAACCTCTGACTATAATCTCTGATCAATTAATAGCTGATCATTAAATTCTATTGACACAGGGATGACCCCTTAGGAAACTAGGATTAAAAATAAAAACAAGGTTTGTTGTTTTTTTTTTTTTAATATGAGCAGATATTTCAGTGGCCACACTTTATCACATACTATAAGAAGTAGTGCAAGCAGGTTACTAAACAACCAGTAATAATAACAACTCTAGGAAGATTCACACAGAGTTGCTAGAATATATTACCTAAAATAACTTTCAGCAAATAAAGAAATTGTAAGACTTACAGAGAAATAGGGTATATGACTGTACTCATGGAAAAAGAGCAATTAATAAAAACTGTCTCTGAGGTCACAGATGTTGACTTAGCAGAAAAATACTTTGGAGAAGCTATTAGAAAGACGTCCAATGAACTAAAGGAAGCTGCATATAAAGAACTTAATGTAAGCATGCACAATAAGAGTAAGTACAATGTACAATAATGTGTGAAAATATAAGTATGGACAATATTAATCCAACAAATTATTTAAAAGATTCAGCATATAAACTAAATAAATGTAACATTTATTTCCATTATTAATACTTCGTAATCTTTCATATAAAGATGTTGTACATATCTGATAGACTTACACCTTTTTGTTTTGAAACTATGATAAAATGCCTTTTTTTATAAAAAATTTTTTGGTACAGAACTGGGGTACAGGCCAGAGGGTGTGGGGGGGGGGAAGGGAGGGAGAAGATTCACCAGAGACAGAGTAAGGAATAGAACAGGTAAACTGACTGAAATACACTGCTGAGGAGAGCAGCGCGCAAGGCAGGAGAGGTCTGCTGCACCATGTGGGTTAGCTCCCTGGCTAGGGATCGAACTCAGGTTGTAGGGGTGACAGCACTGAGATTTAGACCATGGGCCACCAGGAAGGCCCTAAAATGCCATATTTTTAAAGTCTAAAAAATTCCTCATGTTGGGGCCTCCCCAGTGGCGCAGCGGTTGAGCGCTGGGTTGCGAAGCTGCCCGCGGCCTCTGCGGCGCCGGTTCAATCCCCGGCTGCTCCCCGGCCACCAGAGGAGGGTCCCACATGGCGCGCAGACCTCTCCTGCCGCCCGCTGCTCCCCTCAGCAGTGTCCTTCGGTCCTTCTGCCTACTCTGCTCCCCGCTCTGGCTCTGGTGAATTCTCTCACCCTCCCGCGCTTCTGACTGTACCCAGTGCATGTATAAACCAAACAAACAAATAATAAATAAATAAATAAGACATGCCTCTAGAAAATTAAAAAAAAAAAAAAATTCCTCATGTTAATTGCCTGTCTATAGGTTACAGTTGACTGTTGGACACTAACCTTTTATCCTGTAATCCCAATAAACTTCAAGTTTCAGAAGTTTTTTATAGATTCTTTGGGATTTTCTATATCCAAATAATATTTCAATTTCATTTTTGAGTAAAGTATAGCTGAATATAGAAATCTTGATTTACTTTTTCTTTCTTAGAGTACTTGAATGTTATCCCAATAACTTTAAACCAGTATTTCTGGAGAGAAGTCAATTGTTGATAATGGGGTTTTTTCCCTATATGCGATACATTGTCATTTTTTTACTGTTTTCAAGAAATTCTTGGTTTTGACTTTGGGCAGTTGGAGTATGATGTTCTAGATGTCAATTTTATATCCATCCTTTTTCAAGTTAGTTGAGTTTTTTAGAAGTCTAAATTAATATTTTGTTCAAATTGGGGAAGAATTAGCTATTATTTCTTTAAATAGTTTTTTCTACTTTATCCTCTTCTGTGATTTTATTAAACTTCTAATCATGGATTCTCATAGGTCTCTGAGATTCTGGTTTTTTCAATTTTTTTTCTTTTCTGTTCAATTTTATCTTCAAGTTGGCTGGGTTTTTTATTATTATTATTATTATTATTATTATTATTATTATTATTCTACTATTTCAAATATGCCATTATGCCCTTTAGTAAATTTTTTAAATCCAATTATTTTTTTTTTAAGATTTATTTTCTTATTTATACAAGCACTGGGTACAGTCAGAGGTGCAGGAGGGTGAGAGAATTCACCAGAGCCAGAGCGGAGAGCAGATCAGGCAGAGTGACAAAGTATACTGCTGAGGGGAGCAGCGGGCGGCAGGAGAGGTCTGCACGCCATGTGGAACCCTCTCCTGGTGGCCGGGGATCGAACTGGCACTGCAGAGGCTGCGGGCAGCTTTGCAACCCAGCGCTCAACCACTGCGCCACCAGGGAGGCCCTAAATTCAGTTATATTTTTAATTTCTTCAACCTAATACAAAGAACCTATGAAAAATTCACAGCTATTAAATTTCATGTGAAATACTAAATGTTTTTTCTTAAGATTGGGAACAAAGTTCTATTCCAACTGTATACTAGAGATCCTAGTCAGTGTAATAAGGCAACATAAACAAATCTACATTAAAACATGAATTCCCTTTAAAAAATTAGAACTAATACATGAGTTAAGCAAAATCAAAGGAGACAGGATAAATATAGAAACATCAATTAATTTATATAATTAAGCCACACTCATGAAATTCCATTCCATTCACAACAGTCTCAAGACATGAAAAATTACTAAGTGATTAAATTTAATACAAGAAGTAAAAGTCCTATACCAGAAAAACTATAAGCCACTACACAGAGAAAGAAAGGACAGAGACAAAAGAAGCATTCTAAAGTCATGTTCAATATTGTGAAGATGGCAATTTTCCTCAAATTAGTCAATAGATTCAAAGGAATCTCTATCAAAACACCAGCAGGGGTTTGGTTTTGTTTTGTTTTTCCAGAAACTGATAAGCTATTCCTAAGATTGACATACAATCTTTATTGGCTAATGATAGCCAAAACCATTTTGAAAAAGAATAACAAAGTTGGAGGACATACATTTTCCATTTCAAAACTTACTGTAATTATACACAAAAAATAGTGTAGCACTGTGAAAAGAAATGATGGATAAATCAAAGGAAAACTAATGAGAGTTCTGAAGTAAGTTCTTACATTTATGGTTAATTAGCCTCTAACAAAGTGGCTAAGGCAACACAAAGGAGGGGAAATGTCTTCTCAAAAAATAAAGTTAAGATGATTTTATATCCACCAATAAAAGTGTGAATATAGACTTTTCATCAGATCATACACAATAATTAACCTAAAATAGATAATATACCTAAATGTAAGAACTGAAACTTAAAATTTTCAAAGAATTCATAGAAAGCTATCCTTATTACCTTAGATTAGGAAAAAGTTCCTAGATACATACCTAGAGCATGATCTATAAAAAGAATAAAAATGATAAATTGGACATGAAATTGAAGCTTTTATACTTCAAAAGATGCTCATGAGAAAATTTAAAGATAGCTATAGTGAGAAAATATTTGAAAATAACATATTTGACAACTGTGTCTATCATACATAAAGAACTCTTATGACTCAATAATAAAAAGATTAACAAATTCAATGGAAATAGTTAAACATAATGCATGTGAATATGAATAATAAGCACTGGACACTTTTACAATTTGAATAATCACAATCTTCAAGGATTTCTTACTCTTCAAACTCTTATATTTATTTCCCATTTCATTCTTTTAGCACTATCTATCGTGTGTTGTTTGTTGTCCTTATACATTTGCCCTGACTATTCAACTGGTTTATAGATTGGAGGAGACAATAAAGAGTATATACTTTGAGGAAGCAAAGTCTGGTATAGTACATTGCACAGAGCAGTTATTAAATAATTATTATTAAGGAAACAGGAGACTTCAAGAGAATTTTAATGAAATTCTTCTATAGAAGACTGAATGTAAAACCTTCACGCTTATCTACTTTTTCCCTTCTTATCTACAAAGAAGTTTTCAGAGCATCCTTTGCTAACTCTTAGTTTTAACAATTCTCACTATAGATCGACAATATACACAATCAGTCAAATACTTTTAAGATATATTCCAGTTAATGTAGGTACCTTTTTAAAAAGAGCAGTTTAATTTTGTCACCTAAACAAGGTTAACATTCAGCTTCAAATTCTATTCAAATATGTTTAACCAGGTGAGACTACCTTCATCAAATCCACAGTGCCTTGAGAAATACTAGGCAAGAATTTTAATATTTAGTCATGAAAAATATACATAACATAAAATTTACTTTTGTAAACATTTTAAAGTGTACTATTCAATGGCATTAAGTACATTCATATTGTTGTGCAACCATCACAACTATCTGTCTCTGGAGTTTTTCAATATGAAACTGAAACTGTATACATTAAATACTAACTCCCTCCCCCCCTCATCACCCAATTTCTTGATAGCCACCATTCTACTTTGCTTATGTGAACCTGTCTACCTTCGTAGTTATATAAGTGAAATCATGCAATATGTGTCCTTTTGTGCTGGACTTATTTCACTTAGGATAGTGTGCAAGGTTCATCCATATTATAATCAGATTTTTTTCCTTTTTATTGAAGTAACATTGGTTTACAGTATTGTATACAATTTACAGGAATAAAATCTCCCCGTTCAGGTGTTATTACAAGACCAAACCTACCAACCAAGACACCTATAGGTCCATTATACTCCTTCCCCAATTTATTCTCTCCCCTCCACTTCTATGGTAGCCTCAGTTCTACAGTTTAGGGTTCATAATTTATAATTGCTTTCTTTTCTGCAATGTATACTCTGTGCTCCTTTGTCATAGATCAACTGTCCATCATAGGTATAGGTTTACTTTGGGTTCCCAATTCTAGTTCATTGGTCTGTGGTCTATTTTTGACCTAGTGCCACCCTGTTTTGATAATTATACCTTTGTGGTATAGTTTAAATTGGCTTTATCTTACCCTTTCTTTAATTTTTCTATATTCCACAAATAAGTGACACCATCTAGTATTTGTCTTTCTCCTTTTTTTGTTTGACATATACCTTCTAGTTCCATTCATGTTATCCCAAATGGCAAGATTTTAACTTTTTATAGCTATGTAGTATTTGTGTGTGTGTATCATATGATTTTCCTGATCCACTCATCTGTCTTTGGGCACTTAGGTTGTTTTCATAGCTTGACAATTACAAATAGTGTTTCAATGAACATAGATTGCATATGTTCCTTCAAATTAGTGTTTATTTATTCTCTGGGAACATGCATAGGAGTAGAATTGCTGGGTTATATGGTAGATCCATTTTTAATATTTCGAGAAACCTCTATAATGTTTTGCACACATGCTGGACAAGTCTACAGTGCCACCTACAGCGTACAAGGATTCATTTTTCTTCACATCTTTGCCAGCACAGTTTTTTCTGGTCTTATTGATATGGGTCATTCTCACAAGGGTGAGACTGTATGTCATTGTGTGTGTGTTTGTTTTTTTTTTTTACATAAGTGATGATGAGTGATTTTTTATATAACTGTTGGTCATCTGTATGTCTTTGAGGAATAAACACTTATTTAGCTCTTCTACCCATTTTTGATTGGGTTGTTTCCTTAACGTTGAGTTGTATGAGTTCTTTGTAGATCTTGGATATCATCTTTTTCCAGATACATGGTATACAAGTATTCTCTCCAATTCAGTCAGGTTTTTGTTTGTTTGTTTGTTTGTTTGTTTTACTGATAGTTTCTTTCATTGTGCAGAATCTTTTTAGTTTGATATAGCCTCAATTGTTTATAACTTCTTTTGCTTCCCTTGCTGTTGGAAATGAATCCACAAAGACATCACTGAAGCCTATGTCATGGAATGTTTTGCATATATTTACTTCTATGTATTTTATGGTTTTAATCTTATATCCAAGTCTTTTATCCACTTTGAGTTAATTTTTGTGTGTGGTGTGAGATAGTGGTTAAGTTTCATTTCTTTTTTTTTTTCATGATGCTATCCAGTTTTTCCAATATCATTTGTTGAAGATGCTTTCTTTTCTGCAATGTATACTTTGTGCTTCTTTGTCATAGATCAACTGTCCATTATAGGTATAGGTTTACTTTGGGTTCCCAATTCTAGTCCATTGGTCTGTGTGTCTATTTTTGACCTAGCACCACCATGTTTTGATAATTATACCTTTGTGGTATAGTTCACAATCTAGGCGTGTGATACCACCACTCTTGCTCTTTTTTTTTTTGGTCAGGATTTCTTTGGTTACCCAAGGTCTTTCTTTTGTGGTTCCATATGAACTTCAACAATGTTTGTTCTATTTCTTTGAAGAATGTCATTGAAGCACATAGAAATTGCATTGAATCTGAATATTGCTTTGAATAAGATTACCATCTTCACAATGACAATTCTTCCTGTTCATCAGCAGAGAATAAATTTTCATTTCTTTGTGTCTTCTTCTATTTTTTTAAACAATGTCATATAGTTTTCAATGTATAAGTGCTTCACCTCTGTTAAGTTTATTTCTTTTTCATGTGATTGTAAATGTGATTATTTTCTTGATTTCTTTCTCTTCTAATGTCATTTTTTGTATATAGGAAGGCAATTGATTTTTGTATATTGATTTTACACCCTGCTACTTTAAGAGCTAGATATTCTTTAAATTCAAAATCTCAAGGACAATATCCAAAGATAAAATATAAATATCCAAAGATAATATAACAAAATCTCAAAGATAATATAACATTGTGCTATTGGTATGCTTAGGTGTGTGATCTGTCAAATTAATAATTTTTTCTCACTCTGATAATCTTCAAATGCATTGTTATTTTTTTATAATCAAACAGTAAAAGATATTACTTCCCTGAATTGAGTACAAATACATAGTAAATAACTAATCATTAATTATGCATGACATTATATACCAATTATTTGTGAAGACGCCTGGGAGTGTTATAAATATAATCTCATTAGTTTTCTCAAATTTTCCACAAGCTTGAAAGGTAGTCATTATTATCTCTATATTTAACACATTGCTATATTAATAAAAATTATGGACTCTTTTACATTTAACAAAACACATTTACATTTATCATTCTATTTGCCCTTTTGTGAAACAGATGCTATTATCATCCTCTTTTTTCAAATGAGAAAATGTAGTTTTAATTACCTCCCAGAATCCTTATGAACATTAATAAAGGCTAATCTTTACCTCTGAGAAAGTGGCTCTAACATAAAGGATCATCTTAATGTAGGAGAGAGTTGGGGTACCTGGTTTGGTATGAGGAAATGGTATCATCTGATTTATGGTTACTGTGTGGAATTAAAGATGTAGATTAAGAATGAGAACTACATTGATAGAGCATTATTAAACATGGAAAGAAATTCACCAACAATGGAGCCCAAAAACAAACAAACAAACAAACAAACAAAAAACACAACTCAGATAGATTTTGGTGGTAGAAACAATAGGAAAGTCAGAAGAGCAGCTATGGGAGTTAAGACAAGGAGTGACTCAAGAATGACTCCTTGGTTTCTGATCTGAAATGTTGTGTGGGAGGTGGTATCATTTACAAAAGCAATTATAAAACCAAAAGGATGTATATTGTTTGTTATTTTGTTTGTTCATTTTTTGGTTGGCTGGCTGTTTGTTTAGTGGTGATGACTACATCAAAGTTTAAGAGTTTGATTTAAAAGTTAATTTTATGAAAGTTGTGAGACACTCAAATGAAGACCTAGCAGGAAATTGCATATTCAAGTCTGGAGTTCATAGGAGAGATTCTGGCTGATTGTATATATTTGGGACTTGTCAGCATAAATGGGGTAATTAAAGTCAATATAATACATATCTCACCTAGAGAGTGAATTTAAGAAAGAGAAGAGGGCCAGGGCAGCATCCTGGAGAGCTCCAATATTAAGAGGTCAACAGAAAAGCTGGCAAAAGTGCCTGAGGGGTGACCAGGAACAAAACAATATCTTGTCATTGACTCCAAGTGTAGAGAGTGCTTAGGAAAGAATAAGCTGTGTCAAATGCTCCTGGAACGTCAAATCAGATTAGGGAGAAACAAGAACTTTGAATCTATTCACTCATCCATTTAGTGCAAAAAAAATTCTCCTAGCTTTGATTAATTCTTTCATCTGACCAATACTTATTCTTTGCCAATTGTGGGCCTAAAAATTGTTTTAGGTCCTCAGAATAGGATGGCAAATGACGAGCCATGATTTCTGCCTCCATGAAGTTTGCATTCTGTTGGGGCACAGAAACAATAAAATAGGCTAATAAGCAAGATGACTTCATAGCATGCCAGTGCTGGAAACAAAGGCAAAATAATAGAGAGTTACTGGGCCAACTTATTTAGGTCTAGGAATAGACAAGGACATCAAAATTTTTTATAAAGTGTAATTATAAGAAAATTTGTTTCTCTTTGAGTTGAATGACAGCAAATAATATTTGCTTTAAAACTTCACCAAAAATGGCCTCCCTGGTGGCACAAGGGGTTAAGCACCGCACTCTAAAGCAAAATGCAGTCTCTGCAGCACGAGTTCAATCCTTGGCCAGCCAGAGAGAAACCCACATGGCGAAGCAGAACTCTCCTGACTAACCCACTGCTCCCCTCAGCAGTGTATTTCCCCACTCTGTCTCTGGTGAATCCTCTCACCCACCGCATCTCTGGCCTGTACCCCAGCTCTTGCATGCTTAAATAAATCAATCTGGAAAAATAAAAAAAAAACTTCACCAAAAAAAAAAAAGGGACCTGAGACAATAGTGGGAGCTAAGTTCATTAACTAGAAGTTAAAGGTGATCTTCTAATGATCCTAGCGTTGGTGTCTGCTCTGAGGAAAAGAAGGAAGCTGTTGGAGGCAGTGCAATGCCTATGGCATGAGTTCTCTGGATACTGCTAACTTCGTAAAGTATTTCTATCACAGCACAAGAACTGTGGGCTTTTCCAAATTGATGTTGAATGTTTTCTAACAAATATTTTCTAAGAGAAGTAAATATATTTTCTGTCATCTACAGTTGTGTTCCATAGAATTAAGATGTGTGACAACTGTCTGTATGCATGTGTTCCAAGACGGCAGTCTGCTAGGCAATACAAGAAATAAAATGTCATTTGTTTTATACTCTGACCATCCCCCTCCTACCAGTTTGGCCATTTCTGTTACTGCTCCAAAGGTCATGCAGTTCACAGAAGAATACAGAGGGAGGGCAATGAGGCAAAGAAGTAGCCTTGACTTTCTCCTTCAGTGAAGCAAAGTGTATGAAACTTTTCCTGTGACCGCTAGGCACATGCATGTTTATCAGAATCCTCAACTTATGCACGTTTCTCTTACAGGACACAGATAAGTCTTCTGGAACCATCTGTCTCACAGCAGAGTGTAGGAGGAGCAGAGTTCTTTCTGGAAGCCAATCCTAGACTACTACCTGAAGGCAGCTGGAGTTTGAATTCAAATCTGCACCAATTAAGTTTCCCTATTTTCTGAAGAGCTGGACAATTATAAGCTTCTCTGCCATCTAACCTCAAGCAATTTCAGGTCTTGAATTTCTTGCATCTACCAAACAGAGCTAACAAGTGACAATCTATAGATGATTTTTGCCTCCCCAGAATTGACAGGTAAGTTTTAAGGTTTAATTTTAGTGTTCATTTCAGTTAATGTTGTTGCCTACAAGGCAGAACATAAACTGTACAACTGCTGCCAATATATTAAGAAATATCCAGTCCTTTTGGACAAGAACTGGGCATTGGAAGGTCCATAAGTTCATGAAAAGCACATGAAAGGGCACTTGCTGGGATAAATATGGTCACTGACTCCTCTCATTTCTCTTGTAAACATTTTCTTCCACACCACACCCTCTCAATTAACCATATTAACTGGAGGCCAAAATATTTAAAATAAGGCTAATTTACGGAGTGATTTTTTTGTGACTTCATATGTCTTTGATCCAACATGTATAGTTTTGACATAATCTAAAATTATCCAATTGCCTATCTGCCATGAGGCTTATTGGCTTCACAAACTGAATAATTTTCTACATTCCTGAAAACCAAGTTGGTTTTTTCTTTTATTAAATTATCCCAGAAACTCAAAGGAATGTGAACCATGAGTTGAAACCCTAGTATAAGACACCAAAAATTTTCCATTCCTTCTAAGACTAAATCTGCATGTCCCTCTGGGGGAAAAATATAAAAGGAGTGAAGTTTAACCTCGGTCTTCCTTTTTTCCATTCCCTATAGTTGAAAGCACTCAGCAAGTTCCTTTGAATACATACTGTCATCTATCCCAACTGTGAGAAAACCACAGCAGAGTATTCTTTCAAATCTCATTCCTATAGAATCAAAGCCACCAAGTGGTAAATGTCATCAACTCAGCTACATATCAACAGAGGAAGAAGAGAAAACCACTACTAAACAACAGAGGCTATTTCTACTTTGTGAAAGAGTGGCCTGCAGTGCGAACTTCAAGCAACGTGAGAGAGGCACCATTCCAAGCAAGGCAGAACATTTCCAGGCACTGGAGAGTCCAAACAAGTCTTCTAGCTTATAAGATGCATGATTATCTCTGAGATGGGAACAAGATCAACAGGCCAACTGCTCCTTTTTAATTTTTATCTCCTGTCATTTCAAAATTACCCATTTGAATTCATCAATATTCAATAGGGCATAATTTTATGACAATAAATTTATAAACAATTTGATGGATATTTGCAGTTATCTAGCCTCATCTATCAGTCCACATGATATATAAAAAGATGTGGGAGTGAAACCACTACCCTAAAATCTGTTCACAGTGTTTGAATACGTTGTACGTGGACTTCTTTCTTCTCAGGTGTGAAATTCTGCCAAATCAAGAGTCATTTGGGTTAACAAGCCCATTTTGAAAGGTAAATAACTCTAAGAGAATTAGTTTAACAATTAAGTCCTTTATGGAGAGTGCGCTGGCTGCCTTAAATTACTTCCCTCCTAAACTCTAGTTGAGATATCCCCAGAGTAATGAGTACTTTAATAGCAGAGACTCACAAAACAAAAAAGCAATTTTGGAATATGAGAAGGGCTTTAAGTAAAGACATGCATAGGACAAGAAAAAAAAAATGGGGGGGGTTAGAACAGTCATAAGGAATGATGAAGCAAAGAAAGGAGTAAAGAAAGTGAAGTATGAAGGCCTAAAAACAAAGGATGAATGTTTCAGATATTCGTTCTCATTAGGCATGCTCCCAGTTTTTGGTGTAATAGCACCTCTTGACTATTCAGATATAAAAGATAACAGCATAACAGTTTAGTCCAAAAGAGAAAAGTCAAAAGTAGCTTTAAACTCTGCACGCCATAGAAACAGATCATCTCAAAATCTACCAATTGTGTGATTTCTTAAAATTTCCATATATCCAAATGTGGATATGGAGGAGGAGGGGCAATTTTCCTGATATTTTTTTCAACAGCTTCACTGGTTTTATTTTTTAATGATGAAATTTTTTCTTCTATCATTGTGGTCCCCAGAGTTGTCCTGCCACCGTATCTCCCATTAACCATCACCATATTCCCTGTGTTCATCTCTCCCCTGTTTAAAAGGAAGAAAACAAGCTGAAAGACATATGACTGGCTACAGGAGGGTTGTCAGACATGGGAGTTCAATATTGGGCATTATCTTAACTCACTGTGTCATGCCTACATTTCTCAGACCATTATTCTAGTCAGTCAAGGCCAGAAGTGAACACATTTTCACTCGAATACAAGACATCTTTCCTTGAATCCTGGAGAGTTTTGACAGAACTTCAGAGGAGCTATACACAGAGTATAACATAGACTTATGAAAAACAGGTTTTAACCAGACTCAAGAGTCAAATGAAGGTATTTTAACTCTATTACTTACTCTGCAACTGGAATACATTTTTCGAAGAGATTATTTATAGTTGTGGACGCCAAATAGATGCTCTGTAAACTGCCTGTGGAGAGAGTTGCTTTAAGAATCACAAAGCTAGCTGGAGGAAGCAGCATGGAGACTCTCACAGGCACAGTGACTCAGTGGGCTAAGAGAGGACTCCACGGATTTCTGTTTTCATACAAGCTCTGCCCTCACAGTCCTGCCACATAACCCTAGGCAGGCTTTTAACCTGTTTCAGCTGTACTTCTTCCCTAGTTAGTGAATTAATCAGCAGTCCTTGGGAGGGAAAACTAATTTAAATGATTTGTAAACAAAAGATTTTATAGAGTTTACAATTAATGATAAACAGCAAGGCATCAAACCTCTGATAGCTCAAGCAAATCAGTTTCCTGCCCTTACCCTAATCTATCAGAAGCAATCATCTGGCAGTTTTTACAAAATGTTCATATCTGCTATTAGACCAAGGCTTCCCAATCCTGCTCAGTTATAAAATCTAAAGACTTTAAAATTAGCTCCTGATTCCATATTCCAAGTCTACCAAACTGGGAAGGTCTGGAATTATTGCCTTTTTTTCTTTTTTTTCTTAGAGTCTACTGACAGTGGCCACGTGATGGTTTCGATAAATGTTAGACTTCCAGGGCAATGAAAGCCAGAGATCTCAAAACAGTTTCAGGACATCTGAAAACAGTACCAAAGCTGATGTTTCAAGAGTGTGGTATGAAGTTACCTTTTAGTGTTTCCTAGGAGAACCCTAGAAACACACATGAAAGCCAATATAGCCTTCCTTATATATATCCAATATAGAAGACTGCTCTTTTTAACCCACTCCTTTGACCCACGCCCTAAACAATGTCAGTCCTTCAACTGTATTTACAGTTCCTCAATGCTGGTGCAGGAACATTTACTGCTGCTGCTATCTTTATCTTTTCAATGTGTAGCACCCTGAGAAAAGCAAACCGAGTAAAAACATTTTCTAGTTGTTAAAGTCTGCCTAATTTATCACATGGAAATCAAGAATCTTGATTTCAATCATCAGTCAAATTTGCTCAATCAAAATGCCCATCTACATCAATACTGGAGACTGTGGTTGTCATTGCTTGTGTTGTTGTTTTGACTAAGACTTTGTGTAAATGATGATGGAGTTTGTTTAAAATGCCTTACTTTTGTACCATGAAATGAAAACTACATGCAATTTATTGTATAGTTAACTTGAGCATACTCACATGCAATTATTATGGTGGGGGGTCTGGAATACACATTCAGTCCCTCTCCACTAAAACATTAATAAAAATCCTTTGCCTGGGTGTTAAAAAAAAATAGTCTTAGTTCTAATCCAGCATGGTTTCCTTTCCTTGCAGCATGCAGCCTCGCTAAACCTCTTTTGTGTACCCCATGCTGTGTTTATTCATACAACACTAAAATGCAGCCTGAAAAAATGTTTTCTTTTATCATAGTACTTATTCATAGTCTCTTTATGAAACCTGCTCAAAGTTAAATTTAAGTATTATTTTTAATAATTGTATTTCTAGGAAACCTTTGCTTTCCTCAACATATTGTGAAGAATTTCTGCCACTAGTTGTTGCTCACATTGTTTCCTTGATATGTAGTTCATCTCCCACAACTGAGTGCACCACATGATTGGTGTTGGTCAGGAGTTCTGCATGTTGTTGTGATGGAATTCCTTCTGATCAGTCTGACCCCTTTAATAGAGATAACAATTGCTGGAATGGGATTATGAAACAAAAATACTCTCACCAACTTTGTAGAAGTAGACATGATTTCATTTCTATTCCATAATTAATAACTATTCCAATTTTCTCTCTGGCTCACTCCAGTAATAAAACCAAGTCTTCTTCCCCATCTCCACAAAAACAGTATGTCCCACATTCTAATGTCCCACCTTTTGCAGCTGCAACCTGACGAACAGGGCCTCAAATCAACTACCTCTTATAGCTAATAGAACACAGAATTCATGACTCCCAAAGGACTACATTAAGCACAATATCGAGTTTCAAATAGGCACACAAGAACTTTGTGCAGAAGGAGAGAGCACAGAAGGAATAGTAAAAATGGCCCAAATCCAAGTTTCTCACTGGAACACATTCGATTGCATACTTTCCAAGCTGCTGCCTAGGGCTTCAGTATCTAACTAACTGCAAGTGGAAGTTCATAGGGATTTTTCCAGGAGCATTATAGAACTGGTGGACACAGTTTCCATTTCCACCCACTGGTCTCAAGCTTCTCTCTAGAAGAGCTATTCCACACATTTAGCAGCGCTAACATTCAAGTCACCTAGCTAAGGAAGTTTAGTATTCACGAGTCTACCAGGGTCAAGGAAAAAAATAGATGCAGTTTTTTTTTTTTTTTTTTTTTTTAGATGCAGTTTTATTTGGGTGCACAAGCACCCCCAGAGAGAAGTCCCTCTAATTCATCACAGACTGAGCAAAATCACTCTGTTCCAGTTCTCCCTACTAGTTGATAGACTGCATATCTGCTATCATGACTTTCCCAAATACTGCATAATGATCTAACTTCCAATCAGTCAGAATTTACTGCTACTAGCAGTCCACCAGGAAGTTAAGCAGGCAAATGGGCATACCCCATGTGTTTGAGGTCACTAATGGGTTTTGGAACACACTCCATTACTGGGAGCCACTAAGAACAAAGATGGTGACTTGGATAATCACAAATGAGTCTTATTTGAGAGACAAAAAGAAACTGGGGCTCAGTTGATTGATGAGGTACATTCCTAGCATGAGGCCAATTTGTTGAGACTGGAAGATGTGGATGTTTATTCCAGTACATAGAAACCAATACAGAAAGTATTGGTATGTTCATATGTTCTGAACAAAAGAACAAGATAAAGTCCATGAAATCAACTTTAATGAAACAAAGATGAGTGCTTAACTCAATAGAGAATTCAAAATAATAGTTCATAAAGATACTCTCAAAGGTAAAATAAACAATGCACAAAGTGAGAATTTCAACAAACAGTATACAAAGTGCCTAATAGAAATCACAGAAATAGGAATACAATAACTGAACTGAAAATTTCAATAGAGGGAGTCAGGATCAGACCAGCAAGTGAAGGAAAAGATCCATGAACTCGAATAGAAGGTAGTAGAAATCATCTAAGCAGAGAAGCGAAAAGAAAATGAAAGAATGAAAATGAGTAAATACAGTTTAAGAGACTTACGGAACCAGTATAAATGTTAGAGATACATGAGAAGTATAAGAGAGAAAGAGAAAGGATCAGGTGATTCATTCAAAGAAATAATGTCTGAACATTACCCTAACTATCAGAAAGTAAGACATCCAAATTTAGGAAACCCAAACAAAACCAAGGAAGAAGAATCCAAAAAGATCCATACTCAGACAATTATAATTAAATTGTCAAAAGTTTAAGACAAAAAGAGAATCTTGGGGCCTCCCTGGTGGCACAGTTGTTAAAGACAGTGCTATCAAGCTATCGCCTGCCACTGCAACACAAGTTGGAACCCCAGCTGGCCAGGGAGCACCGACATGGTGCAGCAGACCTTTCCTGCCTCGCCTGCTGCTCCCCTTAGCAGTGTATTTCAGTAGATTTTCCTGTTCTGTTCCCCATGCTCTCTGGTGAATCCCCTCACCCCCCGCACCTCTCTCTGGCTTACACCTCAGTTCTTGTATGCATAAATAAATAAATCTAAAAAAAAAAAAAAAAACCTTAAAAGCAGTAAGAGGGAAGTAAATTGTTATATAGAAGGGAACTTCTTGACTGTCAGCAGATTTTTAACAGAAACCTCAAAGACCAGAAGAGAGTGAGATGACATAGTCAAAGTGCTGAGAGAAAAAACTGCCAACCAAGAGTACTTTATCTAGAAAAGTTGTCCACCAGAACTAAAAGAGAATTGAAAATTTTCCCAAACAAAATTGGAATTCACCACCACTAGACCGGTCTTAGGAGAAAAGTCGAGGGAATTCTTCAAGCTGAAGATAAATGATGCTAATTAGTAACATGAAAGCATATGAAAGTATAAATCTCACAAAGGGAAATTTATAGTCAAACTAAAATATTCTAATATTACAATGGTTGTTGGTAAATTAATTATAACTCTACTATAAAGGTTAAGGGATGAAGTATTAAAAACAGCTATAACTACAATACTTTGTTAATGTCAAGATGTAAATTGTGACATTAAAAAAATGATGTAGAAGGGAGTGTAAAAATATAGGTCTCTTGTATGTGTCCAAATTTTAGATGTTATCAGATTAGAGCATACTCTTATAATTACAAAATGTTTTAAATAAGCCTCAGGGTAGTTACAAACAAAATCTATAGTAAGATACATTAAAGATAAAGAAAACTACAAAAATGTCATAAAATCACAATGGCAGAGAGCAAGAGTGGAATAGGCAGCTAAAGGAACACAAAACAACTAAAATGCCATTGATAACATGGCAATATTATGTTCATACTCATCAATATTTACTTTAAATGTAAAGGGGCTAAGTTCTCCAATTAAGAGACAGAGTGGCTGAATGGATACTGTAAACAAGATACAATAATAAGTTGTCTACAAGAGACTTACTTAAGTTTAAGCATAAATATATACTGAAAGTAAGTGGATGAAAAAAGATAATCTATGTAAATGGAAGCCAAAAAATACAGAGATAGTTATATCAGAAAAAATAGGCTGCAAACCAAAATCTAATAAAATTCAAGAATCATTGTGTAATTATATGTATATAATGACAACACCATAATTAAATCATCAAGAGAACATAACAGTTGTAAATATTTTAAATATTTGTGTATCTAACATTACAGTACCTAAATATATAGAGCAAGTAAGAGCAAATATGAAGGAGAAATACATAGTACAATAATGCTAGGAGACATTTATATCTCAATTTCAATCATTCAGACAGAAAGCCAATAAGAAAACACTGGATTTAAACTGCATATTATACCAAAGTTCGAACAGACATACAGAGCAAACATTTTTCCTTTAATTTTTTAAAAATTTTTTTTTGTGTGTGTGTGTGTGGGACCCTTGCTGGCGGCCAGGGATCAAACCGGCGCTGCAGAGGCTGCGGGCAGCCTCACAGCCCAGCGCTCAACCGCTGCGCCACCAGGGGAGGCCCTAAAAAACATTTATTTATTTATTTGTTCATTTATTTATTTATTTATTTATGAAAAGATTTAAATACTTTAATCCACCTTGATGTGACTCAACTGTACCCTTTAAATAGCCACATTAAGTAACATCATCTGTGAATTGTCTGCAAACTTGACTTGGGTGTATTTTCATATTGGACATGCCCAGCAGGCTCAGACTTAGACTCAGTTCCTGTACAAGTTTCTTCCTTCCTTGAGAGGGTCCAAAGCACAGGCCATCAATAATTAAGGACTTTTAGAAATAGCTTATTCAGAGTTAAAAAGCAAAACCTCACAGATGCTTGCCTAGTCAAGGTTTTTTTTTAATATGTCTTTCTTTCTGACCTAGACAGTTATATACAGTCTTCTCATCTTCCTTTAACCCTCCAGCTTCACATTTGGTCTTTAGCAGAAAAAGACTTTTTCCCACATAACTCTCAGTGGCTTCAGGTCAAAACCACTTACATCACAGCGGCCTACCAACACAAGTCTGTGGTGCCCTCAGCTCACAGCAATTCTAGCATCCTGAAGCCTGTCCCTGGAGACTTGATTTATCATTCTCGCTTCAGGTCAGACTGCTAAAGTTATAACTTCCTTATATTCCTCAAACTTAACTTAGCTCCTGCCCTTGGAAACTCCTAGCTCTCTCTAATTTGTACTACAGTCATTAAACATATCTTATATTTCCTATCCTTCTAAAATCATTCCAACATTTGCCTGAATGTGAAAGGAAAATAGTCTGTATAGTGTCCAGAAAGAGAACACTAAGAGAGAATACTTATAAACATGCCCTTAGCTTTGTTCAGGAAGGAACATACCCTAAAGGGCAAACAAGTCTGATTGGGTGTTTTGGTTCACTTATATTGCTTAAGAACCCCAAACTATCATACCCCTAAGGCTCTAGCCATTGGGGTTATACCACATATTCTAGCTATTCCTGTCCTAAGCTTACCAAGAATTCTTCTGAGTAAAGGCTGCCTTCCTACATTGTTTTTCTCATGCTTGGCAGATCAGCTGACACAAGTATACCCATTTTCTTGGAAGCTAAATTTCTTTTTACTATATATTTATGCTTCACTCTAGTCTATTAAGCACTCCTGGGTGAATCTGATTAATGTAACTCATCTCCTGCAACAGATTACTTCTATAACATATAAACATTTATATATCTGAACTTGAAATATTTTGGCTCAACCTCAGACTTTAAGAGACTACTAAAGTTATATAGTAACTAGGGTTAAATGCTCAATTCAGCTATATTCCTGGGAGTTCCTTTACTCACAACTGGGCAACTTGGTTTTTTAGGTCTTCTTTTCAACTTTCATTACTAAAAAATTCAACTAATTATTCTATTAGTTTCTATGGCATTTGTAAATGAAATTGTCTTTGAAGTCATCATTTTGAATTATTTACTTATGACTAGTATTGGTATCTTTAAAGTTAAGTCATGAGTCATTGTAGGCTTCCAGTAGCTTGATAAATTTGCAAAAGTCTTGATTTCTTCAAAGTCTAACAGTTCTCCCAAATTTTAAGGCAAGGACTCTTCTGCAAAGTTCATGAATATTAAAGTAGGGAAAAATCAATGCAATATTCCCAACTAGCAAGCATAATATATTTTGAATTACTACATTTTTCTTGAATCTCTTTCCAGACTATTGCTTCAAAACTATCTTTCTTCAAGACATGGCCAGTTAACTTAGATTGACCTACCTCACCAGAATCCTTACATGGGTTTTTTGTTTTTTTCTTAGCTTTGAATTATTGTTGGTCTTATATTTATTGACTTCTTCCCACATGGAGCCTTTTGGTAGCCTTCAGTCTATAAACAATCTAGCCCTTAGTTGTCTTTTAGGAATTACCAAAATTGGAAATTGTTATGTTTGTATGTTGATTATGTTTCATTATTCTAGCCATGGATTTATTTTAAATTTCACTGTCCATCTCT
The DNA here is from genome assembly GCF_014898055.3 of Talpa occidentalis. Classification (NCBI taxonomy): domain Eukaryota; kingdom Metazoa; phylum Chordata; class Mammalia; order Eulipotyphla; family Talpidae; genus Talpa; species Talpa occidentalis. The sequence continues at coordinate 30,521,510 of NW_023605083.1, forward strand.
CCTCCCTGTTCTCTTGGCACTGGTTTAATCTGTGTAGTAAGAGACAGGAATAGAGGTTTGAATTATAAACTAAAGTTTAAAGAGAAATAGCTGCAGATATTGCATCATGCTCCACTAATTCCCAGGTGGTATAGGAGAAGTCTCTGAAGGCAGTCCCACTCAGAGTCAGCTTTTGAGAAGATTATTTCCCCATGTGTATAGATTGTATTAATGATCTCTCTGGTTGGCTTTCAGATACTTAATGCATTCTCCATAATACAGCCAGAATGATCATCTCCAAAACACAACCTTAGCCTTGCAATACAATGATAGTTGAAATCATTTCTGCCTCCACTTTCTATACCAAATGAAACTCTGAGACAAGTACACAAGCTCTTCCTCATCTAGTCGTTTCCATTCTCTGGAACTCTTCCTTTGGAGCCTCTTCTCCAAAAGCTTGCTTACTCCATATATTCCACCATATATTCTATCTCAAACAAGCCACTAGTGTTCCCCAATGGCCCTATGTTTCTGCACATGTTTCCTCTGAGGACAATTCTGTTTTCCCTTCTTAAAAATGTATTCATTTATGTCACTGCCTTTGCTTAAGACTTTATTGATCTACAGCCACCTTAGTCCTGCTTTGTGAGCCCAAACTACTTTATGAAACTTTATCAGGATGCCTGTAACTCCTCATTATGTTTATTTGCTTACATTGTATGTATCCATATTTACAAGGCTCTAAACTCTTTAAAGGCTACATAGATGCATTTAAATCACTTTATCAAGAATGCATGATAGAATATCTTTGGATATAGTCACTGCTCCAGGAAATTATATTTGCTAATAATGCCTTGTAAAGCAAATGTCATTCTACCAACACACAAGAATGAATTTGGAATTCATTTTTGAGCAGTATAAAAATTTCTCAACCTTTAAGAATCTTTTTTCAATTTCCTCAGTAATCAAAAGCATCCAAGTGGATTGGATGACCCATGATCCAATAATAACCCTATTTTCTTACCAATGGAGGAGGATGATGCTATACAATCAAACAGATATTACACATGGACACACACACATACACACACGCACACACACTTTCGAGGGTCTGGATTCATACTCACCTATAAGCTGACATCAAAGTGCATAATATCTATCAAAGTAGGACTTCTAAATTTATCTGAAATAGTCTCACCCAACAAAGGCAAATTTGCCTTAGCAAACTCCTTAGCAAAAACTTAAAATTTTTTTACAGTCTGACTCCTTAGGGAATTAGATACAAGAAGATCAAGAATAATGTGTCACTTTTTTGGAACTTCATTCAAGTATTCAGAAATCATGGAATTTTTGCCCCAGCTTATCTTTTACTTTGTCCACCTGCAATTAAATTCAAACTTGACTGTGACCTTTTATCAACACATTTCCATTTACGATGAAATTATTGTACCAGTAATGAGATCTTTAGGAACAAAAACAGTGTTGTTTATATCTTTGACTCCTGTTGAATTAGTAGTGTACTTGTATATTATATTCAATATATGTTTACTGACTACACATATGAAGTATTTAATTGTCACTCTTTTCCATAAATATAAATAAGCAGTGTCATAAATATTTATAACTATAATGTAGATAGGCGCTCTGATTGAAAACTCTTATCTGGAAGAGAACATCAAAAAGGACAAAATAAACTGAATGAGAAGACATTTTAAAGATACTTAAAATATCTTTTTAAATATCAGAATTCCATGAATATTCAGTATAGTTGATTTGGTATAGATCATCATCATTAGGAGTTAATTAAATGATTTAGGTTTTCCTTGTATTCATAGCATTTCATCACCAAATAAGATATTATCAGATATTACCTCTTTTCTTCCCTTTATGTCTTTAAAACTTTTCACAGACTCTAATAACTATTTTCACAAGTGACCCTTTAACTAGCATATATAATCTATTTACATAGATAGCAGAGTTGCACAGTGGAAGTGTGCTGGGTCCATAAAACATAATCCATACAGATATCTAACCTTTGAACAAAATTATCTATTACTGCATAATAAAGGTAATTTTTGTCATCCCAAGTGGAATGTCTGACGGTTAAGAACTGCAACTTATGAAAGAATTCCCAAATCCAATGAAAATCAGCCTAGGTAGGTGGTTTATATTTTATGGACCCAGCACAATTCCACTGTGTAACTCTGCTATTTATGTAAATAGATTATATTTTATGGTTAAAAGCGTCATTTTTGAAAATAGTAAGATTTCTGTAGCCGTTTCAAAAAAGAAGGAATTTAAAACAGAGAATTAGTGTTTATAGAATTGATAGGAAGACTGGGGTAGGAGGAAGACAGTGGATAAGATTGTCGGGATTTAGAAAGTTAGAAAGCTTTAGTTATTTAAGTAAATTACTCTAATGAACTCAGTTACTGTAGCACTGGAGCAGAGACTTGCCATCTGCCCACCTTTACCAGATAATAAAAATGCCCTCACTTCCAACTTCCAAATATTATGCAAATGTCTCATTAGCAGAATCTAACCCAGAACCCTATTATTAAGGGCTTATTACTATTAACAGCCAAAAGACTAAAAGCAAATGCATAACCTTTCCTTTAAGCAAGCCTGTAAACTATTGCTTAATAAAAAAAATCTACTCATTTATTTGTTTTTAATATATATATATATATATGTTGCTTTTTTTAATGGCTAAAGATTCTTTGACACATCTCCCATCAGCAGGAGGCATCTATGTCCTCTTCCCCCTTTTGGATTTTTGGGTCCCTGTGACTGTCAGAAGATAGAGTATGACAGAAATGAAGATGTGATTTGTGCAATTGGGTGATAAATACCATAGAGCTTCCACCTGGCTCTCTTGTAATGCTTGCTCTCAAGATTCACCTTCTTACAACCTAGCCACAATGCTGTAGAAATGTTACAGGGCAGGGAGAGGGGAACCCCAAAATCCCCAAACCTGCCCATTGTAAATAGGTTCTGCCATCCACTGCATCAAGACAAAACATACAGACCTTTAATGGAAAGGAACTTTAACATAATTAGTGTGCAATACAGAAAAGACAAAGAATATAGTTTCTAAGTCAAGCACCCAAAGTTACCTGTCTCTTTGTGGGTAAAAGTCCACCCAAACAGGATTGGCCCAGAGCAAGGTCCGAAAGCCTGCCACAAGTCTAAAGCACCTTCCGGCAGAGACACATAGAAAAGGGTCAGAAATAGCCAGATAAGTCTGGGAGGAAAAGAGCAAAATAGAAATCAAGATAAAAGCTGCCATTGTTAAATAACCTCCCCACAGGTCTCAACCCACGTCTGTTTCAACTAGTCCACAACCAAAAGGCAAGTTCCGTTTCTTCACGTCTCTCTGCTCCATGTGCCTAATCCAGGTCCTCTTCTTGCTCTCCACCCTGCTTCCTTGCTTCCTCAGTCCCCTCTCCAGCTTCTTCTCCTCCCTGATCAGCTCCATCCTCCTTTTGGGTGGGGAAGGGAACCTGTAACCTCCCCTTTTCCTGGGTACCACCCTGTTACAGAAACAGCCCCAGCTCAGACATCGGTCACGTGAGTTATCCTGATGCTGCACTCCCTCTGGGGATATGAAACCTCAGCTACCAAAAAGCAAAGACAACCTGTCTCATAGCCTCTTTACTGACATCCCAACCCACATAATTTGTAAGCATTATATAATAGCTGCTTGCACTACTAAATTTGTGGTAGTTTATTACTCAGCAATAGATACTGCACAACTCCTGAAAACATAGTGTTAAGAAAAAATAATGAAGTGGATGGAGACTTAGAGACTGTGGAATTCATCTTGAGTATGCAAATTTGAAAGTTGCCCCAGTAGCTTAACAGGTAAGATTTATGCACAAAGCTATGCAATTAGGCGTACAATCATCTGTTATAAATTTCTTGTATTTGTCTGACTCCATTTATTTCTTTTCCAGTTATGCAATCTTAAGTCTGGTGCCTAAAACCTCAGAGACAACAGATCTAGTAGGTCTGGGTCTTCCTTACCCATTCCCAAATCATCGCCCAAATTACATAGTTGTAGTGTGATTTGGGTCTTTAACATGTTACAATTTTCAAAGATACTGCATAATTTTACCACATTAATTAACTCTCATCCACACATTCCCAGAGGAAAAGAAGGAACAAAAATTCCAATTACCGAATCCATTTGCTAAGAAAACTGAGTTCCCGGTAAGTGGAGCCTATCATATATTTCTAAACCTTTCCCTTGAGTTTGGCAATTCACAGTTACAGAACATTCTTATGGCTAAGTTTCTCTTCTGTTGCTTCCTCTCACTTTTTATCCAGATGTTCTCTTTGATTTTTATTGCCTTGTTCTTGTTATTCTTCTACCAAGAGTGACAGTTATTACAAGCTTTTATGTGGCATTGTATGTTATCAAGCACCTCAGGGATTAAATCTACTCATTATTCTGTTCCGCACTCATTACCACTCATTACCTTTTTCTACATGTTTCATGTCCATTGTATATAAAACTGTAGCTTGGTTTTATGGCAAGTGAAAAAAGTACTGGAAGACATAGTTTCTTGCTACAGGCACTTAATTTCTGATAGAGTTAAAAATAGAATACATAAAATAGCATGAGTTTTTTTTAATGACAAACAGAAATAAAGGAAAACAAGTTTTCTGTAATTCTGAAACAATATGAATAGTATTATTGTAACAGGGTGATCCCCAGAGAAAGGGGAGGTTCCAGTTCCCTGCCCCAAGCAAAGAAGGGTGGAGCTAAGCAGGGAGAAGCTAGAGAGGAGACTGGAGAGGGAAGGAGGAAGGATGGAGAACCAAAAGGAGACCTGGAGGCACATGGAGCAGAGATATGTGAAGACGTTGTACTTACTTCTTGGTCGTGGACTAGTTGAAGAGACCCTTGGGGAGGTTATCAATGGCAGCTTTGATCTTGATTTTGATTTTGCTCTTTTCCTCCCAGACTAGTCTGGCTGTTTCTGACCCTCTTCTATGGGTCCCTGCCAGAAGGTACAATAGACCTGTAGCAGGCTTTTAGGCTTCAGTGGCCCTGCTTTGGGCCAACCCTGTTTGGCTGGGCATTTACTCACCAGGAGATGGGTAAATTTGGGTGCTTATATTCTTTGTTTCACACCAATTGTATTAATTTCCTTCCTATAAAAGGTCTTATATGTTCTGTCTTAATGCAACAGATAAGAATCTATTGAGAGAGGGCAGGTTTGGGAGTTCCGAGGTGCCCCTCTCCCTGCCCTGTAACATTATTACTTAGACAGGCACAGTTATAGGACTTAGTGGGACCCCTGTGGCTGTGATGATTGTTCTAAGAAGAACGGGGTTTGAGTTAATCATTTTCTTTCTCCCTATTTTACTGAGCAACTAAGTCATGCTAAGTCATATACTAGTCAGTTTACATATTTATTTAATTGTCTCACAGCTTGGGTTGCCACTTGCAGTGTTGAGCAATGACCCAATAGATCAAATCAAGACAAATGTTGTGGGTTTGCTCAAGGGAAGTGGTTCAAATGTGAAGTGGTATTGCAATAGTTATAGGTAATCAAACCATTAAAGGCAGAATCTACGTCAAATCTTTTATCTACAGCCCATACACTATGTGATTAAAAACTATTAAACTTGGAGATAAGGAATGGTATAGGTATCACAGGAAAAATACACAGAATGTCACTCAACTCAAGGTGAGACACAAAGAAAAGGCAAATCTAACCCAAAAGGGATATAATTAGTCAGGGATATGAGGTATCCTATGTCCCAAGCAATTGGGTTATAGTTTAGGATAATCTAAAACAGAACAGATAATCACACAAACAACAGCATGGATGAATATCAAAAACCTCACATTTAAGAAAATTTTAAAGCTACAAATGAGCCTATGCTGCACGGTACAATTATAAGTTCAGCAGAGATAAGGTTTATCTGTGGTGAAAAATATCATAATAGTAGCAGTTTCCATAGAGTATTGACTAGAAGGAAACACAAAGGAATTACATAGGGTGATGAATATTCTATATATTGTTTGAATATTGGTTACAAGACAGTATACATTTGTCAAAACTCATTAAATTGTGAACTCAAGATCTCAGTCTTTCAGTTTGCTTTATGCTTGGCTTCTCAGCCTCTCAGCCCTGGCCACCGACAGCAAATTACTCAAAGGTAAGAATGTTATAGAGCAACCCCGATATTAAACGGGTTTCTGGCTGTGGGTCCTCACCCGCGCGCTTTAAAGGGACTTATGAATACTCTACTACAGACACACGCAAAAGGGTTAATAAAAGGTTTATTTACAAGAGAAAAAGAAATAAGGAAAATGTACAACTCAGGGAGAAAATAGGGAAATAAAGTCTTTAATGCGTCCTACCCGATCCGACGACCTGGAAACCCCAAAGTCACTCTCAGAGCTAGACGGACGCCGCAAGCTGGCCGAGGGCCCCAAAATGGAGAGAGAGCCCCCAAAGCCCACGTGTCTGCCTTTTGTATCCACCTGGCTGCTTAACCCCACCCTCAGGTCCCAGCCACCTTCCCTTTGGTGGTGATGGGATTTGGAGTTCCCAGTGTCTTTGGCTTTGACCTGGGGTGGGGGTGGAGTCCACAAAGCCTGTATGGAATTTGCTTTGGGACTGCCTTTTCCCCCTAACAAGAACACCGCAATGCATTTCCCTGCTCTCCACTAATTGGGCCCCACACACAAGTCCTGAAAGACATGACAACTCAGCAATACCTACAAACAATGCATTTCATATTATTATTATTATAATGTGTACTACTAATGAAAGCTAAGAGTAGAAAAGGTGGAAAGGAAGCACCACAAGACCAGAAACCTGACTCATGCAGCTCTGAGTGCTGGAAGTGGAGGTAGAAGTGATTAACATAGTCATTAAACCAGCTATAGAAAGAAAAGTCAGACCAAAGGAAAGAGGATAAGGAGGTTGAGGACCATTAGAGAATCTCTGGTCCTTTTCAAATTCTGCATAGTTATTCAAAATTAACAAAAGTTAACTCCCCAAAGGAAGAGCCCCTCCCAAAGAGAAGACTTTATCAGGGCAATTTCTGCACAGGCAAGGGGCAGCAGCCCTTCTGCCTGATTGGGCCCATGCAGGTGCTTCTCTTTGCCATACTTTCTTTTCCTTTTGTAGGGAAGGAGCAGTGCCCTTCTGCCTGCCTGTGCCCATGCTAGAGCTCCTTGCCAACAGCTCCCTCCTCTGCAGGGCAGCCACCCTCCTGCCTGCCTGCGACCTGTGACGATGCTAGAGCTTCTCTGCACTGACCTCCCTTAGCAGAAGCAGCTCTCCCCAAAGCTTCCCGCCTATGACCATGCAGGCCTCTCTTAGCAAACTTGTCCCTATCAGGGCAGCCCTTTCTGCCCACTTGTGTCTGTGCAAGCATTCTTTACCAGCCCCTCCCTTTTATAATAAACCTGCCCTTTGGGCTATCACTAACACCTCTGTCTCATGGAGGAACTCACCTGGAAACTCACCAGTGCAGCTGAAAGGGGAGCTCTGGTGAAACTTTTCCCAGAGGTAACCCTAGGACCCCACTCTCCGAACCCAACATCTCCAAAACCAACTTCACTACTGTTTCTATTTTGTTTATTGAGATAAAACTGGTCCGTTCCATCCAGAAATGGAAAATCTAAAAAAAGATTTTTTAATAAGCACATGTTTGCCAACTAAGAAACCATATGGAAAAAGATAAAACTGAATCTGTTCTTCACACCATATACCTGTATGAATATCAAGTGGATCAGAATAAGAAACCATATATTGATACATAGTAGTAAAAAAAAATAGACAAATTTCTTTATAAGCCAAAAGTAGATAAATTTTCCTCTGTTACAAAAGCTAGGAGTAATATAGGAACAACTTGATACACTTGACTGCATAAAAATTGGTAACAATTATTTTGCATTATGAAGCACTATAGGTAATGAAAGAAAAAAATTAACAAATAGATTTCTGTCTATAATTACAGGGCTCCAGCAAACATAGTGAATGTTTCTAAAACCTGCTGGACTTTCTATAAAAAGTGTGAACAGAACCAACCCCCTGAAGTGACACAGTATAAGAAGAACAAGAATTTTCTGCCTACCCAGGGAAAGTGGTGTTTCATCACTAAGCAGAGTGGCAAACGAAGCTAATTTTCCAGACAAAGGATAAAACTACAAAGACAATTGTGCTGAGACTTTAAGGTGCTGAGCCCCACTGCAGATCTAAGAAAATGCTGGCTATTAAGAGATGCAAATATTTTGAACTGGGAGGAGGTAAGAAGAGACAGGGTCAAGTGAACAAACCATTAAGCTTCACCTTCTGTTTTGTTATGAAGACAATAAACTTTTAATATTATGTACACTTGAAAAAATAAACAAGATGATAAACTGAGAAAATGGATGTCACTTACAGCAAATATTTTTGATATCCTCATAATTAGAAGATAATTATAAACTACCTATAAATTGACAAGAGATAGAAAAAGCACAGAGAAAAGAATTAGAGTGTGTGTGTTTGCGTATGTGTGAATATATAAGCAATGCTCACTGCTCATTCATAATTAGGGAAATAAAGAGCTTAAACTATTCTGTAGACTTAATTTCAGCACTAATATAAATGTTTCTATTTTAAAACTATTATAAGAATGTTGTGGGAGAAAGTAAATAATTGTATTAAAGCTAATGAAAGCAAGGATTTTCAGTTTGAGAGGAAATATTCCAAGAAGTAAAAATTCTAACACTGAAGGGGTCAATGCTAGTTCAGAGTTACCAAACACGGGAAACCCAGTATTATTTGCTTCCTGATGTGATTCTGAAATGCACACTTTCATTGATGAGGTTTAGGAAAAAAATAATGTGATCAAATCAAATCTTATATCTAAATCCATTCTTCAATAATGTAGAACCATAGGGAGAAAGTAAAACTATGCCAAAAGAAGCAAATCAAGAATATAGGAGCTTCAGTAAGACATCTGGGCCAATTTCTTCAACAAGTCAATGCATGTGAGGAAAAAAAGGCAAGAAGGACTAAAGTAGATTAATGTTTAAGAAGATGCTTAGGAGACATAGCAAATGTGCCTTTATTGGACCTTATTTGAGAAAATTAACTCTAAAATCATGCACTTGATTCCAGTGAAGAAATGTTAATATAGAGACTAGTTATTCTAAGTTATTAGGAAATTGTTGTTAATTTTGTTAGGTATAATAATGTTATTGTGGTTATGTGAGAAATAATCTGTTTTTAAAAATAAATACAAAAGTGGATTCAATTGCCTCCCATTTACACATAAATGTTAAATAGATTTACACAGCTTTCATGAATAGCAAAGTAACTACTGGATACATTTTGTGCATAATGCACTTTATTATCTTTGGAACTTAATCAAGAGTTCAACATTTTGAAAAAGCAGTTTACTCATGGCTCATGAGCTGCGGATACAGCCTTTACACTGACCCTGACTATATAGAAGCTTTGCCCCCCTGTGGTTACATGTGTGATATCATGGTGGTCTGTATACCTTACTTTTAAATGTTATTTATAAAGAAAATGGTATTTTAAAAAGTGGTTGAAAATAAGGTGTATTGTTTGTGTGAAATACTCTTTTGTCAGGTCACAGATAAACCTTGAAAGCTGACCACAGATCTGAGGCATCCAGGAGGGAAGGGGGATGTGGATAAGTGAAAACAGGAGGACGAGCAGCACATTGAATTATGACTAAAGCCACCAGATGGGGCATTTGGTGGGGTGGGAGCAAAGGGGTGAGGGGTTGCAATGGATTACTGGGGCTTTGGGTGAGTGAAATACCATACAATTGTAGAGGTGCAAATTTATATTCCTGAGCCAACATGTAAATGTAAATCAATATTACCTCAATAAATATAACTTTACAAAATAAATAAATAATGAAAATATACAGCAGCGACATTCAGCAACAATGGAGTTAAAAAAACACTATAACTGATTAAAAAAATAAAATTGAGGACCTTAAAGGCAGACAAACAGAAAAAAATGGAGATAATTAATAAACTTGAAAACACAATACTGGAGAACACGAGAACAGAACAAAGTAGAGAGAAAAAAGAATACCAAAAATGAAAACAGGTAAGAGCTCTCTGGCACAACTTAAAGAGAAATAATTTTCATATCATGGGCATCCCAGAAAGAGAACAGAAAAAGAAAGGAATAGAAAAGCTGTTTAAAGAAATTGTCACTTAAAACCATCTCATCCTAGAAAATGAGCCAGAGTTGTGATCCAAGTTGGTGTCTCATAGACACCAAGGCACGTTTTAGTAAAGCTGTTAAGGACAAAAAATAGGGATAATACTAAAAATATGAAGAGAGAAAGGGTAAAAATAAATAAATAAATAGTTATTATGTCATCTTAAGTAAATGAAAATGCTAAGATGTTTTAAATTGTGTTAATGACTAATACAATTCTTTTGTTATAAGAATTTTCTATAATTTGTTTTTATTTATATTGACTCATTTGCTGGCCAATCTTGAGGTAGGGTAGTTTACAGCTTGAAATAATAGTTTACAGGATATAAGAAACAGATTTACAACTCACTATTGTTTGTTGTTAGGATGTGAGATACTATCATTTTTTTTCATTCCCATTAAATAATTCATCTCCAGTGACTCGGACTTTTATCCACAAATCACTATATAATGAAAAACTCTTTCTCTACCTCAGAGAAGGGACAATGGATTGCTATCTTTAAATCCAGAAAAAAATTGACAGTTTTCCATGGGCTCCGAACCCTGGGATAAGTGGAATGGTCCCCAAGGTTGGTCAAATGTGACTCTCTGCAGATGGCTGCACAGGCTGACACTTCATAAAACATCATTCTTCTGTTAAGCTTCACAGCATCTCTGCTGCTGCAAACATATTGCTTAGTTCATGAGGATGAGCAGGTTCTAAAGGTAAGAACTGAACAAGTGCCATTGCTTAGGAAACAGAGCAGATGGTCCATCTCTGATGGTCTGCCTTGGCTTGATGAGGGGCTACTCCAATCCCAAGCAGACAGTTGCCAATTAAAAGATGTCATGGCTGAGGAATCTGTACTTTTCTGTGATGCAGAATCAGCCTCTCCCTTTGCTCAGACTCTGCACAGTCCCCAGTTCCATCAGGCCCTCTCCAAAATGAAGAGGCCCCTGATAGCCAGTGCTGTGAAATATTCTGCTGATACTTACAGTGAATGTCTGGATCTCACCCCATTTCCAGGATCTGTTTTATTTCCATACCCTTTTTTATTTAATCACTAACAAATGAAAGTGTCCCTACTTTGTAAAAACATCAAAGACATGGTGTATCCAACATAAACAATTGTTTGGACTTGACATTTTGTTCTGCCACCAAATGAATTTTATTAGCACCTCTTTCCAAGCACATTTTTAATTGAAATATTTTGGCTGACTAGAATTCATTTTTCTCAAAACTAGGCTTTGAAGATATAATTTTTAAGATTTTATTTATTTATTTTTGTAAACAAGAACTGGGGTGCAGGACAGAGGTGTGGAGAGAGAGAGGATTCACTGGAGACAGAGTGGGAAGAAGAACAGGCTGATCTACTGAAATACACTGCTGAGGAGAGCTATGGGTGAGACAGGAGAGGTCTGCCCCACCATGTGGGTCAGCAACTGGCCTGGGATCAGACTCAGGCCGTCCCAGTGATAGCGCTGAGACTTAACCCCTAGGTTGTTAGGGACGCCTTTTGATGATATTTTAACTAGTAAGTATATTTCAATGTTCAAAGTTCAGGATATGTTGAAGGAAAACAAGAATATGAGTGTGGAGACAACCATCAAGATCAAATATCCAGTACCAAGAACTAGGAGCTCCTGTTTAGAAGAGACTCCTGGGACTAGGTCAATGGATCATAGTAGTTAAAAGCCTGAGTAACTTGGAGCAAGGTGTGAATTACATAGCAAAACCATCAGTCAGAAATGTACCAGGTTTGAAGAAAAACCAAAGGAGGCAGTAAACTAGAAGAAAGCAGTGGTTTGAATACAAAAGTGTAAGGAACTAGTGAGGTATGCAGGAGGAATTAGATTAGCTCTGAAAAGAATCTTACCAAAAGGAGATCTTGGCCCTGTGTTTCTTTTAACTTTGGTATGCTTTTCTCAGTTAAAGTTGGGGCAACTTCTTACCATGCCCCAAGTTAGATGATAAAGCCTGTAGAAGTAGACTCCATACATGTATCGTTCACCATTCTATCCTTAATGCTTACCATTTGTTTGATATCTAGTAGGTGCTCATTAGGTTTGAATAAAGGAATGCCCAGCACATTGTTTGACTTGAATAATTATTGTTTCAAAGAATAAGTTGACTATTGACTAATACCCTTGGCATATCTATGGTTGAATGTTGTTTTCTGTTGTTGCTATTCTCTTTCTCTAGTAAATCCAGAGAAACACAAGAAGACTTCTCTTTAAAATTCAGAACATTGAGGGCCTCCCCTGGTGGCGCAGCGGTTGAGCGCAGGGCTGCAAAGCTGCCCGCAGCCTCTGCAGCGCCGGTTCGATCCCCGGCCATCAGCGAGGGTCCCCCGTGGCACGCAGATCTCTCCTGCTGCCTGCTGCTCCCCTCAGCAGTGTATTTCGTCAGTCTGCCTGTTCTGCTCCCCGCTCTGGCTCTGGTGAATTCTCTCACCCTCCCGCACTTCTGACTGTACCCAGTGTTTGTATAAATAAATAAATAAATCTTTAAAAATAAAATAAAATTCAGCACATTGAACCTGGAACTAACTCTCACTGTAATCTAGAGTTGAGTACTTGAACTGTTAGAAATTTCAGGTGAATCGAATGGGTTTTTTTGTAGAAGATTTTTAAATATTCTGATCCTACCTATAAAGATTTTTTTCCTTAGTATTAAGAATTAGGTCTTTAACTTCTTTCTCCTGTATCTCATATAACAGCTTTCAAAATGATCTCCCTGCCTCCAGGCTTGTTTCCCCTACATTTCATCTTCCACACGCCTCCAGCATAACCTTGCTAAAACTCAGAATTGATCAGGTCACTTACTCTTCTGTTCCAGAATTCCTTCTTGGTTCATAATTCATGCCTTAGCATGACAGAAAACACCTTTCACCTTCTTTTATTTTCAGCACTATCCAGGCAAGGTCTCTTTAACCACAGATTCCATCTCTGTGCTACACGCCTGCCAAACTGTAGGTTTCACCTATCCTGAACCTTCCATAACTTTTCTCTTGCTCTTTCTTCTGTCTTATATGCTCCTTTCTTAATTTTCATTCTGGCAGTAACCAACTCCTCTGTCAAATTCTAGTTTAAATGCCACTGTCTCTGTGAAGCTTTTCTTGACTCATCCAGATAGAATTAATCACACTTCTATGTTCTCATACCTTAATGTAGAGTGAACAGATGGAAGTGAATGCTCTGGAGCCAGAAAGACCTCATTTCCATTCCTGGTTCCTCTGTTCACTGTGACCTTGAGCAAAAACACCTAGTCTCTGAGCCTCGTATTTCTCATCTACCAAGTGGGTATAATAATGTCAGCTTATTGATGTTGCTGTAAAGATGGACTGTGTGATCATGTAGACAAATGCTTCACATGGATATTGGCTACTTGGTTGAAAATGCAAATGAAGGTGTTCACATTGCTTTTATCATCTCATTCTTTTATCATAACCTGATTGATATTACAGATAACTTCATTCCTTACTATCCAATTTTAAGTCATTAAAGTCAGGACTATAAAATACCCATTTTTATCCATCATATCTATACAGTGCCCTGACTCATTGATGGTGCCAAATTATTGTTTGTTGAGACAAGTCCATTTGCATTTGATACAATGATTTCCTGGACTTTGCTGTGAATTCATATATATGAAATCATGTGCGTTACTTTAACTAAATTAGCACTCATGGTGCTATAAATTGTTATTTAAAGCTTTGATCATTTTGCTTCCTTTTCAACCATAAGTAGGAAATTAACATGACTTTGTAAGACTTACAAAAAATAATATATAAATTCACCTCTCACCTATATTTCCGCCAACATAGCTGCAGGAGATTGCTTGAATGAAACTGCATTGAATCTCCTGAATGGACCCAGTTCATTCAGTTCAATTGCTATTTAAGTAAGGGCTGTGTTGAGTTCATTGGAAAAGCAGTGTGAGACAGAACAATATAAAAAGCTTTTTTTCTAGTTCAGTTAAAGTAAATAATGACATACGCCCCCACTGAACTAACAACTAAATAGCACCTAAGATATACAGGTGGGAGAAGTAAGTGTGATTCAACTGTGTAAGTCTCACCAGATCATGTCTGCATGTCCTGTCTCCAAGAAAATCACTCCCTCTCTGCCAACAATATAGTCATTCTGTTTTGTCATTACCCAGTCAAATTTCTCCCATGGTTACATATTTCTGACCTATATCATATAGTCCAAATTTTGGGCATATCACTAAAGGTCTTGGGGAGGGGTGATGGTGCCAGATCTTGATTTCAGATATCACTCTCTAATAAGAGGAACCAGAGACCTTTGAAGGATGGGTGATTCTAAGATACACGTAAGAAATATGCAAGATTTATAAGATGAGTCTGGAACATTCAGTATTATTAGAAAGCTTGCAAAACAAAACAGAAAACGTAATTAGAAAGGGGTAAGTCAAAAGGACACAGGAGTCCGCTGAAGGAAGTCCCAATGGCCAAAGGAGGAACAATTGAACCAACAACAACAAAATACTGTCTTAGGACCCAAAGTATACAACAAGTAGTTGTGAGTCCAAAGTTATTATTGATAGATAAATGATGATGATGATGATGATGATGATGATGATGATGATGATGATGATGACGACAATGATGACAACGATGGTAAGTAGGTAGGTAGGTAGGTAGTTAAGATCAAGAGTGATAAGCTACATGGATAATATATCAATCAATGAAAATTTCAGACAAACTCCAAATGAAGGGAATTATGCAAAATATCACATCAGTATTCCTCAAATTTTTTAAGTTCATCAAATACAAATCTCAAACACTGGCACAGCAAAAGGAGTGTTAGGTGACATTATAATCAAATGCAAAGTATTATTCTGGACTACATTCCAGAACTGAATTAAAAGGATGCTGAGAAAAAAAGTTATGAAACTCAGAATAAAGTACTGACTTTAGTTAATAATATGTCAATGTTGGTTCATTAATTGTGACAACTATATCATTCTAATGTAAGAAATTAAAAAGGGAATCTGGCTGTGGGGTACATGTGGGCACTGTACTGTTTTCATCATTTTTCTGTAAATCAAGAACTATTCTAAAATAAAAAGCTTATTTAAACGTATTTTATATTTTCACCCTTATTCTAGTGCTCATCTCTCCTAATTATGATGTGTTCTTTTCTTTTTTTTTTAAGATGTATTTATGCATAAAAGAGGTGGGGTGCAGGCCAGAGATGCAGGGGGTGAGAGCATTCACCACAGACAGAGTGGGGAACAGAAGAGGCAGACTGACTGAAATACACTGCTGAGGAGAGCCGTGGGTGCAACAGCCGCGGGCGCAACAGGAGAGGTCTGCAGTGCCATGTGGGTTGCTCTCTGGCCGGAGATCGAACTCGTGCTTCAGAGGCTGCGGATTGCTTCACAGTGCGGTGCTCAACGCCATGTGCCACCAGGGAGGCCCTGATGTGTTCTTTTCTGGACACAAACCCACTTCCTCATTTGATAAAAATCTCAGAAAATGCTTTTTCTATAAAGTCATCTTCAACCTCCCTAGACAGTGTCCATTGTTTTCCTTTTTCTTGATGTTATAGCAATTATCTCATTACAACATAATCTTGCACTTTCCACTTCCCACACTAGACTGAGTTCTCTGTGGCTTCCACCAAGACATATCATTCAAACACTATGCTGACAAAGTGCTGAACACCATGTAGGCAGTCAAGTAGTGTTTGTTGCCTAAATGAAGGATTATGTCAGCAATGCTTTTAAATTTCTAAAGTAAGTTTACTTAGACTATTTTGGATGTTCATCCCAGCCACTTTGTGTGTTGATAGGCTACTATTTTTTCCCTTTTAAATGAGTAAATTGAGACTCAGAGTTGAAAAGACTTGTCCTATTTTACACAACTGGTAAATGATGGAACAGGCATTTATCTCAGTTCTTATAGCCCTACTTTTCATTCCCACGAAGAGTCAAGCTGAGGTTCATCAACTGGGTTTAAATCCTGGCTATGTCCACTATTATCTGTCTAACCTTGAGCAATTCACATATTCTAGGTGAACTGAAAACCCTCACACATTTTAAGAGAACAGATAATAGTATTTATCTCATAGATTTTTTGTGAAAATTAAAGATACGATGCTTGTAAATAAATTGCAACCACTTTTATTTTTTCACCAATATTAGTAATAGAATAAGAATCACCAATCAGCTTCACCCAAATGCAGAAAAAAAAGAAGAGGCACATTCCATTTGTTCTACTTAGTTCAACACACAGCATCTCCCCCGCTTCCCTCTCCCTCTCTCTCTTCTGCCTTCCCCTTTAAAATCTAAGTTCAATGGCAAGGAACCAGCATTCTGTTTGAGATGGTCATTTGGACTACAGGGCGCTTCTATGTTACTACCACTCATACTCTACATTCTTTGTTTCCTTTGCAGTCCCCCAAATAATGTAGCCTGCAATATCAAAGGTTCAGTAAAGGTTGGCTGGCTCCAGCTTTCAAACTCCCAACACAATCACTTTCATGTTGCCAACTTTGATTCAGTTTGTGATTTATGGGCATATGGAGTGTTTTGCATCCCAGAGTTTCCTCTTTTGAGTCATGATTTGCAAATGGATATAATAACCCATAAACTGATATCAGCATCAAAACAGAGCCATCCAACTCCTGTAATAAATGGCCTTTGGAGGGAAAAGACACTAGCCCATTAGGAAGGGCACAAACAACAAGCAGGGGAGTGTGAACAACAGCCTTCATAAAATCAGGGTTTCTCAGTTCACATTCTGTCCATTCCACTCATCTGTGTGATGAGTGCCTAGTGCAATTGGACTCTCACTCTCCTTTGGCAAAGCAGGCTTGCAACAATAGACTAAACCTCAGCCCTGCCAACCACAAACAGGGATGCCAGTCTGCCTCATTCCAGATTTGTGGCTTGTCTCCATAAAGTAATAGTGATTCTCCTGTCTGTACCAATTGCAGGCTGCAGATGGGTAGGCTAATGCTGTAATGTTGGACTAAATTCTCCACAGATGAACTGGAAAATTTCCTCACTCATTCAGAAATCTGCCAGCCAGCTGTCAGGTCTCCAGGACTCCCTCACTTGCCCAGATCACCAATGAACAGACGGTGTTCACCACAATGATTAGGCTGTGTTCTCAGCTCAATCCCTTTTCTCCTAATGATTTACTCCATTCTTCTTTCTTCGAAGACTCTGGAAAATGGTCATTGAAAGTTTCTTAACCAGATGATTCTTCAAGAAGGTAACAAAGAAAAGTGCTAATAATAGCTTGGAGTGGGGACAGAAAGTCTACCTGTATCATCTCTTCACTGACATGACCTCCACTCCATGACCAATCATTCTTCCAAGGTGCCCAGTGGAGGACACACTTTTGTGCCAAGAGAAATGGGGAATTGAAAAGCAGATGCCAGCCCACTAGGTACTTGACTGTCACCATCAATAAAGCACACAACATAATTTTAGGAAGCTCCAAAAACCAAGACATTCCTTTTAAATATAACAGGAAACAAATGGATAACAAAGAAGTTAGAAAGGAGAGAAGAATACATTTCATTTGTCCTTATAAAATAGAAGAATATTGCTCAGGCTAAAAAGTGTCCTTTTGCCTTCACATATTTAAGTCAATAAAGAGAACTTTAAGAGATCACTTCTGGGCCTTTAGGGAAGATTATTAGTTTTTTCTTTTTTATAGAATTTGTTTTTCTTTTAGCATTTGATCTAGATACAAGCAATTTAAAACATCTAAGAGCTTTCATTCACAGGATATTTCTCTCTGGAGTGAGGATTTTGAAAAATCCCAAAGCTTCTTCATGCAAGTTTCCCTCAGGTTTCTTCCTTGCAAATCATTAGTCTAAGTGATTCACTCACAGATACCTTCTGGGAAAGCATGTGCATTAGGGTTAAATAGGTCTAGGTTCAAAAACTGGCTTCATTATTTACAGTGTGGGAAATATTTGGAAACTCTTTATTGTTCATAGCCTCAATTTCTTCACCTTTCAGTGTTACTGTGAGTTTTCTATGTACAATATCAAGTGCTGTCCAAAACTCCCCACGAATGCCCCATAAACTATATAGTAGTCTATCGGGCCTGCTCAATCAGATCCCTGCCTTCCTCTTCAATTTCATCTCATGCTACTCTTGTAACATACTGTGTTCAGTTCCTTAATATATACCTTCAGTTCCCTCCAACCTACTTTCAATTCCTTATGCCAAGGATTCCCTTTCTCATGGCCTTCTCATGCCCTGTCTTCTCTACTTGAATCACCTTTCTCTGTTCTTTCCAAAGCTCATCCTTCAGATTTCATCTCAAGTATCAGTTCCTCAAAGGTCTTCTTGATCACGTTATCAAATAAGTCCTCTTGTCACACCATCTGTTGGTTTCCTTTATATCTCTTTTCACAATTTACATCTATACACTTGTATTTCTTATTACCTTCTCCTTCATGGAGGTACAAGCTGTGTCTTCACAGAAGGTTTTCTTCATTGATTGACTAATTAGTGTTCCTCCTTCCTTAGTGACACTACTACTCAGACTTCCTAGTTAGGATAAATCTCCTTTGTATATATTTCCTTAGCACCCTATAAACTCCTACTGGAACTCTCAAAAAACTTTCGATTACTTGGTTATAGTCTCTGTTGGCTAACTAAACTTACATTAGGACAGGGTCAAAGTCTGCTTTGGATTGTGTCCATACTGCTGAATATATAACCTGGCATCTAGAAGGTGCTCAACAAATGTTCACCTCTGTCCCCATGTTACTGTTAATTATATATCCTTTGTCCCCTTTTAATTCTCCACTAGTGTCTTCATGCTGCGCCCTCTTTTACCTGGTTTACCCAAAACAAGTTAAAGTGCTTTGTTTTTCTTGGTTGAGGGTGGGTGACCAATTATACATATAAGCAATTACTTAGTACATAAGGTTCAAATGGCTTGTGGGCAGTTTCTGATTACTCTCTCTTTCCTAATTTTACCATCACATCTTACTTCTTCAGCACTTACATTTTCTTCCTTTTTTCACTCCCACCTTTCACAGCAGCCTAGTTTTCACAGAAGCCTCTGTCTTCTAGCAGTGGGTTTTTTCCCAAACACCAAGCCCAACATGGAAACACCTGTTTGTCCTCTATTGCAAATGCTGTACTCAAAAACTCCCAGGAGCAAAACTTATACCTGTGGGGATAACCGTCACATGACCATATCCAAAACAAGTAAATAATCCAAACCAAAACAAATAAATAAGACCAATAAGTATTCTAGACATTCCAAAGACAAAGGGTTTTTATACAGAGACTACTGATAAAATGTTTGATTCCTTACTGAAGGGTTTCTCATGTTCAAAGTCACTCTTCTCCTAAAGCTCTAAACATTGCAATTAAATAATAATGCTATATTCTTTTTGAACACATTATTATTACAATTGATAAGCACTGTCTTTCACATCCACATTTAGAATTTTTCTCCAAAAAAATTCTCCTATTTAGTCCCAAGAAAAATGAATCTGAAGTTTGGGAAACTTCATGACTATCAATCACAGAAATGCTACCCAGAGAACAACAGCAATCCTACAATGACAAAAAGTTAATTCTTTAAACATTTGCAGAATTTTAAGATCTCCAGGTAACAGACTAGATTTATTGAAATTAAATTGAACTTAAAAACTTTTAAGCTCTCTCATTTAGGATTAGTAAGCTTTTAATGTAATCTCTGTAAGAAATAGCAACATAAAATGGCCAAATAACAACATTCTCACCTAAATATGAAAATGTTCCAGAGAATTCAACTATAAGGAAATAAACAGACCTTGCTAATATGGAACAGAATGGGTATTCATAGCTATATACAGTTCTTTGCAACACAGGTATTATTCAGGTTATAAGGAATTTCACATTATTGAAGTACCAATTTAATGTCTGTCTAAGGGACTTATATATTCCTTCCCTGCCTTTCCCATCCTCTGTATCTATCACTGCCATATGCTCTTCCGGTCAAACAGGATGCATTTTAATCCTGACAGTGTGTCACTAGGCAAGGTACTTAAACTTCCTGAACCTGAACTCCTCATCAAAATAGGGTTAATAACTGTCTCATGAATTTTGTGGATTAAGCAAGGTAAGAACGCAAAGATTTTAGCATAAAATGTAGCCCGTATTCAGTCAGCACTTCATAACTATGTTAACACCTCTGCCCTTCATTTTAGGAAAATAGAAAATGCACATCTCTTATTACCTCATGATTTAAAATGTGCCCTCTGGTCAATCCTCACAGCACTCAATTGTATAGATCTCAAACAAATTCCATTATAACAACTCCAAAATGTTTTTCAGCAGTAGTTCAAAACCTGAGCAATAAACAGTAACCATTTTAAAAGAGAAGGGTTGGGAGCCATGTCATGGATGAACTCAAATACAATTGTAGTCACCTGAGCGCTTCAGTTCAAAAAATAAAATACTGAAAGTAAATTGCCTCTTCTGACGACCACTTGCAACAATGCAGTTACAAAGAGACAGTCACAAATTTGATCACAAATCAAGTAGGAGTTTTCAAAAACAGCCCATCCAAATAGTACAGGCTATGTTTGTACTGCTATTTTAAATTGTTCTGAAAAATTAAAGCATGTGAAACTTTCCAGTTCTCAAAATCTTTGTGGATTCCCTGAAGAGGTACCATCATATAAGCTAGTTTGAAAAACAAAATTTCCTAGTAACAATTTCATGAGTATTTTTCTAAAAAAGCAGATTCAAGTCTAGAAGCAAAACTGAACTCTGCCACATTTTACAAGTGTTCTCAACCCTACTTTTGATACATTTTAATGTAAGCAAAAAAAAAAAAAAAACAGTGCTTTGAAAAAAAGTGCAGTAAAATGAATTATGAAAATACTACTTTTCCCCCTATTTTTGAATCTCTGTTTTATCTTTTTTCAGCCACTGTTTGGGAAGTTGGGTAATCCAGGGTCATAGTTAAACCTCTGCAACTAAGCCAGGAATATGATAGGATGTATCCAGCCACATATAAGGAAATATAGAATGGCAGGAATTGTGGTGAACTAAAGCACTGACCCTCCTTCCAAGAGGCAACCTCTGACCAAACCTGTATCACCATAGAAAAGACATAAACCCAGATTTCCAGGTCATCTAATTCTTCAATAAACCAAACACTAGAATTTTATGTAAATTCTGATTTTTCACTGATGCAATTATTTCAATTAAAAAAAAAATAGCTCTTTAAGCCAAGTAAAGCATGTCTGTGAGCCACATTCACTCGTAGGTCTTTTGTGACCACCAATCTTTAGGTATAATTGAGGGGTTTGGGATGGAAAGAATAATGGAAGGTGAAGGGGCTTAATAGACTTCTTAACCCACCTGTCCCTTTCCTGTACCCCATCTCTTCTGAAAATATTTATCTAAATGTGTTCTTTTTTTTTTTTAATAGAGGCATTTTTTTTTATTTGTTTGTTTTGTTTTGTTTATACATGCACTGGGTACAGTCAGAAGCATGGGAGGGTGAGAGAATTCACCAGAGCCAGAGCGGGGAGCAGAGCAGGCAGAAGGACCGAAGTACACTGCTGAGGGGAGCAGCGGGCAGCAAGAGAGGTCTGCGCGCCATGTGGGACCCTCCTCCGGTGGCCGGGAGCAGCCAGGGATCGAACCGGCGCCGCAGAGGCAGCGGGCAGCTTTGCAACCCAGCGCTCAACCGCTGTGCCACCGGGGAGGCCCTCTAAATGTGTTCTAAATGTTGGAAATTTCTAGATTGATTGGCAGGGATTTCACTATATGTAATACAAATAAGAGAGAAAATTCATGTAGAGTATTTCATCTAACCAGCAGCTAGTATGATTATCAATTTCTGTAATTCCAAGTTGCAGAAACTTAAAATCTCAGAAACTAAGCAGCTTCCCTATTGGCCTAGGGGTTAAGTCTCAGTGCTATCACCTTGATGGCCTGAGTTCTATCCCAAGCCACAGGTGGCGCAGCAGACCTCTCCTGTCTTACCCTCTGCTCCCTTTAGCAGTGCATTTCAGTAAATCTGTCTGTTCTGCTCCCCACTCTGTCTCTGGTGAATCCTCTCACCCCTGTACCTCTGGCCTACACCCCAGTTCCTACACAAAAATAAATAAAACCTCAGAACCTAAATAACTTTCCAAAAGTTAAAAATAAAAACAAAACAAGTATAGTTGTAAATAAGTCCCAAAAGCTAGTCCTAGTTGATTCTGATCAACTAAATCATCAAAATATTACTCTTAGAACCCTCCACTAAGGCATGACAATGAATTTCCTTTGTAAGAAAGGCCAATTGTTACATAAACATCCTCCATCCCCAATACACTGCCACTGCTAACATTAACTTTATTGGTGACAAGTTTGAAATATATTCCTTAAGTTGATTTAATTAGCTTAGTTCTATATATTTTTATCCATTGGTTGACTAGACACCTCCAATTAGTTATCCAATAGAATCTTCAGGCTCAATAATCTAATATTGAGTTTTGTGGTTTTACCACCTTGATGTCTCCAAGTCCACAGCTTTTGCTTTTCTCCACTGACAGTGTTTTAGTTTGGACTTTTTAAAGTTTCATCTGCCTTACTGGGAGAATTTCTTGCCATACTTAAATCAATGCTTACCTCTTCTAAACTTTTATCTAAAGATAAGCGATTAGTTGTAATATGTCATTCCTCTATTTAAAATCCACCAACAGTTACCAAATGACCTCAGGTAAAATCCTAATTTGTGACAACAGCCTATAAAATCATTCCTGTCTAGCCTTACCTTACAACTCTTGCCTCCTCACTCCCAGGCTTCCTTTCTTTGCCCTATAGACCTTGATCATTCTGAACTACAAGTATAGCTGGCCAGGGGATACCAGCCTCATCTGGGTCAGACTTGGAGCTATAAGCCAACATCATTTCAACTACCATAATAGGAGTAGAGTAAGGATAATATTTCAAACAAAAATAGGGGGTATTGTTACCAAAAGAAGATAATGATTTCTCTCTTCTACTTGAAATATATTTGGACATATAGACTATCACCTAACAGTCCTCCAAAAGTGAGACTTAACTACTGAATTTATGCATATATGTCTGCAGGTGTGAAGTTTTAACATTGATGGTGTCTGCTTTAGAATATTTGCTCCTTGAATGTGTGATGTTCCTCTGTCTCTGCCATTTATAATGCTGCTTCTTCTTCCTAAAATATACTTCTTTCTCTTTTTTGATGATCTACTTGTTCTTCAAAATTCGGTTTCCCTCACACTTTGTGCTTAGCTATCAGGGTGTTTATATGGAGACAAGAGCAAAACTTGAGCACAGGGCCTAAGTGTTGAATAAATATTCAAAGAATAACGGAATAATATATAATATATACTTAAAGGACTAATCTATATTTAATAAAAGCCAACCATCATCTCAGTTCATCCCATCTATGCCTCATGATTCATATTCTAATGAAGAATGTCCATTTCTTCATTAGACAGAAAGATAGACAGGCAGACCCACACACATATACACACACACACACACACACCTGCAACATATTCCATCTCTTCACTTTATCAGATGCACTGCTGGGTAACCCACAGAACCTCTGTCCCATGCAGATGTTGGAAAACTGAAGAGTTTGAGATCCATTGCCTTATTACAGAACAGAAAACCCACATTATCTCCACAATGATATCTAGCTGTTTATTTTGACCAAGGGCTATTTACTCTAAATTGGATAAGAGTTAAAATTAATTACAGACATCTTATCACTATGGCTCAATGATCACAGCCTGGAATGTTTCCATGTCTTGATGTCTATCAACACATACAAATCACCTATCGTGTTACTAATTGATGTGCTCTGCAGAAGTCTCAGGAGAGAAGCTAAGAGACTGAGAATTTTGTGGTTTCAGTGTACCCTTGGAGAAGTATGCTTTCCCTTGGGATCAGAGTTATCAAAGGACACTTTGATCATGGGAGACAATTAAGGCTCCTCCTCACTCTCAGTATGTCAAGATTTTAACGGAAACATAATATTGTAGTAAGTCCAATGTCATCTTTTTGATACTTATGAGGAAGCAAAATAAAATGGGCAATTAAAAATCTATGAAGGTCTATTGATTTTCTCTACTAGCAATTATGCCTTAAATTGTTTGCTAAAAGAGGAATTGGCATTTTACAAAGCCAATGATTGGCTGGGATTTTGTGCTTACTGAACCTCTATGGGTTTCGAGTTCGGGTTTGGATTAAAACCAAGAGTTGAGCAGCATCTGAGAAGCCTCTCCAAAGTCTTTCATCTAGAAGCTGGCTGGTGAGCTCACGAGGTTTCTGACATTTCCCCCATTCCAACCAGGCTGGAACCCCACTGTAATCAAAATTCACAATGTTCCAGAACTTAAACTTTGGTCCTCATTAAAAATCCAACAGACAAAAAAGTCCAGGAGGCCTGCTAGCGAAACCTTTTCACACGGCAGGGAAGGTTTGCATTCGGTTTTATTTTTGAGTTAGCAGACTAGGTTGGAACTCATTTTAAAGGCTGGTGAAAGACTGAGAGCCCATGTTTCATCTTCTGATTAATCCAAAATTAAACAACTCAAAGATTTTGATCACTTAGTCCCTTTTAAAAACATATGTCACAGATGATAAATAGCCATCTCTAATACACATAACAGGACACATTGTCCTGGAGGCTCTTTATGGGCCATTCTTAGGCTGATCAGATAGTAAGTCACTATTTCCTTTTAAAGCTCTATTATAATTTTCACCTTTTATTGAAACCAAAGAGTATGTATCCTCCTACTTGGACATTACTTCACCTGCTGCTCATACTCCCAGTAATTCCTAGTAGCTTATGTTAAAAAAAAATATTTTTGATGAAATGGACATGTGATATGTAAGCCTTCTGTATATGAAAGGAGAAAGGAATTAGATACATATTGTAAGACTTACATTGTAGGCATATATTAGTAGTAGCTGCATTTGAGTTAAACATAAATTTTCAGAGAATAACAAAGCATTTTGCATTTCACAAGTTTTTTTTTCCAAAATTAAGACTTGAAAACATATGATTTTCAAAATAATCATCAATCCTTCAGGATATGAATGCAAGGAACATCTGAATTCAGGAACATGCCAAGCAAGATCACACAAATTTCAGGGAGAGAAATAAATGGCCCTATACATAAATGCCATGACCATCCTGTTCACATGAAAAATAGTCCCACTTTCTGTGACCACCTTAGCTCTTTCTCTTTCTCTCCAATCCTTCTGACCAACTCCCACCCTTATCCCCAAGCACAATATGAAACTTCATCACTCAGATCCCCATAGGACTTTGCCTATATCTTCTTTTGGCTCACCACTATGCACTATGGTTATTTGCTTCCTTGAACATCCTCATAGACTGTGAGCTCCCCAAGGACTAAGACCTAATTGTCTTTTCATTCCCAACATACAGCAGAGCACCTGGCATATTTCTTTTGCATATGCATTTGTTTATTTACGCCTCGACTCTCTGCAAAAGAATATTTTGAGGCGCTTTATAGAACAGAGGTATTTATAATCCAAAGGAATAAAAGATAAATCCATAAGTAAAATAGGGCAAAGTAAAAATAAGAGGCGATTAGTTGGTGCCCTGCACAATTGCTGGAGTGTATCAGTCAGGGTCTCAGCAGGAATTTGATGGCACATTCTAGTTGAATCCATTAAGGAGAGTTTAATAAAGGGGCTATTTACCAAGGTGTTGGAAGGGTTTAAGAAATGAAAAAGGTACAGAGTAGATTGCCTCTGGGAAAATAACAGAAATCATTCCTCTAGGAGTTTTTACTATTCTAGACCTAAGGGCACGGTGATCGGTTAGCAGTACCCAAACAAAGAACTCTGTAGAGAGTACTACTACCCGACAGGAACCACAGACTTATAAACAGAGGTAGCTAACATGCAGTGTCCTAGTCAGCAAAGAGCTCAGGGAATAAGTCTTAACTCTCTTGCCTTTTGATCCCCTTCTGGTACCTCTCATGAACTAAACCTACTGGCAGCCCAAGAGCAGATAATCTCTTTGATACAATTCATATGGACCAGGTTCCAGAGCACAGAGTAGTGAGTGTGCAGAAAAGAGAAATAAGGAGAAAACATCTAACACATGGTGTAAGCTGCAAATTCCATTATTAGCAGCTGGTCAGAATAAAATGAGAAACATATTTAGTTCCAAAAATCAGAGCAATTTTCATTAACAGCACATCAGTTCAGTGGTTTGTGAAAAATCTAGAAGTCCTGAGATAAAATCTCCCATGGGAACTCGTAGAGTAACTTCCATAAGGTTTCTTCTTAAAACATATCTGGAGGTATGTTTTGCTAGTTCACCAACTACTTGCCAGTCAAAATTTTTGGAATCTTCAGGATTTCACCCCAGGCTCCGTCTTCTTTTTACTTGAAGGTCTCTTCCTAGGTTATTGCATTAACACCCATAGCTTAAATAACCACTATTTGCAAGTGATAACCAGATTTATCAATATCCTAGACTTCATCTCTAAGCTCCAGAATAATTTTCCAACTTTCTATTTGAAATCATAGCTACAGTGTCCCTAAAGCTTCTCAAGTTCAACATGTACAAAAGAAAGCTCATTATTTTCCTCCCAACCTTAGTTCTTTCCTCTCGTCTCCCCTCAGGAAGTGATGGAAATAAGCATCTATTTACTTACCACTACCAAGGCCTCATTTTGTGACTCCCTTTCCCTTACCAGCCATATCTAATCATCATCAAATCCTGCTGACTTTGTAGTGGAATCTCTTATATCCATCTACTTTTTTTCCATTCAACAACGACAAGCTTATAGTCCACGTCACAATATTCTTTTTTTAGACTTTTCCCAATAATGTATGACCTAAATGTGTGTACATTTGCTTTGAATCAGCCAAACTCTTCTGATCTATTCTCCACCAGAGACACACATCTAAATGAGTGATATCTTTTCAATACCAATATAATCATGTCACCTCTCTATTTAACATATATCAGAGATTTCTCATTTTACTTCATGCTAAGTAAAATTTTCTTTAGATGCTCATAAATGCCTTCTTTCCTATGCAGGTGCATCTAGCACTTTTCTATTCCTCAGTATCTCACTTGTAAGACAAGGACATTTTACCACTCATTACACCTCTGGGCACCTGTCTAGGGCACTGGCTCAAGTTGTCTGCTCTATCAGCAAAGTGTTTCTCTCTCTCCTTTTCTACTTAGCAACTACTCATCCTTCAGATCTTATCCAAACATCACTTCTTCATAGATGTCTACTTTAACTGCCAGATGAAACAAAATGCCCCTGTTTTAGATTTCTATGAAGCTACATATTTGTACTTTATGTCATTTCTCTTACTTGCCATTTTATATTTTCTCCACAATAATTGGCTCAATATTGCACCTGTAAGCTACAGGAAAGTAAGCAATGATCTTTTTGTTCACTACCATATCTTTAGCATCTAGCATATTGCCTCAAACAATATAGGTGCTCCTGGACTCAGTCATTATTTTACCAGCATTGTACTGAGTCATATCAAGAGAACAATAAAGAAGACAGACTTCATCTCTTTGTTCATACAGTTTTTGTCTAATGTAATGAATAAACAAGTGCAATGTGATGTCTGGTAGGGGTTAAAACAGGAGCATTACCAGGTCAACAAAGATGTGGAAGGTTAAGTAAGGCTTCCCAGAAACAAAAGACAAAATAGTAGTGGTCGCTATATAAGCATTGTACATATTGTAAGTCATACTGATCTTCATCTAAGAGGGAGGTAAATAAGAAAATGAGGATCAAGAAAAATATGTCACTTGCCAAGTTTGCTCAACTAATTAGAAGGGGAGCTGGATTCAAACCCAGACCGTCTGGCACCCACTTCTGCACTGAGTTTTTGAGTTGCCTAAGCAAAAGAGAATCAACGAGTCAGGCAGGGTTCCAAACAAAGGATAGAGCAAAAACAAAGATTCTGAGCAAATGAAGAATTAGAAGCTTTTGAGCAACTGATTGATCAAATTCCTTTTCAGAAAGAAAAAAAAAAGCACTGACTATAATGGGAAGATTGGATTGCAATAAGTCAAGTCAAAAATAGGTTCCTCTTTTCACAAATACACCTATTAAAAATTCTGGGGACATGTGTTCCTTGTAAGACTACATGTGAATACTACTCTACACAAGCCAAAGACTGTGGTTTGAGGTTTATTCCTTTCATGGGTCATCACTTTTGAAGACCACAAACAGAATAAGACATACAGATGGCCAAGCGGCACATAAAAAGGTGCCGAACACCACCAATCAACAAAGAAATGTAAATCAAGACCACAACGGTTAGGATGGCTATCATCACAAAAACAGGAAACAATAACCATTGATGAGGGTGTAGAGAAAAGGGAACATTTATTCACTATTGGCAGTAATGTAAACTGGTGCAGCCACTGTGGAAAATGGCATGGAGTTTCCACAAAAGGTTAAAAATGGGAACTACCATATGATCCAGCAGATCCACTCCTTGTTATTTATCCAAAGAAAATGAAAACACTAATTCAAATGATATATACACTCTGATGTCCACTACAGCAGTATTTATAATAGCTGAGATATAGAAAAATCTAATTATTCTTAAATAGGTGAATGAAGAATATGTGGGACATAAATACATAGGAAAGCTATGCAGTCATTAAAAAAGAATGCAGTCTTGCCATTTGCAACAGTTTAGATAGGTCTTGAGGGTATTATGCTTAGTGAATTAAGTCAGAGAAAGAGAAATACCCTGTAATCTCACTTCTATGTGGAAGCTAAGAAGCAAAACAAAATTCAGACACAGAGAACAGATTGGTAATTACCAGAGGGGAGGGAGATTGCTGGTGGACAAAAGAGGTGAACTTGATCAAGAGGTGACAGATATCCAGTTATTGTGGCAATCATTGGCACTGTATACAAATGTCCAATCCTTTCACTGCACATGTGAAATGAATGCCATAAGTCAATTACATGCAATAAAAAACTACAATAAATTAAATATTTTATAAATATATATACTATAAAAGGCATATTTTATAAATACATACATACATATGTATTTATTGTATAAATAAATACATATACATGGCCTAAAGAAAGACTAGAACTTGGTTCATAACAAATGCATCTACTGAAAGTCCATACAACATCATTGTTTTAAAACTTGCAAGAGTTTTTGTCTTATCAAGTTCTTGGATAATAATAAGGGGGGAGGGTGAAGGACAATGACTACTAACTGATGCTCCTAAAAATAATTCAAAGAGAATGAGGTAGTTTAATTCAAATAGCGAGGTAGTTTTTCATGCTCACATCTTTAAAGGATTGTGCAGGGAGGGGGGGTGGCAATGCTAGATCAGGCATTTTTTGCACATATTATCCACAGGGAAATCTAAATCTATAACCATCATCATAAAATGAAACAAGACGCAAATCAGAAAGGAATGAATGAAGGGCAAGTGATAGCCAAGGGGTTTACAATAATCAATTATTAAAATGCCTTAAAAGAGCAAAGAAAATGCTTATCAGATCAGCAAAGCACCTTTTAATAAATAATATGATTTGGGTTTAATTAATGGCCTAATTACAGTTTTACCCAATAGGCTTAAATGCTCCAAAGGAACAGTTTGAGTCTCTTTGGTAGATAATCTGTGTTTTAAAAAATGTTCTAATTACATATTTGCTTGAGTAAATAATGTGAATTTTACAAAACTACCTAATGATATATTTATGTGACTACATTTACCCAAATGGCCTCTCATTCTGTTCTAATGGAGATGGGATTCCTGTCTCTGGGAGGCTCAGCCAAATGGGAAGCTCCGGCTTTCACCCTAACCCCCTGCTGTTCCCATGCTCTTCTCGTTCTCTCTCACCCCAAGGCACCCCACAGAAAGCAGATGACCCACTTATTCACCATCAATTTAAATAGGAAAAACAGTCTTCCTCAGCCTTTTTTGGGTAAACACATCTTTCAGAGAGGGCACAGACTTGAAAATGAGTATAAATACTGTATAATGTTCTACTAAAAGTGGACAATGGATCTGTGGCCAACCAGGGACATGCAAGGTTAAAGCAGCTGTATAATTTATTCTGTTCTTTATACAGTATCTTACAAGGTGTTACAAGAAATCAGAATCTATGTACTGGAATCAGATTGCTGTTACTGAAAGACACTTAGTGGCTTTAGTAATCTGTATTCAATAACAGAACTCAGAGAAAAGGTAAGTCTAACACCAGCTTTGTGATGGCAGGTGTCCACTCGTGAGTTTTAAATTATTTCCACGTTTTAGAGATACAATTCAGAAAAACTGGATGCATATCTATTTTTAAAATTGCATGAAGGAGCTAAAAGTTTCAATTGATAGTTTTCCCATAAAATCTCTTAGCACACATTTACTATTTAAAAATAGACATTTCTTCATTCACAAAAATAACTAAATCTGGTCCAGGAAAGGAAATACAGCATTTACCTTTCCAGCCATTCCACAGAGTAGTTGAGGCAATTCACCAAAACACGTACAAAATAGGATAAGATTAATGTAAGATTAATGGCTGAGAGAATAGAGAACTAAGAAAAATTACAGGTGAGAGAATAGAAGCAAGAAACAAGATCAGTATTCCATTCCATGCGTTCAATAATGGCCAAAAGACCCTAAGCTTCCCAGCGATCAAAGCAAAGCAGGAAACATGACAGTTATACAAACCAATCGACTCTCATAATCAGCCGGGCAGATCTTGATTTTAAGATGGAAATCATTTATCGTATGAGACTCGTGAACAGGATGCCTTTTGCACACAATATTTTCAACTTCATTCCATGAGAAGAGACAATGGTACATTTCACATAGCTGTGAATTATCAGTTAAATCAAGGACAGACACATGAATTTTAAGTTGGAATAACATAATAAACCTAACATTATGCTGCTCACAGTGGTATTCCTCTTGGATAATTCAGAAGCCATTAACTGCAGGGACTCGTGGTCCTCAATGCAGTCTCTAGTTGTATTTTACTCTAATTGGGCAAATTGTTGTTTAGTTGAGAGGTCAAGTTGAGGGAGGGTCAGATTGACTAATTTTTACCTTAATATTTGTGTTAAACTCTCACTCCTGCTGCTGATGCCCTTATAAATTACTGCTTACTCTGGGCCTATCTCGGAGTTTAAGTAGTCCCATTGCTCAGACTGAACAGACTTGTGATTCTGAATTGTGGAGTAAAGAAGTCTCAGCGGAGAGCCCAAAGCACTGCAGTCCATTCACTTCTCTCTTCTGCTGCAACATTAGAGGCTGCCCGCCTGCAGGAGTGCAGCAGCAGCGCCATCTGTTTACTCTGGCCTTGTTTGCTTGGATCAAGTAGGAAATTGAAAGCATGGAGCTAAATTTTTCAGAATCTTTGCAGTAATTGAAGAGCAGGTAATAAAGAAAGGAGGGAGAAAGCTGTTTGGCAACCTAATTACACTGGTCATTTCACGGACTGCATAATAAAGTGAAGACCTCTTTTTGAAATAGTCCCAAGCTAAGAACAAACCATAACTCCAAGCACATTGCAGAGAAGTCCATCCACTCAAATAGTCACTTATAATTAGTCTGTAAAACTCAACCCTGTAGTCATTTATTATTGAAATTGCCTTAAGGTGATCTCCAGAACAACTTCATCTCTTGATTTACGTCCTCCTTCCCTTTCTAAAAGTAGCAAATGGAATTCATGGGATTAGCTTCTTAAGAGCAAATAGGCAGAAATGAAACACAGCCAGGAGCTAATGCTTGGCAGGCCCCAGAAGGGAGGTGCCAAGAGGACACGGGTAGATCATTGGAGAATTGATTGAAAAGATTCGCTGTTCCCAGAAGAGAGCAGGCTTCAATGGTTTCTCTCAAGTTTTATTGTACATTAGCAGAACCATATGCTCTGCTCGTGTGGGCAGCATCTGGGGGGAGTACATCAGCTTCAGACTAAAGTGGAGAGTTGGGAAGTTTCTATTTAGAAAATGAGACCTAGTACGACTGCAGAAACTGCACCTGTCCTCTGCTTCTACATAATATAGTTCTGCAAGAGGGATCTATACAAGTTGGGTTTTTCCATTCCATGTCCAACAAGGAAAGAAAAAAATAAAACTTCCTGTGATGCTGAAACTCACAGGCAAAAGGAATCTATCTTTTTAAGAGGATGGCAGGTAGCTGGAGGGAGAGAATAAAGGAGAGAAGAGAGTGTTCTTTTCCAGACTTGAAATCAATATGTCTTATCAAACCCCAATCAAATTGTATATGCCAAAGCCATTAGACCCAGAGTCTTCTCGTTAGGAATAAATATTTTGCCCTAGGATTAAATCCCATTATGCTGCAGAGGCTGAGTTTCTTCAGTCAACCAGAAAAACCGTGACAGGTAAAACTTGATAGCATCTTTACAGTGGAAGACACAGGAACCAGAGAATCTGCAAGTTTAAATGAGAAACCCTGCAGTTTGCTATGCCCCAGCTCAGAACTATGCCATCTGGGGCAGACTGGATTGTCAAACCGACATTTAGGATAAGCCATATTTGCCTTGGGTGCCCATCCCGGCCCCTGTTCCAGTTCCCCATCCTTTGCTCAGGGCCTCCCCTCTGTCCCGCTGTGCTGTCACACAGCTTCTCACAGCTCACCCATTTTGAAGCCCATCTTTTTAGGCTGCTTTGCCTGGTGCCATCCCATTCTTCAGTCTTTCCTGACTTCTCATCAAAACTTGCAGTTTCATTTGCTACTTTCTCATGGACCTGGTAACAAATGAGAGAACTGAATTAAATATTGAGTAAAATGTGAATGAGTTACACCTTTTTGATAGAAGATTTGTAGTTCACAGAGGCCTCTGTGCCTTCGCTTGGAGAAGAGCCCACTGGTAGAATTTCAGGAAACATGGCTGATTAAAAGGAAAACTATCTGTAAAGGCATGCCATTCAACATACCCCAGCAAATAACACTTTCTCTATTAGGATGCTTTTGGCTGCAAGTAATGACATCTCTGACTTGACCAAAATAATGATATGTAATTATTCCACATAAGAAGTCCTGAGCACCACACAGGTCTGAGACTATTCATACCTGCTGATGGGGCGCGCCCTTCAGCTTGTCCCCAGCTAGCCCAGCTTATGTTAATAAGATGCCCGCCACAGCTCCTAGCACCCCACTAAGGCACAACCAATTCCAGAAGACAAGCAGATATCTCATCCTATAGACCTATTTATCAGAGAGAAAACATTTTACAGTTGCCCACCGGCAACACAGTCACATGTCATTGGCCAAATGTTCATATGCTCCTGCCTAAGCCAGCAGTTGTCAAAGTCATGTAACTTATGCTTGGTTTAGACTACACTAACTTTTAGTCACTTGGGAGAGGGCAGGGCTCGCCAACAAAAGTTAGACTCTTTGCATATTGAACCCAATCTAATTCAAATGTCAATCTGTTCTTGTATCCTTAGTGTTTGTTTTTTTTTTTTTTGGTTCATTTAAATTCAGTAATCACACCCTTCATTCTGCAAAAGGCTTTGTCATACCTTAAACTGGCAATTTCAATACAAGAAAAACAAGAGAAGGAAAAGAAGAACTAGAAGATAGGACAAGTTACAGAATCTGAATTTCATAGACTTTGAAATTTTTTATGACATCATTTCCTATTTCCTATAACTATTTATTGACCTTCCACAGTAATTCAAAACCCAGAAACAAGAAAATATCTTAGACCACAAAAGTCAAATTAGAACACATGAGTAGAACTTATAGGAAGTTGTTCATGATTCAGTGTTAGTAGTATGGGAATAGGAAATGGTATTTTATAGTGCTAACAAGTCAAAAAGCACCAATCACAGTGAAGATAATAATTTTTGTAGAAGTTGAGAAAGCCAGAAAAGTATACCTTAAGCCTTCACTGATCCAGAGTGAAGAAAATCACCATGCCCACTGCTCCAAATGTCAGATCCGTCTTTAAGTAGAGCCCCATTGTTAAAAAATTAACTGAAACCTGAAGCTTTTTCTGAAAGTTAAGTTCCCTGAGCACAAGTGATTGGAGGTAGGGTCTCTGGAATACATCTATTCAGCTGCTAATGAACCTCCTGGCACTATGACCTCTATTTAATGGCTTTTCACAGACTGGCTTGTACTAAGAATATTAACTAAACTTATCTTCAAAGGAATAAGATCTTCTTCATCTTAATAGTACTCCCTAGTGTTTAGAATAGTGCTAATGAATAGCTATTAATCTAGACTTATTGGAAAACAATGCTTGGCTTAAAAAACTGTAGAAAAATAGCTGAATTTTTTAGGCTGTGCTCTATTTAACAATATAGGGAAGGGATGTATCTACAAAGTTTCTTTGAAATAAGTTAAAATGAGAAAGCTGAAGCCCTTAATGTTTAATCATTCACTGATTGAAAAACCAAGAATAAAAGATCATCACTTATTCACTGCAGTGAGAAAACCATAACATATTAGACTATCAGCAGTTTTGGATGCAGAGTTCACTACCAGAAATCAGGTTTATTGTACAGACACCTCTCTGGATACTAATATAAGTCAAGTAGGGTCTTCCCTAGGAGCCAACCTTGAAGCTTTGTCTTGACAGCTCTTCACAAGAGTCAAGAGCCAAAAAGCAAACCAAAGGCCCTCTGTTGTTCTCAGAACATCACTCTTATCCAGGAAATACCAAGTGATGTGAGGCAAAATATGTGCCCAGATGAATACATTTTACTCAACAGATTTCCTACTATTGAATATTTGTCCTTTCCTAATCTAACAATTTTGACTTTTTTATAATTTTTTAGAAATTCATAATTTTGACTTTTAAGGTAATGTTGCTATGAATAAACATCACCAGAGCAACTAAAGTTTGACTAGTTTTTCTTGAGGAACTGACATATAATGTTTGCCCATGTCTGTGTTTTGCAGTCAACAGAAGGCAACAAAATACCCGCCATAGTACATGAGATTCCAAGAGGAAGTATCATTCAAATTATTTATTTTCCCCCACCCCTCACTCAAATTATTTAATTAAACCACCTTTGAACACACACTGCAAGGGAAACACATAGATTAATTGTGAAGAAATTAAAAAAATAATTACACACAATCTATTTTCTAGAATATATTACCCATTTAAAGAAAGAATGAGCATGCAAGTAACTATGTCATAACTTATTATAGGCCAAAATAGATAAAAATATATCTGTAGAGTATAAAAGTCCAAAGAGATATAATTGGGAAAATCCATTAGAGAAATCTTTATAGACAAGAAATTACATACAAGGAATCAATTTTTTAACAAAAGAAATAGTATTAACATACAAGTAGAATAAGCACATGAGCAAAAGCAACGAGATGTCTTTTGTGCGTGTTTCTTTCAAAGGGGGCAATTCAAAATGGGTAAAACATCAACCAACGGACACTGCAATGAACAGCTGGCAGACAACAGAATTCAGAGGAAAGAAGCTAATTGATAGGGAGGTTTTAATGGTCAAGGGAAGCTATACAAAGATCCAGAACATAAGGTACAGCAGAAAGATCCTGAAGCTTTTGGAGTCAGCATGAAATCATTGGTCAATGAGATAGCGATCCGAAAATGAGTTTTGCCTTTGCAGTTTCTAACCTCAATGTGTGTTAATCTGCTTTGACAAAGCAAAAAGAAAATAAATCCAATGATGCATTTTGCTCGAGAACGTGGAATCTATATTGAGGCCAACCTTAGGGAAACAGGAAATCAGAGTGAAGGTTACAGCTCTGACAGCGACCTGGGCTGGCTGTGCTTTCTTTCCTTTCTAGGTCACATTGACATGCAGCCCAGAGACAGCTTTGAAATCTGCCATAGAAGTCAGCACATACCAGGAAAGAATGGAATCCTACACCACCTTTGCTTTTAGTGGCAAAGGACTCTCATCAGAAATAGCCTGGTGCTCTAAGCAAAGTACCACTTTGCTTAACTATTCTTCTAATTCTGAAAAACCTCTTTATAACCACAAATGGGTAAGAAGCAATATGATAATGGATATAGGTAAATACTTAAATACTAAGATTATAAATACTAAATTAATAAGACAAACATATTTAAATAACAGACCAAAAGTTCTAGTCATTAATAATCAAATAAAGAACAAACTAGAAAAATTGAATATAATTTCTTCATTTCTTCAATTAGCAATTTTAAAATTAAAATATTTGGGCCTCCCCTGGTAGTGCAGTGGTTGAGCAATGCTGGGCTGCAAAGCTGCCCGCAGCCTGCAGCGCCGGTTCGATCCCCGGCCACCGGATGAGAGTCCCACATGACGTGCAGACCTCTCCCGCCACCCCCGTTGCTCCCCTCAGCAGTGTATTTCATCGGTCTGCCTGTTCTGTTCCCCGCTCTGGCTCTAGTGAATTCTCTCACCCTCCCGCGCTTCTGACTGTACCCAGAGCTTGTAAAATTAAATAAATAAATATTTTTAAAAATTAAAATATTCTATTTGATAAGGGTATACTGAAGCTCTCTCATATAGAACAGGAGCATTTGATGTTGACATGAAGTTTTGACTCAATAATTCTACCTTCAGCAATTTATTCAAAAATATATTTTATCTATTTATAGATCATATTCACCTATTATTTCTAATAATGAAAAATTATTAACTTTAATGTGAATCAAAAAGAATGATCAAATGTTCTGCTTTCCAGCTACTTAAGACTGTGACCTGAAAACTATGTGAAACATGAAAAATGCTTATAAAATTTATCAGGATACAAAACTAGATATATATTATGATCACAAGACTAAATAGCATTCATAGTTCAAATGCATATAAATATTGATTGTTTAAATATTGGAATTACAAACTATGTTTTCTCTTTTGCCTACACTTTATCTAGTAAATATGTTGCTCTAATAATTAAAATAACATTTTTAACACTGCTACTTGTTCATGAATATCTAAGCACCATTTGATTTCAATAAAATCATCTCATCACACCGTTTAAAGTATATCTGAAAGTTTGTAGCCAGTCCCATTCAGTTTTGCTAAATAAAGAAGAAACTATTACATAAGAAGCAGCACTTAGGAATGAGTGCTATTTCCCATACTAATTGAAAAGGATCCAGTAGTCTCTAGCATCCATTTCTGTCCCCATTCCACTCTTAGTAACACATCTTCAAATTCCAGACACTTTCCCTTCCTATTATATTAACTAACTGTGCTCCACAAAAAAAGATTTCAAAATCTTAAAGCTTTGCAGTGTACCTATTCTTAACAAAAAAGGCTCAGGGTTTTGTATTGTCTCAGCTCTGCAATTCTATAAACTTAAGTCATTTCATATCTGATCCATCACCTACAAAAAATACAAAAGATTATTTCATGTTAAGTGACATGAAATGAAATAAAAGTTTTATTATTGCAATACCAAGCATCAGAATTATTCTTTGTTATATAAAAATACCTCACTATGATGGGAAGTGATACCTTGAAGTTATCAGAAGTAGAGAAAACACTCTCCATAAGAAAATTAGAGGAGTGTTCATTTTTATTTTTTCACTTTAAGTTATAAGGAAGGAGAAGAAAGAGGACAAAAGAGAAATGTGCAACTTGCCGGATGGTGAAAAGCTAAAGTCTTAGTGGAAGGGAGTGGCAGTTTTCAAGGACAACAAGGCAGAGTTGTAAGTGGTTAGTCATATGCAATTTGACCATTTACTGTCACCCAAGAACTTGCTGCTATCTGCTCCAACCTTTTGTTTGTGCCTGTTGTGAGTGACCTTCATTTAGTTGGGCCCAAGAGATTTAGCAAAGAGAACACACATTCAGCAAAGGCAGGAAATTGAGGCTGAGACAACTGAAGCATAAGCTTCCATGGACTCGCAAAAATAATCTTAGGAAGGCCTTCAGACTTCCACAATTCTTGCAGCAAGGTTTCACTTAATCTTAAAATTCCTCAGACATCCATCTGATATCCATAGTAGATGAGAAAAGAATATAGAATCCAGAAATGCAGACCCTCTGTAAGTTTTTGTGCCAATATGCCACCCTGCTTCTCAATTACATTTCCATTTATATCCACTCTCATAGGCTGTATAGACCATAACCATCACAGAATAAAGAGTAGGACAGTATAGAGAAGTAAGGGGGAAAATACTCTTTAAACTGAAACATACTTTTAGGTACTGAAGGATCCCTTTAAATACCTACTACAAAATCAACTATTAAATAATAAATGAGATGGCAAAGATGAATGACAAAGGCACCTTTTTATTGTTTTTGTCCTTTCTTCATTCTTTCTTTTTCCACTTTCTGTCTTTCTGTTTAATAATCATTCACTGCTATATGGGAGACGCTGAATTTCTCAACTCCAAACCCATTATTGGTTCAAAGAAAATGGAAGTATTTGGAAGTAGAATATATCACTAATTTCTGATCCGTAAGTCAAGAGCCAGGACATGTAAGAAAGCCTTCTGGAGAATGAGAAGCTGTTGCAGCTCTTTGTACCATTTCCTGTGTGTATCTTCCTCAGGACCCCCACTCCAGCCCTGAGATTCTCCAACATTCTGAAATGGGAAGGAAGAATTTGGGAGAAGAAAGACCATCATTTCAGCTACCTTAGACTTAGCAGAATCCTGTATTGA
This sequence comes from Talpa occidentalis, assembly GCF_014898055.3. Taxonomy (NCBI): domain Eukaryota; kingdom Metazoa; phylum Chordata; class Mammalia; order Eulipotyphla; family Talpidae; genus Talpa; species Talpa occidentalis. The sequence continues at coordinate 30,560,299 of NW_023605083.1, forward strand.
TGAAAATCTTTGTCAAAAATCTAGATCTCCAGGATTAACCAAGATGAAAGAAGAGTTTGGATGTACTTCTTCTAACATAACCACCAGCCAAATCAGTGAAACTGTGTTGGGAAATGAACAATAAGGCAGCATGGCAACAACAGTTACTGCTTGATAGAGGATATGACAGATAAACTTCTGTTTCTATTCTATTCTTTTTACTTGTCATCAGCTTCTCCTATACCAACAAGGCAGGCACATCTCAAAGGGCAGTATCAAGCATGATAGGATACAGAGATTCATTCCCACAACTACATTTTCTCCACCCAAGATTTGGCACTGATTGTTCTTTGGGTATTATTTAGCTTACTTCACCTATCTCAATGGAGAAGTCCCTTTGCAGTCTCTTATGCCTTAAGTGTGGCTCCTAGAGCAGCATTTCTAACCTGGGAAATTTGTCAGTAACGTGGAGACTCAGACTTCATGCGGAAGCAGAATCAGCATCTTAACAAAAACCCCAAGTGTTTTTAACGTGCATTAAAGTTTGGGAAGTGCTTCACAGAAATTTGGAAGGTTGAACCCCTTATCAATCCACAAATTAACCTGTGAGCATCATTACTCTGAGATATAATAGCAAAAGCCTGGGATTTGTCATCACTAGTTGATACCCATGCTCACCAGTTTTCAGCTGTGTGTCACTGGGCATCTCTGGTTCTCAGTCTCTTCATTTAATAAGTAACAACAATAACAATAAAACCTATACTGAAACTTGTGAGAATTAAATGAAACAATGCATTTAAAATATATAATCTAACCCTGGGCCACAATAGAGAGATATTTGACGTGACTAAATCAAAGTATGAAATCAGGTTCTCTGATTTAACCGCTTGTTTTTGTTCCCAAGCTCTCACCTTGCCTCAATGAGCTTACCTTCAACCACAACCTGGGTCTGATGAATTTGGTTTGTCTCCTTTCTTTACTCAAGAGCTAACTTTCCTTTATTCAAAAACATTTCTCCAATCAGACTTCCACTGACCTTAAGATTCATCTCTTAGTGTTTTGCTATTTTATTGTGTTTCGTTTTATTCTGCTTGCTTTGCTTTCTATTTAGTCAAGAATCTTCAGGAACAAAATTACTGTGGGCCGGGAATTGGAATGTCCCAAACTGAAAGCCAATTGGTGATATGCACTCAAGACTCAGAAAAAAGATAAAACGTCAGTTTAATAGCCCTTAAACAAAGAGAAAATCCACTCTTAATTCAGCACTGTTTTTGTGCTTAGTATTATAATATGAAATGGAGATAAAATAAAATAAATTGGTAAATAATGGAGATAAAATAAAATAAATTCTTTGCCCTCAAAAAACTTCTGGTCTGTGAAAAGGTGATGGGATAAATTCGTGGAAAAAAGAAACACATGGAATTGGGGGAGTTCATACGAGGCAGCATCTAGATTATATTTCTAGAGCTGGCAAGGGAATGATCTGGAAAGATCTCCCAGGTGAAGTGTCACCTAAAATGAGAAATTATAAAGAAATTGTTTACAAGTATATCAGCTCACCCAGGAATAAGAAAAAGCTGACTGGGCTCAAATCCTAACTTGAAGGCTGAGCAAATTATTAACCTTTCTAAGCCTCCCTTTGCGTTATCAGCACAATAGAAATTTAAAAAAAATTAGCATGCACATCACAGATTAATTGTAAAAATAAAATAAAAATGTATCTATAGCTGGTGCTCAATAAATACTAGGTGTTTTAGTTCTTTGAATGAAACTATAAGAATATAAATAATTATAAATATAATACTATCTCTTGCCAGAATTTCTATGTGAAGGAAGTGGGTCAAGATTATGTTAAATTACTAGTATAGTGACTGAAGAGAGACTCATAATATGTAAAAGTATATTTGTTTATATACACACATATATAGATACACACATAACAACATATACATATTAATATATACACCTTCACTTATATATGAAAGTAAACAAATTAAAAAGAGGAAGAAATTGTAGGTAAATGAACAAAAGTTTCTGAGAAAAGCAGCTCTAAAGATGCTTCAGTCCATCCAATATCGACTTGAAAGCCCCACCAAAACTTCCCTTCCAGTATACATCTTAGTGGGTGACAACACTTCACCACCCTCAGGTCAGAAACACCCTTCAGAGTCACCCCTGAGGCCTCCTTTTCCCTCATGCCCACATCTTATCCACCATTAAATGTTGATGACTTGATCTCCTAAATATCTAAAAACAAACAAACAACAACAACAAAAAAAAAAAACACTATTTGTTAATTCCCTCTTTCACAATGCTCATCCGCTTATGTGGACCTTAATACTGGACACACTGTTAGATACCTAATATACTTACAATAAACACTTACTGAATTAATGAGTGCAAAAGTGAATGGGAGATGCAAAAATGTATGGCCCAAAGAAAGCAACATTTTTTGAGTTTTTCAAATTGCAATTCACTGAATTTCTGTGTAAATTTGTTGGCTGGATGGCAGGACAAGACTTACAAATGGATAGACAGCACTATCTCTAACAGCAAAGAAGCCAAACTAGAACATTATAACTAATATTCATAGGTAGAAATAATAAAAGAGAAATGGGGGTGTCTTTATATCAGGGGTCAGAAAACTACGGTCAGTATGGAACATATATCTTTTCTACTGGTTACATGGCCTTCACGCTATCAGGGCAGTTGGAATAGCTGCAACAGAGACTATTGGACACTACAAGCCTGAGACATTTACCTTCTCATCCTTGATGGGAAAATCTTACTAACCCCTGCTTTAGAAAAATCAGGAAAAAAAGCATGTAATTATTTTAGAAGATAATATTTATGTGACTAACAAATAGTAACAGAAATAATGTGGGTTTTCTAAACTTACAGAAAATAGAAGGGAGATAGGCCCAGGGTAATGTTTAAGTTAAGCCTTGTCATGGGCTGCATGATGGCCCCCAAAACAATCAGATCCTCATGCTTGGCACCTGCAATGTTACCTTGTTACCTTATTTAGAAAATAGGACTTTGAAGATATGGTTATATTAATGATTTGGGAAGGGGGGAATTATAACCTTGATTATCTGGTTGGGTCCTAAATATCATTACAATATCCATAGAAGGAGATTTAAATATCATTAAACATCATTACAATGTCCATAGAAGGAGATTTAAAACACACACACACACACACACACAAACACACACACACACACACAGAGGCAACTGAAATGTGAAGACAGGCTGAGACTGAAGCAATGCAGTCCTAAACCAAGGAACTCCAAGGACTGCCAGCAGCCACCAGAGCTGGAATGGGTAAGGTATGGAATCTCCCCCAGAGCCTCCAGAGTGCTATTGTCCATGATGACACCTTGATTTTGGAATGCTGACTTCCAAAACTTTGAAAGTATGTATTTTTATTGTTTTATTCCACCAAAGCTGTGGTAGCTTTTCCCAGAAGCAACAGGAAACTAAAAAAATAGTCCAGGAGAAGAAAATTGTGCCCATCTAGGCACAAAGAAGTTGGGGGTGAGATGTGATTCATCACAATAGTTAACATACTTATATATGTGTATTTGATACTATTCCATTTTGCTAAACAAGGAAGAAACTGTTGCATTAAAAAACAAAAACCAAAAACAACACAGCACTTAGGAATGAGTCCCATTTCTGAGTGCTACTTGAGAAAGGTCCAGTATTACTCACCAAGCCTCTTCCACTCTCAGCCACACACCTTCAAATAATTCTAGTACTTTCATGACTCCGTTATATTTGATGTACCAATCTTGGCTTTGTAGAGCAACTATTCTAAAGTAGGCACAAGAATGCAGAAAGGAGCTCCTGCCTCAATGCTACCTCTAAACAATCTTACAAACTTAGTTAAGACTCCAAATTTCTGATTCATCACATACAAAATAAAGAAAATGAGTGATTATTTCATTTAGGTGACACATGGAATGAGATTATGAAAAAAATGATTATGGTAACACCTGTATCAGAAATCTTTATGAGAAAGTCACCTTTGCGAGAGAAAAAATACCTCACTGTGAGAGAAATTGAGGGCTTAAAGGTATCTGAGAGAAAGTACTCTGTATAAGGTGATTAGAAAAGCTTTAAGCATCGTTTTTGACTTGGTGAGCGAGAAGGAAGAAAAAGAAAAAGAAAAGACAGAAAAGGGGGTTGAGGTGGAGGTGCAAACGGGTGTTGGGAAGAGGATCTGCTCACAGTGACATGGATCACTTCCTCCCTACATCGCTTCAAACTGCTCCCATCCAGGTCACCTGCCTGTGAGAACAAAGCGCCCCAGGCTTATGCTCCACCCTTCTCCCATCACACTACAAGAGAGAAATAGGGTTTGTTGGCTCCATAGGGTTCAGCTATGGAGCAGCCACTGTGATGGGAGGAGTCACTCATAAAAAAAATTAGTTCTAAAACCAGGGCAGCTGGACTCTAAGGCCATACTACCCTTTTATGCTAGTGATGCCTGAAATCTCTGGACAAGAAAAGTGTACACATTTACATGCAGTAAAAGCTAAAAATCCAAATAGATGTCCCCCCATTATCTCTCAATAACTAAGAGCTGTTGTTTGATGTAGAAAGGAGGTGCAGGGAGACAGGACACCCTTGGAAGGAATGGAAAGGGCTCCCCAGAGAAAGGGAAAGCTGCAATGCCAGCCATAGAGTATCTACTTTGCAGTAGTCAATGTACCCAAATGTGCCCCTCTCTACGACTAGGCAAGGGAGAAAGCAGCCACCAGATGTGAATTTGGAAAATATCTGTAAAACCTGACCCTTTCTTACCTCTGTCCTCATTCCAGTCACTATCACCTCCGGCCTGGACTCAGAGGTAGTCTCATCACAGCCTGATGACTTTTGACTTTCCTGCCCTAGGGTCTGAGCTCAACATTGTCACCCCAGGGGCATTGACCTATATCACATCACTGTAAAGGGATAATTCCTACATTCAGCATCCTGCAACAACATCTTGTTTCACTCTGAGCAAAAGCTCAAGTCCTCATAGGGGCTTATGAAACCCTGTCTGACCAGGACCCCACTCCACCCCACCTCCAACTGCTCTTCTTGTCCATTTGTTTAAGCATCAGCCACATTAGCCTCCTTATCCTACCAAACCTCCAGCCTTAGCCCCAGCCCCAGCTGTCTCCTCTCCCTAGAACACTCTCTCTGCCACACTCTACCCCATTGCACCTACTGGGCCACCTCTCGTGCAAGTTCTCTGAATCTCACTTAATATGAGTCTTTCCTTGACCACTCAGAGTGAAGCTTCCACTTCTCCCACATCCATCATCATTGGCCAGTTCAATCCTCTTCACATACTCTTTCTTTATTTCATAGCTTGTATCACTTTTTGAGATATCATGTAATTTTGTATAATGTTTATTGGCCAAAACTCCCTCTCTGAACCCTCAGAATGATTGTAAAGCTCCCTGAGGGCAGGGTCTTTGTTTTGGTCACTGAGTATATACAATGCCTAGCAGTTGGTGGATGCTTAGAAAGAATTGAATAGTGAATAGTGCCTGAAGGTAAACCAGGAAATTTTTCTATACTAAGCAAATTGTTGGTGATAATATAGAAGCATGCTTTTAAAGGCTCACAGTGCATCATTGTGCTGTGAAATGGGCTTCAATGAGAATAACTACTACTCATCCTCATATTTAATAAATATTTGATGAGGGCTTACTCCATGACAGTTAGTGTTCTTGGTTCTGAAGAAATAACAGCTGGGAGAAACCAATCTCAAAGAGGTTGAATTCTAGTGGATAAGATAGAAAGTTAAACTAAATAGGAAAAAGATTTAGAATATTCAATGGTGTAAGTACTAAGGAGATAAGGAAAGTAGGCTAGGAGAGTACATAGTAACAAAAACGCTTATTAATGTGGAAGCAATGGTTGAAAAATCTACCACTTAAAATGTTGCATTTTTCCTAAATTTTGGTTTTACTCAAAGTAAGTTTGAAATGTGCCATACGCCTCTCACAAGCTCACTGTCTAAGTGGCTGTGGATTGTCTTCATTTTCACCACAGACTTGCTTCAAATCCACAGAGAGCACAGTTTTTCCTACTGGCAGATGGTGTGTGCCCAGCAGGCAGGTGCTGCAAGCAGGACCTTGTGTGTGTTCAGTGATTCCCACTCTCCAGTAATCCCTTGATGATGGCAGAATTTATGAGAGGCACACCTGAGTGGCCCCACAACTGACTTCTACCACTCCAGCCCCTCTTGTGGCATTTCACGCTCTGAGAAGGAGTATAGCTCCAAAGAGCTTTACCAGTGCAAGCGCATCATTTCGTTACAGAACTCATGCTTACTGATTCCAGGTTTTATGACTCCCTTGAAATAAACTAAAATGTTACAAGCAGAAAATCAATTGTAGGGGTTCTGTATATCTTCAACCCATGAAAAACCCTTCCCAAACTACTTGCTGGCTCAGCTTCTGAACCTTCACTTGCAGAATTCACAATTCCTGCTCCCCTTCCACTTTGAAATTATACTTGGCCATGTGACTCTTCCTTGGCCAATGAAAGTGAACAGAAGGGACTTGTATCACTTCTGATGGAAGCTTCTAAGAGCTGTGTTCACCGGCTCACTTCCCTTACTGGTAGCAAATGTTGAATATCCCAGTAAGATGCAGCATCATCATCTTTGATGTCTCCATCAGTCTAAGCCTCTAAATAACCACACTGCAATTATCTTTGGACATGTACTTTCAGCAACATATGCTTTTTGTTTTAAGCCACTGAGATTGTAGGGTGGCTATACCACAGCATGACACAGTTTACCCTGAGTAAAACCACAATAAATCCTATTATAAGCACCTGGTAGTCATTTCTTCTTCTTTATGAAGAATAATACTAAGGTATTTGGTGTGTCTAATAAGAGATGAAGACCTTTTTTAATGGTTTTACTTATTTTTTTTAACTGAGGTAACATTAGCTTACAACACTGTATATGATTTAGAGGTATAGGATCGCACCCTTCAGATGAATGTCACCATACCACATGCAGCACAAAAGCACCCAGAATCCTCCACCATAGACCACTGTGCCTTCTCACCACTATGCTCCCCTCCCCCACTATGCATGTGGTGCAAGGGTTAAAGATACAGGGCTATCAGGCAGCTAACGCACATGGCACAGCAGATCTCTCCTGTCTCGTCCACTGCTCCCCTCAGCAGGGTATTTCAGTAGACCTGTGTGTTCTGCTCCCCAGTCTGTCTCTGGTGAATCCTCTCACCTCCCCCACACCTCTGGCCTACACCCCAGTTCTTATATGCATGAATAAATAAAGGTTTATTAAAAAAACCCACAATGAGATACCAACTCACACTTGTGAGAATAGCCTCGGGTTCCTCAGTTCTTGACTATGGCCACGAAAGAGTCCAAAACCACGTCTAGGCCACACAAAGTAGTTTTTATTTAGCAACAGGAAGAGGTCTCTGTAGACAGTCCATGGAAGAACAACTGCACCAAATGGTGGGGGATCTGGTTTAAATGGGGTACAGGGGGCTGCTCATTTTATCCCTTTCTAGGGGTGTAAAGGCAGGACAGGACACAGTGCAGGTTTTCTGATCCCATGCAGACCGGGTAAAGGAGGAGTCAGAGTCCTCAGTGGTTTTGCAGGTTTTTTATTGGGGTTCACCAGGCATATGGCAGGCAGGGGTTCTGGCTGGGGGGCTGGGAGGCTGGCAGGCCTCCCAGCCCCCAGCAAGTCTTCACTCTATCTGAGCTCTCTGGTGTTCGTTCTGCTGCTTCTCGGCTTCTCTTTCGGCTTCAGCTTCGGCTTCTACTGCTGCTGCTGTTGCTGCTGCTACTGCTGGCATCCCCGTGACGCCACCCTTAAAAGCACAGTCTTAACTCAGCTGAATCCCATCTACCTATGCCCACACCCTATTGCAGGTGCCCGCCATCAGGCATGCATTCAGGACAAGGATCCATCATCTATACTGATGGCGGAAGGGCAGAAAAGCCTGATATTTTCTTTACCCTACAAGGGGTTACTGCATAGGCACTCCCAGGGTGTTGTTTGTCAGCCCTGCAGCAGGGGTGGGGGTCTGTAGTTCCCAATTTGGCTTCTTCTTACTCTCCTCGGGCTTTATTAGCCCTGCCTATGGTTTTGGGTGGGGACTGTCTTCCCCACTCTAGGCTTTTCTTGGCTCTCCTTTGGGTTCATTGGCTCTGGCTAGTGTTCCCTAGAGTCCTGAATGTGTTGGCTGTTAATTTCTTTTAAGCAACACCTTCCCTGCCATAACTGGCTAACAGGTACATATCAAAAAGACAGGATATAACACGTGTTGAAGATTTGGAGATAAAGGAGCCCCATACACTACTATCCCTTATGGAAAATAGTATGGAAGTTTCTCAGAACATTAAAAATAGACCTACCATGACATATATTTTTTTTTAAATGAGGGAACTTACACATATATGAAAGCATTAAAGTGTCTGATATCTATCTGGAACCCTGATTAATAGAAAAGTTACTTTGAGAGGCAACATTGAATGCTTCTGAGATATTCCCTGATACATTACAAGAGAATTTATTTCAAGTTTCTCAAGAAAGTGGGAAAATATTCTAAAAGTTAAACAAACAAAAAAAAATGTATAACAACAGAAGCACTCTGAGTAATGGAGGAAAAAAAAGAAAGTAGGAAAACTTGACTGTTGTACTCTTTTGTTTCCTTCACCAGCTCTCAAAGTCACCACAGCAGGAATGGCAATGACTGGGAACAGGAGGCAGCACCCACGGCAGCAGGAAGGGCAATACGCTCCTGTGTGTGGCAGTGACATACTTAGGAAATGAGTTCCAGGATGGGCAGCAGCTGTTAACACTTTCTCTGGTTAAATAGGAATTAACCCCAAAGTTTATAGCAGAATTTTGTTACAAGAGGAGCCAATGAGCTATGCCAGAATCCTGCTTGGGGAGAAGGAAGGAGGGGCCTTGTGTACCAAAAATTCCACCCTGGGGGCTCAGATCCAAATGGGTTTTTATTGTCACGGGAATTGCTACCCAGATTTTGACAGTTTTCCACTGGACTGGATTTGGAAATAAAGAATTCATGTAAAGAAGGACAAATGTTTATAAAACCATCCAGAAGAACCAGAATCTATTGCAAAAACCAGGCACAAACATGTAAATGAAACAATGCATTCTTTGGCTCTTAATGAAATAATAGATACTTTTAATCTTTAAATCAGTCATTAATGACAACTCCTTGGAAGCTAAAGCCATATTCCCCCAAAGGGGAGGCATCAACGGCAGTAAAATCACATAAAAAATGATGTCATAGAATGGCACACCCACAACACACTGTACTTTTAATCTTTGTTTATATTTTCACAGTATTTTCTTTGATGTTTATATAATAGTACATAGTGATTATCATCCAAACACCAATCATATACGCCAGGCAGCTCTAGCCTTCTCCCCCAGCCCCCGTCTCCAGCATGGAAGTTGCTCCAGGGTAGAAATGGGTGCAATGTCTAGAACAGTCATTCCAGGAATTGTCTCTGAGCTACGGCCCCCATCACAGCCCACTGGCAGCAGCCTGAACCGGCTTCACTTTAATCAGAAAAGATAGAGGGAAAGGAGCCCACTTAGTTCATGGCTGCCAGCCCTCCTCATCTCCCTCCCACAGACATGCATACAGGAAACCTGGCAGCTCCCTTTTCCCTTCCTGTCATTCTCACTAGACTAAGGAGTAGGCAGATGTAGGCGGGAGGGGGGAAGCAAAGACTGCCAGAGCACTTGCCACCTTCAGACTTGCCACTACAGCCCCCTCCCCCCACTGCCACCCCCAGTGCCCAGCATTCCTCAGGAACTCTTGCTGGGTTAAAGGCTGAGAGATAGGTCTGAGCACCTGAGCAAGACCCCCAACTACCAGGGCTTCATTTGAAGCAACAAATAAATGAGATGATTTTGCTCTGATTAAATCCTCTTATCTTTGAAAGAGAGAATTGGGAGTTAGGCCACATTTTGCACTAAACACAGAAAATCTGCTTAAAGGAGTTCCGAGATGATCAAGGAGGAGTTAGACAAAGAGGGAATGAGAAAAGCAAAGGAGAAAATAAATTTATCACTAATGGACTTTTCCAGCGTCCCCAGTGAGAAGAATTCCATTGTGGGGTAGTGACACACGCCCAGGCAGGCAGTTTTAATTGGCAAGACAACAGACAATCTTGGGATCATGGTCTACTTCTCTCACTAATAAATGTCCCAAATGCTCCCAGCACACACTGTCAAAACAAATCTAGCTTTCCTCTGACTTTTGTTGATAGGTGATAACACTCAACTCAACCAAACAATTTATGAGGTTGCTATATCAGTGTAACCTCCACTCTTCTAACAATCAAAAATGTCAGGAAAAATCAACAGTTGAATCCTCAACTTCAAGTGCATACTCTTAACTAAGTGAGAGATATAGCCCCCAGTTATGTGACAAAAGGAAAATCAGATGAGCAATTCAAAGTTCTCACAGAGAGCTATACAACAGCCTCCTTTAATTTATTCATTCATATGCTTCTTACATGGATGTATTATATGTGATATGGTGACTTATAAGACACCATAAGACAAGCCTGCTTTGTGCACTTACAGAGTTACAGAATGGCAGAAGAAAGACAAGATAATAATTATAACATAATTATGATGCAACATGATGTGCACCCGAAAGTCACTGATCCCTAGCAGTATTTTCATAACAGATAAGAAGTGGAAATGACACAAATATCTATCAACTTATAAAACAAACAAAAATGTGGTATAGCCATAGAAAGGACTATTACTCAACCATGAAAAAGGAATAAACTACTGATTCATGTTACAACATAGACATTGAAAGTATTATGATTAAAAAAGGAAGACAAAAAGTCACATGTTATTCAATTTATATGAAATACTCCAAACGGCAAATCCATTGACTCAGAAAGCAAATTAAGGGCTGCCAGTGGAAGGAAGATAGGGGGAATGAAGAATGACTATTGATGGTTAAGAAAGAGTTTTCTTTTGGGGATGATGAAAGTGTTCTTAAATTATATAATGATGGTTACACAACCTTGTGAATATACCAAACAACACTAAACTGTGTACTTTATAAGGGTGAATTTTAAAGCATGTTAATTATCTCTCAATTTAAAAAAATTTAAAGAAAAGCCCACAAAGTCTTTAGCCTTTAGTAAAGACAGCCAATTTGATCTATAAACAACCAGTATTCTTTGAGAGAGTGCATGCAATGTAGGAGGAATAACATTGGCTTCAGGATAAGACAGACCATAACTTAGCTTTCTGTGATGATAGTTTCCTAACGTGCACATTAGGGCTCCTGTAGTGCTATGAAATTTAGAAATAATATGTGTGAAACATTGCCTGTAAAGTAGATTCTCAATAAAAAACTACTCAACAGTATCACAGTACTTACTGAGAGATGTTCAACTATAATGAGACTTTCCTAATCCTCTATGCTAGCAAGACAATTTCTAGAGGTGTGGTACCCAGTAGCATGATTATTAAACACCAACTTCAAAATCAAAGCAGGAGAACAGAGACAGCAGGAAAAAGTATACAAAAACTATTGACCCAGGGTTCCTACTTCCTCATTATCACAGAGCAATATTTAAAGGACATTTTTTCCTAATTCATGAGCTTTTCCATCCATGGAGGCTTGGAAGCTCCACAATGTATATGCCATCAGGATTTAAAGATTCCTGTCTTTGCTTCTGCATTTTTGAGATTCTCTGCTTTAGTCAATTAACTGAAAAGCAAAAAAAATACAAGAATTAACTACTTTAAAAATGAGCTGTGAACATACTGGACTTATTGAGCAGGAGACATATGGACAAAATGAACATATTGGAATGGCACTGATCAATTTCAATAAAGACCCCAAGGATATGTCAATGGATGTATGGATGGATGGATCGATGGATGGACAGACAGATGGATGACAGATAGGTAGATAGATAGATAGATAGATAGATAATTTTTGCTTAAAATATATAATATGTAATTAGAAAAAAAGATGTTTACATTTTACCAGACATAGTATCCTAAAGTTTACATTCTCCACCCCAAAAATTCAAACTCAGTTAATAACTTCATTTGAGACTTCCTTATAACAAATACATATCACAAAACATGGCATAGTCCTAGGCATCCAATAAATTCTTAGAGTAATGGCAGAGCATTATATAACTAGCATTTGGCAAAGAAACTGAAATGCACATTATATGAACTATCCCTCCCTACTAAGGGAGTCAGCCAAATCACTTTGGCCTGGCTCCTGACTATCTGTCAAAATCATGTCTTCCACTCTGCTTATCACACACCAGTCTCTAATCACACTAAACATTCTCCCCACTACACAGTCATCTATAATAACAAATATTTGGCATTCTCTAACTACACATTGTCTTTCCTTGCCTCTATGTCCCTGATATGCTATTCCCTTTCCTGCATCTCCCTTTCCCCCTTTTCTCTACCTTATTAACTCTTACATGTCACATAAGAATAGCTCAGTGTTATCTACTTAGGGAACCTCCCTGACCTCCTTCAGTTAAGCCTTTCAGTGCAGGTGAGGGGCAGCTTTATCTAGTACTTTGTAGCATTGTGTTAGAATTGTCCTCTTACTTATCTACCTCCCATCCTGGGATATGTTAATTCTCAGAAGGTGGAGCCATGGTTTTCACCAATGTATTTGAAATCTCCTAATACAGTCATGTATTGAATAAATGTTACTATAGCATAAACGAATGAAGGGATAAACGAAAGAATTCATAAGTTTAGTCAAAATTATATTCAAGCTTTCATTGACACAATTTTAATTACTACCAACTTCTGAAATTTCCTCTAAAGTTTAAAACTCAAAATGATCACATTTGATGAGAAACTCCATTAACTGAATTTTTAAAAACTCAGCATTATTATTACCTGGAAATTATAGCAAAGTTAATCCAGCTTATACTTAATGATATGAGTAATTGTTATATTGTTATAATTTCATTGGACACAGCATTCAGACAGATAATGTAAATGAATATAAGTAATTCTGATTTTTTCATGCCAAGCAAATCATTCCTGGAACCTACTAAGGGAAAAGAGAAAAGAAACCAGGCAGAGAAGCGACTGTTCTACCTGATTCCTTAATCAAGTGCTGGAGTTGTTTCTGAGGAGCACCCAATATCCTGCACAAAATGCTGTTTTTAAACATTTGCTAGTTCATTCATTAAACCTACCATTTTATCAAAAGAATTGGGAGAGGTTGGCCATTGCTTTAAGCCTCTCTCCCCAATAAATCAGTTGCTCCAATGAACTTTCATTTGAATGCTCAAGCCTGAGAGTGTCTGAAAAGGAAGTGGTAGGTCCATTCTAGATCAAAAATTGGATAGATAACTTACTGCTTTGATCTATGCAGAAGCATATTAACCTCTCAACTAGAGACTTCTAGAGTAATTAAATCATGGAAATCCTATATGAAAAAAGACCCTAACACGTAACCATAACAGCAAGAAACCCAAGAATCATGAGAGAAACCAAAGCATCATTTTGCTCTGTCCTTATTCTTCCTGTTTCTCTCCCAGATAGATATCACAACCAAATGCTGGCTTCAATTCCATGTGTCATGTCTTTACTACAGTCCCACAAGTTAGTTATTTCTATGGCGAATTTGCAAGGCAGTATGCATAGTAATGTGTTTAACTGACTCCCAAGAAAGGAATAAAAGTCCTATCGGGCCAGTTCCAGTTTGATTAGAGCGAGAGGAGAGAATAGAAATCGGGGGCTTTGTATAGTCAGAGCAAAAGAATGTCTCAGAGATCCTGGATGGCATAAGAGAGAACATTAAAAGTTGGGAGAGAAACAGAGAAAGAAAGAAAGAAAGAAAGCAAAAAACAAAACAAAACGGTCATTCTCCTCCATTTACATTTTAACAACAAAAGTGCCAACCCACAATTTTGTAGATAGACTTCCTTAGGGAACATTTTATGCCTACAAAACCATTCCTTGGCAAAAATTAGTTTCACCTTCAGAAATGTGATGCTTATTAAAATGAACCACACTAACATATTTACCCTCTGCCAAGAAATACTTACAAAATATTTCAAATTAGGTAGAGATACTGTCATTTCTTCACTCTTCAAGTTGACTCTAACTTCCATAATATTCCTTTTTGAAACACAAGTTTAACAACTCTGATTTGATGTGAATAAAATTCTTTTTAGCATATTCTTTGCAAATTTTTAGCATGAGACAGTCATTCTATTTAGTTCGTTGAAATTATTTTTAAATTAGCTTTATGTAGACTCAGTATTTAGAGTATAATTTGGACTCCCACACATCTTAATTCATTTGGGATCCAATTAAATTATTTTGATATTCCAAAATGCTTAGCTCCTACTCACTCACTTTTCCAATCCCAAAAGTTAATCTCTTATTTATATCTACTATGTAAAAAAGGAAGTCAGGTCAATTAAATAAGGTGCTGGAAGTGTAGTCAAATGAAACTCTTGTTCCCCACTGACAAATCACTTTACATGAACTTGAACTCCTCACCAATTCATCTGTGTCTGTGTGCTAATTTGATAAAGAAAAAGGCTGTTGTCAGGGTTATTATTATTCCTTTGGATCAAATGGAAGACAGCTGATAAAAACTTACTACCCTGGAAACCCCTTGAAGGTCACATTCTTTCTGCAACACTGTGAACACTAGTTCTCATCCTCCACATGTGCACTAGCTAACCCCATACTGTAGAGGCTAGACTAATTTTTTTGGCTTACTTAGTTTGCTTTCTAAGACAAGTACAAAGAGAACTATGGGTACTCTTATTATTGCATGGTGCTTCTGAAGTAAACTGTATTCCTTTAGGCATCTGTAACTCTGTTTTACACACAGGAACATAAGAAGTCCACAAAATAAAAGAATAGCACACTGATTTAAAAAAAATATGCTCCTAGAAAATATGCCAGACTCTGCATTCTCCTGTTAGAGATTCACCCTTCGTATTACAAACACTCTTACATTAAGATAATCTTATTTAACTTTGTCTTACCCCACCTTTTTCAAATTTATTGGAGAAAAATTCCCTTGCAGGAAATAATAAATATCTTAAGGAAAAAAAACTTTGGAAAACCTTACTATAAAACAAATCATTGAAGATTAACTATAGCATTTACAATTTGGGATGAGAAATGTATATTTTACATTCTACTTTCCCCCCACAAAGAACATTTTATTTTTCAAAAATAACATTCTTTTGATTTTATTTTGAAAAATAATAAAACCTTTTTAAATTGCAAATAATGAAAATAAACCATTATCAAAATCCACTTCTTAGGAAAAATCATATTTAGCTTTGTCATCTATATTCTGTAAGCATTTCCACATATACATATTTGTAAATTTTAGTATTCTAACAAAGAATAGAAAATATCTATTACAAATCTACAACAAATATAATCTCTAATAGTAAATCATGGAAACACTTACTTTATAATTAGATATGAAACATGCTCCCTGATATTATCATTAATAGTAGAAACACTGAACTTTCTAGTTAATTCAGCAAGACAAGGAGAGATAGAATCTAGATGAAAAGAAACAAGACCATCATTTCTGTTAGATGAAATGGTTATTTATAAAGAGATAAAACCAACTGGTGAATTATTTTGAGCTTGATAATTAAGCAAAGATATAGTCAATATACAAAAATTGCAGTGGTGCATAATAATCACAATTGGAAAATACAGTAGACAAAGGAGCCATTTATGGTAGGACAAAAATTTTTAGATGTTTAGGAGTCTTTTGAATTCAACTCATGGAGGAAATAAAATTTAGTGAATGATATAAAATAAATCCTGAATACTGAAATATTTCACTTTCCTGGGTAGAAACATTTAATACTGTAAAGTATTCACAAGTTAATCTTTAAATTCATATAAATTACAACCAATATTTTAGTAGAATTTCAAATACAATCATAAGTCTATTTTAAAATTCAAATGGAAGATTAAATTTGCCAGAATAGGTAGTTTTAAAAATAACATTATCAAAAAGATGATGTTTTCTTGCCAAATATGAGGACAGAATATATAACTATTATAATTACAATATTGTTTCTTTGCTTGTAAAAGAAAAAATAAGAGCCCAAAACTCAATCCATGAATAGATAACATTAAAAAATATACAAAACACCATTAATCATACAAGATTAAACATTTTATACTAGTAGAGGAAAATATTCAATATAACTATAGAAAAAATTGTCTATCTATGAGGATAAAGCTATATTTCCACTTTACAGAATTCACAAAAGCTAATTGCAAATAAATTACAAAACAAATATGAGAAAACTATAAAAAATTAAACACTGAAGAACATCGTAACCTAAGCCCTTCTTAAAGCAAACACAAAAAGAAAATCATGAAGGAAAACATTTGCAAATTTGCGACATCAAAATTAAAACCTTCTGCAAAAATTATAATACCACAAGCAAAACTGGTGACAGGTAATTTAACAGAAGAAATGTTTGTATCTTCTGTAACTTGAAATCACAAAATATAAATCATTGCTATAAAATAAAAATAAGACACAAATAGACTAATAAACTTATGGGACAAAGAAAACAACAGGTGTCCAAAGAAGATGACATGCAAATAGTCAATACAGAAATAAAAGCATATGCAATAGCAAAAATAAAAGTTAGGAGACATAAAATATGGATCCTAATCATACTGTCAAAAAGCAGAACTAATGTACAGAAAAAAATACACATAAGATTTATATAAATAAAACCACCCAAATAAATATATGCAGGCACAATACCACATAGAGTCTATGTATATGTAAATGTACGTAAAATTTTTCATGAAATAGGGTTAGAATGAAGGAACAGGTGGCTATAAGAAGGACTGGGCAGAGAAGAAGATGATTTGCCTACAATATTTTGTTTTCTTTCAGGAAAATATTTTCACTGTTTACATAAAATGTCAATATCAAAATATGAAAAGAACTACACAAATGCATAACTCAAAGGTAAAATATCAAGAATAAAATGATCTTAGCCTTCAAAGAAATAAAGTTTTCAGTAAAGAAGAAAAATTGGAGTAATGTACTTTTCACAGCAACACCAATAGGTATTTATTCTTAAAATATAGCAAAACCTTCCTGGTTTGAAAGAAAATAATTTAAAGCCTACAATGCATTACCAATCCAAACATACAATCAAAAAATGAGAGTAAAATAAAGCTTTATAAGCATGTACAAATCGCTATACAGCATTTCGGTGGAAGTTCCATAAGGATATACTCTTGTAAAAGGAGAGATAAATCAAGTGAAACAAACATATGTGATGCTAGAAATGGTGGCACTAACTTAAGAGTTCATTGGGTTACAAGCAACAGCAAGGTAATTTCTATAGCAAGCATAGAGAAAAATGTCTTCAAGAGAAAGTAAATACGTATAAGAAAAATGAAATAAATTTAAAACAGGTTAAAAACATGAAATCAGAAGACATTAGGACTATTATTAGTAAAGTTCATAATTCTTTCAATAAGCTAAACTGGGAGGCTTTAGAGAAACACAAAAGGAGATACACCCATAATCACAGTAAAACCTGGTCCAAATATAAAATAAATTAACAAATAGTATAATTATGAGAAATTTTAGGAGCATGAGAAAGGAGGCTAGGAATATTCTCTTTTAAGTTATACAGGCTTCTTACAAACTGTAATCTGTATAATATTTGTCTCTGATAAACAATATTTAATTATAATAATAAGAACATTATTATTTACTGGTTTTTGACCTTTAGAATCAACCTCTACACAATGTACTGAATATATAATTATGGTTAAAGGAAAGAATGTAGACACTATCAATATTTATATAAAACTAAAGATACAGCTGTCATATTTGAAAGATGAAGGGCCTGAGGAAAGGAAAGGACAAGCAGGAGATTTAATATTGTTATCTTGTAGAAGGAGGAGCAAGACAGGCAGTGTGGAACAAAAACAGAATCTTAAGCATTTTATTTAAGGTAAGAAAAGTTAGTGGTAAAGGAATTTAAAATATTGACATAACTATCCAGGCTTATCAAGTATTAGGAGGCTAGGAAGTAAGACAGACATAAGTGGACCAAATGTTTTTCTGTCAAAGTTAGTTGTCAATAGGCATTGTGTACATTGATAAACAGAACAGCAGCAATAGCTGGGGCAGTTCCATTGATGGAACCACCATATTGATATCAACATGGGTGGGACCAAGCCTTAGAGGCAACACCACAGGTTGAGTCTGGTCTGAATCAAACCTCCCAAAAATAACAAATCAATTACAAATCAACTAAATAGTGGAAATCACACTAGTTACCTCCTCACTACAGCAATAAGATATGAGTTCCTACTCTATAGAAAACAAAATAATCTAGACTATTCTTCAAAACACAACATTACGTATGCAGTGAATGATTATTAAACATACAAAGAAGAAAATCAAAATCAAAATTTATTATATTGAAGTCAACATAAAATTAGTTGACAAGATCCTGACAATAATAGGTTTAAGAATTTAGAGAATTTATAGAAAAAGATGAAAGGTAGGTAAAAATAGAGAATTAAGATGAAATAAATAGAAAACATAGGATTGAAAGTTACTTAAAATAAAAATTAGATGTATTTAACAACAGAATGTACATTTTTAAAGATTTATTTGTTTATGCATACAAGAACTGGGGTGTAAGCCAGAGGTGTGGGGTGGGGGAGGGATGGGAGGATTCACCAGAGACAGAGGAGGGAACAGAACAGGCAGACCAACGAAATACACTGCTGAGGGGAGCAGCGGGCAAGACAGGAGATGTCTGGTGGGTCATGTGGGTTATTTTCCTGGCTGTCCGGGATCAAACTCATGCTGCAGTGGCTGGCAATGGCTTGATAGTGCCGTTTTTAACCCCTGCGCCATCAGGGAGACCTCCAGAATGTACATTTTCAAAGGACCAAAAACCTGAAGACACATCATTAGAAACTATCCAAAATAAGGTGTAGACATGGAAAAGACTTAAAAAGTAAGAACAGTGACTGATCAGTAATGTAGGGCAACATTAAGTCTTCTAACATGCATTTATTTATTTATTTATTTTTTTAATAGAGGCATGTTTATTTATTTATTTATTTCATTTGTTTGTTTGTTTTGTTTATACATGCACTGGGTACAGTCAGAAGCGCGGGAGGGTGAGAGAATTCACCAGAGCCAGAGCGGGGAGCAGAGCAGGCAGAAGGACCGAAGTACACTGCTGAGGGGAGCAGCGGGCGGCAGGAGAGGTCTGCGCGCCATGTGGGACCCTCCTCCGGTGGCCGGGGAGCAGCCGGGGATCGAACCGGCGCCGCAGAGGGTGCGGGCAGCTTCGCAACCCAGCGCTCAACCGCTGCGCCACCGGGGAGGTCCCTAACATGCATTTAATTGCGATCCCAGAAAAAGAAGGAAGAGAGAATGTGAAGGGAAAATTTGAATAATATAGTAGCTAAAAATTTTCCAAATCTAATAAATGTTAAACTTGCAAATTCATAGAAAATTTAAAGCTGTAAGTCCAAGAAGCTCTAGGTGCCCTAAGCAAGAATAATTGTAAGAATCCATACTTATACCATCACAGATGAATCACTGGAAACAAAGATAATATGAATGTCTTAAAAGCAGTCAGATGGTAGAAAATGTAATATACAGAATAATGAGGTTAGCAATATATAAAGGATTGTAAATCATGATAAAATGCCACTAATCCTAGGTTTGCGAAGTAGTTTTAATGTCCAAAAGTAAATCAATGTAATAAACTCTATCAAGATAATAGAGAACAAATCCCACAGAATGACCGTAATATACACAGAAAAAGTATTTGGAAAAATCCAACAGCTTTTCATAATAAAAACATTCAACAAAGTAAGAATAGAGGAAACTTTCAGAATATGTTAAAAAAAATACAAAAAAAAATTCCAACACATAGTAATCATAGTTAATAATGAATGACTGAAAGCTTTTCCCCAAAGATCAAAAAAAGAAAAAGACAAGGATGTTGTGCCTTGCCACTTTCCTTCGCTATTGCTCTGGATGGTCTTGCTAGAGCAATTAGTCAAAGAGCAAAGTATGAGGTTTGGGAAGTAAAAGCTATCACTATTTGTCAGATGACATGAAAGTGATGAAGAATATAATTTCTTTTATAATAGGATGAAAACAGTGAAGTATTTCAGAATAAATGTAGCAAAACATATATTTTGAAATTTATAAAACATTAGTGAAAATAATTAAAGGTATATATACATTAAAGGTATGCCAGTTTCATGGATCAGAAGATTTAATATTATTTAAGATGGCACATTATCCAGACTTTTCTCTATAAGATTAACAAAATCTCTATTAAAATCCCAGCCGACTTCTTTTCAGAAATTGATAAAATGATCTTAAATTCAAATGACTGAATCACTCAATACACTCTTGAAGAAAAAGGACTTGGAAGACTCACATTCTTGATTTCAAGATGCACTACAAAGCTAGTTTCAAGGCACCTGGTACTGGCGCATTAAACATATAATTAAATGGAATAGAATTGAGGGTGGGAGGAAAAGAGAGACAGACAGACAGACAGAAGAGACAGAGACAAACAGAGAGCTCTAATCAACTGATTTTTGAATTTTGAAGAGGATGCTAAGATGATTCAATGGAGAAAGGCATGCCTTTTCAACATATAGTAGGGACAACTGCAATGTCACAGGCAAAAGAATGCCATTGGGCTCCCTACCAACCTAGCTCACACCATATGGAAAGAAAATTAGTCCAACATAATCAAAGATGCAAATGTAAAGCTAAAACTACAAAACTAGGGCCTCCCCTAGTGACGCAGCGGTTGAACACTGCACTGCGAAGCTCCCCCACAGCCTCTGCAGCACCGGTTCGATACCTGGCCCCTGGCGAGGGTCCCACATGGTGTGACAAACCTCTCCTGCCGTGCCCGCTGCTCCCCACAGCAGTGTATTTCGTCACTCTGCCTGCTCTGCTCCCTGCTTTGACTCTGGTGAACTCTCTCACCCTCCTGCGCTTCTGACTGTACCCAGTGCTTGTATAAATAAATAAATAAATCTTTTTAAAATAAATAAACAAATAAATAGAACTAAAAAACTAAAAGAAACAAGTGTTAAGCTTCATGACTCCATATTGGGCAATGGTTTTTTCAGATATGTCACTAAAAGCACAAACACAACAAACCAAATGCAGGTAAGGTGAACTTGATCAAAATTTAAAACCTTTTGTGTCAAAAATCATTACAAAGAAGTGAAAAGACAACCTACAAACTATAGAATGGGAAAAAGGTATTCTTAAATCATATATAAGGGACTTATATATAGAATATACAAAGAATTCTTCAAACTCAATAATGAGACAAATAATTAAAATTAAAAATGGAAAAAGGCTGGAAAAACAGTATTTGCATATTTTTCCCAGAAAATAAGCTACTAAAAAGATGCTTAACTTTGTTAGCTATGATATTAACACAACTAGGTACCACTTCAAACCCACCAGAATGGCTATAATCATTTGACAGACAAAAGGTATTGGCAACTATATGAAGAAAATGTAGGAATATAAAACAGTGGTAGGAATGTAAAATGGTACAGTCCCTTGTGAAAACAGTCTGATAGTTCCTCAAAAGGTTAAATGTAGAATTAACATACGACCTATAAAATCCTCTTAGGAATGTATTCAAGAGTAATGGAAACATGACTACATAACACCCAGCACACAAATATTCATAGCAGCATTATACATAATAGCCTAAACGTAGATAACTATCAACTGATAAACTAACACATAAAAATGTGGTATATCCATGCAATTAAATGTTATTCGACTATACAAAGGAATGAAGTTATGATTTATGTAACAATATGGAAGAATCTTGACAACATGATAGTAAATAAATTGAGCCAGACATAAATTGTATGATCCCATTTAAATGATATTCAGGACAGGAAAATCTATGGAAACAGAATGTGAATTAATGGTTGCCTAGGGCTTTCAGAATAGTTTTAAGAAATTGGGAGTGATTGCTAATGGATATGGGATTTCTTCCTGAGATGACAAAAATATTCCAAAATGATTGTAGTAATGGTTTCACAACTCCAAATATACCCAAAAACACTCACTTTAAATGAGTGAATGCAAAGTATATGAATTATAGCTCATTAAAATTGTCCAAAAGGAAAAAGGATAAGAACTACATAATGCACCATAATTCTCACTAATTTTCATAATTAAGTGCAACTAACCTTAAAGCAATTTTCTACCATACTTTCTTTGATTTGTTGAACATAAGTATCTTTTGTTTAGTTATAGAATTTACAGTTCTCATTTACTTATTTACTCATCAGATAATCTGGTTTCTTCAGATAATTGGTGACGAAAGAAAAAAATTAAAATAAGTAACAATGTGTGACTATTACCGGAAGCTCTGTTCCTCTGTTCCATAAAGATTACTTGAGGGAAAAAAATGTACAAGAACAGAATAGGACAAAATTGGAATGTATAAGTTCCAAGGACAAATAAGACACCATCTGTAACTCACATCTTTATGCAGCAATAAAGAACTTTCTCCTAAGAGGAAAACCTCTCGAGCCAAACCAAATAGGCCCCTCCACTAGGAGAGGACTCGCCTCCCACTTGACTTCCCAGAAGTGGATTTCACAAGTCTACATGCAGCCCAGAATTGAGCCACATTATCTACTTACAATAAAATTGTGGACCTTAAGTACCCCATTTTTATTCCCTCATCTTGCCTGCCAGAGATTCTATTGATGAACAAAATAATAGAGGAAAATGTGGACGGCCTATGGCTGCTTCCTTGTCAAAAAAAAGAAAAGAAAGAAAGTGTCTCCAATTATACACATTAGCCTTAATTTTGGCCTTTGGATGATCAGATAATGTTTCTGCCCACGAAATGAATTCTTGTGGCAAGTCCATGCCTTTCAATGTCAAAAATAAAAGCTTCCAATTAACTGTCAAAAGCTTTTCTAGCATCTGGAGACAGGAGCAAATTGGAGTCTTTTATATTGGTAGCTTTTGACATTATATTAAACAATCTCTGAAGGTTGTCATAGTCCATTCTCCTTTGTATCTACACCCATTGGTTTGTTTTTATCAATTGTTTTATTAAGCAATCTAATCTTTTAGCTCAATTTCTACATTTCCTATATTTGAGTGAAATCAAGAGACACTTTCGCTACTGTGCCATAATCTTCATGTTCTGTTTTCAGGAGGATAAAGCCAGGGATATTTTTTTAGAGTGTCAGAAGTTTTCTTTTTTACTTTCTTTCTTTTAAAAAGTTACAAGCAGCTGTCTCAGCATTGGCAACCATGAAAGGTGCTATGTAGACAACTAATCGGATATTGTAGATTGTGGTAATCTGTTCCACAAGAAAAGGTAAATATCAGAACTATTGATCCATGTTTCTATACGTCTTTTTGTGACTAAAAGATTTTCTCTTTAAAATAGAAAATGCTGCAAGGAAACACTTTCCATTTCCCAATGTCTTCTCTACTCTCAAGGATTTTTTTTTTTGTTTTACATTTGAAAAGGTAATCAAGTCACATAAATGAGCTCAGGATTTTTCATTTGCTCTTAGCTCCAAAACTTTTTCAGAAGAGTTGGAAGCAGAGGAGCCTCTTTTTTATTTTTTCATATGTTAATGTCTAGGGCTATTTTCTCATTTGATTTCTGTTTTCTTTGTTCCTCTTTCATAAGGATGCATTTTCCAAATTTAACTTGCATTCCTTTTGGATTCATAAAAGTACATATATTTTTTAATCAAACTCTGTGTTCCCTCGGAAGCCAAAAATTATTCCAGGTTGAACATATTATGTATTGACAACAAAATACTGAAATAGTGAAATCATTTGTATTCATTCTTCAAAATACTTCTCAGCCCAGTTTAGAAAGTCTTTATTTTATTGTATTTGTTCACTGGAATTTTTTTATCATTAATGTAATTCAAATATGCTGAAGACCGACCACATGGGCATGAAAGAACTGCACCATCTCTACCTAGATGAGGGAGGAGATAATATATTTGGAGATGAGTACAGAAAAGCAGTGTGGAGGCCTTCCTGGTGGCATAGGGGTTAAGTCTCAGAGGTATCAAATTATCAAGTTATCACTAGCCCCTGCAGCATGAGTTCGATCCCTGTCCAGGGAGCTACCCATATGACTGAGCAGACCTCTCCTGTCTCTCCCGCTGCTCCCCTCAGCAGTGTAGTTCAGTAGATCTGCTTGTTCTGCTCCCCATTCTCTGGTGAATCCTCTAACCACCTGCACCTCTGCCTGTACCCCAGTTCTTGTATGCATAAATATATAAAATAAATCTTAAAAAAAAGAAAAGCAGGCCCTCCCCTAGTGGGGCAGCGGTTGAACGCTGGGCTGTGAAGCTGCCCGCAGCCTCTGCAGCACTGGTTCAATCCCCGGCTGCTGGGCAAGGGTCCCACATGGTGCGCAGACCTCTTCTGCCACCCGCTGCTCCCCTCAGCAGTGTACTTCGGTCCTTCTGCCTGCTCTGCTCCCCGCTCTGGCTCTGGTGAATTCTCTCACCCTCCCGTGCTTCTGACTGTACCCAGTGCTTATATAAATAAAATAAATAAATCTTAAAAAAAAAAAGAAAGAAAAGAAACGTGATGACATTTACTTTTTCATATTCTTCCTACAAATTGGCAAGCACATTTTTACTGAGACAAATTAATAGTTTTCACCTCTTGGTCTTTCTTGCAGGGTCAGAACAAACCCTATAGGCATATCAACCAGTTATTTACACCATGTTACTGGGTCCCTGGGAACCAGGATGGACTAAATATGTCTGTGGCCTGCAGAAATGCCAACCTGATGCCAAAAGAAATTATAGGTTCAAGGGCAAAAAAAAAAAAATTATAAGTACTTAACAGAATAACATAGCCAAAACTTGAGAAGATTGCAAAATGTTCAGAAGCAAAGTGCAAAAGAGGTCAGAATTGGTTTATTAGTGCAGAGACCATGAAAATGTTGAGGTGACACCAGTACTTATACTTGGTTCTGGCTGCATTTAAGAGATTAAAGGAATATGGTAGGATCAGCCATCACTCTCCTGTGAACTGTTCCTCAATACCGACTCAGGGAAATGCTCTACGAGGCAACTTGATTCCCAAGAGTAAAGCAGTGCCAGGTGTGGTGGGTACTCTCTCTGTCCCCCGGCTTGCTCCACAGCAGAGGTCCTTTCACATAATTTCAGAGCCAATGATCAATGGCCCTCACCCCAAACTGTAACTTTCTTTTTTTTTTAAAATATTTATTTATTTATGCATATAAGAACTGGGGTATAGGCCAGGGGTACAGGCCAGAAGTACAGGGGGTGTGAGGATTCACCAGAGACAGAGTGGGGAACAGAACAGGCAGGCTGACTGAAACACACTGCTAAGGGGAGCAGCGGGCAAGTCAGGAGAGGTCTGCTGCACCATGTGGGTAGCTCTCAGGCTGGCTGGGGATCGAACTCATGTTGCAGAGGCTGTGGATTGCTTCATAGTGTGGTGCTTAACCCCTTGCGCCACCAGGGAGGCCCCCAACTGTAAGTTTCACATCTCCTTTGTCTTTTGCACACTGATGTCCATGGGAAACCACTCCTAAACTATCTGAATTTTAAATTCTTTCTCTCATTTTGTTCCCTTTTCCCGGAATTTTTCTTTATGTTGGCATTCTAATAAAGACTCTTGGTTAAAGCTCTACTCAGTCTTCTGTAACCTTCTTTCCATGCTTTTACCCTTCTCGAAGTCCCTAGTCACCCAAGATTCAACCTCCTCTCTCTTATAAAAGAAAAAACAGAAGTGTTAATGATGGAGATGGACAAAGTTAAAATAATTTAGTATCTCAATAATTATAGCTCCCCTCAAGCTTTTGGATAGAGATAGGCAGTAGTTTAGTAACTGAGATAGTTTCAGAAGGCTAGTTAATTTCCTATCAGTCTATGTTCCTAAATTATTCTTTTTTTAAAAAAATTTATTTATTTATACAAGCACTGGGGTACAGGCCAAAGGTGCAGGAGGGTGAGAGAATTCAACAGAGACAGAGTAGGGAGCAGAACAGGCAGGAGGACCGAAATTACACTACTGAGGGGATCAGCCCACCAGACAGGAGAGGTCTGCCTCGCCATGTGGGAATCTCCCTGGCCGGCCGGGAATCAAACCCATGCTGCAGAGGCTGCAGAGAGCTTCACAGCGTGGCGCTCAACCTGCTGCGCCACTGGGGAGGCCCCCTAAATTATTCTTAATCTTAAAGTGCATGAAACCAAGTGGGGCCAAGAATGCTATCTTTCTTTATACCTGTATAAGGCAGCTCCTTGGGAAAAACTTTATACTATTTTTCATCAGTTATGTCAGAGCGCTATGGATGCCTTCTCCATAGGATGCAGTTGTTGAAAATGAACACAATGATGTAACAGCTAACATCTTACAATATGGGTCAAGCACAGTCATAAGTACTGTATTACATGGGCTACCTCATTTAATCCCCACAATAGCCATTACCTCATTTTGAATTTGAAGAAACTAAGGCTCACAGATATTAATTAACCTGCCCAAGAGGCAGGATAGGCAAAATTCAGGAAACCATGTGTGTGAAAGGACATTACTACGATATTGTTGTGTGTGTTTCTCTAGGGCCTCCTATTTGTAAACTGATGGCCACAAAGCCTCTCTACACAGACATAAAAGTGTGGCCTGGATTTAAGGATGTCACAATACTGGGTCAAGGCACTGGCAGGCTTCCTTCTGGATGGAGTAAGTGCATGAGACCTGAAAAGCTTTGGCAGAGGCAGAACACCAGAGAATAAAATGTG
Organism: Talpa occidentalis; assembly: GCF_014898055.3. Lineage (NCBI taxonomy): Eukaryota > Metazoa > Chordata > Mammalia > Eulipotyphla > Talpidae > Talpa > Talpa occidentalis. The sequence continues at coordinate 30,587,180 of NW_023605083.1, forward strand.
CTTTTCTGCAAGACCCATTTCCACCCCTGAATGCTCCATGTCCTGGATGTGGACTGTACACTCAAAGGAATTACGGCAGCAGTCAGAAGCACTGGCCTGGTTTAGTGCTGTGATATGTGAGTGGAGGCCTTGCTGAAAGAGCTCATGCAATAGAGCTGCCATTACTTGATCAATCAAGTGGAGAGCCATGTGTGGCCTTCAGCACAGGGAATAACAGAGGAAGCTCTCACGATTTGTTCTTGTTTCTTTTAAGATTTATTTATTTTTATACAAGAATTAGGGTACAGGCCAGAGATGCAAGGGGTGAGAGGATTCACCAGAGTCAGAGCAGGGAACAGAACAGGCAGACGGACCGAAGTACACTGCTGAAGGGAGCAGCAGGAGAGACAGGAGATGTATGTCCCGCCATGTGGGTTTCTCCCTGGCTGCCGGGAATCAAACTCGTGCTGCAGTCACTGCAGATTGCTTCATAGGTTGCGTCTTAACCCCTGCGCCACTAGGGAGGCCCACGATTTGTTTTTAATACCATCATCACTACAATCACTACAGAACAGTGGTTAAGCATATGGACTCTGGACTCAGACAACCTGGGTGTGAATCCCAAATCTACGACTTACTAGGGTGTATTCTGGGGTAAATGATTAACATTTTCTGGTTTCCATTTATTTATCTGTAACAATAGAGGTAATAGCAGGGTCTTTTTGTCCTATTGCCTGGAGAAGCTAATTTACATAAACTAATAGGTGTGCCAGGTACATGGTAGTTAGCCCCTATATTAGCTGGGGTCCTCATGGTCAACATAAATTATATTTCTTATTTGCTTTGTCTGTTCCTCCATGGAGTACATTTTATGCGTGATGGATATTAACCCAATCTCTTATTGTGACATCTTTTTTAAAAGTTTGTTACTTGACACTGAGTTTTGATACTGAAGGGTTTGAATGCACCAAAGATATGTTTTTTTATGGAGTCAAATCAATTTTTTTTGTGCTTTACACCATTGTTTTTATTTTTTTTTAATTTTTTAAAGGTTTATTTATTTATGCCTACAAGAACTGGATTACAGGCCAAAGGATTCACCAGAGACGGAGTGAGGAACAGAACAGGCAGATTGACAGAAACACATTGCTGAGGGGAGCAGCAGGCGAGTCAGGAGAGGTCTGCTGTGCCATGTGGGTAGCTCCCTGGCCGGGGATTGAACTTGTGCTTCAGTGGCTGTGGAGAGCTTCATGGGTTGTGTCTTAACCCCCTGAGCCACCAGGGAGGCCCTACACCATTGCTTTTAAAGTCTTTTCTTACCCCTTATAGATATTGGTCCACACTATCTTTAGCTATTCCAAATTCTCTGAATATCGTCTCTTCCCAGCTGCTTCCTCTGGTTTTCTTTCTCCCTCAATCTATGGTTTGATAATTTTATCAATAATTTTTTTAAGATTTATTTATTTATGTATACAAGGGGTACAAGCCACAGGTGTGGGGGTGAGAAGATTCACCAGAGACAGAGTGGGGAACAGAACAGGCAGATGTACTGAAATACACTGCTGAGGGGAGCAGCAGGCAAAACAGGAGAGGTCTGCTGCATCATGTGTGTCACCTCCCTGGCAGGGGATTGGATTCATGCTGCAGTGGCGTGGATTGCTTCATAGTGCTGTGTCTTAACCACTTGTGCCACCAGGGAGGCCCCTTAATAATTTTATTGATAAAGTTATCACCTTCTCTCCTTTCCCTACTCTCTTGCTATTATTCTCATTATTTGACTCTTTTATCTGATTTTCACCTAAATCACAAAATAAGGGTCAAAACTTACATTTTGCCAAATAATTAACCAGTAACAAGCCTGTTTCTTGACAAACTCCTATAACCTTATTTTTTCCTTTCATCACCTTCACTATATTCCTATATTGGTACATAATTCCCATATTGGTACAACATTGTATGTATTATATTCTTATAATAAATTCTATTTGACAATAAACTATTTTCTTTTTATTATGTCTGTATATGATTTGCTAGTGTTTTTTTTAGGTCTTTAGATTTTATTTATGAGTGCAATTATGTATAGTTCAGTGTATTTATATGGGAAGAGGGTAACTTTATCAAGTTGAATTATTAGTGACGAAGAATAAACAAAGAGAAGGCATTCCTATCTTCTAAAATAGTTCAAAACATGGAAATTATATGGCCCTGTAAAGGTAGAATATTTGTTCATAAAATTGTGGCCAAACATTCTTCCATTTCTTTGTGGTTTTTATTAGCTTAAACTCGCTACCTCATCTACCATCATTTTGGTAATTAATACTTCCTCTAAGAAAGATTTCTACATGTATTTTTATGTATGTAGTCCTAGTTTTGCATTTTGTCTCATTTATTTTTATTGAAAATATTATTAGTTAAAGCTATATGATAGATGGATTCCCTCCTCCAAAGGATCAGATATTTAAATCATTGATAAGTTCTATTGCTTTGCAATCTCTAACTTAACAATTTCTAATTTTACTTTTACAGTTCATTCTCTGCAGATTTGTTTTGTTTTTCTCATTTCTTCATATTAAGCTGTTCTAGCTATTTTCATTTTTCCTTACTTAATCACGGTGGCATTAAAGATACCGCTCTATAGCTACAGATGTGGCCATTCCTTTGAGTCTTTATATATATATATAATATATTGTATTATATACGTATAATTGTATATTATATATCATATAATTGTATATATTATATTATATGCATTATATATTATATTATATATACATTATATAATGTATTATATTATATATTGTGTATTTGTATTATATAATACATATAATATATAATATATAATTGTGTATATATGATTGTATTATACTAAGTTATATATTATATTATATATATAATATTATATATAATAACCTATAATGATAGTTTTGACCTCCCTTTTAATACAATATGAGAAAAGTTCCCCTTCATCATTTCCAAAATAACTGTTTTCCTTAAACTGTTGTGGTCAGGGAATCTGACCAGCAAATGTTCACACTTAAGATTACTTTTTTGAAGATAAACACATGCAATTTGCAGCAACATGGATGGCGCTGGAAGGGATCATGCTCAGCGAAATAAGCCAGAAAGAAAAAGAAAAATACCGGATGGTCTCACTCATAGCAGGAATCTAGAAAACTTAAATAAGGGACCAGGAAAATGAATCACTGTAAGAAAGTGAAAATCAAAATCAACAAAAACTATGAACCAGAGACACTCTATGGGGGGTAGGGGGCGGGGAGGGGAGGGATTGGGGTCAAAATAAGGTGGTTGCAATTGTATGGGGAATATACAAATAAAATTTATAAAAATTAAAAAAAAGATTACTTTTTTGTAAATTTTCTGATTCATAAAAAAATGACATTTTCTCAAAACTGTTAAGCTTGATAAAACAATAATTTTTATGACAGTGATAAAATTCTCTCTATGCATATTTATTTAATTCTTTTTCCTACTTGATATGTGAAAAGCCAAAGCAATCTAATAGATTTGAAAACATTCCATGCCACATTTGTGTGTCAAGATTCCTTCTGGTGTTTTCAGCACATTTGATACTATATATCCATACATTTCACCACTGACTGTCTTTTATCAGCATTAAATGATCCTCTTTCCCTAATAAATGCTTTATACTTGATTTTTCCTTTGATTTATGTCAACTTTGCCACCCCTACTGCCTTTTTAAAATTATTCCTAATAATCGAATGATTAAAAGACAAAGCAAAATGCAACCACTCAGAGAACAAAAATCACTAGATCAGTATCTTTACCACTCAAAGGAAGAGTTATAACATTTCTTATCCTTTGCCTTTTAACTTTCCTTTAACAATCCTGATCTTTCCCTTTTTCATCAATACATACACATCACAGACATTTGAATCATAGAGGCTTCCTAATGATAATTTCAGATGCTGTCGGTTCAAGGATCACAGCATCTGGAATTATCATCAGAAGACTGGTTAGAAATCCAGAATCTCTGGCCATCCCCAGATTCTGAATCAGAGTGGCATTTTAACCAAATTCTCCAGTAGATTTATATACACATGCAAGTTTGAGAACCACTGGTCTACAGGACATACTATAGTTTCTATTGCTGAAACTGTTTAGCCCCTTTCCTCTCTTGTGTGTACAATATGTTACAGTTAAAGGATATGCATATCTGGAATTGTCTTCATTTTTAAATGGCATTAGTTCAAAACATAAATGCCTTTGGATTTCATTTTAGATTTCTTTCTGAATATACACCCAGGTTGAGTCATTATATGTCTTTTTTTATTAAAGTATTCCGTATATCTTAAATGTTCTTATGTTCCTTCATGTTCTAAAACTTGCAAACTAATAGGTTTTTAAAATACGAAGTCAGAATAAGCAGCTCGTTATGATTACGTGGGTCTGTCATTTACAACTCCATTGCAAAAATACCAAAATATTTCTGCTGAATCATCTTTTCTCACAGTACTGCTCTCATATCTGAATACACTTTGTGTCCCAGTATAATAAACTTAAATTTATAAAACTCAGTGAAGTGTGTGATAGTCATCATTGCTATTCACCAAATATTTCCTGTTCTCTTTATAAGCATACCGTAGGTTGCATTATCTCTGCTCCCATGGTATGATGTACTCAATGTTATTTGATTTGACCACGGTAATATAAGTAAATGAATGAGTATGTGTCATTTATTGGTGAAAGCTTATAAGCCAACATGGAATTAGCCATACAATTTTTCCCTCTACCAGAGAGTCTGGTAATGTTCAAGACCACGCTAACTTTAGTAGCTCAGGTTCTGAATTAGAACAAGGGAAATCAGAACCTCCAGGATAGACACTATGTGCATAAAAAAAATATGTTGTTTAAATCAGGACTATTGGTTTCATAGCATGATCTTTCCCATCTTGAGTAGACTGGCTAAAGAACCTAAGCAAAAGAAATTAATACAGAGAAATGGGCTCCACCCTAACCAAAACAATGCACTGATTAGAAATTGTGGTAAGAAAATCATCCAGGGAACTAGATGAGCGGTGATGCCTGTCATGTGGTGGCAGAATATTTGATAAAATTTCATGTGCTATGACTTGGGAAGCATACTGTATCCATAATTGACTTGGAGAATTAGGGGAGTATGTTAGAAAACAAAAAGTTAGTAATATGGCTTGGCTACTTTGGCTCTATTTGACAAGGTATTATAGTAGATAAAAAACAGAGACCTGGTTGATATACAAGCTGAAAAAGATACCGAAGCATTCATAGATTCGTGGGCTTGTAGTGTTGAAAAACATTACAATTTCTTTTCATTTAAATAGTAAAATATGTAATTGAGAAATGGGTTTTGAACAGCAAAGGCTGGTTGAAAGTCTGCCTTGCAACTAGCACAAAATTAAGGCTGTCATGACAGTGTTAAAAACTCTTAACAGATTTTAGATGTGTATTAGTTTCCTCTTGCTTCTGTAAAAAATTACTACAAGCATACTCATGCAAAATAGTGCAAACTGGGCCTCCCTGGTGGCACAAGGGGTTAGAAAACAACCTATGAAACCCACAGATTTATGGTCAACTAATCTTTGACAAAGGAGCAAAGAATATGCATTGGAGCAAAGAAAGTTTGTTCAATAAATGGTGCTGGGAAAACTGGGTCGCTACATGCAAAAGAATGAAGCTTGACCACCACCTCACACCATACACAAAAATCAACTCAAAATGGATTAAAGAACTAGACATAAGACCTGAAACCATAAAATATATAGAAGGAAATATAGGCGAAACACTACGTGATTTGCACATCAAAGACATCTTTACAGACACATCACCCAAAGCAGTGATAGTGAAGGCAAAGATAAACAGCTGGGACTACATCAAATTAAAGAGCTTTTGCACAGCAAAAGAGACAATAACAAAAACAAAGAGAAACCTCACCAACTGGGAGAACATTTTTGCACACAACACTAATGATAAAGGACTGATCACAAAAATCTGCAAAGAGCTGATGAGACTCAACAACAACAAAGAAAATAATCCAGTCAAAAAATGGGCAGAAGAGCTTAAAAGAAACTTCTCTGAAGAGGAAATGCAAATGGCCAACAGGCATATGAAAAAATGTTCAACATCACTTGTCATCAGGGAAATGCAAATCAAAACTACCATGAGATACCATCTTACACCAGTGAGAATGGCACATATTAAAAAAACTAGCAACAACAAATGTTGGCGAGGGTGTGGAGAAAAAGGAACTCTTCTGCACTGTTGGTGGGAGTGCAAACTGGTCCAACCACTGTGGAAAGCTGTATGGAGATTTCTGGACCTACTAAACATAGTGCTTCCATATGATCCAGCAATTCCACTCCTAGGTATTTACCCAAAGGACACAGAAACATCAATTCCAAAGAACACCTGCACCCCTATGTTTATAGCAGCACTGTTTACAATAGCTAAGCTTTGGAAACAACCCAAATGCCCAAAAATAGATGACTGGATCAAGAAGATGTGGTCCATATATACCATGGAATATTACTCAGCATTCAAAAAAGATCAACACATGCAATTTGCAGCAACATGGATGGCGCTGGAAGGGATCATGCTCAGCGAAATAAGCCAAAAAGAAAAAGAAAAATACCGGATGGTCTCACTCATAGCAGGAATCTAGAAAACTTAAATAAGGGACCAGGAAAATGAATAACTATAAGAAAGTGAAAATCAAAATCAACAAAAAACTATGAACCAGAGACACTTTTTTGGGGGGCGGGGGTGGGAGGGGAGGGATTGGGGTCAGAATGGGGGGGCTGCAATTGTATGGGGAATATAACAATAAAATTTATTAAAAAAAAAAAAAAAGAAAGAAAACAACCTATGAAGCTTCTGCAGCCACTGCAGCACAAGTTCGATCCCTGGCCAGGGAGCAACCCACATGGCACAGCAGACCTTTCCTGATTTGCCCGCTGCTCCCCTCAGCAGTGTATTTCAGTCAGTCTGCCTGTTCTGTTCCCCACTCTCTCTCTCTGGTGAATCCTCTCACCCCCCCATACTTCTGACCTGTACCCCAGTTCTTGTATGCATAAATAAATCTTTAAAAATAATGCAAATTACTCTTTTAATTCTGACTGTATTAAAAGAGTCTTTTTGAAAATCCAGGTATTATAGGACTGTGCTGCTTTCAAGGAACTCTAGGGGTATACCTTTTGCTTGCCTTTTCCTTTTTCTAAACTCTGCCCACATTCCTTAGCTCAAGGCCTCCTTCCATTTTCTCAGGAGTGCCCAGTCAAATCTTTCTCATTACATCACTCTGAGGTTGGCACTTCTGCCTCCCACTTTTGCTTTTAAGGTCTCTTGTGATTACGTTGGATTCACCTGGATAATTTAGCCTGCTCACCCTGTTTTAAGGTCATCTGACTGGCAAATTAAATTCAATCACACCCTTAATTCTACTTTACCATGTTAATAAATAGAGCATATTCATAAGTCTAGGCACTAGAATGTGGGCATCTTAGGGGGATCATTATTATACCTACCCTATAGTGATATCTAAAAAAAAAAAATCTAATGGACAACATTGTTTAGGCAAGAAAGGTGAAAAGTGTGGCTCTGGACATCTATTGGGAACAACATACCCACACTGAAATCAAGGGAGTAATGACTAGATAGAGGCAAGAGAGTGAGGAAGCAAAGACACTTAACAAATATGAGTATCTATCTAGAAAAGAACCTTCGTGCATTTTCAGTATATGAAACTGACTTAAATCAAAGAGATAAAAATCCAGTGAAGTTTTTGATAGAATCAGATGGCCAAAAGAATCAATCTCAACTAAGTGAAACTATAAGAGTTCATGACTTAAGAATAGCAAAGAGGTTTCAACTATCATTGGAGAAGATGTAAGCTAAGAAGTCTGCCTAACATTCAAGGGAGGTATATCCCCAAACACCCACTTCAGATGTATCACAGGAAGATCATAGTAAAGGACATTCTCCAAAATGACTGAGTCAGGGCAATGGATGTTTTTAAGAAGGGAGCCCCTTCTACTCCAGGAGAGATGCCTGATAAATCTTCCTCAGGGATTTCTGAGTTGCAACACCTAGGATTGTGATATGCCATCTATTGTACACTTTCCAAATGAGTGTACATTGAAATTATTCAGGTCCTGCTTTACTACTATTTATTGGCTGCGGATAGGTGGGTGAATAAGGAGACTGATAATTGGCATCTCTGTTGTCATCTTCACTTAGATAAATTTCAAGAAATACAATAAATATTAGTGAAAAAGCAGTAGAAAACTTGTCAGAAAATCAAATTCATTCTGCATAACAAAAGAATAAAATCATTAAAATGAAAAGACATTTACTTTATAGGAAAAAAACATTTGCATATCATACATCTGAAAAAGGGTTAATATCCAAAATCTACAAAGAACTCAGACATCTCAATAACAAGAAAACAAATAACCGAACCAAAAATTGGGCAGAAGAGCTAAATAGGTATTTCTCCAAAGAAAACATATAAATGGCCAACAGGCACATGAAAAAATATTCATTATCAATAATCATCCGAGAAATGCAAATTAAAACCACAATGAACGTCCACTTCACACCTGTGAGAATGGGCCATATCAAAAAGACCAGAAACAACAAGAGTTGGCAAAGACATGGAGGAAAAGCAACCCATACACAGTTGGTGGGAATGGAGACTGGTCCAGTGCAGATGGAAAACAATATGGAAGTTTCTCAAAATATTCAAAATATGAAAAATGCATCTGCCATATGGTCCAGCAAGTCTACTCCTTAGGTATCCATCTGAAGAATACAAATAGACTAATTTGAAGGGATATATGCACTCCTATACTCATTACACCCCGACTTACAATAACCTACGTTATGGAAATTACCTACGTGCCCAATGACAGATGAGGAGATAAAGAAGATGTGGTGTGTGTATGTATATATATATACACATACACACAATTGAATACTGTTCAGCTATTCAAAAAAGAGAAACCTTACCATTTGCAACAACATGGATGGATCTGGAGTGGATTTGCCAAGTAAAATAAGTCAGAAGGAGAAAGACAAATACCAGATGATTTCACTCATATGTGCAATATAAAAAGGAAAAAACAATAAAGAGACAAAACTAAACCAAAACAAAGTCTAGCAATCTGACTGTGGAACTGAGGCTACTAGAGGGGGAAAACAGAGAAGGGGAGCAAAGGGAAAAGGAACCCAATGGACTATTGCGGATGACTATGGTGCTTTGGTGGTAGGTGTAGTGTGGTCATATATATTTGAAGAAGTGTGAGCCTATACACCTAAAACATGTACAGTGTTGGAAATCAAGGTGACCTCAATAACAAATGATTAAAAAATAACCTTAAAAGATTATTTAAGAGAAGTTTTTATAAAAAGGGAGAAAAATCAGATTTGGTAATAGCTAGAGTAACTCCACCATTCATTGGATCAATTACTCAAGAATCTATTAAATATAGATTATTGGCTCTATTTAAATGTAAAACCAATTTTAAGACTTGGTTCTGTCAATTAAGCACTTCAGCAGGGGTAGGAGGGATGAGAAACTAACCCCATTAAGCAATCAAAAAATCCAGGACTCAATTATGATATACAGAGAGAACTGGAGGGCAAATCTCAAATTACCAAAAGGCACATTAACTACATCTATTACATGATGAGTGTAAAGCCAAAAGTAGGTAGACAAAAGTTCTAAAAATGTATGTGATTGTGCAATGGCAACTATTTTGCAAGGAGAGAAGCCCTGATAAATCTGTCCCAGGGGTTCCTGAGTTGCAACACCCAGGATTGTGGTATGCCACCTATTGTACACTTTCCAAATGAGTGTACATTGAAATTATTCAGGTCCTGTTTTACTACTATCTATTGGCTGCAAGGATAAGAGGAGGAGGAGGAAGAATAGCCAGAAAAGGAAAAGAAATAAGTGTCAAAAATAAAAATAAAGTGGGCCTCCACTGGTGGCGCAGTGGTTGAGCGCTGGGCTGCAAAGCTGCCCGCAGCCTCAGCAGCGCTGGTTTGATCCCCGGCCACCACCGGGCAAAGGTCCCACATGGCGCGCAGACCTCTCCTGCCGCCCGCTGCTCCCCTCGGCAGTGTACTTCGTCAGTCTGTCTGTTCTGCTCCCCGCTCTGGCTCTGGTGAATTCTCTCACCCTCCTGCGCTTCTGCTGTACCCAGTGCTTGTGTAAATAAATAAATAAATATTAAAAAAAAAAGTAAAAATAAAGATAAGCTTCATTTGTTCTGGGAAGTCTAAGAGCCAAGAGAGGGATACAGCTGAGAGAACCAAGGGAAAGACACAATTGCTGTGTGGGTAACTTAAAACCACACAGAGACAGCAGGGTTTTGGTGATACAGGCAGTAAGGTCTGGCCTGGGAACAGGATAGTTGCAGGTATCAGGTTATCCAGAGCTGGGAAAACTCCTTAAGAAGTATCTTTTCACTGAGCCAGTGCCCACTTTGATTTTTGGCTCCTATCTTTTTATAGCCCAAAGAATCACTGGGGTGCTCCTGAGTAGTCAGATACCCTTTTCCCCTGACATGAAGAGGATTATTACATTTGACACAAAAAGTAACCAAAATGTTCTGAAGAAAGAATGTTTAGTCCTTTCCAAAAGTGCCAATTCAATCTCTCCTTGAGAAAGTACTAAACAGGGCAAGCTACTAAAAATAAAAATAATTCATCTTATACTTACTCCAGGTAGGAATTTAAAAGACACCTTTGCTTTCCAACAACAGTTTGACTCATTACTAAGGAGTGTAGCCATCTTACACATATACCTGAAGATTTATTGCAAAACTGGCAAGAAACATTTCATTCTGAACCAATACCATTTGAACTAAAATTCATTTGAGTTCATAAATTAAAGACATGCAAACACAAAGTTGGCATTCTTTTTTTAACATTTTCAAAGATAATACAAGTATACAGTGACTGTTTTAACCCAAGTAAGCCTGTCAAAATGTTGGCAATATTGTTTTCAACTGTTTTCTAGTAGTAGATCTCATTTGGAATATTTTTCTCAGTTAATTTTTTTTTTTTTTTTTGGATTTAACATTAAAAACATCAAGGCATGAAGACACTTTCTTAGGGCCTTAAAGCCTATGTTAAACCTTTCCTGATTATTTAACTGATCTTCAAAACAGCCACATTTTGTCATAATTTTGTTCTCATTAGTCCTATTTTGTTTCTTACTTGCTTTGATTTGTTCTGTGAAAGGAGGGCTGAAGTCAGGGAACATATCACGTGTCCAGTTTGGAAACTAGATCCATCACTATGAGCCTCAGTGCTTCCTCTGCAAAAGAGCAGCAATAGCACCACTTCAGAGTTGTTTAGAAATGCAATGAATAAATACAGCAAATTCAAATGCTTTGCAAACAAGAAAGCATAACAGAAATTTAACACTATTGGTGTCCATGTGACTTCTCTTTTTCAGTAAAGCTTGTATGACTGAAGCTCCAAATGTGAGGGGTCTATTGCACATTCAGGTAAGTTCTGGTATCCCTGGAAAGCCTGCGAAGCAGACATCACAGGGGGTTGTCCAGAGAACTAAGACCTATAGACACCAGGGAACTCAACTATCTGTTCACCACGAAGGAAAAAGAGAGTGTTTGGTAATGAAAAAGCTAACATGGTAGTTATTATGAGGGAGAGAGTAGGAAAAGTTGAATTGATAATACAACAAATATAGGAGGAGAGGCGTGAGGAAGAAGAAAACAAATATTAAAATGATATCAGTACTTCTAGATGCCAGTGTGCTACACATCACCTAAGAATCATATTAAAATACAGATTCTGGGGCCTCCCCTGGTGTCACAGCCGGTTGAGCGCAGCGCTGTGAAGCTGTCCACAGCCTCTGCAGTGCCGGTTTGATCCTGGCCAGCCAGGGAGATACCCACATGGTGCAGCAGACCTCTCCTGTCTCGCCCACTGCTCCCCTCAGCAGTATATTTCAGTCAGTCTGCCTGTTCTGTTCCCCGCTCTGTCTCGTCTGGTGAATCCTCTCACCCTCCCACAATCTGGACTGTACCCCGGTTCTTATATGCATGAATAAATAAAATTTTAAAGAAAAATACAGATTCTTATTCAACAAGACTGTAGCAGAGCTGAATGTCTAGAATAACTTCGTGATGATTTCATTATTACTGCTCCACAAACCACATTTTTATGAGTAGCAAAGATCTCAGCCAGACCAGTCTTAAAGGAAATTTTCACAGGGTCCTATGGAAGAAATTAGAGGGCTGAAAAGAGAGTCATTTTAAGAGCACAATTTAGAGTTCTTTTCTATAACATGTGGAGTTGGTGGGGCATTCTCCACCACATCTTTGACAAGAGAAAAGCATAATGGAAATAGAGTTGGGTATACACGGTGTTATAGTTAAAGGTACAGGGGATTCTGGAGCAGAAAAGGATTTACCTGCTAATTCAGGGTGGATGAGTTTTCCAGATATTTCTTTCAATGTAATTATCCTCATAATAGGCAATATTCTCATGGAAAAATCAGTTCTATTACCTTAAAGCAACAACCACATTGTCAATTTAGATATTTCAAATCATTAAAAAGAGTGAAATACATATGTCTCACTTTTAAGATTTCTACTCCTAATGGGAATATGTGTGAAAAGGTGAGTCAAGACAGGTGGTAACAGAAAGGAACTTCTGGGGTTGGCAGGAGAAAACCCAACCTCCACTGTCACACTGAAGCAGCACCACAGGATGAATGAAAAGCAGATGAGACTTTTCCATGATACCCCGAGGACCAAGGATACTGATGAAGGGCATTGTTTCAGAACATTTGTTATTATTGTGAGCCTGGTGGGCCCAGGCTAATGTTATTTGGGGAAATGTAGGTTATGTGATTATCTACATTTTTTGTTACAATTATCATTAGCATCACCATGCCTGAAACTGTCATTAGAACCAAAGCATTCCCCAAGGTACCTTTGAGGCAAGTGCACTCCCTCCATGCTTCCCTGAGTAAGGGTGAAGCTGGGGAGTCAAGTGGAGGAGTGTTTTTAATATATAGTAATCTTTCATAGGTAGGATAAACAATGTCTAAATATTCAGAAATGAGCTTACATAGAATTTTCCTATTCTCATGCAAAAAGCAAGTTGAGGACAGGGAGAGGGAGAAAAACATTGGAGAGGGAGAGAAAATGAAGAATTCAGATGACCAAGAAAACCAAAGTAATAAAAAGTCATCCAAATAGATGCTTTCCAAAGCCTATTGTTTCTTGAGTGGGACAGTCTGTCCTCAAGAACCATGCTCTCCCCTCTGTTCTATCATAATCCATGGACAACAGCCAAGTGGTTTTCTACCATAATGTCTTAAGACACCAAATTGCTAGATCAGTAGGAGGAGAAAATATGTAAAGTTGCATCCTACACACTGAAAATTATGCATAAACCACAAACTAATCTTTCTCTCTCCTCATGCATCCATCCTGCTGTCCAAACGTAAATATTACTTACAAGTAGGCCTTGTAATTGAGTACTATTACATGAGCACTATTTATTCCTTTAACCGTATTTATTGGCTTCTAAGTATCCAGTACTGTGTAAGGCACTGGACTGTAGGGTGAACAATAGGACATATGCCTGTCATCATGACATTACAATACAGCAGGTATGGGGGAAGACAGCAAAGAAATACATAATAAAATATTTCATATGGGAGAGTCATGAATTTGAGCAAACAGCAGAGGGTGGGGAGAATATTTCTCTCTGAGGAGGTTAACAGTGCCAGAAGACAGGGCTAGAGAGAGTAAAAGTAGTAGTTTATTAGAAGAGAGAAGGTACTTGTCAAAGCTTGAAGCAGGAAAAAAGATTGGTGTGTTCAAAAAAGTAGAGCCAATATGGTTATAGACACCCAGAAGCATGAGGCAAGAATGTCACACTAGAGGAGAAAGAATTTATTCATCTGTTCCTTAACTCAATGCAAATTTATCTGTCACCTACCACATCAAGTACTCTACTTACAGAGTAGAAGAGTAAGACAGACAAGACACCACACAGTTTCTGGCAAGAAAGGGAGATAAATACACATGCTGTGTCATCATAATTGATGTGGGAGCACTGAAAGCCTTTGGAAGTTGGAAGGGTGTTTTCCAGATATTTCTTTTAATATAATTATCCTCATAATAGGCAATTTTCTCATGGAAAAATCCTTTCTATTACCTTAAAGCAACAACCACATTGACAATTTAGATATTGAAATCATTAAGAAGATTGAAATACACATGTCTCACTTTTAAGATTTCTACTCCTAATGGGAATATGTGTGAAAAGATGAAAAGAAAAGTATGTTGTACCCACTGATTCTTAAATTGAGCTCATCATGAAACCCAGAAATGCCAGCTACTCTTTTTGAATTCCTCTATCATTTCATGACTGACCTACCCATCAGGCAGTACATTACACTTTAACTGCAAACTCTCCTCTTTAGATCAGCAGACTATAGGCTTATTGAGGTGAAGATTCAGTATTCTTAACCTTTCAAATTACTTAAGACAATGTTTTGAATAAATTAAGGTACAGATAATTTGATTCATTCAGATTTTAAAATATTTCAAAATATCTCCATGAATCAAAATGTGATACACTTGAAAGAATTCTTACTACTGTCTTCATAAGTGAGTGTTTCAAACTCTGGCTGTGTGTCAGAAAGGCAGTACCTCTTTACCACTAACTCTCTCCCAGGATCTATGGAGAAACAAAAATTAAACAATGAAGCTTCCTCCATCAGGAAATCTGATACTAAATTCTCCATCTAGTATCTGATACTCTATTCTCCAACACCAAATAAGTTTAATTATTTCATGCCAATACAATTACACAAAGGCTTGTCAACACCACTTGGCACATCAACTGTGATTCCTGTTAAAAAATCAAATCCATACACAGGGAATTTTATTAGACAAATCTATTTCAATGAGACATTTTTATCATTAATAATTTTATTAAATAACATAACTCTTGCATCTGAAGATTTTTAAAAGACCCTAAGCCCAAAGACAATTTCTGTATTCTTCTTTGGTCAGAGCAATTCAAATGTGCACAAAGGCAGGAATCTTCCTGTGTTATGATTACTAAGCATCATGAACAGTCAGTCTGGAGTTTGAGTGGTCTGAGTAAGATAAACATTATATTTCAAACTTAAACTTCTACTATATATTGTTACTATTTGCTCAAGCAATTTCATCTTAAAATTTCCACTTAGCTACAGGCAAACTCCTTGGCAAGGTTAAAATGTTGTACATAATAGAAGAAATTTATTTTTTTAAAGAAAGAAATGCATATGCAAATTAGAGATATTAAATATTGATTTTGCTTTTTTTTTAGGACACTTGGCAAAATGAACAACTTTTGGCAAATATTCTGGCATTTTGACAACATTCATTTAAATGTTGCCAGGCTTCTCTGGGTCCTACCTTCCACATTTATAAGTGCTATTTCTCAAGGAATGTATGTCAAGTCTTCAAACTTGATTTTCAGAGACTCTCTCAGGTTTTATGTCATTACTATAATCACTGCAGAAATCATGAATATGAGAATAAAAGGGCTGTGTAATTGCTGTCCTCTCCTGCCCTGGCCATGCACCTTTGCAGAGATGGGATAGAGAGACATACTTTTCAGAGAAAATAACTGAACAGTATAGTAGGTGCTGTTTGAGGTAGGCAAATGGTGTGATAAGAGATAAAAGGAAAATGAAAGTGAGAAAATAAAGAGTGGACAAAAGGGCAGAATGCAAGAATGGGAGCTATCAATGGGGGAGGCAGTATATATAATGACATGAACATGTTAAATAAAAAGACATGTTCTGGGAATCACCAATAGGTGTTGAAAGCCAACATCCAAATTGTGAGTCTTGCATAGCAAACAAAGGGGTTAGATGAAAGTTGATGGGGCACTTGTGACTCTGGGATTTTTAGGATGGCCCTCTTTCTTGCCTAGTTAGATGGCTGGCTAGAGATAGGCTGACCCTATATGCAGTTCAATCTTTCAGGCTAGTCCCCATTTATTTTCATCCCTAGAATCATGTCATATTCATATTTTCCAATGAGCAATTTTATACAAGCTTGCCAATTATCTATTTCCCTATTTATTTTCTCCATTTGATTGTGATTTCCCTGAGGTTAAGGACAATGAATTTTAATTCTGCATGCACGATATGTGGCATAGCTTTAAGCATGTAATACAAGCTCAGCAAATACAAAATAGGAGGTGGATCAATAAATGGGTGGCTGAAGGTTATAATATCTTTGAATTAGACTCCAGGGATAAAATCTGGATGTTAGTACTACACCATTAGCAAACAGCATTAAGATATGGTCCATAGCAGTATTGCAATATTATACTGAGAGTTTCCGATGTCTTTCAAATCCACTGGTTTAGGATTAATTCCTCAGCCCCACCCAGTCTTGTGGTACTGACTACTTTTAAAGTTTCCTCACTAGTTTTTGACCAAGGTCACTGCTGGTTTTCTCTCGCCTGACCACCAGCTCCCTCTAGAGGAAAGTCTGGAATTAGTACTTTGCTCTACTCATCTGCGTCACACTTAATTCCAGAGGCTAATCAGAGCAACTTTGGCAACCAGTGACTGATTTGATTCCAGGCACCATCTTTCGAAAGTGTTGAGTCCCCAATCAGAAACTCATTAGTGTGTTTCACATTAATTACCAGCCATCTCTTAGAGTGAACCTCTTCTGCAGATTACCCAGATGTGTGTGTGTTTGTGTGTTTGTGTGTGTGTGTGTGTGTGTAGGTGGGGAAGACGGGGAAGTAGGAAGGGGAGCAGAGATAAGCAAGGATGGAGGAAAGGACAGATATATGGACAAGAAAGGAAAAAAGGAAAGATTGTTTTTTTGTTTAGAAAAGATACTTATGTTCATGTGCTCACACATTCATATTTAGAAATATTTATATTACCTTTATGCAAAAAGGTTGTATTACCTATATGCAAAAAGGCTCCCAGATCATGAGTATCAGGTACAAATCAGATTGAAAAGGTTTGTTGTATGACTCTAAGGAGTATTTAACAAAACTATCTTTCTGCCCAGTTCTTGGAAACTTGTGATGGGTTGTCAAGGAAGTAAAAGAGTAAATGAGATAGAGAAACTGTACAATATATGCAAGTTAGAAATATGAGAGATCAATAAATGGTCAGCAGATAGAAATACACAAGTCAGCAAAGAAGATACCCCAAAGCCAAAAGATATGTGAAAAATATTTGTCATATTCTAATAAGAGAGATGTAGACTAAAATCACAATGTGGCACCATCTCACTCACATATTAAAAAAAAAAAAACAAACAAACCCAACAACAAGTGTTGGAGAGGGTGCAGAGCAAAAGCAATTCTATTACACTGTTGGTGGAATGTGGGCTGGTACAACCATTATAGAAAGCAATCTGGATTTACCTTAAAAAAAAAAAAACAACTAAAAACAGAAATATAATATGACCAAGAAATACCACTCTTGGGCATATACCCAGACTATGAAACCATCAACACAGAAACCATGTGTTCCACAATGTTCGCAGCAGCATTATTTATACCGCAAGGACATGGAAGCCGCCTAAATATCCACTGACAGCAGATTAGATCAAGAAGATGTAAAACATTCACATCATAGAGTTCTATATAACCATAAGAAAGTATAAGATGCAACCATTTCAACAAAATGGAGGGAATTCAAGAGAATTAGGTGTGAAAAGTAACTCAGAACAAAAAGAGAGACATGTAAGAAGGTAAAAACTATGAGAATAAGAGACACGTAAGAGGTGGTCAGTAAGAGATCATTTCCTTCCTCCCTCAATCCCTCCCTTGTTGCCATCTAGAACCTACAGTAACCACATACACACACATCCAAACCTTCGGGAACAAGATTCTGAGATGAGCAAAGAATGAATCATTTGTGTCATAGAAACAAATCCCACCATTGGTACCCTGTTCTCAATTCCTTCTCCTTAATACAGTTTATATTGGCCATTGAGTGAAAGGACAAACAAGTGAAAAAATTAGTGAATTTCTACATATTAAATCTGTACTTAACACTCAGAAAATCACAAGACATACATCTCCATCTCGGTAACATCTTTAAAGACTCATCACCCAAAGCAAAGAAAGTTAAGGAAAAGATAAAGACCTGGGATTACATCAAACTGAAAGCTTCTGTACAGCAAAAGAGACATTAACCAAAACAAAGAGACACCCCACTGATTGGGAAAAAAATTTTGCACTCCATATAACTGAAAAGGCACTGATCACAAAGATATACAAAGAACTCAACAACTCAACAAAAACAAAGTAAACTATCCAGCCAGAAATGGACAGAATAACTTAAAAGATACTTCTACAAAGAGGAAATGCAAATGACCAACAGGCATATGAAAAAATGTTCAACATCCCTCATCAGCAGGGAAATGCAAATCAAAACCACAACGAGATAACCACCTTACACCAGTAAGAATGACACATATCAAAAAAAAAAAAAAAAACAAAAAACTAGCGACGACATATGTTGGAGAGGATGTGGGAGAAAAGGAATTCTCCTACATTGCTGGTGGGAGTGCAAACTGGTCCAACCACTAAGGAAAGGTGTCTGGAGTTTCCTCGGTCTACTAAAAATGGAGCTGCCATATGACCCAGCAATTACACTCCTAGGGATCTACCCAAAGCACACAAAAACATTGATTCAAAAGAACACCTGTACACCTATGTTTATTGCAGCATTATTTACAATAGGTAAAACCTAGAAACAACCCAAATGCCCAAAATTAGATGTGGTATATATACACAATGGAATATTACTCAGCAATCAAAAAAGGTAAACTCATGCTATTCACAGCAACGTGGATGGAGCTAGAAGGAATTATGCTCAGTGAAATATGTCAGAAAGAAAAATAAAAATATCAGATGGTTTCACTAATAGGAGGAATATAGGAAAACCAAATAAGACATTAGGGGAAAAAATAATAACAATACAAAATACAACAAAACAAAACAAAACCAGACAATCATAAATCAGCGACATCCTGCAGGGGAGGGGGAGGGAGAGGGATCAGAGGAACACAGTTGACTGAGGTGATGGTGCACGGGTGCATTGGTGAAGGAAATTCTGTGGGGACTACACCTGGGTGGGGAGGGGAGCAAACATTGCTTAAAAATGAATGATGTAAAAAATATCTAAATAAAAAAAAATTCAAAAAAACACTCAAAACATCTTTTTTTAAAAAATGAGGTAACATTGGTTTACAACATTATATGTGATTTAGGAGAACAGGTTCACACCTACACAGGTGTGTGTCATCACACTACCCCCACCATCAAAATACCCAAAGTACTTTACCACAGATCATTAGGCCTGATCCACACTTTGTTCTCACTCCCTTCTTATTTCCCCCCTCTAGAAGCTTCAATTCTGCAGTCTTATTTCTAGGGTTTGTTTTGGTTTAGTTCTGTCAGTTCCTTTGTTTTGTTGTGCTACATTCCATATATGAGTGAAATCACCCAGTATTTGTCTTTCTCCTTTGATTTATTTCACTTCGCATGGTCTTCTTCAATTCCACCCATGTTGGCATAGATGGCAAGAGTTTATCTTTTTTATAACTCAGTAGTATTCCATCATATATATGTCTCATATCTTCTTAATCCATGCTCTGTCTCAATAATCTTACCTTATTCACTTATCCTCAATACATCTACATAGAGGGCCTCCCTGGTGGTGCAAGGGGTTAGAACGCAACCTATGAAGCTGTCTGCAGCCTCTGCAGCATGAGTTAGATCCCTGCCCAGCCAGGGAGCTACCCACATGGCGCAGCAGACCTCTCCTGACTCACCTGCTGCTCCCCTCAGCAGTGTACTTCAGTCAATATGCCTGTTCTGCTCCCCACTCTGTCTCTGATGAATCCTCTCACTCCCCACATCTCTGGCCTGTACCCCAGCTCTTGTATGCATAAATAAATAAATCTTTAACAAAATACATCTACATAGAAAGGAATTCTTATCTCCATTTAAAGATGAGGAAAATGAAGGTGACTTCTTTATGATCACAAACCACGGACTACAGAGTTGAAATTTTAAGTCCATTTTCTTTTCCTTGATGACAAACCTTCTACATATATCTGATTTCATTAACAGCATCAATCTTAGTCATTAAAATACAAATTTGTAGCAAGAAGAGTCAGGCACCATTGGATAGCTAACTTAAAACCATTTCCCAAATACCTAATACTGTCTCACATTCGTTAAAGCTGAAAATCATCATGTACCTGAGTTTTAGCCGATGACTTGTAAATGGAAGTTTGCTGCATGATTTGGAAAACTTAATGATAAAAGAAGCATAGAACTCAGGCACTACAACTACTACTCAACACCACCAGGAATATAGGCATGATGTTTGAAACACCTGCAACCATCTTATAACTATCAGAAAAAGGTAAAGATAATTTCAGAGATGCTATTCCTGACACCAAACTGCTCAACCCACAAGCATAGACACCTACATCCTGACTCCTTGCTATGTGAGAAAAAAACAGATTATTTGTTTAAAGGCACTGCTAGTTACAATTCTTGCAATTACAGTAACAAAGCTACTGATACAGGAGACTGTCTAAAGCATTATCTCTAAAGTATCCAGATTGAGATAACAGAGAAAAACTAATTTTATTATAGCAAATATCTATGCTACAAAAGGCTTACTTCCAACGTCGTAATTTCCTGCTCTAAAAATAGATTAAATATCATCCCTTTTAATTGATCCTAAAGTCTGACTAATACAAATGACAAAAGAAAATGTTTATGAAAATTGAATTATTAAGATAAAGACACTGATTTATCTAAATAGCTTCTAACACATGGTGGATGCTCAATAAGGCTCCGTGTTAAAAACGATGTGTCTTATTAGCAATACAACTCAGTACTATCATTTGGAAAAAGTTCTTTCACAAATCAATATTATGAAGAATCAAGGCAGCAGGTGGAGGATGTAAAAATGATTCATTTTTCAATAACTTCTTTCAGTGTGTAAGGTTTCACATGTCTAGACATATTTTGCTACTGAATCACATACTGATATTTAAGGGGTTGTTTTTCCCCATTGCATACAAAATTACCCTAATTATAGCAACGCATTTTGCTCATATGCTGTCAATCCCAGACAAAGAATGAAGTCCATCTGCATCCTTCCAATAACTCCACCCAGTGCATCCAGCATCCCACCTCAATCAGTAGGTGGTAGTTAAGCAATAAGATGTTTTCCTTAAGATCTTTTCCTTTGATGATGAACATAGTAAGTTCTTTTATTTTTAGAATTCAGTGGAAACATTAAAATTTTCCCACATGGAATTTCATTAAACATTTCATATCACTAAGTATTTAATCTAGTATTACTAAATTAGTAAGTTAGTGATATTACCATTAATAATGAGTGATAATGTGAAGAATAACAAGGTGTAAGCTATGACTTTAAATTTAATATTTAGTGAGTTAAGAGTTTGAAAGGAACCTCATATTCTCATGTTTTCTATCTCAATCCTGGATAATTAGGGTCTCCTTGACTTGCAGCTTATGTCCATAACTTGTGTAAGAATTTTTCAGGAAAATAAATCCAGAAGAATAAAAAAGCCCAGATGTATGGGTTTGCACTATCCAGAGATGCCCCTGGATCTGAGAGGAGAAAAGTGAACAAAGAAAGAACAGGGGGACCAGAAGACCTTTTTGGCATGGATGATAAGGGTCACATGGGTAGCACCATCGGTAATGACTGAGATCAAATGATTTCTCACAATGACTTCAAGAATGTTTGGTCTGGCTCACGAGACATTTCCCCAAACACAAGCTCACCATTATGACATGTGTGATTATTTTTCATTAACAAAAAGGAAGGAATTAAATTTTGAAGTTTCTAACTTTTGAAGTTAAAAACACTGTTATCAAACACCTATTTCCAGTATTACCTCACTATTCTCCATCATACTTCACCTAACTTACTCTTGGCTCATACTGGAAATAAGTTCAAATAAGAGCTTTATTCTGGGTTGCATGTAGGTGAATAGGCATTCTTATCTTTTCCAGAACACCTAGTGGGATTAGGCAATTCGACACTTTGACTAGTTCAAGCAGCATTTGATGACTGCCTCTGCCCCCTCCTTCACCAGGTCATTGCTAACTCTCCTTTGAGACGATGTATTTCCAATGACTCTTTGGCCAACAGGGTAATAATTTCATCCCTCCTGCCCCACTTACCAGCAAGCTTCACTGGCTTTCCTGCAGAAAAGAAGATTTTCAAGAATAATTGAAAGTGTTTGGGACTTGGTATCATCTACCAGGGATTTAAATCCTAGCTCTGTGATTTATCAGACGTGTGAATATAGGAAAAGTGTTTAACCTCCATGGATCTCAGTCACCCATTTATAGCAGGCATCTTGATTCCTAACTCACAAGACTGTTAAACCGTTGAATGAAATTTGTTTGAAAGTATCTGGCTTATAGTGGGTCTAAATCTAAAATACACTTTCTGGAAATCTGAACTGTTCAGCTTTCCATTAATAAGGAAGTAAGTATCAGGAGCCAATAACTTCCTAGCATCCAGAGACTTAAGCGGACTTATTCATGAGAATACAAATTCTTTTATGTTTATATATGCATTGCTTCAAACAAAAAACAGATGCCACCGATCCACCTAACAGGACTGAAATGACTGACAGATAGCATTGACCTTCTCCCAGGAAGTCACAGATTTTCAAAACAAGCACTTTTAAAAATTACATAAGTATGCAGCATGAATCACAAAAGCATGAGGCTGTGTTTGCTTGTTTGATCAACATTTCATTTTCTGTAGCTTCCATCTTCTTTTACTGCTTGGCCTGCTATTTCCCTCAATAGAAGAGAAAAGCTACTGGGATGTTTGTTATAATTGTCTGCGTAAGGTTCTTTGGCAGATCACATGTTTTACTTAATTAAATAATGTCCCAATTAATTGATTTGTTTGTAGACATTCTTAATTTAGTAAACGCAGAGCAGAATGCTAAAAATACCATTATATTTCTGACAGAGGCACCACTAAAGTCTGATAATTGATAGCTTTGCTGTTTTCTCTGATGGCCTGAAAAGCTTTTAAAGCTAAATTCTGTAATCATGTTCATCTTTGGAAATTAGTTTTGTGAAACCACACATTTAGTTCTTGCTGAGAAATCTCATTTTAGTCATTTTAACATAATTTATAATGCATAAACTAAATTAGCTTTTGTAGCTAAGCCAGCACATTTTTCTTTAATTTTTATCTCATCCTAATATATTTTTGACCTTGAAAACTGTAATGTCTGTTGGATATTGAAGCCTCTGAACAAAGAAAATCATTTCCATTCCATCACTATGGTTACACTTTCTTCGCTCTCCAGCACTGAACAGCGCTGAAAGTGTTGAATCTGGATTCCTCAGGAGGGCAAAGGGAACTTCATGTAATATCATTTAGTTCTGATTAAATAAACACATATACATAATGGAACCCAAGAAAGTAGCAAATTACTTCACTCTGTTTACATTGCATATGATATGACTGATGGTAAGGGGCAATCTATCACTCAGTGCTATTTGCTGCAGGTTCTGTTGTGTGTGGTTTTTCCCCAGGCAGTCACACATACATATTCGTCTCAAAAAACACAGTCAAAATGCCAGGCAGCTCCTAACACCTCCAGTACTCTGGAAGTCAAAGCGGTTTCATTCCTTTCTAACAACAGAGAACTTCAAGTGTGAATCATACCGTTCCCTGTCCACCAGAGATGTGTTTCAAATGAGCTTGTGACATGTCTCTCACCATCCTAAAATGGCTTTGGCTGCCCTACAAAAGCAAGATAAGGAACTGGTCCTTTGAGAAAATGCTATACCTGCTGCCCCTGATAGAAAAAAATACTCTTTTTATAGATAGTACCATTTGGTAAAACATGGCTTGATTTTTTTTTTTTTTATTATACAGCCAGTTCACAATGTTAACCCCAACAGGTCTGCTGGTTTTTCTTCCCCTTAGTTCATATATTAAAAGCATCTTGAAGAAAACTGTAGATAATAGCATCTCCAAGTGGCCCTCACTGGGTAAAAGAACATTTCCAATCAGTATAGTAGCATATTAAACCCACATAAATGCAAATGGAATATCTCATTCCTAAAATTCATCTGCATGCAGATCTGCAGATAGCTTGGTTGAGTTGAGCAAAAACAATGTAGAACTATTAATTTCAGCAGTAAATGATAACAATAAAAGTGAGGTGAGAAAGGAAACACTTGACAAAAATCTGCATCTTTAATAGCTATCATGTACAGAGACCACACTAATCACCTCTGGGACCTGGCCTAGTGCTAGCCTATAGCGAATGTGCAATACATGTTTGTAGCATAGAGGAAGATGTGAATGGATGAAAGGGTTCACTGTTCAATAAGATTTAGTGATTCTTTAATGGTGGGTACAACACTGACACTGAGATAGATGAAAGACAGAACTTGTAATGTGCAGTTCAAATTAGATGTAAGGCAGGTTTACATGGAGAAGCTGCTGCAGGAATAGGGTAACAGCAAACTGGAACCTTAAGGGGCAGGTTATACATGGCGAATGAAGTGGTGTTCTCTGGGCTTCCTAACATTCCTGTGGATTGACCTATTTGAATAATTCCGTGGGTTCCTAGAAATACAGGCTCTTTGTTAGGTTCATGGCCCCCTAGATAATTAGAGAGGGTGTATAGTGGTCCCAGAATTGAGGGACCTAATAAAGGAAGTACCTGGGATATGCACTTGATCAGATATTCAGAAACTGACACATTTGCAGCCAGCGCCGCAAAACTAGATCAAGACAGCATTTGTTGTAAACTCTGTAAACCTGCCAATAGAAAGGAAATCAAGTTGAAATTCATGGAAGCATTACATGCCATTTAAAAGAACTAAACTGTCAATGAAGTGTGACAAGGTGTACTTAACAGAAGCTCACTTGACCCTTACTTGCAGTAACTATAAATATAACTACAAAATAATTTATTGGAAGGGTTTTTTTTTAGCAGGATAATCAAGTTTTTATAACTTTGTTTTTGTGGGTAAAAGACCAAAAATGGCAAATCCCAACCACCCTCCATGCTTTTTTAATAACCTTCAAAGATGTTCCATAACATACCAAGGTCAATCTGCACATTTGGCTGTAATATATATATTCTTAAAATTATATACTTAAATATAATATTTACGTTCTTAAAAATGAAGCTGAGACTGCCAGGTTCATGAGGGATGGTCATCACATAGCATGCTGGATGAGAAGAATAAATTAAAATTCTCCTGTAGCTGACAGAGTAAGAATCTCCCAAAGATGTCCCATGCTAATCCTGTGACTATGTTAACTCACATGCCAAAGAGAAAATTAAGGTTGCAGATGACATTAACATTGCTAATCAATTGACCTTAAAATGAAGAGATTAGGGCCTACAGGTTGACCCAATGACTTTCGTAAAGGTTCTCAGATGTATCAACAAATGAAGGAAGAAGAGGGTAAGTCAAGGTGATCAGATGAAGGACTTGACTCACTCTTACTGGCTTTGAAGAAAAAAGGGGAAACTATTGTGTGTGAACAACTTCTATCTAGATACTGAAAAGACAGGAAATATGTTCTCCCCTAGACTTTGCAGAAAGGAGTACCAGCCTGCAGACACCTCATTTTAGCCCAATGAGACTCTTGCTGGATTTCTGAATTACAGAACTATAAGATAATAAATGTGTATCATTTTTGAAGGCACTATGTATCTGATAATTTGTTATACTAGCTACTAGGGAACTAATGACCATCCAATTTATCAAAAAATAAAACCACTGCTTGCTTCCCCTCTTTCAGATTTACTTTACTCAAATTTGTGTTCATTGAGGAGGCAAGCACTCAATGAGGGCAAGCCTCAAATTTTTGCTTTCACTGAAATATTTTCATGTTTCATATGTAATATATGACCATCTCATCCTGAGGTTTCTATTTCTGTACCATACTTCATCTTCAAATAACAACTCTCTTTGAATATTTGTATTTAAGAATTAAGTCTAACCTCTTTTGATTTTCTAGAAGGTGACATGGAACAAAAGAAAGTGGCTTCTCAAACTACAGTATTGTCCTCAACTCCAATGTCAAGTAGTATTCGAGGAAGACAGACATGTTATGTATATTAAAGCAATAACTATTTTATTTTTCTTCCTTGCATTCATTCTTGTACACTGAAAAGAATACACCTTAAAGTAATCCCATTAGTTACAAGTAGATGATACCATACTTAATATGTTTTGAATGGAACACATTGAACAAAGAAGCAGAAATGATTTCAAGGGCTCCTGTCTCACCTGCTACTCCTCTCAGCAGTATATTTTAGTGGATCTGACTGTTCTGCTCCCTACTCTGTCTCTGTTGAATCCTCTCATCCCCCACTCTGGCCTACACCCCAGTTCTTGTATGCATTAATAAATAAAACTTTTTTAAAGGTCAGAGTTAGTTTGAAAGGACATGGCAATAGCTAGAAAAACGTAAGGTGGTTAAAGTGTTGTAACATGGATCCTTCATGAGCAGCCATTACTCTTAGTTGGCTATCAGGCTCAAGGGTAAATATCAAGAGGTGCATGATTTAGAAAACCATTCAGTAAATGGAGAGTGAGATAAAACAATGTCATTCCCAGCTTCACTCCTGAGGAACAATGGTCAGTTTTCATGTAACTTCTGCTTTTTTTCTGACCTTCCTCTGTTTCTACAATTAAATCCAAATGCTTCTATATCTTGGGGGAATATCCTAGTCCTTTGACTTTCCATTTGTTCCCCTTAATGGAGTTTTGATTCTTTGATCTGTCTTTTCTGCTTTTTTCCATTTTGAGTTCAGAAAACTTGGGTATCTGATCTCTGTCTCCTTTTTCTCTTTATCCTTCCAATCTGGCTTTTAAATGCCAGTTTAATCAAGGGGCTTTCCATTCTTATGCTGGATTTGTCTTATTTTCCTTTTTTCTTTAAATGAAAGTTTTTTGAAAGGCTACACTGTTACTATTGTTTGCTTTTGTTGTTTTTTTGTAATAAAACTTTGTATCTCAAAGGAATTAGCAATAATAAAATCTCTAGAGGTAAATTTAATCCTTCCAGCATCTATCTATTCATTGTACAAGTACTTCACACTATCATAAACTTTGGGGTGGAAAGATGTTTAAAAATGAGTAAGGCAGTACTTACCCTCAAAATATTCACATACTAATAAATAAGAAAGACATTAATGTTACAAAAAATAAATGACTGTGATGACCAATTCCTGAAGGACTCACTATCTAGGATATGCTTATCCTCTCCTTTCTCATCATTATTCTCGAACAATCAAATGGTGCACCTCAGCTGAAACACAACCTAAGAGAAAGGTAAACAAACAGGCACCCATCTCACCAACAGCCCACAAAAACCTGAATGGCAACTACTTCCCCAGCAAGAACAATAAGTACTGAAACATGACAAGTAAGTTCCTCTCAAGCCAATTCTCAGTTCTCCCACATGCCAAACCATCCTTAGAAGTTGTTGAAAACTCTGCCCAGGAAGAGACACAAAGAGTAGGAAAACAGAAACAAGTGAATTGTGACAACCTAACACCTTTGGTTAGTAGAGAAACTTTCTCTACTTCATATTGAAAAAGAAATTTTTTAAGTAGATCTCAGAAAACCATCCTCTATACCTTTATTTCCATCCCAAAGCCTTTTCCTTTTTCATGCATTTTTTTCCCATCTTCTAAACTATTGGGCTAATCATCTCAAGGCTTAAGTTTCTTTTTTTATCTCACTACTTTTCAATCAGCCACAAACTGATTCTGATTCTGCCTTAGTGATCTCCAAATCCAGCCCTTCTTTTTAACTGCAGAATATAGTTTCACTATATGGCTACAACACAGTGTAGTCATTCTCATATTGACAGTCATTTGAATTGTTTTAGTTTTGGGCTATTATTAATACAGTTGCTATGAATATTTATAAAAGTCTTGTGGACAGATGTCTTCATTTATTTTAGGTGAATAAATAACTAAAAGTGGGTTTATTTTGTCATAAGTTAGTAATATATTATATTTTTAATTCATAAGAAACTCTTTCCAATTTGTCTGTACTATTTTGCACTCCCAGCAATGTATGGGAATTCTAGCTGCTTCACATCCTGGCCAACATTTAGTGTCATTAGGTTTTTTAAATTTAAAGTATTCTGTAAGTGTAGTGATTTTTTAATATTAATTTGCACTTTCCCAAATACAAACAATGTGCTGTTTTTCAAGTGTTTATTGGTCATTTATATAGATTCCTTTGTGAAGTGCAATTTGCCTATTTGTCATCAATGTTTTATTACTGAAAGCATTCTTTACTTACTCCACATACAAATCTTTTGTCATATATTTAACCTTTTTTTAATATTTTATTTGTTCTTACAAGAACTGGGGTACAGGCCAGAAATGTGGGGTGTGAGAGGATTCACCAGAGACAGAGTGGGGAACAGAACAGGCAGACTGACTGAAGCACACTGCTGAGAGGAGCAGTGGGCGAGACAGTAGGGGTCTGCTTCGCCATGTGGGTTGCTCCCTCGCCGGCCAGGGATTGAACTTGTGCTGCAGAGGCTGCGGATTGCTTCATGGTGTGATGCTCAAGCCCTTGGCACCACCAGGGAAACCTCCCCCCCTTGTCATATATTTATATTGCGAAGATTTGTTCCTGTGCTTACCTATTCATATTTTAATTGGCTTTATTGAGTTTTTTTTTAAATGTATTGTTACTGAAGTACCATTGTTCCACATCCTTGGCAATGTTTGGACAGTATATGATTCCCCACGCAGCTGTAGTGAACATTTTCAATAAACATTTATAATTTTGACTAATAATGTATCAACCTTTCTTTTATGAGAGTGTTTTCTAATACTTTACCTATCCCAGGATTATGATATAATTTTATGCATTATTCCAAAATCATCATACTTGTAGCTATTATGTCAGGTTCATGATAAATCTTTTTTTTTTATACTATGCAGATTTTATTTTTTTTTAAATAATAAATTTTATTTTTATATTCCCCCATACAATTGCAAACGCCCCATTCTGACCCCAATCCTTCCCCTCCCGCCCCCCCCCCCAAAAAGTGTCTCTGGTTCATAGTTTTTTGTTGATTTTGATTTTCACTTTCTTATATTCATTTTCCTGGTCCCTTATTTAAGTTTTCTAGATTCCTGCTATGAGTGAGACCATCTGGTATTTTTCTTTTTCTTTTTGGCTTATTTCACTGAGCATGATCCCTTCCAGCGTCATCCATGTTGCTGCAAATTGCATGTGTTTATCTTTTTTGAATGCTGAGTAATATTCCATGGTATATATGTACCACATCTTCTTGATCCAGTCATCTATTTTTGGGCATTTGGGTTGTTTCCAAAGCTTAGCTACTGTAAACAGTGCTGCTATAAACATAGGGGTGCAGGTGCTCTTTGGAATTGATGTTTCTGTGTCCTTTGGGTAAATACCTAGGAGTGGAATTGCTGGATCATATGGAAGCTCTATGTTTAGTAGGTCCAGAAATCTCCACACAGCTCTCCATAGTGGTTGGACCAGTTTGCACTCCCACCAACAGTGCAGGAGAGTTCCTTTTTCTCCACACCCTCGCCAACATTTGTTGTTGCTAGTTTTTTTAATATGTGCCATTCTCACTGGTGTGAGATGGTATCTCATGGTAGTTTTGATTTGCATTTCCCTGATTACAAGTGATGTTGAACATTTTTTCATATGTCTGTTGGCCATTTGCACATGATAAATCTCAAACTAATTTTTGAATGAGGTATGAAGTAAGGGCTAAGCTGATTTTGGATTTGTTTTTCCCTCACTGCTAGAAATCCAATGATTCATTTCTTGGAAAGAATTTTTTTTTCTCCCTTTGAATAGCTTTGGACCTTTTGTTCAAATCATATTGAGTACATTAGTTTGTTTATCTCTAGTCTCTTTTCTGTTCTGCTAAATTTAAACATCTATCATTAAGTGCCATAATTTCTTGATCAGTGCAAATTCATTGTGTATTTTGAAAAAGGTAGTATATATCATTTGACTTCTTTTCAATATTTTCTTTTGTCCCTACCATTTCAGTCCTTCTTGTTTCTGAACAATTTTAGATCTGTTTTTCAACTGCTTAAAGGACAAAAAGCCTTAAGATTTATGATTGCACTAAAAATCTATGGAGAAATTTGAGGGAAAAAATGCTTCTCAACATAATTAATCCTTCAATCCATGAATATTGTGTATTTATTTACTTTTGTAGCTCTTCTTTAATTTTTCATAGTAATTTTTTTTGTTTTCAGTAAGTTCTTACACATATTAATATTTATTTAATATTTTGATGATATTGTAAACAAGGTTTCTTTTAATTCAATCTTCAAATGTGCATTGCCATTTTATAGAAATGCAGTGGATTTTGTATATTGACCCTGTATTCTGCAGCTTTACTAAATTCATATGTTTGTTCTAGGATCCATTCTAGTACAACCCACAGAATTTTCTATTATACATCCATATTGCCATTTTTCTTTTGTATGTTTGTTTGTTTATTTTTGATTTATCAGACTAGCCATGACTTTCAGCAAATGTTGACCAGAAATGTTAGGAGCTTTCTTCCTTGACTTGTTCTCAGCATCATGGGGAAAACAATCAGTCCTTCACCATTTATATATATATATATAAATATATATTATATATATATAAATATTAATAATATATATATATATATTTATATATTAGCAGTAGGTTTTACCAGATTGAGAAAGCCCCTTACGCTTTCTACTTTGCTGAAAAATTTTATCATAAATGGCGTAGAATTTTATCTTCTTTCTCCACTTATTTGAGATGATCATATAGTTTTTCTCCTTTAGCCTGTTAATGTGATATATTACTTTAATTGCTTCTTTAAAGTTGAAACAACCTTGCAATCATACATTATCTTTGTCATATATAGTACCTAATTATATATTTTCAGAATAATTTTCTAAGATTTGGTCAAGACATTTGCATATACATTCGTGAAGGATATTGGACTGTGACATCAAGTTTATGCTGACTTCATGAAAGTGAGTAGAATTTTAACTCCTTTTCCTAAACAAGTTTATGAAAAATGACCATATTTCTTCCTTAAATATAAGTTTTTTAGTTTAACCACCTTGATCAGGAGTGTATTCTGGGAAGGTTTTCAATAACAAAATCAACTTCTCTAACAGTTACCTTGTTATTAAGATTAAATTTTAAAATCTCAAGACATTAAGTTACTCATAGTATTTGCTACTAAACTTTAATGCCCAAGTACATGTGATGATGGCCCCTTTGACATTTTTGAAATCAGTAATTTGTATTTTCTATGTTCTTTTAAAAGTTTTATGTGTATCTGGAGTGATTCTTCTCAATTAAGTTCCATGATAGAATTAAGTTCTAATACTCTAAGACAGCTATTATATTAAATAAAATAAATTTTTCCTATGGATCAAAATAGCATTAGCTATGTAGCTTACTTGGAAGAACAGAGAAAACAGACAATTCAATAATATGCTTTACATCTCTCACTTGTAGAACCCTAGTTGAGAAAGACTAATTTTATTGATCTCTGATAATCAATTTTTGTTTCTTTGATTTGTTTCTATTGTTTGTTTGTTTTCTCAATTTCTGTTTCATCAATTTCCACTCCTTATTATTTCCTTCCTTCTATTTACTTTGGGAGTAATTTGCTCTTCTTTAACTTCTTGAGGTACAAGCATGGATGGTTGATTCAAAGCCAAATGTAAGGATTTTCTACTGTACATTTTCTTCCAAACAATGTTTTTCTGCACTGTATTTTTATATTTAAAGGACAACTCACGCGACTTATCAACTTTGGTACTTTGCTTTAATTAGCATTTACTAAATAGCTTTTAATTACCTTTGTGAGTTATTTGGTTCATGTATAATTTATAAGTGTGTTGGATAATTTCCAAATATTTTAATATTGTGTGGATACTTCTGCTATTGATTTCTGATTTAGTACTTTATGAAGAGGGAAAATATTTTACAAAATTTTAAATTTCTAAACATTTTTTAATGGCTCATCATATATTCTTGATAAATATCCCATGTACATATGAAAGACTATTATGAAATTTTTGGATGTAGTATTCTATTATCTCTCAGATACAGTGGTTGATGCAGTGTTTAAATCTCAATATTTACAGATTTCAGTCTATTTGTCATATCAGTTGCTGAGAACTCTGATTATGAATGTCTATTTTTGCTTCTAGTCCTATTAATTTTGATTCATATTTTGCAGTTCTGTTATAGAGCATTCACTTTTAGGATTCCTGATAAATAATAATTCATAATTTATACTGAATCATATAATAAATAATGCAAATGTTATATAATTATAAAAATGCCCCTTTATCTCTGGTAACATTCCTTTCCTTGAAATCTTCTTTATAGGTTATTGATGTAATTACTACATCTTTACTATGATCAATGATTTTTTTTCTCTTAACTTAGCTGTATTTTTACATTTAAAGGACAACTCATGCAACCTATGAAAGTGGCTAAAATAAAAAATAGTGGCAACACTCAATGCTGGCAAGGTACAGAAAAACTGGATCACTCATACACTGTTGGTAAGATTATAAAATGACAAGGCCACTCTAGAAAACAGTTTAGTAGTTTCTTATAAAACCATACATGCCTTAGAACCAACAGTTGTACTATTGGGGCGTGAATCTCAGAGAAATAAAAACTGATGAGCACTAACAAAAAAATCATGTATGCAAGTGTTCACAGCTTTTTTTGAAATAGTCAAAAAGTGGAAACAACCCAGAGGCCCTTCAATGGGCAAATGTTAAACAAACTGTAATGCAGCTAAGTCATGGAGTACTATTCATGAATAAAAAGGAACAAATTATCAATACATGCAAAAACCTGGATGCATCTCCAGGTAATTGTGTCGAGTGAAAAAAGACAAACCAAAAAGGTTAATAACTATATAATTTCACTCATTACATTCTTACAACTCTAAAATTATAGTAATGGAGAACAGATTAGTGGTTGCCAAAGGTCAGGGATGGGGCATTGGAAGGAAGGTGGAAGTGGCCAAAAAGAACAACCTGACTGTGTTATTTCTGCGTCCATTTTTACTGCCTCATCTTTCTCCCAGTTAAGTGCCACTTTTTCCTACTTCATCACATCTTCAAAGATATTATTGTATACTAGGTTATGGAT
This sequence comes from Talpa occidentalis, assembly GCF_014898055.3. NCBI lineage: Eukaryota > Metazoa > Chordata > Mammalia > Eulipotyphla > Talpidae > Talpa > Talpa occidentalis. The sequence goes on from NW_023605083.1 coordinate 30,620,468, forward strand.
TCTTTATAGATATATAGGTCTGAATTCTGTGGTCTTCCTCTAAAGAGTGTCATGTTTTGTTCTGATAGGTACTTAATGTATTGACAAGTCAGTTTCATCCCATGGAACTTGCTTCAAAGATTTGTTATGGTGATGGGCCTCCCCAGTGGCGCAGTGGTTGAGCGCTGGGCTGCGAAGCTGCATGCAGCCTCTGTAGCTCCGGTTCACTCCCCGGCTGCCAGCGAGGATCCCACATAGTGTGGCAAACCTCTCCTGTCTCGCCCGCTGCTCCCCTCAGCAGTGTATTTCATCAGTCTGCCTGTTCTGTTCCCTGCTCTGGCTCTGGTGAATCCTCTCACCCTCCCATGTTGCTGACTGTACCCAGTGCTTATATAAATAAATAAATCTTTACAAAAAAAAAAGATTTGTTATGGTGGGCCTCCCCAGTGGCGCAGTGGGTTGAGCGCAGCGCTGTGAAGCTGTCAGCAGCAGTGCGGGTTTGATTCCCAGCCAGCCAGGGAGATTCCCACATGGCATGGCAGACCTCTCCTGTCTTGCCCGCTGCTCCCCTCAGCAATGTATTTCAGTCACTCTGCCTGTTCTGTTTCCCGCTCTGTCTCTGGTGAATCCTCTCACCCTCCTGTGCCTCTGGCCTGTACCCCAGCTATTGTATGAATAAAAAATAAATCTTTAAAAAAATATAAAATAAAAAATTAAAGATTTGTTATGGTGACTCTAGAGTAGCCCTTCTATTCATGACTTTTCTTGGGTTTCAAGTGAATGCCCAGAGTCTTTATGAGGTGTCTCAACTTCGATTTTACAGCTCCATCTCCCACACTGTGCCACTTCCAAGATTCCATTCGTTGACAGTTATCCAACCGTGATTCTGTACAGATACAGTTTTCTTTTCAATGAAAAACTCAAAAGGACCCTTATGTCTGTATCTTAAGCCTTCCTATCTGTTTATCTACCTTCTTACTCAGTAACCTCATCCATAATTTCCGGCCACATCAGCAAAACCCCAAATCTCTATTGCCTTTTCCTAGGGAACCCACTGCTTTAAAAAGAAACAAAAACACTTAAAAATGTTTGACTCAACTTTTTTTAAATTGGGCTCCACTTTCTGTGCTGAGGTTTGGATAGAGCTTTCAAGCAGAAAGCTGGAGAAAAATATGTTGTTTTTCTTATCTCAAGTACCACAGTCCTATGGTATCTGTTGTCCAATATCTGAAAACAATTTCTTCATACATTTGTTCTAAAAGTTCTTCATAGCAAAAGGTTAAGTCAAATAATGATTTCTACATAATGGGGAGAACTGCATCTGTTTTTAAATATGATTCTTTCATCCTTATAATAATTACATGAAATAATACTCTCAAATCATTTTCTGGCTATGAAAACCAAGCTTAGGCAAGTTAAACACTTTTTCTGTTATGCTTTAAGGCCCTCATTTACCTATTGCATTTACCTGTTGCTCACTGAATGTGACTCAGTGCCTGGTACACAACAGATACTCAATAAATACATTAAATTCTTGGTGGGTTCTATGTTCAACATTATACATATGAACAACCTAAATAGCGCAGAAGAAAAATGGGGACAATGGGCAGGAAACTGATACTGGTTAAATGCTAGGGTTTGCAAACTACGGGTCACCGGCCAAATCAGGACACTTATCTTTGTAAAACAGTGTCACTGAAATGCCATCAGGCTCATTCCTTTACTTACTGTCTGTCATTACTTTCATGCTATGATGACTAACTTGAGGAGTGAGGCCTACAGAGCCTAAAATATTTACTATCTGGCCCCGACAGAAGACTTTTGCTAACACCTAATTTAGTATATGTCATATGCCAGGCAATATGCTCAGCACTGTTACATACTTTTCACCTCATTAAATTTAACAGCCATGCTGTGAAATAATAAATAACACCATTATCCAGATGCAGATTCTGAGACCCAGAAAGGTAACTTATCCCACATTCTAAAGCACATAGTGGCAGAACACAAATTTTAGACCTGGATTCTTGGACTCTCACTTTGTTAACTTCTAACAGACAGAGAAGATGTTAGTTAAATGGAAGCATTTTCAGTGATCTGCTCAGCATCACGTGGTCAAGTGGAACTAAGGCTAAGGAAGCTGAAGAATTGGCTTTATAGCCTATAACAAGAACAGCTTATACCATCATGATTTATAAGGAATTTTTAATAGGTTGACCCCTGTACTGATTAAGAATGATATGTATAGTATGTCATATGTGTGTGTACATATGTGTACAAGTATAGCCTTATGCACACATATATATCTATTTGCATGTATTTGTACCTATATACACCTATACACGTAATATGCATATATGTGTGTATATATTCATATATGTAGTGATTATTTCTCACAAAATTTCCATGAAGATATTGTTTTAGGTACAGAGAGCAATGCTTAGGATTATATTACAAAACAGGAATTAGTAAATCAATAATTCAACCTGGTTTTCCTACATCACTAGCTCTCTGTTCTTGTCTTCCTTTCATTCTTTCTCAACTGTCTCCCCTAGGTTTCCATGGCCTTCCACCATCCCATGGCTTGGGGAAGAATAATGTCTTGGGGATCCTCTATGGTCTCAAAAAAAGTCATTTGCCAACAGCTTTTCTGTGCCTGCTTGGCAATCTTCCAGTTCTCACTCCCAGCCTGTCAAGACACGATGCTTTTCTTTCCTCTTTTTGTAAGTACTTTAAGCTCTGAGGCATCATCATTTAATTTTAAATTATCTTCTGATTTCCTACGTGGGCCGAGAATGAGAGTAGTCTGGGGAAAAAGTGGTAGTGACAATAAATGAGAAGGGAAGCATTTGTGAAAATCTTTTTTTTTTCTTTTTCAAGAAGAGCTGTAATAGTGTTTTGTATCAACATGACTCCTTCCTTCAGCTGTAACAAAGTTAGAGAAAGTGTTGGTGCTATAAACTGAGAGCTGAGGAGGTGACTCTATTGACCCAGTCTTTTCAACGAGATTGGTATTATAGGTTCCCTGCATAGAAACCAGTGCAGGAATATTTCTAAAGCAATTTCATCTTTGCCATTAGCCCTTTCCTCCCTCCTATGCCTCTTCTCTTTCCCACGGTGCTCCCAGGTTCTTCGAGCTGCTGGTGTACTCTGTGCATGCTCTCCTTCCATACCACAGCAACCTCCTGTGGTGTCCAAGATCAAACCACTCAGGGGGCAGAGTTAGGGACATAACTTACCATTTCTCAATTGGGTTCTTTGATGGCTGGTTCAAAAGAAAACTCTCTTATCATAAACAGACCAACAGATGTTATACAGACACAGAGAGTGTCACATCTATAGGACAACTAAGAATCTGATGAAATATAAGATGCCATGTCTGTGGACAACTTTTTGGTGGATTTTTGTTCATGTAAAGGCAAAGGGATGCAGGTCACAGTTATCCCCCATAGATACTCTGAATAGGCTGTCTTATTTTTAGAAATGTTCCAAAGGTGAGAAATAGCAGTGGAGTAAGTGTGTAAAACCTGAATGCAAATGTGACATCTTCTATAGCCAGTCAGAAAACTCCCAGTGCTGTAGGACTGTGCTGTCATTTCTCCAATAATAGACACTGCACTAACATTCCATCCCCACGGAAGCAGCAGAGAAGGCCTGACAGCCTAAGGGAGACCAAGGGGTTGAAAAATCACAGCAAAGGAGAACTGAACCACTAAGTGGATCAACAATCCCACTGGGCCCAGGAAGCTGGCCACCCTTTCACCTACATCTTCACCAAAAGTTTTTAATTGAGTCTATTGAGGATTTCCTTTTTTCCTTGTGGGAATACATTCTTGATTTTATATTAACAGTTAACAAGGAAATTGGTTTTATTTTAGAGCCAACAGCTGGAACACATAAGTTCCATAAAGCAAAAGCTAAATATCTTTCCATTTTAAGTCATCACAAAGAAGCATCTATCATGCCCGCTAGATTATGCCTGTCTTGAACCAGCTTATTTTCTTCCAGTTCACCCACTTCCATAAATGTCACCTTTCCTGGCATCCAAACCTCAATGTTGCCCTCCTGTTCTCCTTCATTTACCCATGTCTACCCTGATAATGCATTCTGGCCTTACAGACATTAGCTGATCAGAGTTACCTAGAAAAGTAGCAACAGTCAAGAGAGGATTACAACAGTATCAGTTAAGAATCACTTGACCTATACCATTTGCCTGCACCCTACTCAAATGCCTGTGAGAGAGAAGCAGGGAAAAACAGAGTAAATGAGTAGACCACGTTCTTCTTCACTATAGGTGACATGGCCTCAGATCATTAGGTCTCAGTTGGAGAAAGGAAAAGACATGAGATTAGAATTTTATGCTCTCACAGGCTGGGCTTTGTCCTACAGAGAAGTCTAAAAACCAATGGAATCTTCTTACAGTACTAATAGAGGACAGACATGGAGTGAACAGACAGAGCATGTTTAAGATGGTGACTGAAAAGCAAAAGGACCTTTTCAGATTAATAAACCACTGAATTCAGATTTATAAACAGTTTACACTTTCTTGTAACTTAATTTATGTAACCAAGACACAACCCTAGTCTAGTGCAGAAAACACATCTTTTAAAAATCACATAAGTCTTATTTCAAATTGGATTACTTCCCATCTCTTGAGTCTGTTTTTACATCTATAAAATAAGAACATCATCTATCTCCTGTACAATCATCACGAGAATTACTTGGGATGATGCAAAGAAAGTGACTAGCACAATACTGGACACAATAAACATTCAACAAATCATTTCACTTTCTCATTTGATTACTTATAATGTTTGTTTCTCCCATTTCCACCAATCCAAATGCTGTGATTCTCCTTCAGGTTCTACCTCTTTATGAATCCATCCCTAACCATCATATTTGAGAGTTTTATTCAAGTACTTGAAAGTCATTGTTAGGAAAAAGACAGGGTAGACATTTTGCACAGTACCCACAGGGCAATTTTTTACAGAAATAAAAAGAAGCAGTTTTTAGTTCAGTATCTGAAATTGCTTTGCCAACAATTTAAGCTAATCAATAATAGATTAGAAAGCATGAACACCTCATCTCTACAAATAGGGATGCTGCCCAGTGCTGCCACATAACAGTATATACAAGTTTTGGTATCTGATAGATTGAGCTCCATTCCTGATTCTGCCACTTACGAAAGGCAAAACTGTGGTTGAGTTGTGTGACCTCTCTGAGTCTGGTCATTTAAGGTGAAATTTATTCTTAATGGTACCTACTGGTCAGAATTGTTCTGAACATAACATATTAAAAGAACCTCCCTTTTGCCCCCCCAACAAAAAGCAAAGCAAAATCCTGCTTTGACCTCCCTGAACACCAAGGTAAAAGGTTAGGACAGAGAGCTGTTGGGTTCACAAGTCTTAGCAAAATGTAGGGACATTCTTTTTTTATTTAAATATTTTATTTTATATAATTCCTACATCTTTTTTTATCTTTGCACAATGTATGCATTTTCATTTTGATTATATTCCCCATAAAATTGTACCCCACCCCTTATTTTGACTCTCCCCACCCCTTCCTCTGCTCCCCCTCCCCCGGTGTCTCTGGTTTATAGTTGCTTGATTGATTGATTTTTACTTTGTATTGATTAGTCTTTTTCCTGGTCTCTTATTTAGGTTTTCTAAATTCCTGCTATGAGTGAGACCATCCGGTATTTTTCTTTTTCTTTCTGACTTATTTCGCTGAGCATGATCCCTTCTAGCTCCATCCATGTTGCTGCAAACTGCATGAGTTTATCTTTTTTGATTGCTGAGTAATATTCCATTGTGTATATGTACCACATCTTCTTGATCCAGTCATCTATTTTTGGGCATTTGGGTTGCTTCCATAGCTCTCACACCAGTGAGAATGGCACATATTAAAAAAAAAAAACTAGCAACAACAAATGTTGGCGAGGTTGTGGAGAAAAAGGAACTCTCCTGCACTGCTGGTGGAAGTGCAAACTGGTCCAACCGCTATGGAGAGCTGTGTGGAGATTTCTTGAACTACTAAACATAGAGCGTCCATATGATCCAGCAATTCCACTCCTAGATATTTACCCAAAGGACACAGAAACAGTAATTCCAAAGGGCACCTGCACCCTATGTTTATAGCAGCACTATTTACAATAGCTAAGCTGTAGGGACATTATTTTTTTTAACAGTTTTTAATTGAAAATTTATTTTTTAGAGCACTTTAAAGTTCACTGCAAAATTGAGAAGAAGGTATACAAATTTCTTTTCCCCAAAGGTGCATAGCTTTCCTCATTATAATGTACCACTAGATGGTACATTTGTTGCAACTGATGGACCTATGTGGACACATCGTCACACCAGAGTTTGCCTCAGGGCTCACCCTTGCAGTTTATGGGCTTGGACAAAGGTAGAGTGGCATGCATCTTAACGTCTACCAGGATCACAGAAGCTGGCAAGGCAGTAATGAAAGACCAGTTCAGAAGGAAGTTTCATGACACAGGCTTTTAAAGGTAAAACTGCTTCAAACACTTGCAACACCTTCCATGATATAATCCCTGTAGCTGCCTTCAGCACCACACACCCAAAAACTGAGACAGGGATACTTTTCTGAAGGGATGAGAAGACCGTATGCTAATGGGACTCCTTTCCAGAAGGGTTTGTCATTCATTTTCTCAGGCTCTAGACATTCTGTTTCTATAGCATAATCCTTTAGATGTTATCAAAATTTCCAGATATAAAAAATAAGATCCTGTCTACCAATTATTTGGTTCTATGCAACATCTATTATCAATATGTTAAAATGACTGACAATATTACCAAAATCCTATTGTACCTATCTTAAACAGTTTTGTTGAGGTATAACTGACATATAATTCATCTTAAGATGTAAAATGTGTTTATCTGATAAACTTCTATTTTGCAAAATAATTGTTACCATAGAGTTAGCTAGAAAACTTATCATTTCTTTTTTTTTGATAGCAAATTTAAGATCTACTCTTAAGCAACTTCCAAGTATACAGTGCAATACAGCAGTATTATATATTCTTGGTTCCTTTGTCATAAATTAATTAACCAAATATACATGAGTTTATTTCTGAGCTCTCTATTATGTTCCACTGGTATGTGTCTGTTTTGTGTCAATACCATACTTTTCATTATTATAGCTTTTTAATGTCGTTTGGAATCTGGGAATATGATGCCTCCGGCTTCACTCCTCTTTTTCAAGATAGTTTATGTTAACTAAACATTCATGGTCATTCAAGGTTCCCTATAAATTTTAAGATTGTTTTTCTATTTCTCCTTTAAAATGTCATTGGAATTTTGATAGGGATGGAATTGAATTGGTAGATCTCTGGCTTGTATGGACATTTTGATGATAATAATTTTTGTAAACCATGAGCACAGAATATCTTTTCATATGTGTCTTCTTTAATTTCAATTATAAATATATAATATCTTAACATTTTCAGTGTACAAATTAGTTAACCTCCTTGGTTAAGGTTATTCCTAAGTATTTCGTTCTTCTAGATAAAAATTGTAAATGGATTGCATTCTTAATTTGTCTTTCTGATAGTTGATTGTTAGTATATAGCAAGGCAACTGATTTTTGTATATTGATTTTGTATCATTTCACATTACTAAATTTTACTTTTTTAAAAAAGATTTATTTTTATGCATAAAAGAGCTGGGGTACAGGCCAGAGGTGTGAGGGGTGAGAGGATTCACCAGAGACACAGCGGGGAACAGAACAGGCAGACTGATTGAAATACACTGCTGAGGGGAGCAGTGGGCAAGACAGGAGAGGTCTGCTGCGCCATATGGGTTGCTCCCTGGCCAGGGATCGAACTCATGCTGCAGTGGCTGTGGTCAACTTCATAGGTTGCATCTCAATCCCTTGTGCCACCAGGGAGGCCCACTGAATTTTTCATTAGTTTTAGCAATGTTTTGATGGAGTCTTTAGAGTTTCCTATCTATAACATAACATCTGCAAATAAAGACAGTTTTACTTCTTCCTTTTGGATTTGGATGCTTTTCATTTCTTTTTCCTTGCCTAATTGCTCTACATTGGATTTTCATTACTAAACCAGGTTGACCAAACCTGGTAAGATTAGGTATCCTTATCTTCCTCCTGATCTTAGTAGAAAAGCTGTCAGCTTTTGACCACTGAATATGATATTAGCTGCAGGCTAGCATGTATGAATTTTATTATATTGAGGCACATCCTCTCTACACCCAGTTTAGTGAGTGTTACAATGTTACAAATTAAGCAGAGAACAAATTGAATCAATATAATAGACTGAATGCACAGGTTTATCTCCCAATATCAAAAAACCCTTGAAGTGACAGAATACAATTTATAAAACGCATTCTTCATGCATCTGACAAATGTCTATTGCACTCCTACCATGTTCTAGGTGTCGGTGGAAAACATTCTAAGAAGTTTCCTGATCTCATAGAGTTTACATCCTAATAAAGGTGGAAAGATAAGAGATAAAGAATAGCAATAAATAAATAAATATACTAGGTAGTTATAAATAATGATGTATATTACACAAGTAACAGAATACCATGAGAGAGAATGACTGGTAGGACGAGTTTGAGGGCTATTGCATCTGTATTAGTCAGGAAACTCCTCTCAGAGTAGATAATATATGAATTGTCCAAAAGTCCAGACTTCCAAAAATGTTGGATATATTATATTCTCTGTAAAGGAAACAACAATTTGAAAAGTGTAAAGTGGATCTGAGGTAGGCCTATCCAAGGAAAAGAAAGCCTATTCCTTGGAGAAAAGTAACATCTTTGAATGAAATTTCTTTAATGTCTAGAACAGAGAAAGTAGAAGGAACTGGGTTGCCAGGGAGAGAAGAACAAATTTTCCCAATACAAACATGAGTTTAAGTAAGAACTCAGAGAGTGAGAAAGTGAGGAAATACCAGACAAAGGTCAAGGTAAAACAAAGGACGATATTCAGAGAATACCAGCCAAGGAAGTGCAGAGTTTCCCAATATACATCTACTTATTTTACTCAAGTGCCTCACCTTTTAAATCCTCCTAAAAATTAGCACATTGCAAGCACTCAGTCCTTTCCATCTTCTCTTCTTGGAGAAAGGAAGTCCTATGTGACAGGTTATTCTAGACAACCCTCAATATTCTCTCCAGATCTACAATTTCTAAATGTTAGATAATATTATAAAATTACATCAGCTAACATATCTAAATTTAGGTAACTTGTTTTCCTGTCAGAAACAGAGAAACAATCAAATTTCATATGGAAATAACTGACGGACTGATTTTTACTTTGAAGTACAAAAAGAAATGTTTTGCTGATATTTGTGAGCCTACTGAATATTCTAAAGGAGAAATATCACATTTGGAGTTTTCAATTCTATTATTCACTCAAAACCTGGTCTACTGACCTGAGAAAGTATGATTTAAGACTTACATACTGGTTTGTACAAAACAGCTTCATTTCTGGGCCGAGACCTATTGCCAAATTCCTCTTTGACTTTGGGAAAACCACATCTCTTTTTCCCTTAGATTCCTCAGCAAAAAAATAAAACAAACAAACAAAAACACACATTCTCCCTACACATATCTTGGCTCTTAGGGTCCTAAAAAACTATAAGCTTTAAGTTTCTACAAATCATATATTTCATTGAGGTGATTATAGAGCCCATCCATTCATCAATTTTTTTTTTTTTTCAGATTCTTACTACATGCAAAACTCTGAGCAAGACACTGCACAGGTTACAGAACGGTAAACACACCCCCTGTACTTCTTACAATATAGAGAAATGGTCTCGTCTTACTACAAAAATAGGGACGTATAGGAACCATTTCTGCTTTTTCCAGGTGAGAATAACTGCAGTTGTTCAGAGTGTTTAAGACATCTTGACTTTGGAAAATTCTGATTTTAAAATATTCTACCCCATTTAGGAGAATCTTCTATGTATGAAGTTATTAAAAGCCTAGGGACATGAGCTGATCTGGAAGAGGTAGCCACAGGAAGACAGGCTCATTCCTGAAATTCATGTTGATCAGTAATCTTGGTTCTGGCAATGGCTTAGAGTTAAAAATATCTTTCATAGAGAGAAGAATATATAGGTCCATCAAGAAGGGAAAACATGAGAAAAGGAAGATGCTGCATTTTTCTATGAGCTTTGTAGTGGCGTCAGTTATTATAAATCATGGTTTGGCGTGGGAGTAGGAAAAAGCAAAAGGCTTGGCTGCTAGTCTTTTCAAAGAACAATCTCCGCGAGTCATAGTGACTGATTACTACGTGTAATGAAAGATAGGGAATGTCAGTGATGATGGAGTTTTCAAGCCTGCCTAAGTGGGGAAATGTTGGTGTTATTGATGAAGGAAAGGAATTTAACATGCTGAGCTCAGTGTGGATAGAAGGAGAAGGATGAGCTCAGTTTGGCAAGTGTTCATTTAAAGGAAGAAAATGGAACAGTCAAGGGGCACTGTTAGGCAGGAATTAAAGACAACACAGCTGGAACTCAGGTGAGAGAACAAGGTTGAAGGTACAGATTTGGGTGTCATTTGTACAAACATTATCCAGAAGCAGATGGAACATTTGTAGTAGGAAGAAGAGCCCAGCATCCAGGTTGAAATTTCACAAACACTTGGAGTTTGGGAACAGAAAGAAAAAATGTCAGGGGTGGAGACAGAGATTGATCAAGGAGGTAAAATGACTTACCTTGGAGATTGGTAGAGAGAATGTCAAGGCTTCAGGACATGTGGTCAATATAACCTTGAGTTTCTTATTCAAGGAGTCAATAAAGGAAAAGAAAGAAGTTGGTAGCTAGAGTGGGCACAAAGATCATACTAAGTTTTTTTTTTTTTAAAAAAAAATCTGTTTTTATTTATTTATGCACACAATAACTGGAGTAAAGGCCAGAGGTATAGGGTGGGGGCTGAGAGGATTCACCAGAGATAGAGTGAGGATCAGAACAGGCAGAACTATTGAAATTCACTGCTAAGGGGAGCAGCAGGTGAGACAGGAGAGGTCTGCTATGTTATTTGGGTTAGCTCCCTGGCTGGAGACTGAACTCATGCTACAGTGGCTGGAGTAAAGCTTGATAGCGCTGAGACTTTAACCCCTGTGCCATCAGGGAGGCCCCCTCATACTCAGATTTTCTTTCAAGGTGAATGAGAAACACACAAGTTATGGGTGGAAGTTCACACAGACAGGCATATTCAAGAAGCAGGAGAGAAGTAATAAATATAGTTAACAGTATCTCTCTGATAGCATCTATCTTTAAAGAAAATAAGGACACAGATTCTTTTGAGCTGGAGAGGACAGAAGGGATATCATGAAGGCTGGAAAGTGTTAGTATAAAGAAGGTAACCTTTGAAGCTGCTCATTAAAAATAGAATGAGAAGTCATTTATCATTGAGTAAGAATGAGTATTTCAGAAGCATTAAGAGATTTTGGAGTAGCTGTTGGCAGACATATATTAAGTAATCATCCAAAAGTGAGTAAAGAACTTGCAGCTAAGTAGTTTTAAGTAGCCATTACAAAATAAATAATTGTCCAGTTCCTTCTCTGTGCCAGGCATGTGTACTTGTAGCCAGAATACAGAGTTTACATCTTTCAATAGCAATGCTCTATGATCTGAGCTCAGAAGTGCAGTCAACAGAGCGGAATAATTAGACTAGAAGTGAGAATTGTGATAAAGAAAATGCTGGGCAGGAGTCTCAAGTACTATGCCATTAATAAAATATTATCCCACATTATCCCAGATCCTAATACTTTCTTATTTTATATTAACAAAACTTAACACCTTTAACATTTCTCAAAAATTATATCTGGATAGGGCCTCCCCGGTGGCGCAGCGGTTGAGCACTGGGTTGCGAAGCTGCCCGCAGCCTCTGCAGCGCCGGTTCGATCCCCGGCCACCGGGTGAGGGTCCCACATGGCGCGCAGACCTCTCCTGCCGCCCGCTGCTCCCCTCAGCAGTGTATTTCGTCAATCTGCCTGTTCTGCTCCCCGCTCTGCTCTGGTGAATTCTCTCACCCTCCTACGCTTCTGACTGTACCCAGTGCTTGTATAAATAAATAAATAAATAAATAAATAAATAAATAAATAAATAAATAAATCTTTAAAAAAAAATTTTATCTCGATATCAATATATTGAATGTTTTTTTTTTTTTTTTAAGGGCTGCTATGGGGTAAGGCAACAAAGCCTTACTGTGGAGATCAGCTCCACATTTATTGATTTTATATATTTTGATCTGTGCAATGTGTATAGCAGTGAGATTTCTTTCGGTTGTACCAGAATACCAATCTGAATGAACCTCAGCCAAGGAAGAAATTAATGAATTAAATAACTAATAAAAGGAAGGGGAAGATGCAGCCAGACCTCTGGGATAAATGAGATCAGGGATACCACCCAGGTATCTCTCCATCTCTCATTGTTTCTAATCATGTATTAACTATACTTTCTCCTACTGTGCAAAAATTTTTTTCTCATAGGGGACATGGCCCCGGTCAGTTGCAAAGGCTCTTATGATGACTCTCTCTCTGATCCCAAGGTCATAAAACTTGAGAGGAATGCTCTCGTGATTATTCCTGGACTTGGATTCTTAGTGAAAATACATAAATAAATGAATAGCTTTTTTTTCCCCAAATATTTATTTATTTATTTATTTATACAAGAGCTGGGGTACAGGTCAGATGTGCGGGAGAGTGAGAGGATTCACCAGAGACAGAGCGGGGAACAGAACAGGCAGACTGCTCCCCTCACTGCTGAGGGGAGCAGCGGGGGAGACAGGAGAGGTCTGCCGCGCCATGTGGGACCCTCGCCGGCCAGTGGGGATTGAACCCACACTGCAGAGGCTGTGAACACCTTCACCGCATGGCACTCAACCGCCTGTGCCACCAGGGGAGGCCCAATAAATGAGTAACTTTTAATTGATAAATTTTAAGTAATAACTTTTGCCCTTTGGTTAGTTTTTATTAGGATTCATTGGGTATGGCTTTCTTTGAATTTATCCAAACTATTCATAAATAGAAGAATGGAGGGGTAAGCTGTAGTCTGTGTGCGTAGTGGAATATTAGACAACAAGGAAAATGAATGAACTACAGTAACATGCAACATGGATGATGATCACAAACATAATATTCAGTAAAAGAGTTACACAAAATAATATATACTAAGTGTTTCCATTACTAGGAAGTTAGACTATGATATTAGAAGTCAGAGTTGTGTCATATTTGACTAGCAGGGAGCACAGCAGAGGTCTGATAATGGTCTGGTTCTGATTTAAGTGGTTTCACCTGGGAGCATAACCTTTCCTTCAGCTGTATGTGTCTAGTTTGTATGCATCCTGAATTAAGTTTTACTTAGATGAAAGGTTTTTTTCTACAAAAATGCTTGGTAGCAATGGGAGGAGAACAAAATAAATACACTTGAATTTAGTTTGAAGAAAGGTTGCCACTATTGAAAGTCAGTGATTTAATTTCAACCCCTATTTCACAGACTAAGATATAAAGACTCAGATGTATTAAATGCCTGATTTCAGGTCTCAGAGATAATTAGTATCAGACTCAGCAAGGGAGACCATTCTTGAATTCTAAACTGGAATCTAGAGCTTTCCCCATGCTACCATATTATACATAAAAACACATGTCTTTCTAATTCTTGGAACAAAGACAACATTCATGCATTTGGATCTACAGAGCAGCTACTGTGCCAGCCTCAGAAAGCTTAATCCACTGCCCTGCAATCCAGGGAGTACAGTCCTAGGAATGTAGAGAGTCCTCTGGAACACATGTAGGGCACCTTCATACCGTAGGTGTGTCTGGGGCTTCTTTGCAGAGATATATTTACATATATACTACATATTCCAAGAAATACATGTTCAGCAGTCAGGTGAGTGAATCGGTGCAATATTATTGACATTGAAACTTGGTCATATCACTTACCTGCTGTAAGTGATATGACCAAGAGATCACAGGTTAGTCACACAATATCTCTCTGCTTTAGTGTTTTCAGTTGTAAAATGGGAACAAATTATAGAATTAATTTAGCAAGTAAGTAAAAATAAAGTGGGTAACAGGAGTGAATGGAGACTTTGTGGGAGAAGTCTGCCCCAATGGGAAGGAGCATTTTACTATTAACATTGTTTAGAGTTTCCAACATATAGGTCAAAAAAAAAGCAGATTCATTTTTTTGTTTCATTATTGCTTTGTAATTCTCTACAGACAATGCAAGACCTTATTGTCTGCACCTGAAATACCCCACTCTCCACCTTCCAAATACATAAGTACTGTATAAATTCTTGATGGTAGCATTGTTATTATTTGGGTATAGAAGTCCACATAGGAATTTTGCACAATATCTGAGGGGCAGAGGAGGTGTGGAGGTGAGGGGAGGTCTTTCTGATAGAGTAAACAGCATGTGCAAAAGCAAGTAGGTAAAAAGATTATGCTCAATGAAACCATCAGTTAAAACCGGTATTAGGGGCCTACCTGGTGGTGCAAGGGGTTGAGACGCAACCTATGAAGCTAAGCGCAGCCTCTGCAGCATGAGTTCAATCCCCTGCCAGCCAGGGAGCAAACTACATGGCGCAGCAGACTTCTCCTGGCTCACCCACTGCTCCCCTCAGCAGTGTACTTCGGTCAATCTGCCTGTTCTGTTCCCCACTCTGTCTCTGGTGAATCCTCTCACCCCCCATGCCTCTGGCTTGTACCCCAGATCTTGTATGCATAAATAAATAAATAAATTAAAAAACAAAAAATGGGATTATGGTTAAAATAAGAGAGGTGGGAATTGTATGAGGAATATAACCAAAATGAAAATGCATACATTGTGCAAAAATGAAAAATGATGTAAGAATCATATAAAAATTAATTAATTAAATAAATAAATAAATAAAATATTTGATCCCTGGGGGGGGGGGGAAGCCAGAAAGAGAACTGGGCTTTCCTGAGGATAGCAGTTCCCTCGTTGGGACAGAAAGCGAATCACTGAGAATCTTTTCTTGGTGGCCTCATTGAAGTCCACTCGCAACTGCACGTGACATCTTCCTGTTTTCAGCTCAGCATCTTCCCCACTCCTCAGCATTGTACTTGGTTGCCTTTCTGCTCTAGAGAGTCAAGGATGGCTTGAAAATATCTGCCCTTGAGAGCACAATTCTGCCAAAGAGCTATTTCTGTGCAGTGCTTCTTATGGCGTCATGAAGGTGAGACCTATTTAATGACAAGAATAATCAACTGCTTTGTCTCTTAGAGGGTTCTTAATGTCTGCACTCCATAGTTCTTCTCCGTGAGTGCAATTAAATAAGGAGAGGGACAAAGCCCAGTTAAATAATTCATAAAACAACCACGGAAAGAAAATGTTAGCTTGTTCTTTTTAATCAGTGAATTGGACTCACCTTGGACTGCCACCAAGGTAAGGGACTCCCTAGAATGAGGATGGTCACACCATCGTAGGCATCCACAGCAGAAATATAAGTCGCTCATAAAGACTCCCAGGAGGTTTGTCTTTGTCAACTCAGACTGCTATACCAAAATACTGTAAACTAAGTGCCTTAAACAATTCTTTATTTCTTACAGTTCTGGAAGCTAGCAAGAACCCTCTGCCTTCTTTTCCTAACATAACAGAGAAAAAGCTCATGACCTCACGATCTCATCTAAACCTAATCACCTCCCCAAAGAAACCCCCTTCAAATACCATCATGATAGGGATTAGGGCTTCAAGATACAAATTTTGAAGGGCTACAAACATTCAGTCCATAGCAAGAATGAATGAAGGAACTGCAAAAGAATGCCAGACGCCCACATATCATCTAGATTTTTTTTAGCAAAACAAAGCAAAACCCAGAAAACTCAATTTAGTCCAAATTTAAAATAAGCAATAATTTAATTTAGAGAGTGAAAATTGCCTTAATTATAACTCCTCTCTGACTCCTCCTTCTAAGGATAGGCTCATAGTTAGAAAGGGAAACAAAATAAGATACCAAATATAATAAGATTATTTAGGAACAAAATCCAAAATCCCATTGGAGAATGTAAATTAGAAAGAAGAATTTTTAATCCACAGATTGCCTTTTTGAATCTACAAACCTCAGATTGCTATGTAAAAAAATTTGCACCAATTAAGAACTATTTTAAAAACAATAAAATCCTAGTGTCAAGCATTCCCAAAAGACAGGGAACCTACTAGGAATTCTAGCATTGGCCAAATGACATATATTGGCAGAACACTTAGGAACATAATCCCTGGAATATTCCACTTCAGTTTGTATCCTGACTTCACACTCACTAGCTACATGACCTTGAACCTGTTAGTTAACTCCATGATTTTCATTTCCTCATTCACTACAGGGGATGAATAGTACCTCCAAATTCAAAAAGAGTTTTTCCCAAAATTAAATGAAATGTTAATAAAAAGCATTTGGAACAGCACCTAACACTTAGTAAGCACTCTATTTATTAAGATTAGCTACCTTTTTTTTTTTAATCATTAACCATTACCTTGGCACAGATACATGACCAGAATCCTTCGGGAGGCAAGGCCCTGGTGGAATCAGAACAAAGTGTTATTCACCTGTTAGGATGCAAGCAAGGGCCTCATGAATCCCTGTGGGGCCCACAGGGCACTTCACCTCATACTGCAGGGAAGTCAGAGGAAATGCAAAACTCTCACACACGGAACGCAACAGCCTCAAATTTTGAGTCATTATCTTCCCTGGCCTCTCCCACCCTATTTCTCATGCCTCAGTTGGCCTCCTCCAGGTCCTTGTTTTCTCTATCCCAGGTGAGACAGGACCACCCACTCAGGGGCCCAAGGCACATACCTAGGAGTCAACTCACATGTTACCCTCACCTCAGGCCACACATCACTAGGACTTGGCTGGTATAGATAACTTGGTATAGATAGCACTTCATCCACTCCTCTCCAGCACTTCTGCTGCCCCAGGTTCAGTCTCTGCTATTTCTCAGCAGGACCGCTGCAATAGCTGACTTACATGTGTCCAGCTTCTGCACATCTGCTCCAGCCCATCATTCTCAATAAAACCCCTCGAGGAAACTTACAAACATGCAAAACCCATCGTGACACTTCCCCAAAGAAACCTACATTTCTTTCAAGCCATGTTCCTTCTCTCTACATCTGCAAGTCTGCAACTCCCGCCATAGCCATACACAATCACCCCAGGTCCCCAAATCTCTCACATTGCCTCCCACCTTGTGTCTTGAGCACATGTTCTCCTTCTACTGGAGATTCCTCCGGCAGCTTGTCTACCTAGAGATTTTCAGCTTACCCTACGAGGCCTGGTTCAAAGGCTGCCACCTCTCTGGTGCCTTTCTTAACTCCTGTTGGCCACCCCAACGCTCTGTCTTCCACACTCTTATGGGATCGTGTGCACCTCCTGAAACCAATGTCTGCCCATTTTATAAATGTTTATTTGCAGAAAAATCCTGTGGCACTGAGCCTGGGTAATGTAGACCAGGACATTTAAAGAAAATAACAACAATGTAGTCATCACATCATCATCACAGTATAGTCTTTTATTTATAAAAATTACTATCAATGTTCAGTCTTTGGTAGGTACTTTGCTGAGAATATTTATCAGCTTAAACCACATAGAAATGCTACCATTACTGATCAAAATGGGCATACATTAGTAATTTCTTGTACTTCATCACAAAACAAGCATCTTTTAAATTTAATCTTCACAACCCTATAAAGTAGATATGTGATTTTTCCTTTCTACAGGTAAGACATTTGAGGTTGCAAGATTTTAAGTCATCAGCCCAAAGTTACAAGAAAGTGAGGGGGCTAAGACTAATCCCATTTCTTCCAGTGCCTCCTGTTTTCTTTATCTCAGGAGTCAACTCCCATACTCTCCTTACCTGAGCCCACACATCACCAGGACTTTTTAAACATACCTGGAAAATATCTCCATTTCATGCACCAGAACTGCCTCTCAACACTCTTGAGCAGTTCTATATATCCTGACTTCCAGAATTATTTGCTTGATTGCTTAATCAGCTAGTGAAGTGATGACATAAGGGCCCCCAGAGATATAATGGTGGCCTAATATAAAGATGCAAGTTTGTGTGTAGCAAGTCCAGAGAGGGCAAATCCTTATGTTTGTGTGGGAGCTGAAGCAGGTTTCTCAGCAGCAAGCAAAGGCTGTTAAGTTCTGAAATGTGTTAATAAGGAAGGTTATAGAATCTCCTTCACAGGAAGGATTTCTTCCCCCAATGGAGGATAGATTATCATCTGTCTGAGATGGTTTAAATATAATCCTTTGTGAAGGTCAATAAATTGGACTCACCAACTCCTTCCCCGGCTCCTTATGCCACTGAGATACGCTGGTATTATTGTGGCTCAGTGCATGGCCTGAAAATGGGCTGGTGCTGATCCCCCAGCCAGAAATAATCTCTTCCTCCTTTATACTCTCTCAGTCCTCAGTCCCAACCTTCTTTGTGACATCTGCAGTGATTTATGTACATTGTCTTGCTTTCTAAAAGAAAAACACATTTAAAGCATGTAATACATATGGTCCATCTTGATATCTTCCACATTAATACCACAGTGAAATTTTTTTGACTGTTAAGTTCTTTAAATGGAACTTCTTTCCACTTCGGAAAGATTCCAATTGATTGCAAGTACCAATTGAAAATAACACCTGATATTTGTCTCAAAGTTGTTATCAAAAACCACGAGAACTAAACTTTATTAAGCATGCTTTTGATCCAGTCATTTTCAGATACCATTTTTTTTTCTCTCTTTGTATCATTTCTAAATATGGTCATTCAGATGTTCATTTCTTCCAGTTAAAAAGTCTAAAAGATGAAACAGCATTTCTGTTAATAAGAAACCTACTTAGATTACAGTAGAAAAAAATTCATCCATATATCTAAGCAAATGTTCAGCAATTCCCAGGTGGAGTCACTACTACCTCAAAGTAATTCTAAGGTAGAGTCTTTTCCATAATTGCCACTCCATAGAAGCATAACTTTTCATGCCAATACATAAGTACAATTAAAAATTGTTCTGGATGCAGTCTCAGTAAAAATAACAATAATAGCTATGCTTGTACAGAATGTTAAAGTAAAAAAAAAAAACTTTTAAGTGAACTAGTTTATTTGATCCATGATGTACTAAAATCTGAGAACCACAGTCCTTACCATTTATATCACCACTTTAGAAGATATTTACAGGAAACTTGGATCAGAGAGATGAAGAAAATTGCTATGAGTCACAAAGCTAGGAATAGCAGAGTCTAGACTGGAACTCAGGCATTTTCCTGATTCCAAATCTCATGATCTTTCTACTGCATCTTTCTGTTCACATGGCCAATCTTTAAGAAGAAAAGAAAATTTCTACCTCAGCAGTATATAAAATCAAGATGCTAAGAAAAATGACCAATTTTCTAAAGGAGGCATGTTTCCTAATTTTGATAACTGAATTTGAACATTAACTCCTCCTATAATGTAAAAAAATACCAATAGATAAAATGTATTGAACCTTTACATTTTGCTACTGTACTAAGTACATAGATTATCTCATCTAATCCTTACAAGTCTAAAAGATTGGTTGCTTCTCATTTTTAAATGTGAAAGATGCAATTTACAGAGATTAAGCTATAATGTGCTAGCTTTTCCAAGATCATATGTTGGGAAAATTAAGTGGCAGAGCTCTCATCTGAACCCCAATGTGCTGAATCCAGAGCCTTTAACCACCACACTATTCTGCTGTCAGGGCTTCTCAAAAGATTGTTCCTGGGCAGACAGGACCTGGGCACTTGCTAGAAATGGAAATTCTGTGGCCACACCACAGACCTGTGGAATCTCTGGAGAAGAATCCAGCAATCTATGTTTTTTTGTTTTTTATTAAAGACTTATTTTATTTATTTATGCATAAAAGAACTAGGGGTAGGCCAGAGGTGGGGTGGGGTGGGGGGAGGTGTGTGTGAAAGGATTCACCAGAGACAGAGTAGGGAGCAGAACAGAAGGATCCACTGAAATACACTGCAGAGGGGGCCAGTGGGTGAAACTGGAGAGGTCTGCTGCCCCATGTGGGTTAGCTCCCTGGCCTGGGATTGAATTCATTCCACAGTGGCTGGAATTAGCTTGATAGCACTGAAACTTAACCCCTGCGCCACTAGGGAGGCCCAATCTGTGTTTTTAACAAACCCTCTATGTGCGTCTAAGGCATGCTGAAATGTGTGTTAGACTAAAACAAGAGTAAAGTGATAACTGTTTATAAGGATTCCATGTATGCTCTGTGCTCTCAGGGAATGCAAAAAGGAAATGATAGAAGTTGGAAAAACTAATAAGGTTGCTGAAAATGAAAATCTTCAGGGGATAGTAAAGCCAAAAAGGGAAGAAATAACCTTAACTAGTGCATGCAGAAGCTGAAAACAGCAATGATGAGCAATTAATCAGGCAATATGTTACACTGCAATCAAAGATCAGAAAATTCCAGAAGGACCAAATGACACAGAATTTATTACTGCATGGTAAATGATCATTAATAAAATGTGGCTGTTAAAAGAACCAAAGAGATGAATAATCATAGAAGGAAATGTCAGCTGTAGAATGAATAACTTGTAGTCTTAATCACTTGGAGTAATTACAGGTATGGACACAGATCAGAAGAGAAGAATGGAAATTACCAGTGCTGTGAAAACAACATGGCAAAAGTTGAGCACTCTTTTTATACAGAATCAAGATAGTTACAAAGACACCATGCACTAGTTAATGAAAAGTTTGACCTGGTTAACATTTCAACTGCAAAAAATAATGAAATTGCATAATTTTAATAGTACATTATTTAGCATCGACCCTCAACTCTGATATAGAAACAAAAAACCACCTTGTCAGAACTGCTAAAATGTAGAAAATTACTTGACTTGAAATTTATCTAGGTCTAGTAGTGATTCCTTGGATTTATCTGGCTGATGACTTCTGCTGACCCATAACTTTCCTAAAGAACTAACTCTTCACAAGAGCACTCCCAAAGCATATCATTCCAATATTATATTTTTAATATAATTAAATTTAATATATAATTATACATTTTTAAAAGACTACTTTCTTGACATGTAATGTGAAAGGACTGAAAAGTGATACTAAAAAGAAAAATATTCACGAGTATAATAAAATAAAAAAGGCTTCCAACAGAAACACCAGAAGTCACTAAACGATAAAATTATTTGTTATTCTTTTCATCTGATGTCCTACTACTTTGCCTTGTTTTTTTCTTTTAATCTCTATCAGTTGTTTAAGAGGAAGTGAAGGAAAAAGCACTAGTTGAATTTACCAAATGAAATATTAACCAGTAAAATCGTCTACTTGAACTGTATAAGAAAATATCATCATTTCCATGTAGGAAATTTTATGCTCTCCTCTAACTAATATTCTCTATCAACTCTCCATTTTTATATAAACAAAATGAGTTGTTAGGCAAAAAAAAAAAATATTGACTATTACTGTGTGCTTGGAATCATTCTAAACTTGATACATCTATTTTCCTAGTAACTCTATGATATATGTAATATTGTTGTTTTACTGACAGAGAAACTGAAAACAGAGTTTCAAGTTACTCTCTAACCATGACCCTACATCATTCTGTTCCCTACTATGTGTACAATCTGTACCTCCCATAAAGAGGTGAGGATTACATTTCATTCTCATTGAATCTAAGTTGAGTCTAAGACTGATCTGACCAATAGGCTGCACAAAAAGAACAACTGCAGGTCTTCCAAGTCATAGATTAAGAAAACCTGGTGCTTCTACAATTTGAAAGCCAACCACCATTTTGTGAGGAAGTCCAAGCAGCTATGTGAGCACTTACATGGAGAATAGTCAAGATCCCTGACTGACAGCTTCAGTTGAGCTTCACCCAACTGTCAATATCAATTCATTAGTTATGTGAAACAGTCATTGCAGAAGTATGTACTCTAGTTCCAGTCAACACGCTTCAGCCAATGGCACATGGAATAGAGACAAGATATCTCTACCAATTTGCACTCAAATTGCAAACACATTGTTACTTTGAGCCACTAAGTTTTGAGGTAGTACACATATGCACACATGTGCACATGCACACACACACAGAGTACACCTATAGCAATTCCATGGAAATATTCAGACCAAACTGAATGTGAAACAGTTCTTTAAAAATGGTTCCAGAGGCATCCAGTTCAAATATGGAGTACCCCATTTCTCCTTCTTACAGAGGCAGATGTTCTCCCTCTTAGGACTAAGAATTCATGGACAGAGTATCACAAGCCAGCTGAAGACAACAACCTGCCTAGAAATCTGGGGGCTTGAGGGACAGCATGGCATGGCAGTAAGTCATCCCTATCTCACCCCCATACATCCAGACTCAGAAGTCTCCACCTGGAAACTACTGGGATTATGCACAGCCAATATGCATAGGCCCCCACCCAAAAAAGACACTAAGAAAAACCAACATCCCCTAGCCTAAAGAGTAGGAAAAGGGTGACCTAGCAACACAAATTCTATTTGGCCAGATTGCCTTACTGCAGTCAAACTCCAAAAGAAGAACTGCATTCTCTCTACCTCATGGGGGACTAAGTAGGAAACTGACCTTATGGGAACTGATTTTAGCGGGGTTGAGTAGGGAGCTGATCTTCCATCATAGTCCTCCCCACAGAAGCAATCAGTAACACTCAGATTCACCCAGCAGGACAGCATTAGTTGAGGTCTGGTGGGAAGCTGAACTCCCACTTCTACCAAGCAGCCATGAAACTAAACAAATTGTGAGTCATATCTAGTCAGCACTTCATTCCCCCATTTCTTCACCACCAATCCCCATATCAGTGGAGCCCAGTGGGGAACTGAACCTCATTGCCACTCCTGGTATTAATGAGATAGTAAGAGGAGGTATAAAGTGAGGTCACTGACACTAGTACTCCCGTTCCCAGCCATGATGTCAAGGATGCCCAGCAGGGAGCTACCATTCCTCCCTGCAGCAATAAAGCAGGTGAGTCAGCCCTCTTCTTTCCTGCCTCCCTAGTGTTAGCCACTTGGAGGCATTGAGGCAGTACAAGCTGATGCCCCACTTTCACTGAGAAGTATCAGCAGGATTAAAGGTGGAGCCCAACTTCCACCCACCCACCCACTTGCAAGGAAGCAATGTGAGCCAGCTCTCTACTTCAGGCATTTGCAGAGCCCATCAGGAACCAAACACACACGCACATCCAGCCCTAAAGCTCTAAGTCAGGGGAAAGTCTACTACAAAAGATGAAATAAAATCTAGAGCCTCATAATATATGCAAAATGTCCAGAATAATATGAGATCACTTATTATTCCGAGAACCAGGAAAATCTCAATTTTTTAAATTTTTAATTTTTTTAAATATTTATTTATTTATTTATTTTAAGATTTGTTTATTTATTTATTTATTATTTATTTATACAAGCACTGGGTACAGTCAGAATCGCGGGAGGGCGACAGAATTCACCAGAGCCAGAGCGGGGAGCAGAGCAGGCAGAAGGACCGAAGTATACTGCTGAGGGGAGCAGCGGGCGGCAGGAGAGGTCTGCGCGCCATGTGGGACCCTCCTCCGGTGGGCGGGGAGCAGCCGGGGATCGAACCAGCGCTGCAGAGGCTGCGGGCAGCTTCGCAACCCAGCGCTCAAGTGCTGCGCCACTGGGGAGGCCCAAGATTTATTTATTTTTATACAAGAACTGGGGTACAGGGCAGAGGTGTGGGATGGTGAAAGGATTCACCAGAGACAGTGAGGGGAACAGAACAGGCAAACAGACCAAAATACACTGCTGAGGGGAGCAGCGGGCGAGGCAGGAGATCGGCCCCGCCATGTGGGAATCTCCCTGGCTGGCCAGGAATAGAACAAGCGCTTGCAGAAGCTGCGGGCCAGCTTCGCAGCGCAGCGCAGCGCTCAACCCACTGCGCCACCAGGGAGGCCCAGGAAAATCTCAATTTAAAGGAGACAATCCACAACCGTAAACACTGAGATGAATCAGACAGCAGAAAGATTTGATGAGTTTAAAACAGCCATCATACAAATGCTTCCACAACAAGTACAAATTCTGTTGCAACAAATGAAAAAGTAAAAAAAAAATTACATTAATATAATCTCTTCTGCTATTAATTTTATATTACTGGCAATACCTTTTCTTCTATGGTACACATAGCTATGATGATACTATGTCCACCTCCAATTATTCATAGTGCTGGCCCTCGTGTTCCAAAGAACCTAAGAAATTATTATGCAATTGAAGCTATTAAAGAACTCACAAAGGACATGATACACAACATATGACCAAGTTACCAATAGTTTCTTACCAGTTTCCCATAAATTTCATCCCACAACTTAATTTGCTTAATATCTTTATCACAAAACTTAAAAATCACTAATAAAAATGCTCCAGGATAGGGCAAACAGAAGAGTTACTGAGTATTTTTGGCTTGACATTTACCTTTGTTTATCCTTGTCACTGACAGAAATGTACTTCCTTTCTTTTGAAGAAATAAATTGTCAAATGTTTGCTGTGGGATGGGACTCTAGAGAGAAGAAACACCTCTGATGACCTTCTTTCATGAAGGTTTAATTTAGATTCCGATGGTATGAATCAAGAGGTGCCCTCAAAGTATATACCTTTGTGCAACTTGCCATAAAGTCTGAAATTACATAGAGTATTTTTGCATTAAACACTTTTTAGTGTTCAGGCAACTTCACTCTAAGTGGAAATACTCTGCAAGGAAATGCACATCACTAATAAATGACGCTCTGTTGGGACTCAGAATCTGAGCTTTTCTGGCTCCACTGCTCCCTGGACAAGTCTTTCAGCCTCTCTAACCCTGTTCTATTATTTGTAAAATGTGGATAATCCATCTATCTGGTCCAGTTGGCAGAGTTAACAAGAAAAATAAAATAATGCATATGTGGATATTTTATCCAGTGTAATGAGCTACACAAATACAAGGATCACTCTTAGCAGATAATTTTGTATAGGATTTTGTAAAAATTAGTTTTCAATTCAGAACAAACTGTTTGATAATAAAATATACAAACAAGATTTTAGGGGCTGCCATGGTGGTAGCAGGTATTTCAAAAGGTGTGAGAGGCAAATGACTAAAAATGCAGCTGCATATGACCCAGAAATTTCACTCCTAGGAATCTGCACAAAGGACACAAAAACATTAATTTGAAGGGACACCTGCACTCCCTATATTTATTGCAGCACTATTGACAATAGCTAAGATATGCAAACAACCTGAATGCCCAAAAACAGATGACTGGGTCAAGAAGATGTAGCATATATACACAATGGAATACTACTCAGCAATCAAAAAGCTAAACTCTTGCATTTGCAGGAACATGGATGGAGCTGGATGGGATTATGCTCAGTGAAGTAAGTCAGAAGGTAAAAGAAAAATATCAGATAGTTTCACTTATAGGAGGAATATAGGGGAACCAAACAAAAGGTAAGAAAAAAAGACAAAACTTGTAGGCAAATTATAGATCTGAGGCACAAAGCAGGGGAGGGGGAAGAGGAACCAAAATGGGAGGGAAGCGCACAAGGGACTATGGTGACAGTTCACAGGTGATGTGGTGATGGGAGATTTATGGGGACTACACCTGAGGGGAGAAATCTAATATTGTACAAAAATGAATGATGATGTAAGAAAATAAAAAAGTTTGGGGGTGGAAGGTGTGAGAGGACCCTGAGAGAGAAAGGGAAGTTTCCAGAAATAAATGATGCTACCTTTCAAACTGTTATTGCACAACTGAGGAATACCCAGGGACCACCAAACTTGCATGCTCTAAAGGGATCCAGCCATCTAAGTGGGTAAAGGCAAATGAGACTTAGTGTAAAGGAACTTAAAAAGAATTTGTGTGCATAGCAAGAAAAGAAGAAAGTTCACTGTTGATTTTGATTTTCACTTTATTATAATTAGGTTTTTTTCCTGGTCCCTTATTTAGGTTTTCTGAATTCCTGCTATCAGTGAGACCATCCGATATTTTTCTTTTCTTTAAACCAGAGATACACTACGGCAGGGGATAAGAGGGAGTAGGATCAAACAAGGGGGGTGGGAATTATATGGGGAATATAACCAAGATGAAAATGCATACATTGTGCAAAAAAGAAAAATGATGTAAACAATGTATAAAATAAAAATTAATTAATTTTTAAAAAATTCCTAATAAGTTTCCCCAATAAAATACCCCAAATTACACATCATCATATAGGTAAAAGCCCAGCTAAACAGGGCAGCTTGCCACAAGCTAAGAGACCCTCTGAAGGGGAAATTAGGAAAGTAATTCTGAAACAGATCCCAGAAAGCTGAGACAAAAGGAGCAAAATTAAAGTACCATCAAGATAATGTCAGCCTCACCACATGTGGCTCACCCACATGTCTTTGCATATCTTTCCTCCATGTGTCTCTTCCATGTGTCTTTCCCCACAGTACCAGGATATACATGGGGCAGCAGGATTGAGAGAAACCCCTTGCAGCCCACCTGCTTTTGTGTTACTTAGCTTTACCTGGCTGGTCAACTCCATCCACTAGCTCCCAATAGCTAGTCCAAGGCAGCTGCATGTAAATAGGTATGGGGGACATGGTATCTCCCCCTTTTATGAAGATTCCTCAGTAACAAATTTGCCTCTGCAGAGGTATTCAATTAGAATGAGTGGTTCTTGCAACATGGCCACTGGGGTGAATGCTCGGTACTGAGCGGAGACCTGGAGTGAAATATGCTGCTTGTGCATATCATGCAGGGATCCAAGCATGTGGACAACCTCCACAATTAGAGGCCCTCATCAGTTAACACTACTCCTGGTGTGCACTAAATAAACACCTTTTTCCCCACAATTTGTTTTTGTTAAAAATGCTCTGTTCTATTAACTCCAATACCTTGAAGTTTACAGAGGTGTCAAGAAAAAGAACTGGAAAGAAAATCCAAAGGTTGGAGTCTGATTTGATTCCACTACTAATTTAATGTGTGAGCAACTCTGAGTATGTCTCAACCTCTTTAGAATACTGAATTAAATATTACATGTATTTATTATTTATGGTTGAGACTTTTCCTAATTTGCTTCACTCTTTGGCATCTGCTTTTTAATACTAAAAGAAAAAAAACAAAAAAAAAAAACCACCCACAGGTCTTGGAAACTTTCTCCTGATACTGAGTTTAATTTTCTTGCAGCCAAACTATATGTAACATCACTTGAAGTAGTGACTCGCACTATAGTTTCGCCAGTGTGTATATGTGTGGATTCTGATAATTTTATACTCTGTAGGGAAGGAAAATGCAACTCAAGTTGAGAAAAAAAATCGACAAAAATGTTTCTTTAAAACTGTTACAGAGACCTTTGTTAAGGCTTGAGTTTGAGGGAACACTAAGGTGTTTTAAAAAAATGCCAGAAAAATAGGGTAAAAACTCAGGCTTACTAGTCAAAAAGACCCAGATTGAATCCTTGGTTCTACTAACTGCTAGTTAAATGACTTTTACACAATGGTAAATTAGGATAACATCAAACTTGCATATTAGATTTTCTATTGTGATTAAAAATAATGTAATAAAGTCTTTGTACTTATAAATAAATTAATAAACAGTGCCTTAAATGTGGTGATGGTTGTGATTACTGGGGGCAGAGAGAAAGCAAAAGAGGAGACCAAGCCTTTGTTCCTGTAGCAGCAAAGTCTTCCTCAGCTCTGAAGTCTTTCAAGAGGGACTAGCAGTCTGCCATTTATTTCCAGAATTTCAAATCCTATCCTCTGGCTTGTTTGCAATAGAGCACAGCATACCCTTTAAGGTGCCAAATTGTATGCCATGAGCATCTTCTGAATGTTGTTTCCCAATTTGGAACAAAAAAAAAAAAGACAAATCTTCCCATTTCTGTGACCTGAAATGAGGCTGATCATAGCTGTAACCCTAACAATAACAATAGTAATTTAATATTATTATTATTATTATTATTAATTTTGGAATCGTTGCTAAACAATCCAGGCACAGTACTAAATCCTTTATATATATATATATATATATATATAAAAAACCTTATTTAATCTTTCATCAATGTTGTAAGGTAGGTATTATTACTCCATTAAAAGTTAAGAATCTTAAGGCTCAAAGAGGTTAATCATTGAAAGAGCCAAGATTCAAACCCGCCAGTTTCTTCACTACTCTATTCTCTTTACATAATGCACTAAAATACTTAGCCTTGTTAATACTTAACCCAGACTCCCCAGCTGCTAAGAATTTATGATAATTGTATAATTAGAATTTCAAATTTAGGGCAGTGACTGAGAATTATTATACTTCATTATGTGACCTTACAAAAGTATTTACTATAATAAAGTTGTCTGCACTATCTTTTGGAGAAGACTACAGTCTTCTTAAGCAGAGTCACACATACACACAGAAAAGAAATATGAATGAGACTGCATTCTCAACCAACAAGAAGGTACTCAAATTAAACAATTGTGAATAACATCACTGAAAATCTATACACAAGTACCACGAACAATTGTATGCATCCTGAACAATTGTATGCATCCTACAAGTTATATGCATCCTACAAATATTTTTAAATTTAATCCTCACAAAAATTCTAAGAAGTGGATACTATTAAAACACCCATTTTAAAAATGAGGAGACTCAGACGAAACATAAATAACCTGGAAGAGTTAAACATTCAGGACAGGAAAAGGTCTCTCATAGGTAAAGAACAAAGAAAAGATGCAAATCCAAAAATGAATCATTCTTCATTTTTCATTCAAAACAATAGCACCAACATACCAACACTGGAGTCGTGTCTTGGTGGAGTGATATTGATTAACTCACAAATAAATCCTTTGTATATCCCAAATACTGTGAACATCAAACCACTGAGCCAAAGTCAATGATCCCTTTTATTTTGCTAAACTATAGTCTTCTGAGGTCCCAGACAATACAGAAATTGGGGCTATTCTTGTCAACATTTGGGCGTAGACTGCCACCGTAGTTTTCTACCCCCCTGGAGTTGTTCTTCATGAAACCCATCACCTAGATTTCATAATATATTTAATTAGTCCTTCGTTCTTTCTTTTCTCATAAAACTCAACAAATTGGTTTTGAAGTCTTCATTTATGGAACACACACTTTTATTTATGTAATTAATGATACACATTAAGTCACCTGACTATTCCATAGTTAACCTTTCTCTTACCTCTTTAAATGAATCCATACCTGCTTGTGCTACTTTTATTTATTATTTTTTTAAAAGATTTATTTTTATTTATACAAGAACCAGGGTACAGGCCAGAGGTATAGGAGCGTGAGAGGATTCACCAGAGACAGAGTGGGGAACAGAACAGGCAGACTGACCAAAATACACCGCCGAGGGGAGCAGCGGGAGAGAAAGGAGAGGACTGCCACGCCATGTGGGTATCTCCGAGGCCAGCAGGGATCAAACCAGCACTGCAGAGGCTGCGGACAGCTTCACAGAGCTCCACTCAACCGCCTGTGCCACCAGGGAGGCTCTGTGCTACTTTTAAATGAGTAGAATTTAGAAATTTAATGAATAGAAAAAAACCTGTTCTTCCTTTATTTTAGAGACCAGCAGTTTCAAATATAACCAATGAGGTCTTGAATCTGTGAGGTCCCTGCTTGCCTTTTCTAATTCTTAACTGGATCACATGGTTCCAATAATATGGGACACAGCCTGAGTAGTGTTCAAATCCAGCCTTTGAAAATGAAATAAAACAGATTTTAAAAATTAGCTAATTGCCCTTCTCTGTTTTCCGAGACATTGCACTAGCCTTAATACACATGTTTCACAAATATAAACACTAAGTGCTTTACTAAAAGCTGGGCATCGTGCTAGGCACCGGGGATACAAAGATGAAGACACAAAGAACTGATCAAGCTAGGGACCTAAGCCAATCAGCTGACTGTCATCTCGGGATTCTAGATTCGGTGTCATAATTTATCACTCAGATTCTGTTCCAGTGTTTCTGTGACTTGGCCTGCATTGTCCTCTTCTGAACCCTAACCTCTCCTCTTCTGCCCTTCCCCTGCTGAACTAGAATAAAGGTCACTTGGAATGGAAGCAAAATTCAGCTGTTACCAAAGGCACAAAGATCAAAGTTGGCAGCTACACTGAAGTTCAGGATTAAGAGACGTCCTCTTTAAGATCAAAATTCCAGATGATCCAAATATAGGCAAATGAGCCCCAGTAGAACACTCAGCTTTCTGTGCTGAATCCAGGAAAGGAGCAGAAATCACCATAGAAGCAACTCAGTTTCACTCTCTCCAACCCCGTGGGCTCGATGCTAATTGCCTACCCCAACAGTGAGATCGCATTTCAAAATATGGTCAAACACAAAACAGCCAAGTCAATCAAGCATTAAGTATTCAAGCACAATTATCCCAACACATGCCCAAGTACCAGCAGTGAAGCAGCTTAATTTGGGAGCGGCTCCGTAATCATCTCTCTGGGCAGCTGAGATTTTAACCTCTCCCCTCAGGCCTCCTGTTCAGGCTGCAGGGCTGGCTCCCTCCATGTGAGCTGGCACCAAGGAGAGTTGCTGCCCCCGAGTAGGGGCCTCATTTAAATGCCTGCTAAAGGTGGGGGAGGGGAGGGCAGAAGGTCCACAGAAGTCCCCATTGTTGGGGAAAGAAGTGTGGGAGCAGATGGTGAGGCTGGTCACTCAGTCTGGCTGTCAGACACCCTCTGTCAAGTTCCCCTGGGGTTGCTTAGCTTTTCCCTCTTCACTGGGGTGTGTGCGTGTGTGTGTGTGTGTGTGTGTGTGTGTGTGTGTGTGTGTGTGTGTGTGTGTGTGTCTCAGTATAAGCCAGGGGTTTCTATTTTTTTTTTGCCCCTCAGACTTCTAGGAGGCTGAGTTGCTTCATCCTCACCCCACTTCTTTTTGCTTTCTCTACTTTTTTCTGGACCAGCTAGTTCTGAGCCCCCAAGGGCCTACTGGATGGAGAGAAAAGCCAGCTATTTCCTTTGTCTCTAATTGATGCTGAGCTCTCCTCCAGCAGCTTCTGGACTGGCATGCTCACTCGGTTATTTAACATATTACTCCACAGTCCTCATTAGGATTATTGACATTTATAGCTAACCATCCCCTGCAGTTAGGGGCCCTGTGGTAACTGACTTTCATAGACTTCTTCCTCTTTTTATTTCAATCCTGCAATGAGATGAGGAGACAGACCCTCAGTGTTTTAGTTTGGACTTACACTCACCATTTGTAATAATATCAGAGTCTAAAAATATGAATAAAGCACAGGTTACAGATGTGACTCTTATTTGCATCCATAAGAGACAAACAGAGTCAGCCTTCTTATATATAATTCTGTTTCTAAAGTACTAGCTGTAGAACATAAATCTTGGCCTCAAAACCACCTGCTCCCTTTTAAGATTCTACACAGCGTATGTGATGGCAGTTATTCCTTGCAGTTCTTAGTTAAGATTTTCTCCAGCTCAGGATGTTGTTATATTTGTTTTAGTTTTTAAACCCTACTGGCAGTCACATGCTCAATGATGAGGCCTCTGTGAGTGAGAAGAAGTTAACATCAACCCAGAGGGGCAGGTGTCCAGGGTTGGGTGGCAAAGACAAAGTTAGAAATATTACTTATACTCCCTCATCTGCCTGGGATTCATCTTTTCCTCCCCAGGACTATTCTCTGCACATAGATGCTTTAATTTTTCATTTTCCATTCATCAATATAACTTCAGTTTCATGTTTATGTCCCCATAATAGGGAAAGTTATGAACATAGAGATTGTAGTATTCATATTTATCAGTTCAGAATTTAATATTTCCTACTGCATCAGAGCAGCTCAATGCACAATGAATTAATGAAGGAATAAAAGAAATTATAAATGGTAAAACTTAACAAAGGGAGTATGATGAAATATGAGAGAAGAATGTCTAAGTGTCAAGCATTTCCTCTGTACTCCAACTATTCCAGATATTCCTGTAAACTACAGGGTAAACCACAACATTTTATTTGGAAATGTTGTGCTATGAAGGATTAGAAAGAAAACCTGAATCACTAAATCATCATGGTCTAAAAATATCAAAGAATTCTAACTGCTTAAATATTAATGACCTGTGGAGACACATTCAATATTGGCAATTTACACAAATAGTTTTGCAAGAAGTGCAGTGGGCACACCTGTAGGGGATGTGACAGGCCTCTGGACCCCACCCAGTCCCCTGTTTGAAGCTTTTCAGATAGTCTGCTTGCAAAAGTAAAAGTTGGGGATTCTTTTAGTACTGCCTTTGTGCTCAGAATACACAGTGGGACTCAGAAAGGAGGTGAGGCCATCTCTCCCCCCTTAACAGCATAATCCCAGGCCCTTGAGGATCACAGCTTTCAGAGCATCAGGAAATAGTGTCCTTGGCACCAACACCAAACTTCTTCAGTGGGTACTGAAGCAACAAGACACCATAAGTGGCTTCCTAACACATTAGTGTAGATGGGGAACTGGAGAGAATGGAAAAGGAAGATATGGACTTATTCCAATGGAAGAAAGAACATTACACAAATACCCCCCAGGGAAAGTGAAGCATTGATTGAAAATTTGAAGTCTAGGTACCCTACTTTAACAGAGAGCAGTAATAGCTAGAACATAATAATTATGCACACTTGAACACATCCTTTTATTTTCACTGCATTTAGACATGAGCACCAGAAAACCCATCCTGCTAATATAACATTGAAGCCTCCAATTTGAAATCAGAAAAAAATGCTTAGGAATAGGTATCTCTTTAATATGTGTTCTATCATTTTTCTAAGAAAAGTCCCACTAATCTATTCAGTCTTCTATTTGTTTCTTTAAAAAAAAAAAAAAAGTTATTGTTCGAACAAGAATTAAAGAGACTTTAAAATCAGATCAGCAAATGCATTACAGGCACACTGCCATCATCCCTTCCCATGCCCTTTACAGACATTGCTAATCAATCAAGGTCTTGATTATAGCCTTAGAATCCTGCTAAAGCACAATATACTAACTGCCTCTGCCCAAAATATATGCTGGTATTAGAGTTACCCTTACTGTTTTCACTTTAAGGATAATAATCACATATTCCAAAAATTACACCACAGGAAATGAGGAGGTAGTGAAGAGGCACCATGATCTAGCATTTACTATCAAAAGGACTTATCTACCATTGTCAGGAACTGTGGCGGTTTCCACAGTCACGGGATACAGTCTATGGGGTTAGGATCAGACAGCACCATGGGAAGAAGAGATTTTACAGATGGCAACCTGACCTATCTGCACTCATCTTGGTATGAGAGTATTGAGTTGCATTGGGAAACTGAAGAGGCCTAAGACAATGTCTTAGAGAAGTAGTTCCTGAGGATTAGCAGGACAGAGGATAGGAATGGGAAGTCCATTCTCCTTGGCCATCTTTTCCTAGAAGGGATGAGGGAAAGAACAGGATCTCATTTCTTTTCATCTGGGACAAGCATTTTATAATATGGGAAGGCCCTCAGTCAGTAGGCCACAGCCTAAAGAATGTCACTAGCCAGGAGCATCTTTCCAGCCTTTTCTTCACACTGCCTAGAATAAGAAATAATGAAGAGCAAGTGCTTGTTTTGTGGTTTGAGTTTTAGCCATCTTTTGGGTGTTATACATTTTGTGTACATGATAACTTCATTTGATCCCCACCACCATTCATTGAATTATCCCCAACTTTGATTCTATACAATAAGACCCAATGAGATTAAAGTGCCCACAGTTCTAGAGCCTGCAGGAGCCAGATCAGGGACCAGATCAAGTCTGTGACAACAAAGCCCATTTTCTTTCCCTACATACTATAAATCCACCTCAGGGGTAAATAACCTGTGAACCCAGAATACCTTTAAGGACCATACACATTCCTTCCTTTTCTCTGTTTGGTCTGAGGATTTAGAGTGTCTTCTTTATCCCTGGCCAACCCCAAATGTTTCATGAGCCTTGACTGCATGTGGTGATAGAAAAAAGAGAAGGCCCAACCTTCCCATTTCCTCTCTACAGCAGAAATGAACTCACAACACTCTTCTCTGAGGTTTCGCTCTCCAATCCAGAGAGTATCTAAGCAAATTTTTAAGAGCCTTGCTGGTGGAGTCTATTTTTGGTTGTTTCAAACCAAACAAGCATGATTACATTGAAATATAAATGCCCCTGATAGGGTATTTTTTTGGTGGAAGCAGAAGATAGTGAAATGGAAATAAGATTATTTTCTGAGATTTCAATTCTTCAACCAACAAATTAGTTCTGGGCTGATACTGACAATATTTACCGGCAGGTAGGAAGCAGGTATTAATCAATGAGAATGAGCAGGTCCTGGATGCTTCTTTGTTGTGTCAGACATTACAAACCTATGAAGTGTTGAGTTGTAGAAAACTGTAGTAGGATAGTGGTGTGAAATGGGGAAGACTAATGCAGTGACTTTTATCACTTGTCAGAACATTTTTCAATAGTTTAAAAACTGTGTGCCCATAAAGGTGACACAAAAGTAGAACATCAGACCTGGGTATGCTTTCTAAAACATGATTAGACTATAATCTGACTGAATGCTTTTACCCATCAAGATGAATGTATTAAATATATAATCAACTAATCTATGTCAAAGGAGCAAAGAATATGTAATAGAACAGGATAGTTTCTTTAATAAATGGTGCTGGGCTGTTGGTGGGAGTGCAAACTGGTCCAACCACTATGGAAAGCTGTGTGGAGATTTCTGGACCTACTAAACATAGAGCTTCCACAGGATCCAGCAATTCCACTCCTAGGTATTTACCCAAAGGACACAGAAACATCAATTCCAAAGAGCACCTGCACCCCTATGTTTATAGCAGCACTGTTTACAATAGCTAAGCTTTGGAAACAGCCCAAATGCCCAAAAATAGATGACTGGATCAAGAAGATGTGGTACATCTATACCATGGAATATTACTCAGCATTCAAAAAAGATAAACACATGCAATTTGCAGCAACATGGATGACGCTGGAAGGGATCATGCTCAGTGAAATAAGCCAAAAAGAAAAAGAAAAATACCGGATGGTCTCACTCATAGCAGGGATCTAGAAAACTTAAATAAGGGACCAGGAAAATGAATAACTATAAGAAAGTGAAAATCAAAATCAACAAAAACTATGAACCAGAGACACTTTTTGGGGGGTAGGGGGCGGGAGGGGAGGGATTGGGGTCAGAATGGGGGGATTGCAATTGTATGGGGAATATAAAAATAAAATTTATTAATTAAAAAAATAAATAAATAAATAAATAAAAATAAATGGTGCTGGGAAAACTGAGCCCCCTTACATGCAAAAGAATAGAACTAGACTACTACCTCACACCATACCCAAAAACCAACTTAAAATGGATAAAAGACTTGGATATGAGACCTAAAACTATAAAATATATAGAAAAAAAACATAGGTAAAACATTCCATGACACATACTTCAGAGACATCTTTGAGGACTCATCTCCAGAAGCAAAGAAAATGAAGGAAAAGATAAACAGCTGGAACTATAGCAAACCAAAAAACTTCCATTCAGCAAAGAGACAATAACCAAAATGAAGAGATATCCTACTTATTGGGAGAAAATATTTGTACTACATATAACCATTAAGGACTGACTTCAAAGATCTACAAAGAGCTCACACAACTCAATAAAAACAAAGCAAATAACACAGTCAAAAAATGGGCAGAAGAACTAAAAAGACACTTATCCAAAGAGAAAATGCAAATGGACAACAGGTACATGAAAAAATTTTCAATATCACTTGTAATCAGGGAAATGCAAATCAAAACCACAATGTAATACCACCTCACACCAGTGAGAATGGCACATATAGTAAAAAAGTGTGCTGATCAGAAGAGAGGACTGGTTAGACCCACATCATAGCACAAAGAGGAATGTCAGTTTCAGTGACCATTCTCATGCTGAGCCAAGAGAGAATTTGGTCCACTCAGCAGGTTTAATCAATGATGGAGACAGTCCCAGCTGTATCTGAGCCTACATCCATTAAACATTCAAGCTATATAACTTAGTTTCCTCTCTCTCCCTTGATGTGTATTTTAAATTTTAATTTGCTTGAATTTCAATGCAAAACAGCTAAGATGAAAACATTTTTACACAATCAAGTGTAAGTGGGGAGAACTTGGAGGAAGTAGTAGATGCCTGCTCCATCGCCACTTCCAACCCCCTTCCCTGATCAGGTTGAAGTCCAATAATTAAATAGATATTGGGTGAGAAAATATTTCTAGGAAAATATTTGATTTTACCCTGCCTCATATATTTTAACTTGGAGAGTCTTGAAAGAACTGTTAGATGATGCCAGCCAAGTCTTACATTAAATATGATAGTTATAAGGAAAAATAAAAGAAGACAAGTGAAATTACTTCCCAACTGCTAGTAACACTGGGAATGTAAATAGACTGAAGAAGGATTTGATAAGTCCAAGGATGTCAAATTTCAGTAGATCAATGGCTTCTCAAACCCTTTAAGATTTATGTGAGAGATATTATTTCAAAAGATGGTGCTGTCAAAGGGAATTATTCGATGTGTTGAAGGATGAATCTGACCCAACTGATGAGATTCTATGGGACTGTGGAGGTTAGTAAGTTCAAAATGGTGGGTAGGAACAACCCCACATCATAGTTTCTAAATTCTAACTTGCAAGTGTTCCAAATATGATGGATTTGAATACCGGGATTTGGAGATTTGCCCAAAGGGTTGAGACAACAAAGAACTGATATGCCATCTCTGAAGATAGCTGCCCATAGCAGTAAAACAGGTGGTTACCAAGAAGTTCCTGTTGCTCCTATGGGCTGGCAACACTCAATCGAGGATTCAAAACAAGACACAATATCTCCACTGCAAGAGCAGAAAATAGGTAATTCACAGGAGCTTGCCAGAAGGTTCTGTGAGCCTCAAGTCTGCCATCTGTCCATACATCTGCCTGACTGCTTCTGGAATATAATGGCCGATTTTTCTCTGGCTCTCCTAAATCTCACAAGAGTGCCTCTCACTGGCAGACTCTAATCTGGAGCCACCATAGTAAAGGGGTCCTGAAAAATATAGTTCCTGGCTTTTCTTCTGTAGGACCACCGATGTGGATGGAGGTCATTTCCAATGACAACAGACAATCCAATATTACATGGTAGAAGTCATACTTGCTGAATAAATGAGTAATGAACATGAACTTCCACCCCTGAATTCTCTGAAGTAGACACAACTTCATAACAGTCTTAAAAACTTCATATAGTTTTCAAAACTAGTCTGAAACATTCTAAGGTTCTGGTGGTTGAGAGACAGACTCCTTTTTGGGAACTTTCTAGGAGCTGGATCTCAGCTGATCCCTAAAAAAATCAACAGTCCTCAAGCTTCTAAAAGAGAAGAACCTAGAAGAAATGATACTTTTTGTTTTGTTTTGTTGGGTTTTGTTTGTTTGTTTGTTTGTTTTTTGCAAAACACCATGCTCTGCCAAACACCTTAAAATATCACCACAGTGAGCTCCTTCGGATGAAGCACGGACAATTTTACTAGCAGAAAATTTCTATATGTAGAGCTGGGAGCCCACATGTCCACAAAGAAACAAGCTGTCAAACCAAGTATGATCAACTGTTTCAGAATATTTCCATTAATATTCATTTGCTGTTTGTTCATTTCTTTGGTCGTCAGCTAGTGCTTGCTACCAGACAAGTGGTACCAGGCATCAAAGTTTAAGAATGAATTTTAGGAGAAAAATTTGAGAAAAATTATCTTCCTCAAAATGCGTGATTTCTCCATTGCAAATTTCAAAAGTATTGCTACTGTTCTGGACTAACACCAGGTCACCTCAGCCCAGTATTCCACTGGGCAGTTTGTTATAATGCAATGAATTTAGACCAAGCTGAAAGAATATAAAAGTACTGGCCTAACAAAATTTTAGAATGTAGAGAAAATAGTAATAACTTCCCACCCAATTACAAACAACATTTCCTGTTCCTGCTACAAACAACATTTATAGATGGAACTCGTTAAGGGGTTTTCCAGATTCTATGAAGTGTGCATTTTTATAAATCCTGTATTATAAAGTTCCTTTTAGTGGCTCAAAATCATGGAAATTTGCAGAACTAGCAGACACAGGTAGTCAACCCTCCACAAGAAAGCCAATACAGGCAGTAAAGAGAGTCCTCTATCAGAAAAGCAAGAAGAATATAGACATGAGTTTAGAACTCAGGGAGGGAGGGAAAGCTAAGAGACAGAGAATGCTCCCAAGTAGGCACTAACAATTCTAGCAATTCAAAGGAATAGCCTGGAATTTAGACACTGGCGCATCATCTCCTTGCTTGACTTATCTATTGCCCATAAGGGAGTGATGAGGGAGAGCGCCTCTCCTTTGAATCTCAAAACTAACCCCAAGTGGAGGAACACCTTCTGGGGGGAAAACACAGGAATGGGACCTTGACTCTTCCCAGATGAATATCAAATGTATTTATTCCAAATCTTATGTATGATGCACCATCTTGCTGTAACCTAAGAGGAAATGATGGAAAAGGACATCATCTGTCCTC
The DNA here is from genome assembly GCF_014898055.3 of Talpa occidentalis. Classification (NCBI taxonomy): domain Eukaryota; kingdom Metazoa; phylum Chordata; class Mammalia; order Eulipotyphla; family Talpidae; genus Talpa; species Talpa occidentalis. The sequence goes on from NW_023605083.1 coordinate 30,658,960, forward strand.
AGAAGGAAAACTCTTCTGAGAGCAGGACTTCTGGCTACTTGACCTAGACCCAACAGCAGGGTCAAGTTCGGTGGACTTTAAAACAAGATACATATTGGGCCTCCCCGGTGGCGCAGCGGTTGAGCGCTGGGTTGCGAAGCTGCCCGCAGCCTCTGCAGCGCCAGTTCGATCCCCGGCTGCTCCCCGGCCACCGGAGGAGGGTCCCACATGGCGCGCAGACCTCTCCTGCCGCCCGCTGCTCCCCTCAGCAGTGTACTTGGGTCCTTCTGCCTGCTCTGCTCCCCGCTCTGGCTCTGGTGAATTCTCTCACCCTCCCTCGCTCTGACTGTACCCAGTGCTTGTATAAATAAATTAAAAAAAAATAAATCTTAAAAAAAAAAAAAAAAACCAAGATACATATTGTCCACACTGAAACTTGAACCTTCTCTGACCCTACAGCCTGGTTCCATGGATGATTCCTCACTACTCCTAGAATAAAATCTAAGTTCCCTGCCATGGTCTGCAAGATCTGAAAGGATTGGAGCTCTGGCCACCAGCCCAGACTCCTAGTGCTTCCCTTCCTACTCACTAAGCACCAGCCACACTGGCTTTCTTAGTGCTTCTCAGATGCACCGAACTTAATACTTCAGGGACTTTACAACTGTTGTTTCCTCAGTTCCTCAAATGCCCAGCTCTTTAGAAGCACTCAGAGACAATTCCTAACCACCCCCTGTAAAAAAAAAAAAAAATTCATTGCCCCAATGCAGACAATCTTTTTCTCAATTCTCTACTTTATTTTTTTATTGCACTTACCAGCTTCTGAAATTAAAGTGTGTATATGCATATCCATTTCATTGTGTTTTGATTTATTATACTTCACAAATACTGCATTTTTTTTACAAATTGAGGGTGTGTGGCTACCCTGTAGCAAGCAAGGCCATATGCACCATTTTCCAACAGCATGTGCTTAGTTTGTGTCTGTTTCCTGTTCAACTGAGGATGAATATTGTTTTTTTCCTTTTTAGACACAATGCTATTGTGCACTTACTAGACTACAGTGTAATGGCAATGTAACTTTTATATGCACTTTTATATGCACTATGACATAATTTATTGCAATATTTGCTTTATGGCAGCGATCTGGAACCAAACCACAGTCTATCCACGGTTTATACATACATTTTAATCTGCCTCTACCACTAGAACATAAACTCTGTGAAAAGGGGGATCTTATCTTTGTCAGTTCTAAAATGAATGAGTTGAAAAGAGTGTGTGACCAAAAGAGAGCACTCTAGGAGCCACCCATGCATCCTCAACTATTCATTTATTTTTTCACTCATGTGAAACACATTTTTCATCACTTGCCCTGTGCCAGGTGCCATTCTAGGTGCTAGGGATGGAGCAATGAGCAAAGTCCCTGTCCTGCTGGAGGTTTCATTGTAGTATGCAGAGATAGTTGATACACAGAGATAATGATGTCAATTTTGCAATAAAAAAAAAGAAAACTGAGTATGAAAAAAGAGATAGTTAAGTCAGTATTTTATATAGGGCGTTCAGCAAAACCTTCTCTATGAAAGTGGCATTTACACAGAGACCTAAAAGAAAGAGGAAGCTACTGTGTAATCCACACCAGAGTAAATATTTCTCCATGCACAATAAGTGGAAGTGCAAAGGTCCTGAGGTGGGAGTATGCTTAGCCTCGTCAAGGAACAGCAAGAAACAGTCAAGGTGGCAGAAGTTGAGAGCATGGAGGGCACAGATACTGGTCTGTCTAATACAGATGCTGGATGGTGAACAGGATCAGATCCACAGAGAGAACCTGTAGAGGTTTATACTTAGGTCTTAGAGGAATAAAGCAAAGGCCTGAGAAAGTAGCCAGGGTTTTAGCATGAATCTCACTGCTCAAACAGATGTCCACATTTATGGCAAACAGCCTTCAGAGCGGCATTAAACTTTTCATTCTCTTGGGAAGAGGCAGTAAATAAGCAAAGAAAAGAATGTCTGTGTACAAATATTGTGATTCTGGAAGACCACAGGGAAATTTGGGGAGGAAAACAGGTAGAGGTAAGAATCTTTGTGATTCAGCTATCAAAGAAACCATGGTCTTCTTTAGGTGATCTCAGATTCCTGAGGACTGGTTATCTGAGAAATCTCTGTATGAACAGGTTGGTATTCACACACGCAGACCTATGTGTGTGTTCAGTGTCCAATGTGAACACAGTGTATTACGCTTCACAGATACTCTCTGATGTCTCAGTGAGGACAGACTTGTCCACACCAAGTGCTTCACTTTACACAGAGGAAACTGAAGCCCAGAGAAATGAAGTCACACACCAAGAGTGCACAGCTGTTTAAGGCAGATCAAGGGCTGCCTTTTCCTGCTCCTGTTTCAGTTCCTTTGGGACACAGCACAGGCTCCTGGTGAACACATTCAGTCCAAAACATTTAGACACAGGCCACACCCAGGCCAGGAAAAGGGGTAAATTAGCTTCAGGACGAACCCGTGATCTATTCGGTCCTAAGAGAACAGAGAAGGCCTCACCCCTGGGCTAACATTCATTCCTGTCTCTCTGGACCCAGTGCTGCTGCCTTCCACACTGAGAAGCTCTTCAGGAACTTGCCGACAGCACAGAATCTCAGAGAACAGAGATCCCATTAGCAGGCCACGCAGTTGAATAATTTGCTTAAGTTTTTTTTCTCCCCAGGGCCTCCCTGGTGGCACAAGGGGTTAAGACCTGTGAAGCAACCTGTGAAGCTGTCCGCAGCCACTGCGGCACAAGTTCGATCCCCAGCCAGGGAGCTACGCACATGACGCAGCAGACCTCTCCTGACTCGCCCGCTGCTCCCCTCAGCAGTGTATTTCAGTCAATCTGCCTCTTGTTTCCCACTCTGTCTCTGGTGAGTCCTCTCACGCCCCCACACCTCTGGCCTATACCCCAGTTCTTGAATGCATAAATAAATAAATCTTTAAAAAAATTTTTTTTCTCCCCAGTTGACCCTTGAACAGAGTTCAGTCAGTTCACCTGCATCGTGTGACTTTGGGGCTGGGGGACTCTTAGGCCTGCCTGCATCTGAGTTTTCACTTAGCATCAACCTACCTTCTTGAATAGCTTAGCAAGACCAAATCTGGATGAGAAGATTTTTTTTAAATGATTTCTTTATTTATGCATACAAGAACTGGTGTATGAAATAATTCATCAGAGACAGAGTGGGAAACAGAACAGACAGATCGACTCAGGGGAGCAGCGGGTGAGACAGGAGAGGTCTGCTGTGCCATATGGGATGCTCCCTGGCCAGCCAGGGATCGAACCCATGCTGCAGTGGCTGGCGATAGCTTGATAGCATTGTCTTTAACCCCTGTGCCACCAGGGAGGCCCCGGATGAAAGATTGACCTAAGTAATACGATCATGTTATTCTCCCTCTTCTCACAAATGTTTAGTCAATGAAAACCTGGCTGCCTTCAAGGATATGCTTGACACAGAGGTGACGCCACTCCAGGATTATGGACACAGCTCCCCTTCTTCACACACACACTCTAAACATCATGCTTCAGTGTTTTTCCCCCTTCATTTTTCACTCTCCCATTGTATCTCCTTTCTTGATTTTCCAGAGAACTAGAACTCGTAAGATGAATAGAGGTATAAGTAAATATGTAAGTGGAGATTTATCGTAGCAATTGGCTCACATGATAATGAAGAGGAAGTCTTCGGTTTTGCTCTCTGCAAGCTGGAGAAATAGGAAAACTAACAGTGTAATTCAGTTTCAGTCTGAAGGCCTGAGAGTTAGAGCTGCTGCTGATATAATGCTCAGTCTGAAGCCAAAGGCCTGAGAACCTGGATGGGGGGACAGATGGGTGGGTAGGTTGCTGGTATAAACCCCAGTGAAGGACTGAGAATAAGGAGCTCTGATAATCAAGTGTGTAAGAAGACAGATGTTCCAATTAAAGAAGAGAGAGAATCACCTTTCCTCTGCCTTTTAGTTCTATTCAGGTCCTCAACAGATGAGATGAGGCCCACCCACATTGGTGAGGGCAGATTTTTTTTGTTCTGTCTACTGACTCAAATGCTAATCCTACTAGAAACACCTTCACAGGAATAAATGCTTTACCAGCTACCTCGTACCCCTTAACCCAGTCAAATTGACATGTAAAATTAACCATGACATATGGTTCCTCCAATCACTCATTCACCACAACTCCCAAGTCTTTATTTTTTTTTTATTTTTTAAAGATTTATTTATTTATTTATACAAGCACTAGGTACAGTCAGAGGCTCAGGAGGGTGAGAGAATTCACCAGAGCCAGAGTGGGGAGAAGAGCAGGCAGACTGACAAAGTACACTGCTGAGGAGAGCAGCAGGCGGCAGGAGAGGTCTGCACACAATGTGGGACCCTCACCCAGTGGCCGGGGATCAAACTGGCACTGCAGAGGCTAAGGGCAGCTTCACAACCCAGCATTCAACCTCTGCGCCACCAGGGAGACCACAACTCCCAAGTCTTTAACAGCAGCTCTGAACTCCCTCCAAACTTCCAAATACTTCAGTTTCATTTTATTTTATTATTTTTAAGGATTTGTTTTATTTATTTATGTGTAGAAGAACTGGGATGTAGACCAGAGGTGCCGGGGTGAGAGGATTCACCAGAGACAGAGCGGGGAGCAGAACAGGTGGATCTACTGAACACACTGCTGAGGGGAGCAGCGGGCGAGACAGTAGAGGTCTGCTGCGCCACGTGAGTTAGACAACTGGACGGGGATTGAACTCAGGCCGTGGTGGTGATAGCACTGAGACTTAACCCCTAGGTCACCAGGGAGGCCCTGCCTGAAGTTTTAAAGGAAGCACATCACATTCTGCTCATTCCATTCCTACTTCCGTAAGAAAATCATCCCTCTGACTAACTATATTCACTTAGGAAGTTGCACTACCATCGACACAATTCCCCAAGCTGGAAATGCTTTGCCCTCTCCTCCCTTATCAAATTGGCTCCTGCTTCTTTTCAATTCTTTTTCCCACTGACTCTAGACTCAACCACTGCTGTACTTGACCTTAGTTCCTCTCTTGCCTAGAATGCTAACCATTTTCTCCAACACTTGTCAAACCCACCTGCAAGAGGCAATAACTCTGTTATTGACTCTCTTCGAATGAATGAAGGAAATTTCCAAACAGGAATCTAATAAGGGTTGACAGGAATCTAACAGGTTGCAGAACAAGGCCTGCCAGAGTTTCTTCTTTAAAGATGACAGTTAGGGCCTCCCCTGGTGGCACAGGCGTTTGAGAGCAGCGCTGTGAAGCTGTCCACAGCCTCTGCAGCACTGGTTCAATCCCAGTCGGCTGGCAAGAATCCCACATGGCACAGCAGACCTCTCCTGTCGTGCCCGCTGCCCCCCCTCAGCAGTGTATTTCATCAGTCTGCCTGTTCTGTTCCCAACCCTGTCTCTGGTGAGTCCTCTTACCCTCCCGCGCATCTGGCCGGTACCCCGGTTCTTGTATGCATGAATAAATAAATCTTTAAAAACAAAGATGACAGTTAAATATATATAAGTGCCAGTATATTTGCTCAAAAGGAAAATCAGCCTCATCAACTTACAGGCACATACTCCATGGAGAAGGAGGAGTTTTGGTACACCTTCCCGGAGATCTTTTTGGAAATCCCTGGCTAGATGACTTTCAAGACATATGGCCTCACTAGCCTTTGATCATCCCACCTGTGAATTCAGACATGCATACTGTCCATGGCAGGGTGGACATGCTGAGTATGATAGTATGTATAACACACCTCCCTCCACCCAACTCAGAGCAAATGATAGTAATTCAATCTTTTTCTTAGCACTGCCTACTTACTTCTTCCTTACCCACACTCATGCTTCTCTTCAGCACTCCCCACCCAAGCCCTGACATGCTTAAACCTGAAAGGTTTTAAGGTGAGCAGACTTTTCTTCCGTATCTCTGGTCTGGATGTCAGGCAAATGCTTCCACCGGCTGGCTGACATATGTGGCTGCTGCAGACTAATTTCTTCTGACATGTTGCCTTGAATGCACAGTCACAGAGCATGTGCTGAAGTGCTAAACACCCCCAAACTGTGCACTTTCCAATCTGTGAATGCTTTTTGGTGGGTCCAGGCTTTTTTTTTCTCAACCTGAAGCATCATAATGGAGAAGCACATGGACACTTCATTGAGGCAATCTGTCATCTTGCAAACGCTTAATAGCAGCAGCAGTACCTGTGTGTCCCTCTCAGTGAGCCAGACACCACCAAACAGCTGCTCTCCTATTGAAGTGCCGGCTGCATTAATGAGCTTAGAGACAAAGAACTGACTGTGTGGTGCGCAGCTTGGGGTCTGCGTGCAGGCTGGGGGTAAAGGATCAAGCAAAAACACTCCAAATCATATTATTTCATTTATAAAAATTGATTTGGGACCCAAATGAGCTAATACGTTTTTTAAGCTTCAGAACTTGGAAAAGCTTGATCACATGCCATCTACTAGGAGAGTGACATCTCGCCAATGAAAAGGCACGATAGAGCTTATAGAGTGTTTTCACACCATAAACCTCACTATAACCCTACAAAGGTATCATTTGGAGTCTTTGAAATGTTCAACAGCATGCACAAGTTCATGTGGCTAATCAAAAGCAGGGTAGCGAGGGAATGAAGCTCTGGATAACTCCAAAGGTCATGGCATTCTGAAAAATTATCATCAAACTTTTATCACCCCCCTCTCTTTACCTGAGATGTCCCTGCAACAGCCAAGGAGGAAGAAACCTCCAGTAGGAGGCACCATCAAAAGACTGAGCTTCCCCATTAAAATTTTAAGTTTCTGTTTCCATTAAAAAGATAAGGAAAATGGGGTCTCAGACCCTGGTGGCGAAAGGGCTTAGGTCTCAGCACTGTGAAGCTATCTGCAGCACAAGCTCGATCCCTGGCCAGGAAGAAAGCCACATGGCGTGGCAGACCTCTCCTGTCTCGCCCGCTGCTTCCCTCAGCAGTGTATTTCAGTAGATCCACCTGTTCTGCTCCCCACTCTGTCTCTGGTGAATCCTCTCACCTCTCCATACCTTTGTCCTACATCCTAGCTCTTGTATGCATAGATAAGTAAGTTTTTAAAAGATAAAATAGGGAAAATGATAGGGCACCAAAGAACTTTTGAAAATCTTTCCATCACACCACAGAGGTCAATTCTCTGACTTGCCTGTGTAACCCCACATAGTAACCTATGCTACCAACACACAGCATAACCAATTAAAAACAAGAAAGCACATAGAGCAGGCACAGAACTCAAATCCCAAACTAACACTAGCACTACTGCTATGCTCGTAATTCAAGTACACCAGCAATAACAAAAATAACATTTCCTTAGACGAGGCCATATGATAATTCTCAGTGTTTATTACATACATTACTAAATTCTTTCAACAACCTGTCACATAGGTATTTTTATCCACTTTCTACAGATGAGTCTGAGTCCAGAGCATTGAGTCACTTGCTGGAGGTCACAGAGCTTGCGCATGGCTGAGTGAAGCTATACTCCCAGGTCTCTTGATGCCAAGCCTCTATGACTCTGCCTGTCCATGTTTGTCTCTTCTATTTTTTTTTTAACAAATCTTTATTTTTTTTTTAAATAGAGGCATGCTTTATTTATTTATTTGCTTGTTTTGTTTGTTTGATTATACATGCACTGAGTACAGTCAGAAGCGCGGGAGGGTGAGAGAATTCACCAGAGCCAGAGCGGGGAGCAGAGCAGGCAGAAGGACCGAAGTACACTGCTGAGGGGAGCAGCGGGCGGCAGGAGAGGTCTGCGCGCCATGTGGGACCCTCCTCCAGTGGGTGGCCGGGAGCAGCCGGGGATCGAACCGGCGCCGCAGAGGCCGCGGGCAGTTTTGCAACCCAGCGCTCAACCACTGCGCCACCGGGGAGGCCCCATGTTTGTCTCTTCTAAATGTGACAGGTAGTTGCCAGATCAGAAAGCCACATCCAGGAGGTTAAGACACCCCCATATCCCAGTAAGGGTCAGGTTAAAGGAGCACAGTTCTTCCTCCTGTCCAGCCAACGGTAACCCTTATTCCTGGCTCCCCAAAACCGGGTTTTAACCAACTTGCTTTTCTTCACCTTCTGTGTCTGGTTGCCAAGAAGTAATGGACAAAAGAAAGAATTAGTAAAAAAAAAAAAAAAAACCCCAAAACAAAACCTGGTATGAGGTGTGAGTTCAACCGAAACCTCTGACAGTTGTTTTAAAATATCTGTGTATGTGCACACACACCCACACGCATGTCACAGGGCGGAGGACGAGAGCAGGGAACGGGAGGCTGATTACGTGTCCTTTTCTGCCTCCTGACAGCTATGAAACTACAAGTGGGTAGATTATAGTCGAAGATAAAAATAGGCGTTATGCTGCCGCTTTCTCTTCCAGCTTTTTAGTCGCTCCAGCTTGAAAGCATATTGTAGCATTTTATTGTAGTCTGGGCTCTGTGGCTTCTCTTGTTTGCAATTCTTTTTTGGAAAAGTAGAAACACTCTCTCCATGGAGAAATTAATGCACATGAGTGAGAGAGGTGGCAATGTGTGTGTGTGTATGTCAGTGCACACTCACATGAACATGTATATGTGTGTGTGTGTGTGTGTGTCTGAGTCCCTCCCAAAGCCTCTGAGACAAGAGGTGGCAGAGTGTGAATCTGAATAGAGCGGAAATTGGAAATTGACACAGCTGTTTTTGTTTAACCATAACCATTTTTAGAATTTCAGGATGCACTAAGCTTCCAAACTAGGCAACCCACTCAACACTGGGATTAAACATTAGTCGGGGGTAGACAGTGATTTGAATGCACTGGACACATCACCCCAAGGTCTAAAGGAAAGCCTTCATCTCAACCAGCATGGAGGTCATTCGCTTCCCTTTCATTTGGCAATTAAACTGAATTCTGCAAGTAGTTGCTTGCCAGGTCTCAACCTAAGCCCCTTTATTCCCACTCATTATCTCCATTCTTTTACCTGAAATTTTATCTCAGGGTCACTTCACACCACAATAAGCTACAGTGTCCAAAGTTTCTCAATTTACTTTTCCTGGAACATAGTATCCCCAATTGCTGTGGGTGTTTGACAATATATTTCCTCACCCAGCACAGAACAACTGGATTTGAACTTATCAGGAACCTAAATTTTAACAAGCTGCTCCAGGTTATTCTCACAAAACATTAAACTTTTCAAATGCCTGGCAAGTGGCAAAGAAATAGGACTTTGGGGTTGTACTTGCCTGTACTGTAGGCTCCACCAATTTATACCCGGGGGTGGGTGTGAGGGGGTGGGAAACAACCTGTTTACAAGCTCTCTGGCCTTGGTCAATCTGTAATTTTTCTAGGTTCTGTATATTAATCTGTAAAACACTGGTGCCTAGTGACTAGGGTTGGTGTGATCCTGAGAAAACAAATGTAATAATAAAGGGCAGTGGTTATCCACAGGGTCTGAGGTAATGTATGGGACACACTTTTGGTTGTTTCAACGGGGGTGTGGGGGAAGGGGTACCACTGCCATTCAGAATAGAAGCCAGGGATACTGCCAGACCTCCTACAAGGCACAGGGCAGCCCCCCACAATAAATAATTATCATCTCAAAATGTCAATTGTTGACATTTTAAGAAACCCAGGCATAGAGCCCACACATCCTGCCTGGCTTTGCATTCTGGGTGCCACCAATCTGACTGTGATCCTGGGTAGGTTGCTCAGTCATTCGGAGTTTCATTTTCTCCACTGTAAAATAAGGATAAAAATACCTGCCTCACAAGGTTAGTGAGGGTTCAATGAAGTGACACATGAAGCATGCCTGGTATATTTCCAGAAGGGTCCTGGCTCTTACTTCCTCGTGCTAGTTAACTTAAGAGGGAACCAGTTTCCACATTCATAAGAAGCTAGGAAGCCTAAGGCTTCCTCACCTTTAATTCATCAAGTGAGGTGCTTTATGAGCTGGCACAAGGCAGGGCACAGATGGCTTGTCATCTGAGCGTGCATGCATGGCCAGGCCCTGTTACCGAGGTTAGGAATCACACGGCCCCCTTCTGGGCCGAGACTCCAGGACAGCCCCGTAGACAGCCACAGGCTGAAATAACAGCCCTGGTTGCACTATTAACCCCATGACTCTATTTTTAAATAATGGAGACCAGCTTATTGGGAAAGAATAGTGCAAAACCTAAAAATAAATCCTGCTAACAAGGTGATGCTTCTGATCTGGAACAAATAGAAACACTGCACCCTTTAACATTCAGGCCATTGGGTCTAGGATCCCTCAACAGTATCATCAATTAGTCAATTATCCACATGAAAGGAAGAACGCAGAGATGTGAACAAGTCAAGGCAATGATTTAGATTTTATGTGTGATCTCAGGATGCAAAGAGCATCAAGATATACAGACCTTGGTGTCTATACTTCCAAACATGAATGTCCCACCCCTCACCTCAAGCTTAGTTTTACTCTCAATGGGGTAGGAGAGGTTTAGAATTTTACTATTCTGGGAGCAACTTTAACATAGAATGAGCACAAACATAGGACAGCTGCCAGATCGTTACATGAACTTTCATTAGAAGGAGAGGGATGCACAGATACCCCCACCCCAATTCCCTGTAGATGTCCAAGCCACTCTAGTTATCTTCATCTGCCTCTTTCTAGAACAATTGATTCTAACTAATCCTTAGTCAACTGAACACGGATATTTTTGTCCAACTAATGGGTACAAAATGACAAGGCAGGGTGAGGCCCTGGAGGAGTGGTAGAGTTGAAGGAAATAAAGGCCCTGTTCCCGAAAGTTCAGGGCTACTGTGCCCTACGAAAAGACACGAATCAGAATGGGCTTCTTATTCTTTGGTGTTTGACCCCAGTCACAACCATCCTCCTGGGAAGAGCACAGGGAACAGGTGAGTGGCACTGCCATAGAATTTTTGCTCTGGAGAGAGCCAGAAAGAAGCAAACACCACACAACTGCTGCCACAGCATGGAGCCTGGATGAAGTCAGCAGGCAGGTGCTACCTCGCTCTCCCTCATCATTATCATGCACAGCTGCATCAGCTTTTACTTTTCATTCTGGTCAAACAAACTGTAAATTCATCCTGCTCATCAGGAAGTCACCCAATAAGGAAATGAGACTCTGACTCCATCCCAGCAGAGCATGAAGGCTGGAGAAGCTCTGGACCACCAGCTAGCTCTCTTACCAGGGGGGAGACTGAGTCAGGCAAATGGAAGGCTGCGTTTGTCTTTCTCAGGTGAAGGCAATGCAGTGTTCCATCACCATCCCTAGTGTGACCTCAGAACCCTGAGCCAAAGGGCCCCTGCCTAGGGCTCACCTGTTACTGTCACCTGTGATCCGAGTGTCTCTCCTTCAACTCTGGGCAAGACAAAAGTCAATCTTTCCAATAGCCTTTGAGGTATAGAAGTTGTATCTTCATTTCATAGTGGAACAAACGGAGTCTTAGAGAATAGAGAAGGGCCTCTTTCCCCAAAAAGGCCTCATTAGCCACAAAATCCACTTCATACTGAAATACATGCAAGTGGTTACGAAAGAATATGATATTGTTAATTCCTTGCTTAAAACCTTCCAAAAGCTTCCTCATTGCCTGAGGCAGTACTTCTCAACCCTGGCTGCAAGCTGGAAATACCTGGGGAAATTTTAGAAATGCCAATGACCTGGCCCCAGCCCAGATCAGTAAGCCAGAATCTATGGAGGTGGAATTCAGACCACATTGGGAGCTTTTTGAAAGCTTTTGAGTGATTCTCAAGTGCAGTCAAGACCAAGAACCACTGCCCGAAGCCATTAGTGTCAAGCTCCATAACGTTTCTTGCCAGGTCTTCTGAAGCCAGGCCCTTATCTCTTTAGCCTTAACTTTTACTACTCACCCATTTTACTCCCTGGTGCTTCATCCACCCTTGGCCAGTGTAGGGTAAGTAAAAATTATCAGGCTTTTCTGCCCTCCCACCATTAGCATTAATGATGGACCCCTGCAGTCCTACATGCATGTCTGATGGCAAGCACCTGGAATGCAGTGTGGGCGTGCGTAGGTGAGCGCACCTGAGCCAAGAGAATGGCCACATAAGGTCAGGGCGGCAGAGGATGGTGCATTGTGGAGTGGCATGGTGTGGAGTGGTGGCAGAGTACAGCTAAGTCCAGTGGAGAACATCATGAGAACAGCTAAGACAACAAAGAGGCTGCTTGAACCGACGATGAACTTATCCGGTCTGGGATGGTTGCACTACAGCCAGCGTGGGATTTTCAGAATAACTACACACTTACGCCTCTTTTGTTTTGCTGCTCCAGCCTCTATGTAGAATGCGCCCCCCCCCCACTTCTTGACTAATTTCTATTTTTTTTTTTTCTGAGTTCAGCACTGATTCCTCTAGAAAGCCTGCCCCCACCTTCACCTGGTGGCCCATTTAGGTGCTCTACGTGAGCACAACCTCCCACTTCCACAGATCACAGCTGATCTTTGCTCGTCTCCTCCTTCCCCAGATGAGTGCCTTGACCAGGTGAGACCTTATGCATGCACCTTCTCGGTCAGTATGTTATAGGACATGGAAATGGTGGCAAAAAGTGAAAGGGGGGAATTGTTAGGGGGAAAGGATGTCCTGAGATAATCTCATACAGGCTTTGTGGACTCCACCCCCACTCCAGACTAAAGCCATCAGGACATTGGGAAAGACAAATCCCATCACCACCAAGGGGAGGGTGGCTGGGACCCGAGGGTGGAGTTGGGCAGCCAGGTTGGATATAAAAACCAAACACGTGGGCCTTGCTCCCTCTCTGGCTCGCGATCGCTCGCCTCCTGGCTTCACTGCTCCTGGCTGGCGGCCAACTCTGAGAGCGCCATTTTGGGATTCCTGATCGGCGGATCGGGTAGGACTCATTTAAAACTTTGTCTCCCACTTTTCTCCCAGAGCTGTACATTTCCTCATTTCCCTTTCCCTTGTAAATAAACCTTTTATTAACCTTTCACGTGTGCCTGCAGTAGAGCATTGATAAGTCCTTTTAAGCGCGCGGGTGAGGACCCACAGTCAGGCACCCCGTTTTGTATCGGGGTTGCTCTACAACAAGTACACTGCACCAAAACATTCACAAAGCTCACTGGCCCAAGAGAATTGAAATCAGAGATTCACACAGACACTGTGCATCAATATTTATAGCAGCATTATTCACAATAGTTAAAAGGGAGAAGCAGGGACTCCCCTGGTGGCGCAGCGGTTGAGCGCTAGGTGTGAAGCTGCCCGCAGTCTCTGCAGCGCAGGTTCGATCCCCGGCCACCAGTGAGTGTCCCACATGGCGCGACAGACCTCTCCTGCCGCCCACTGCTCCTCTCAGCAGTGTATTTCGTCAGTTGGCCTGTTCTGTTCCCCACTCAGTCTCTGGTGAATCCTCTCCTCTCACCCTCTCACGCTTCTGACTATACCCAGTGCTTATATAAATAAATAAATAAATAAATAAATAAATAAATAAATATTTGGGGGAAAAAAGGGGAGAAGCAACCCAAATGCCCATCAAAAGATGAATGGATAAACAGAACGGAGGATAGTCATACAATGGAATATTATTCAGCCTTAGAGGGGCAGGGAATTCTGGCACCTGCCCCATGGATGAACCTTGAAAACGTTCATGCTAAGAAATCAGGGATCCTATCCTTTGGCTCCACTATTTTCAACATAGGATGCCCAAGGTTGCCCAGGAGTTGTCCCCTCCAAATCAGCCAAAATGAAAATGTGCAGAGAACCTCGAGTGGGAAGCCTTTATGGGCCAGGCCTGGAAGTGGTGTATATATCCCTTCTTGCCCTTTTATTACCATAACTCAAATGGTCAAAGCTGAACTAAAAGGAAGGTTAGGACATACAGTCACTTTGTGGCCATATGGAAGATCCCATAAGGGTCCAGTGGATGCTTACACTACTATAGTTGTCTTCATAGGCTTATCTCCAACTAACATTACATCATGCATTTATATCCTATTTATTTCCTTCCCTTTTGATTGCCTGCCTTCACTAGAATGTTAGTAAGAATCACAAAGATCCTTGTCTTATTCACCACTCTATCTTCAGCACCTAGCACACTGCTTGGCACATAAAAGCCACCAATACTCTTTCTTGAATTACCACTTGTGTTTTTTATGCAGCATGCTGTCTAGTGATCTCCTATCTCCTCTTCTTTCAGAAGTTCCTGGAGCTATATTCCTTTTCTTGCTATGTCATTAGGGCCCTAGAGTCACACCAGACCCCAAGTTTAGGCCAACAAATGAGGTCAGTTTTATTCAGTAGCACTAGCCACACTGCGTTGCCCTCTGAAACTGCTCTGTCCTGGGCATCATCAAGGTCCCTTCCTAGTTTACCCCAGTGACTCTTTTTGTAAGGGAAAAGAAAAGGTCCAAAGCATGTTCATCTGCAGCCAGGATGCATTGGTTTAGTATAAACCACACTCTAAATGGGGTGCCAATAACTGAAACAAACAGTTACTCAGTAGGGTTTGGACTGGAGGAATTTGGAAAGACATCAGCAAGAAATAAAAGAGTAAACATACACAGAGAAGCAGACATACTATGATAATGAAATGGTGTGAGTCCAGAGGGAGAGAATAACTGTCTTGGATCCTCACAGCTTCCTGTTTCAATTGCAGTGAATTGCAGGGTATCCTTAAAATAAACCCATTTATAAGAGTGTCTAAATGAATTACTGTTGCTCATTTGGTTGTGAGCCCGACTACCCCAAGCCAGCACCTGTTGGCAAAATGGCCAGCAGCTCACTAAGGAAGCTCATCGAGGGGTTATCACACTCCTATGCCATTTAAATAGCTGGGCAAAGGAAGTCACCCCACCCAGAGCTGGCATCCCGGACTATAACTAGACCTCAATCAAATGTTAGTTCAGACCATCTCATCTCACCCCGAGAACACTGCACCATGCCAGCAGGTTCATCTTTCAAAAAACACAACTTTCACTCTGCCACTCTCCTCTTCCAGCTCTTCCACTGTCCCCCATGGGCTCTGGAACTGAAACTGAATTTGCATCTGTGTGATTGGAATTCCCCTAGGAGCTGCATGTACATTATCTCATGTAATCCTCAGGATAACCATGCAACTAGGACCTACCATCTTTATTTTGAAGCCATGGTGATTGGATCATGAAAAGATTAAATAAATTACCTACAAACCTGAAGCTAGGAACCAGTATAGTCAAAACAGAAATCCAGAAGTGCCTGTTTCAAAAGCCTGTCCTGTTTCTAATATGCATTCATTCATTCAGACAGACATGTCGTGAGTGTTAACCACAAGTCAGAGTTGTACTAGGTACCAGGATCACAATAGATAAATTACTGAAACATAATTAATAGTAAGTACTATGCTACAACAAGGCATGGTTTCTACTGGATGGCAGGAGCTCCAAGCCCAGCCTTCTGGGTGAGCAAGGCCCTTCTGAGGGTAGTACCCCATGAGTTGCAATCTGAAAGGTGAATAGGAGTTAACGACCTACTCTTCTATTGGGGAACTTATCCCGATGGCAAAGTGGCTGCCCAGAGACACATCTCTCACTGACAATGTAGCAGCCCCTACATTGAAGGGCTGCTGGGGGAGCAGGAAGAGGCCATGTGAGGAATGAAAGGAGAAACAGAAAAAGCCTGACTGTTAATTGTCAAATGATGTCACCAAAATATATTTTGTATTTAAACAACTCCTAGCCTACAGGTTAATAACAGTTCCTACATAACTTGGAACTAAAACCTATTTCCTTCCCCAGAAGCAACTTTCTTGTTACACACACACACACACACACACAATCTCATTGCTGGTCTGTTTGTCAGTGCTAATTATGTTCTCCATAACACATTCCTGATTGCACAGAATTAAATTAAGCAGGTGTGGAGGTGACAGAACAAAACAAAATATGACTTATATGACAGACTGATCAGTTTACAGGAGGATAGGGTGAAAATAGCAAATGTTGTATATGGAGGTCAGGACAAAAGAA
The DNA here is from genome assembly GCF_014898055.3 of Talpa occidentalis. Classification (NCBI taxonomy): domain Eukaryota; kingdom Metazoa; phylum Chordata; class Mammalia; order Eulipotyphla; family Talpidae; genus Talpa; species Talpa occidentalis. Next base: position 30,674,910 of record NW_023605083.1, read on the forward strand.
CAGAATCACACTTATATAAAGATAAATAAAATCAAACAGAAAATGATTTTTTGCAGTTGCTTCTATTATAAAGATGATCTGAACACCCTATTTGATCGTTTTTCAGTCCCTCACAGATGTCTGATTTACTTTCTACTTATGATGCCACTGAGTTAATTAATAGAAAAAAATGATTTTCATAGAATATTTAATTTTGCATTTACAATTTGAAGGTTGATTGGCAATAATCACTTTTCATTAGAGTAAAAGTTGAAAGTATAAACACTTTCACTCTACAATAGCTTTACCAAGTAAGGAAAAAGATGAAAAACGCATTCTGCATTAAGAGCAGAAATAAGAAAATCTGGGAAAATAAGACAGATTATAACCCCAAACTGAATTCACTAAATTTCTAAATAATTAAGTAGTTGCAAGAATGGAAGGGATTTAAACCACAAAGTCTGACGTGTGCTTTTGGTGATGCCTCCTTACAAATGAGAAAGTCTTTTACAACTATAGTTATATACATGTACATTGTAGTTGTATGTCCATTTCACTTACTTTTTCCTCCACAGGCAACCTCCCCTACCCACATTCCCAGCCTCCTTTGGGTCAGGTGTGGCCTTGAAACTGAATTCTGGCCAACAAAATATGCATCAAAGTCCTAGAAAACCCTGGATTAATGCCTATATGAAGCTCAGTCAGCCCATCTCTTCAGACACATCTGCCCTGAGCCGCTTTAGCCTGAGACGGGAAGGAGTAAATACACTCCATGACCGAGCTCTAAGTATTGTTCTTTCAACAGCTGATCAACCCTAAATGATAAGATTCATTGTGTGAAAAGATTCAATGTGTGAGCCATTCATGGTCTATAGCGGTCCTCAAAGGTTCCACTAGACAGGAGAGGTGAGTACTTCATATTTACATATTGGAAACTATTTGTATGACTTCCCAAACACCAGGGAGTTTAAGAGGAACCACGTTATAAAACAGCAAGGATGGAAGGAAAGATGAGGAAGGATAGTGCAACTGGCATCCAAGATGCCCCTTCCAAGCTTGTGAGCTCTGAGAGTTGCAATTATGTCCTCTGCCTAAATGCCTTATGCATGCACTGGTTCCCACACAACAAAATCCTAAGTCTCCGAAGTTGGCACCTCACTCTCCATGAACTCAGCCATGCCCATCTCTTTATTTCAACCACCATCTCTCCTGCATTATATGCGTATCTTGAACAAGCCCCATCTGCACATCTTAACACATAATTTTCCCTCTGTAAGGTATGTTCTTTCCCCATTTCACCTCCCTCCAATATTAATAATCATCTGTCCAGGCTAAGTTAAAAACATCTTGTTTATCCACAGCTTTTACTGACACCTGTTCTCCCTAGGAAACATCCTTCTTCAGCAGGATTCCCATAAACCTTTAAAATCACTGACAAATATATGTATCCTAGTATTTATCATTTAAGTCATCATTGTTATTCTTCGTTCTCATTCTTTGCTAGATTTGTAGATTCTTAATGACAACTGTGTGACTCAGCTTTTCACGCCAGTTGGCCGTCCTGTGCTTGCTGTATGCGTATTGTATAAGTGCACACATGCGCACGAGCATGCGCACGCACACACAAAGTAGGAAACAATAGTGCATGATTGAGTTGCAAACAAGGAATTTCCTGTAGTATGCAATACAAATGTAACTGGAGACTATTTTCCAAAATCCAAAAAAATCCTGCCATCAAAAAAGGTTCACTGCAGCCCTTGAATAAGTAAGATTTGCTTCCTAAACTGACAGTCAACTAGTCCTAAGGGTGAACTATTCATCTATAAGTATAGATGTAAAAGGAAAGCAGACCTGAGGAATAGAAGCTTTAGAGAAACAAATAAAAACTGAAAATGACTATCTGAAAAGGGAAATAAATCTATATCTAAGAATTTCTTGATGCCCAAAATGCCACTCTTTCCTGCCTTTACAGATTAAGACCATTCATTTTTCCCCCTTAAACAAAACAAGGCACTGTTAAAACATCAATACCAAAAATATCCTACATGTGGAACAGGGGGATGGTAAATTACATCAGGGACCATTCAAGGCAAGAACTTAAAACCACAGTATGGGGAAATGTTCTCTTAAAATGTTTGCTGAAAAAGAGCAAGATATTATATCTGAACTATGATCTCAATAATACATATGTTTAAAGCACAGTTACATATTTAGATAAAGCAATGGCATAAAATGCAGCACAATATTAGAATTGTTTTATTGGAGTGGTGGAGAGAGCATTTTTGCTTTTGTTTTTTTTTTTTATTTTCCAGGTCTTCTACAATGAACAGAGAATACTTTAATAATTGGAAAATAATACAAGAATGTTCATAAGTCAAAATACCTGGGTTTGAATCCTGTTGCCACTCCTTTGCAACTGTGTGACATTCAGACTACACTTCACTGTTATATCAGCCTACTCATCTGTTAATAGAAATGTCATTAATTTCTTTTCAGAATTTTCACATGATAATGCACATAAAGCATTTCTAACTGAGGCTGGCATATAGCAACTTGATAAGTATTGTCCAATATTGTTGCAGGTGGAGGTATGTTCCAGTACACTCTGGAATTTGAGCAGCAAGTTTAGATGGGGAGAGATTGGACACAAAGGCAAATCTTGCCCCCCATCTACTCTGGCTTCAGATTGCCCAGATTCAACCCCCTGGTGAGTTATAGGCGCCCTATTATGTGAAGTTGTCTTTCTTTTGCTCAGCACTACTGCCAGGAGAGAAATGGTGTGGGAGGGAAAAAAGATGCAATTTTCAACTTGATTCTTCATTTGCCTTTGTCCACTTCTCACCATCCCCTCTCTTTCATTTGTATTTTGCCTTAACTGCCAATTTGGGGCTTAATTAGTAGAATGCAGGGAAGCTGAAGTAAAACAAAGCTCAGTAGAATACAAAAAGAAAAAGAATCAAAAAAAAGGAAGGCATGAATGGCAGCTCAGATCTAACTATAATCAGAAACAGGTCGGTGTCGCCCCGGAACATACATGACCTCCTAGTGAAGTAGACTAATGTTTCATTTACTGCTCCAATTTTCACACGGCAGAGATAATTTACCTGTGTGATGATTACATCTTGCCTCCAGGCTCTCAGCAACTATTGCCTACCACTGTATCTTGAATTTGAGAAATCTGTCTGCATTCAGACAAAGTGCTGAAGATAACTGAGGAGGCAAGGAAATCTCATTTTCCTTCCAACACAGTTGCAGACTTGGATTCTATCTATTAAAGTCAATTGGTAGATTTGCACACGTAATTAGAGATATTCCGATAGCAGGCACAGGTTCTGTTTGCATTCTAGGTTTAAAAAAAAAACAAAAATCAATGTCCAAACAGTAAAAAAAATAAAAATAAATAAATAAAAGGAACGCTTATTCTGAAGCCATAAATTGCAGCAGTGCCATTCACAGAAAACCAGGGGTAGGGTTATAGGTCAATGCAAAAATACCACCTCATGGGGAAGAATGATTAGACGGGATGGGCAGAACTTTCACCTCCAGGTCACAAGCTTAAAATGTAGCCCAACCCTACCTGTATGATGTTGACAACCCACTGACAATCTGTGTGGAAAGAGCTGGCTCAAAGACTGCATTTTCACCAGAAACCACTATCCTTTCAGCTGAGAGGCTGAAAAACAGTAGGATCCCCGAAATGAACTCACCTGCTCAGCTCCTAGAGGTGTATTCCAGCTGGCATGGATAAGTCAAATTGCACATTCCATAAAGTTCATTTCCAGCTTTCTTGACCCAGCTCTGTGGCAACAAGCCCCAGGGAGATGAAGCTTCCAGACAGGAATTCAGTCTGCAGCGCTTGCTTACTTACCTCCTGACTTTTAGCCTTACAGCCCGACTTTTGTTCAGAATACATAAAGGGTCTATATTTCCTTCCTCCAGATTCTGGGGGCTCAACTTTCTCTATAGTATCAAGTCTAACTAAGCACTGAAATCTAGATCTAAAACAGAAGATTTTTTTTAAGATTTATTTATTTATGCATACAAGAACTGGGGTAAAGACCAGAGGTGTGGGGGGTGAGAGGATTCACCAGAGACAGAGTGGGGAACAGAACAGACAGATTGACTGAATACACTGCTGAGGGGAGCAGTGGGCAAGACAGGAGAGGTCTGCTGCCCCATGTGGGTAGCTCTCTGGCAGGCCGGGAATCGAACTCATGCTGCAGAGGCTGCAAATAGTGTTGTGCTTAGCCCCTTGCACAACCAGGGAGGCCCTAAAACTGAAGAATTTTCTAATAACTTTTAAGCTCTATTCAAATAGGAAACTCAGATTTATTAAGTAACAGTCATATGACAGACATTCTGTTTTCCTAGGGTTTTATTTCACGCCACAAACATTTAACTCACAGCCAGTAAGCAAAAAGTGAATGACACATAAATGCAGGAACATACCTTAAGATGCAAAAAAATCAGTGGCATCTTGGCTCCTTAAGCTTATGGGGCAGGACTTACCTCTGTCTCACTTCAAAAAGTATTCTAAGCAACCGAGAGTTAACTGGTATTAACCCCATCATCGTTACCCCCTTTTTACGGGATTGAGAACTGAGGCCAGCAGAATACCGTAAAATGCTCAAGACCACACAGGTAGAAAGTGTGGGAGTTCATAATCCAAGAAACACTATCAAGCCAGAGCATGCTGCTTTACAACTTGTCACCCTTTGTTATAGTTCAGAAATGCTTTCTCCCTAGCCCAGGTTTATTCAAGAACTGGATCAAAATGGAGGCAGCAGAATACCTAGAAACCAGAGGAAAAGAAAAAATTTCTTTCCTTTTTGCATGATATCCTGAATTCCAAGCTGACCATGCTACTGCCTCTGGGAATGGCTACTACTCTTGCCCTGTGACTTAGTTTCCAAATTAGATTAAATATAATTACAGTATTTCACACTAAACAAAGCAGAATCTGAACACAGCTGCCATGTGGGTAGACAAGAAGAAATGTTCTTTTTTTGTGTGGAGAAAATCCAAGGAGAGAAACTGGGTAGCAGGGTGGAGAGGATACAACATCTGCATGAAGCAAATCTCATTAGGAATCTGAATCCACCCTTGGTGGTTATACAACTAAGCATATTAATTTTTTAAAGATTTATTTATTTATGCATACAAGAGCTGGGGTACAGGCCAGAGATGCGGTGGGTAAGAGGATTCACCAGAAAGAGCATGGGGAGCAGAACAGGCAGACTGACTGAAATAGACCGCTGAGGGGAGCACCAGGTGAGGCAGGAGAGGTCTGCTGCACCATGTGGGTCACCTCCCTGGTCAGGAATTGAACTCATGCTGCAGCTTCATAGCGCTACGTCTTAATGCTTTGTGCCACCAGCAAGGCCCAAAAGCATATTAATGTTAATGGCCATAAGTGTGGAAGGGCAGTGACAAATGCCACTTTGCAGAGCTAGTGACCAAATGCACATAAAGCCTGGAGAGACATCCCAGGCCATGGGAGAAGTCAAAACTGGATGCTATTACTTTCCTTACCAGTCCTACACCTCTAGAAATAGCTGTGCAACAGAAGAACAGTTCTAGCACCTATTCCATGACTTCCTCTTTTAACAGCCCAGGATCGCCATATTGAGCTCCCTTCGAGGCACACACACCCATCTTGCATCTGAACAATCACTCACTATGCATTTCTAGACCCATCCATAAAGGGTAAAAAATCCTCAGAAGTCACAGAGTTGTTTTTTACAGTGTGATTCCCTGACCCAAATCAGTCTTTGCCTTTGAATCAGTTTATGTTACCAGTTATTTAGCAGATTGATTGCTGCTATGGCAACTGCACATCCCTCCGTGCAGACACAGGCATAAGTCCTTGGTACGATCCTGGCTTGGTCTCTCTGGCTGCATTGAGTACATGCCAAAAATTAGAGAATATTGGGGAAATTAATTGGTTTCTGCACTGGAAGCACTGGGGCTGCATTGTGGTGCAAGAACACATGAAGCCTGATACCTAAAGATGGGACTGCTTATCACCCAGCAGCCTGGGAGGAGAAAGAACTGAACAGGGGCCCAGCCATGCCTGGTCAAACTGCTCACCTTTGGTTTCCAGGGTTCCTGCCAAATATCAATGCAGGATGTATCTAGAGACCGTAAACACCATTTGGCAGTGATTTGGAGTCTTTCAGAAAAGCTTTCCACTAAGAGAGGAAAAGAATAAGCTTTTCCATGAATCAGAAAGGGTTAGATACAGATTCTGAGTATACCACTTTCTAGTTGCAAACTGTGGGCAAATCCCTTAAACTCTGAGAACTCACTTTCCCCATCTACACCGTGGAATTAAGAATAGGTCTCCCAGACCACCTTTGCAAATGGCCCGTATTAAAATACTACAACAACAACAAAAAACAGAAACAAATGTTGGTGAGGGCATGGAGAAAAAGGAACCCTCTTACACTGTTCGTGGGAATGGAGACTGGTCCAGCCTCTCTGGAAAATAGTGTGGAGGTTTCACAAACTACTAAAAATGGATCTGCTATATGCTCTAGCAATTCTAGATATCTATCCAAAGAACACAATAACACTTTTGAAAGGAAACCTGCACTCCTACGTTTGTTGTAGCACTGTTTGCAATAGCCAAGAAATGGAAACAACCTAAATACCCAAAACTGAGGAGTAGATCAAGAAAACGTGGTCATAGACTATATACACAATGGAATACTACTCAGTGAGCAAAAAAGATAAACTCACGTCATTTGTAGCAACATAGATGGAGCTGGAAGAGACTGTGCTAAAAGAAACAGGCCAGAAGAAGACAGATAAATACTGAATGGTGTCACTTATATATGAAACATAGAGAAACCAAACAAAGGGTCAAAGACAAATTATAAAAACAACCCTTGAAAGCTAACCATAGATCTGTTGCATCCAAGAGAGCAGAAGGAGAGGCTGGAGGAGTAGGAATGAGCATAGGGGCTAAGGGGAAGGGGAGCATAAGGGATTACTGTGGGGGACTATAGGTGCTTTGGTGGTGGGAGAGCTACAATGACCACATCTAAGGGGAGAAATCCTATACTGTCAAAATATTCACAAATATATGAAACAATGTTACCTCATTAATTAAAACAAGAATAGATGCCCCCCAACCCCACAGTTCTTGTGAGGATGGTATGAAACCACAATCCTGACACACAGAAGGAGTCAAATAACTGTTTCATTGTCCCTTCTCATCTTCCCTCTTTACCTTTCTTTCTTTTTTTTTTTTTTTATGCTTTTGCCCCAATTAGCAAGAGAGGTCATTACGTTCATTAGGAACTGGTTCTAGGTTTTCCTTTAAGTATTTCTGATTTAGGAGCTTGAACCTTTAATTCTGCTTAGTGGGCCAACTTTGCTTTGGTGTTTTGGGCTACTTTCAGCTGAAAAAGACAGGTTAGATCTTATGAGAGGTTTTCTCTGTCCCATTCTGTCCCATTGGCCTTTTCCCCTTATTCTCCTGATCACCCTTTTTTTCAATGATATTTGATGATTAAAAATGGAGTAGAAAATCTAGCATGTGGGTATAGTGGGGCACCAGTTCCTAGGACAGCCCCTCACTTCTCAGGCCCTGAGGGCAGAGACTGTGATCTCTGCTCTGAGGGAACCCACATTATTAGCAGCCACGCTATATCCAGAGACGCCTGGAGCACTTTCGGGAAACTCTTCTAAACCATATGTTGTTTTTATGTTTTAACACTCTGTATGTATATATCATTTGCATAAATACAAAAATAAATAGCTGTCCTGTATTTCTCTGAAGATTGTAAATGTCAAAGAAAGAGGTAGAAATCTTTCCATGTATAAGCCTTAATGCCATAGTGCTTGGTCTGCAGTGAAGAGCCAGCAATGTTGCAAGCCCATCCCGACTCTCTGCATTTCATAGCTGACAATTTATAATGCAAATATTCTCATTTTATGTACTTTCTACCAATGAGGATAAGAAAGCATGGCTCAATCAGATGTAAGAACAGAAGCAGAAACCAACCATGCCAGAATCCAAAGGCACTTTCATCAGCTCCCTCTGAAGATCCCAGGATATAGGATCAGTTATCTGCCATAAAACGATTCATATAAAGGATTCCTTTGTTCACGCGATATAACCACAGGCAACTGGTGACCTGGGAGGACAATATGGCTTTGAAGTCAGAGAGACCTCGGTTCTGGATTCTAAGCCCTCTAAGCCTCATTTTCATCTTCTGTTAAATTGATGGTGTTTACTTCTTTTCAAGATCATGGAGGGTGAGGCCTAGGAGTGCCCACTCCACAGTTCACAGGGTCTGGGTTGGACTCCTGAGCCAATCACTTGTAGCTGAGTGAACCCAAACAGGTGGTGTTGCCTCTCTAAGCCCTTTTCTTCATCTAAGGACAACACTGAGGACAGGAGATGATCAAGGTCTTATGGGGTCGTTGTGAAGATAAATTCTGATTATCTATACAGAGGGCTTAGCATGGGGTCTGGCACAGGTAAGCATTAAATAAATGCAGCCCAAGTAGTCATTATAGTAGCAGTGAAATTTATATAATAGGTACAAGGAGTCTAGTTTGTTTTTTTTAATGGAAACTGAACAACTGAAAAACGTGTTGGCAAGAAAATTCCAGACGCTATTGCAAACCTCTTTAGAATCAAACAGTTCCAATAAGTACCTGCTAATGAAAAGAAAGGAATCATCTTATAAATCTATCCTCCCATTTCATTTTTCACTTCAATGTTTCAGTGCTAATCAAGCAGTGACAGAATGGTCAGGCCTGGCTTGTATGCAGCCTCCCTGGTTCTGAAAAGATGTCGGCTTCAGCACATAGACCAGGGGCCTCCTGCACTTCAGTCCTGGGAGTGGGTGATTAGTAGCTGCTGCCAAGGATGGTGGAAGAAGAAACACAAAAGCAAAAACGTAGATGAATCCATGTAACAGGATTATGCCGAATTAGAAAAAAAAAAAAATCAACTGACAGGCTGGTTGCCCACCCCTGAGAACAATGGGGTAGTTTACTTTGGAAAAATGGGCCATCTCTGAGGTCAATCAGGCAGTGCCACAAGAGTTAAAGCAGTAAATAAATGATTTTTATAGACACATAGCATAGATCAGATTGCTGGTCATGCTTTTTTTATTTTGTTTCTTCAAAGATACACCCACACACCTTTGGCAGTGTTATCCTCAAACGGCAAGATGTTACTTCTAAGTTGCAAGACCTGAGGCGCTATCTGTCCTCACCCACACCCAACTGTCTACCATCTTCAGCACCAAACATATCCCTAAAGACAAAAATGGCCCTTCAGTTCCTAAGCCGTTTAAACTAAAAATCCAGTTTAAGTGCCATTCCCAAAATAAAACAGAAACATGACCAGAGGCATGACATATTTACAGCTGTGAGACAGGGGTGGGGGAAGCCTTACTTGACCTGGTAGGCCAGGAAATGATGCAGTGACACAAACAGTAGAGAAGCGTTTTGCCCTAAAAGTGTTCTCTCTTCTGGAATCTCTGTGGGTACCTGTCACTCCAGCTAAAGACTTGGGTACTGTCTTCAGCTGTCTCCTACCCTCAGCCCTAAATCCCATCACTGACGTCAGTCCATCTAGTTCATGTTTAACGCATCTCCAGGATCGCTGCTGTCCACGCCTGTGGGATAACCCCACTGGTCAGCCCTCTCACCTCTCTACTGACCATCTTAGTCACATCAGCACTGTTTTCCTCCATTCTCTACCTCTCCCTTTCTAGTTGCTCCTCACACTGCAGCAGCATGGCTTTGAAGGTCCTTCCAAATCAAGCCCCTACTAACATTCCAGTTTTATCTTTTGCATGCTGCAAATCCCACCCCAGCCCACCACCCCCTATACATCCAAAGACACATCACAAACATGAGTGCTTTCATGCTTTTCCCTTTGCCTAGTGTCGCCTCTGCCCTGAAAAACCCTCCTACTCATCCTTTAACCTTCAGTTCAAATGTCCTCTCTTTATCGTGGCTAGATTCCCCCTATTAGATTTGGAGGGTTCCTGCATCATGTTCTCACTGTCCTTTTACATAGCTCCACTATAGCCCGATTTATACTACACAGCAATCATCTATATGTTGTCTCCCTGTCCATTCCTGTTCTGTGTTGTTTATGTGATAGTCAGGTGCAGCCACACAAAGAGTCACAGCAGAAGCTCAGGAAAAAAACAAAGTTTATTAAATGTGCAGGTCCTAGACACTGAAGGCACTTACAGGCAACTTTCCATCAAGTCCTTTGCTATTTCTTAGAACTGCTACTCCCCAAAGGGCCAGTTTCTCTCCAGCCAGAAAGGTTTCTAAGATGTCAAAGGGTCATACTATACAGAAAATAAAAAATATAAATAAAACAACTTCCAAGCCCAAACTAAAATCTGATGAGCTCTTCCCTATTATACTTTAGCAGGACTTGTAGTAAAGCTCATATTTCACAGGAGCTAATATATACCAGTTTACTGGCTTTCCACAGCCCTGTTCTGACTAGTCAATGCCCTTACCATACTAGTTAGTAGATATTTTGAATATCAACCCAGATTACAATTGCTTTACATTTATCATCACAGCCTTTGGGGCATATTATTATCCACATTTTAGAGATCCAAAATCCAAGCTCAGGGAAGTTAATAGCCTGCCCAAACCATGCAGTATAAACATTTGAGCCAGTGTGGGAAGGCAGGTCTACCTCTCACAGAGCCCTGATCTTTCCTCTCTCTCATGCCCCTCTATATTCAAGCACTTAGAACAGTGCATGGACTCCAGTGGGATTCAATAAATGATTGCCTAATGATTTAAGGCATAAAGAACAGTGACATCCGATATTTTTGTTTTCCAGCAGCTGATCCTCAGAAACAAGAGGCCCATGTTTTTAATCAAATGATGCAAGAACTGCTTAGTTCATCAAAATACAATACGTTCTTACCCACTGGAGCTATTTCATTCTTCTAGCTAGTAAACCGAGTACCTCGCATGGAATAGGCACTGGGCCAAGAGCTTTGTGTTCACTCTTAGTTTATTCTCACACCAACCCTGTAAGTCAGAAACTATATCTTTATCCCCATTTTCAATGAGGTACCAGAGGCTCAGAAAAGACATGAAATATATATAATAGCCCATAACTGACAAATGACAGAGCAGGGATTAAAAGTTAGGTCAGACTCCAAAATGCCTGCCCTTTCTACTGTGCTACATGACCATTTTCTTTCATGCCCTTGTAATCATTTGCAGGGGGAGTGTATGGGGCAGGAAAATGACTTCACAGAATCTGGAAGTCTCTGAGACAAAAAGGTGCATCACCATTAAGTAGCCTTGTCAGTAATGGATTATTGTGGCTTCTGTCTTCCGAACCCAACGGGAGCCTCAGTCATGGGCTCAGGACCCATCTCCTGCTGGAATCTTATTAGTGCTTCCTCTGCACAAATAAGAACTGGTGTATTGTGTTAAATTGACTGACACAAACAACCATGCTTTATCCAGAAATAGAAAATGCAATTTTCTTTAGCAAAATAGAACATAGGAAGTAGGATGGGGGGGGTTGAAATGTCAAGCTCAGAACAAAGGTTTAGCAGAGGAGAAAGGTTAAAATCAATCACTGTACAGAGGGGGGAAAAAGGTCTGCAGTATTTATTCTATAGTAATTATGCACCCAAAGTCACTCTATAGAATTGGGAGCCACTGCTACCTAAAATCTCTTTTAAATGGAATAGAAAGAAAATTCCCCACCCAAAATTGTTAAGGTTCTACTTTTGTAATTTTAGAAAGATCATAGATAACTATTGAAAACAAATAAGAATGCCTTTTAAATATTAAAAAAAAATCTCAAATAAGAATGAGGTAGGGTGAAACCAAAATTGCTCTATCAAGAGGAACTATCAGTAGTACGTCCCTGTGCCAGTTTATATAGACGGAGTCAAAATGTAAGGAAAATGAAGGATTATCCACCACTCATATGTTCTAGTCAATAATCTTCACTTCAAGTGGAATATCCAATCACATTACTACAGTTTACAATTCTCAAATTACTGCACTTTTCTGGGATTATTTTGTTTGCTTTTTTGCCACAGCAAAGTTTTTCTATTACTTTCTATGTAAAGTGAAAAAGGTTTGATGCTTTTCCCCAACCCCTTGTGGTTTTAATTCCAGGAGGCTTTTCATTCAGACTAAGGGGAAGTTGTTCAAAGGAATCATAAAACAAAGAAAATAAAATACTGGTGTTTTGAGTCAAATGTTAAGATATATGGTGTAAAACAGAAAGATTTAAGAAATAGAATTTATCAAGGAATAGTTAAGGGAAGTAGAGAATAATGTTCTGTCCCTGAGAAGATAACCTGCACTCTGTCCTTCAAGCCAAGTCCAGGAAAGACGAAAGTTTTTATGGACACCCCATCCTATCCAATTAAAGACACAATAGAAGAAGAGATTTACATAATAGCCAAAGATTTGGGAACCAGAAATCAGCCTTTCATTTATTTAGTTGTTGGTTTACTCATATAAAGTAGGATGGCAAGTAGAAGTATTAAGAAGGGAAGGGTGAATTTATTTAAAAGCAAAATAATGTAAGGCACGATTTAGTCTCTATTTGACTTGGAAGCAGGATTGGGATAAGGAAATAAAGTTGATCAAGGTTCCATAGAGTCAAACAGGTCATCAATTCTAATAATCTACATACAGTGTGATTAATCACAGTGACTCCCCACATCCAATGCCTCCTCCTTGCTGGGAATACTTTGGAAAGTCACTTCTGTTTAACTAAATCACTTCCACTTCTTGTTCTCAATTCCATTTTATCTTGAACAAGTCTTATACCACATCTCCTGAGTATTAACTGTCCCTGGCAATGCACGTCCCTCACTTAGAAAGAACAATGTGAAATGAGAAAGGACTATATGATGTCCTGGCTTCTTAGAAAAATTACTATATAATGTTTTTAAGATATTAAAAAGAAAGTAACCATTTGGATTCTTAGAGAATCTTACAGAATTTGTTTTTGGAAACAAAAATGCTGCAAAGATGATACTGATGAGAACTGAGCATAGCTGCATTGACTTACACAAGTTATAAATTCTGTTGGGGCCTCAATTTGCTCATCTGTGAAATGGAAAAGTACAGTTATGTGAATATCCCTAAATCTCTTTCTGGTGTAACTTAAATGAATCAAATCACAGCAAAAATTAGAACTCATTTGAAGACTGTTTTAGTTGTCTGCTTAGGATGTTTTAAATGGCTATTTTTGCTTTGGAAGTACTATATGTGCTTGAGAGATAAATTCAATACTCAGTTGAGAAAACATTCTGTCTCTTCCTTGCTTCACTCCCAAACCCACCCCCAGTTTGGTTGTTGAATAATAAAAGTCAAGATAAGGAAGGTGCAAGGCAAACTTTTAGACAAGCCTCTCCATTCAAAAGACTCAAAATTAGTTTCTGAATAAGATGATTTCCTCCTTCACCCCCAGCACTTCTCTTTTTGGTCAACCTCTAAAAGGTTGAAGCAAAAGCGTTGCCCAGTGAGAAACTCCTGCAGTTGGCAGAAATGAAAAGCGAAGATCTTTCCTCACAGGTCAACTCTAACTGACACAACATAGATAAAGCTGTACTGTGAGAGAAACGCAGACTCACAAGCAGTGGAAACCAGGGAGGAAACTATTTTGAGTTCCTTTCACCAAAAACCATATGGAATCTTTGTTATTAGAGCTTCCTGGAAATCTTTGGCTTTTCTATTATTATTATTACTATTATTATTATTATCCTTGTTTTTATTATAAGATTTTTTTTTCACTTGCCAACAAGCTTTTCCTTGATGAGCTGGCGTGGTCTTGCTTTTTTAAAAGTCTGCTGTCATACCATAGGGTTCCACCTGAGCCCCGGGGGGACCTGAAACAAACTACTGTTTTTTCCTATTCATTGTGGGCGAGGAGGGTAAGATCCTGCCTGAATAGAGCTGGAGTTATTTGAAAATCTCCCCTTTCCCTGGAGCCCAGGGCTGCATTAGAAAGCGACCTGTGATCTGCCATTCTGCATACAGCTTACTTTTGAAAGTGCATACTGCTCGCCCAGAATTGGCTTTCTTCCTCACAGTCCTGCTCAAAATGGAAATGGAAATGCCTATGTGGTCAGTGAAGCGTATACTTTCTAGCTTTAGGCTTATTCAGTAGCTGGAGACGTGCTGACACTCAGGGAGTGAGCACAAAGAAAAAATTCTCTGCACCCACATCTCAAAGTTTCCATGGAGGAGAGGTAAACCAGTGGACAAGCTGAGGGACAGGTTTTGAGGGGTTAGGAATGGGAGGCCTGACCTTCAACATAGGATTTGTTTAAAATGAGCAAGGATGATGCATGGCCTAGAAATTCCTTAGGAAGTTGAGAGAATGACAAGCCTCCTTCCTGGTCCCCTGAAATATGGGGTTTAGATGAAGACCAGCCTGCAATCTAGAGCGATTCAAGGAAACAGTATCCTGGGAAAAATGAAGCTTTTAAATTCGGGTGAAAGAACATTTTAATAGAAGGTAGAGGGAGTAGGACAATTGTTAGCAAAGTGCAGAATGGAATGGATCCAGAGGAGTGTTAATAGCTGGAGGAATCTGAGGTAAGGAATTACAGGATTATCAGGAAATTGGGGCATTTCAGAGGAAGGACAAATTGACAGGAATGGAAGAACACAACTTGTTGAAAGTGACTGGCCGGAACTGGCCCAACTGCAGCCAACTAGCCAAATTTGACAAAATTCAAAGAGAGAGTGAGTGGGAACTACCACTATACTACATGGGTACAAAAGGGCCTGTACTGGCAGGGACGGAAAAGAGGTCTATGGTTTATTTTTCAGAGAACATAAAATACTAGTTGGGGTTGGGAGCAGATGACCATGCGCATAATACATAAAACTGGAGCCCCTACTACCACTGAATCTTTCCATACCAGAGAACAAGGGGCAGATTTTAGAGCTGGGCATGTGGTTATGAAATGGGGTTAATGAGCTCTACCTAGGAGTTATAAAGATGAAACATGCTGTTCTTCCTGAGGACCATAAAATGGGTATTACTAAACTTTCAATATGGATGGAGTTTGGCATTCATTATACTCTCAACATGCTTTAGTAGAATGAGTATTCTGGGAGTCATGAGACTGGAATTCTGATCCCATCACTCCTACTCATCCTCAAAATAGAAGACTACGGGCACCCTTTCTCACCTCCCCTCTCCTCCACAAGCTGGTTTCTACACTCACCGTTCTGATCCATCTACTCCAGTGAAGATTACCAATGACTCCTTTTTACCATCAATGGACACTTTCAGACCTTCAGTCTTAACCCGGAACTCTTATTATTCCTTGGTTTCCCATGAACCAAGTTTTCCTGAGTCTCCTCCACTGAAACCACTCCCTGGTACTTAATGCTGGTAATGCAGGACCTATTACTTAGTGAATTTGGTACCTTAAAAAAAAGAGGAAGGGCCTCCCCGGTGGCGCAGCGGTTGAGCGCTGGGTTGCGAAGCTGCCCGCAGCCTCAGCGGCACCGGTTCAATCCCCGGCTGCTCCCCGGCCACCGGAGGAGGGTTCCACATGGTGCGCAGACCTCTCCTGCCACCCGCTGCTCCCCTCAGCGGTGTACTCCGGTCCTTCTGCCTGCTCTGCTCCCTGCTCTGGCTCTGGTGAGTTCTCTCACCCTCCCGCGCTTCTGACTGTACCCAGTGCATGTATAAACAAAGCAAGCAAACAAACAAATAAATAAATAAATAACATGCCTCTATTAAAAAAAAAAAAAAAAAAAAGAGGAAGAAGCAAGGTCCTTTACCTTGAATATCAAAGTCAATTGGTCACTAACAAATGTACTCTTGTACCTGTTAACCTGTTATTTTATAAGGAAATCTATTGTAAAAAAATGATTTAAAAAAATCACACTGCTAGTATCTTTGTATATCTGACTGAACTCTTCAATGATAGCTAAACCTCTAAGAAATAAATCAGTCTTTTTATCAAGAAAATCTGACTCATAGCAGAGATTTAGAAAACCTAAATAAGGGACTAGGAAAAAGACTAATTAATACAAAGGAAAAATCAAAATCAACAAGCAACTATAAACCAGAGACACACTACTGGGGAGGGGGGTGGGGAGAGGAAGGATGAGGGTCAAAATAAGGGGGGGGTGCAATTGTATGGGGAATATAACCAAAATGAAAATGCACACATTGTGCAAAAATGAAAAATGATGTAAGAATTATATAAAATAAAATATTAAAAAAAGAAAATCTGTACCTCAAAAAAAGTATAAAAATTGTTTAAAAAATTGACTAAAATGTATTTACATGAAGCCTCTGTTTTTTCATCTTTTCACATTAAACTTTGAGATTTCAAACTCCAAAATACATTATCACATGATATCTTATTTTCTTTTATGGATTCCATAATCAAGTATCTTCACTGAGGGTAAAGATTCACACAATAGAAAATTCTGGACTCTATCACATACAAAAGATAAATGAGACATGCATTTAAGTTTCCAGGATTAAGGCATAAATATTTTTAGGTTACTAATACCAAAGCTTTGGATATGTAACAGCATCTGTTCACTAAATAGATAGGTATTAATGTGCAAATACATAATGCATAGATATATTAAATATAATGACTTTAATGTCCCCAATTTCTCATTTTCTTTAGAATATGATCTAACTTATTATGTTGTATGCTGTAATAAAATCCAGCTTCAATTTGAGTAAATAGAACTGTTCTTTTTTAGCAGTATCTGCTTATGAGGCCTAATGATAATTATACAGATCTATTTATATAAACACATTAAAAATGGTTCTGCTGTTTCTATGTCAATTCATTTGTCATGACTCAGTACATAATTCCTTACTCATTTTTTTTAGAGTATAAAAATAATACTTTCTAGCTATTACAAAATTAGAACAAAGAAACGTAGAAAGAGCTTCTTGATTGCACAAAATCTCAACATACAATGGTATTAGATGACCATCTGTGTACTTCCTTTTTTGAGATTTCTCTTAAAATTTTTATTTTAAAGAGATTATTTGAAGATACCATATATATATATAAGACATATGACATATATAATGACATTAATATGTAAGCATGTATATATAGTCTTTGAAAAGAAAATTGTATGATCTTCCCCCAAAATATTAATATGATTGTAAAGGTATTTGGGAATAAAGTGCCAATTCAAAACTTGCATCTTATAAAGAGCATTCACATGGTTTTTAAATAGAAATCTCTAAATATCTTATTCACAGTTTACAGTGGTAATGCACCTTTTAAATAAATAAAGCTAAAGTACTCAGAAAATAAACGCAGTTTAACATTCTTATCAAATCATTGTAAACACTACTACCCACACCTCTCTCAACACTTAAATTGCCAAGTATAGACCCCATCAAAGTCTCAATACCTCACTCCTCAGAAAAGCATATGATTAGAGCAGAGTTCAGGTGTTAAGTTATCCTAGGTCACCACTGTCTCCAATCATTCTGGGGGTGTATATGTCACAGTTCCAGCCATGAGGGGAAGGCTTGAAAAGCAGAAATAGGCTTTTCGTTAGGCTGCTGCCTGATTTGTTTAAGAGATTAGACTGAGACTGAGCATTCTCTTTTTTTTAAAGATTTATATATTTATACATACAAGAACAGGGGTACAGGCCATAGCTGGGGAGGGGAGAGGATTCACCAGAGAGAGAGTGGGGAACAGAACAGGCAGAACTACTGAAATACACTGCTGAGGAGAGCAGCAGGCAAGACCAGAGAGGTCTGCTGCACCAGGTGGGTAGCTCCCTGGCCGGGGATCAAATTCATGCTGCAGTGGCTACAGACAGCTTCATAGTGCTGCGTTTTAACCCCTTGCACAACCCAGGGAGGCCCATGAGTATTCTCTTAAGGAAGGATCCACGTCTCATCACTTTCATATCCAGTGACTGACATTTCATATGACACATGGCAAGAGCTCTATAGTATTTGTTGATTGTTGAATAAAGGCCATGAGCAAATGATCAAATAGGAAATCTTGAAGTAGAGGACACAAATGTAGTGATTTAAACAAATAGGCGTTTGTTGTTTTAATGTCAGGAAGTCCAGAGAAAGGCAGCCATTTGTTAGTTCAATGGGTCAGTAATGTCAGGGTTGATATCGCTCAAATTTCTTCAGACTTTTGAGAATGGGCCTTAAACAAGCTTCAGTTCACTTCCACTTAAGTCATTAAGTGCAAGTATCATTAGCAGTATCATATGACTGCAAGGGAGCCTGGAAAGTGATTATCTTTCCTGGAGCTTGGCATAAAATCTGGATTCCTTCATCAAGAAAGAAGGGAGAAATGAATCTTAGATCAGCAACTAGCACTATCTTCAACAAATGTTCTCCCCACCTCCATCTTCTTGAAAGCTGAACAAGAAAAGATGAACAATAAATTAAAAATAGAATAATAATATAATCAAGAAAAGAACACACATTTATTTCACAGCAATTTTCTTTAGGTATGATCACTCACTGATGTAGTGATGATAGCGATTTGCACTAGAGGTAGCCAATGGACCAAGAAAGAGGTCAGTCGAGAAACCTGAAATACACATCTTGGATTAACCCCATAGTATGTCAGAATTCCCTTTCTTTGAAAAGGACCCAACAGTATAGAAACAAAACACATTTGATTTGTCACAGTTAGCTGAATTAGGGATGCCTTTCTTTGGTTTTAATACGGTTCAGTGTTTTAAAAATAATGTATAGAATTTACAAAGTAAGGATTGGAGGAGAGGTCATTTAGCCTCCTGTATATCTTGCAGCCTCTGTTTGAAATTTTCAGCAATGTGGAGTTCCTATTCTGAGAGGTGACCCATTCAATTTTTAGTTTTCTCTAATTATAAGAAATGTATTTCCTAACTGAAAACTGGATATTTCCTCTCAGTATTATAAACCCACTAGTTTATACCTGACTCCTTTCAAAGTCAGGTGGAAAAATAAGGATGGGAGTTAATATTTTTGTACAGTTACTAAACTACAAAAGTTGAGCTAGGAGATTTATATACACTTTTCCCTTAATTCTTCTAACCACCCTTTGAGATTTTATAACTCCTCCATTTTTTAAGATGACAAGACAAAGTTAATTATAATTTAAAACAAAAAAAAACTTCCTTAAAAACTGTTGCTTTTCCTGACACCAAACACATGTTGGTTGTTTACACCAATTCTCCAACATCAACTGGGTGTCCCATAATTAATTCAATTCTGATACTAAGTACTCAGAGACAGCAGGATAAAGGCTCAGTACCACAAAACTGATCCCCTTCAGACACCAGTCACAGATGGAATGGCAAGGCTACTTAAACTTCTTCCTACCCAACTACAAATTCAGAGGCTCCCATTATCCCATTTGTCAAGTGTGATCGATCATTCCATAGAATTCTGCAGAATGACCCACCGAACTCAGGAAAATGTTCTAGTTAAAGGACCACACCCAGAGACTGCCAGATGGGGCAGACAGGACAAGGATGAGGTGGGGGTGATCTAGCACAGAGCCTCCATGCCCTCTCCAGGTATGCCACCATCCTGGTACAAAATGTGTTCACCAATGCAGAAGCTCTCTGAACCCCAATGTTTAGGGGGTTCATGGAGGTCTCATTACCTGGCATGACTGATTAAATCACTGGCCCCTGGATACTGACATCAATATCTAGGCCCTCTAATCTTCACTGGAAGTTGAGGGGTACAGATGAAAGTTTTAACACTTTACTCACATGACTACCTAGGGCCCTCCCCTGTGAGTCATCACATAAGCATACAAAAAGACTATAAATGCCCAGGGTTATAGAGTCAGCAACAGTGAGCAAAGGCCATTTATTTATTATGATCCAAGATATCACATCATTAGCTATGGTGTAGTCATATTTCAAACTCAGGTCTGTCTATGGCTGAATTTCGTATCCTCTTTTGACAACAAACTTCCTTCTGATGCATCAAATCTTCTAAAAACTTGAATGAAAGGCTATATTAGTAGAGGATATTTTGAGATGTGCACCAAGTAGAAATATCCTGTATCAAAGTCACATCAGTCTGAAAACTGGTAATCAAGAAAATGAGCCTTGAGAAATTTGTTTTTCTTATTCTGAATAATCATGCTCAGTGCTTTCATTGTCATTTCACCCTTCAAAGGCTAAAGTGTGTCAAATAGGTAAGGCCTTTGTTCTCCACCAGTTGTTACTAACTGTAGATTAAGGATCCTTCAGCTAATATTTCACAGTAACTTTCACATTTATCATTCACCCACAGATCCACCCACATGTACTCAATATTGGGGGTTTCAATTTTGTGCTTTCCAAACACTCCTTCAAAAGCAAAATGAAATAGGTTTATCACACACAAAAAAATTTTAAGCACTTAATGAGTAATGGTGTGGGAAAACAGATGATTACAGTCGGAGCTACTTGTGTACTAGCAAGGATAGAGCGTTCTGTCAAGGTCTGCTCCTCTCATCTGCAAAACTGTATGGAAGACATTTTGGGGATGGGAATTGGAGGCTTTCTGTGGTATTCTACTCCTTTTTCTAAGTGTTTGACTAACATTTAGAAATACTAGAATAACCAATATAGTATTCAGATTACTAACAAAAATGGACTGCCAATTTCCATTCAAGTTTCTAGGTAACAATACCATTTGATGGCAACTGCTAATAACGGCAGACACTTTTCAAATCTCTAGTACTTACAACTAGTCCCACAAGGGAGATAGCATATCCCCATCTAACAAATAATAAAACTGAGACTTGAAGGTTGAAAGGCAAACCATGTAAAACCTATGTCTTTTTAGTGCATCTTACTATATTAGGAAATCTTTCTTGATCACTCTAAATATATTTTCTTAAAAAGATAAGGAGGGCCTTCCCTGGTGGCACAGGCGGTTGAGCGCTGCGCTGTGAAGCTATCCGCAACCACTGCAGCGCCGGTTCAATCCCGGCCAGCCCGCTGGTGAGGGTTCCACATGGCGAGCAGACCTCTCCTATCTCGCCCACTGTTCCCCTCAGCAGTGTATTTCATCACTCTGCCTGTTCTGTTCCCTGCTCTGTCTCTGGTGAATCCTCTCACCCTCCCGCACATCTGGACTGTACCCCAGTTCTTGTATAAATAAATAAATCAATCTTAAAAAAAAGATAAGGAAAGGCTAGAAAGCGCGAAGGAATGTCAAAGACAGACAAAAGAAGGAACTAAAATGGAGGGCAGGGCAGGGCAAAACAACTACTAAATCAGAGCATCTGGAGAAACAGCTGCTAAATTTATGTCTCTTCCCCACTATAGAATAAAAGTAATATTGACATTGTGCCTCTACTCAAAATGCATTTCCAAACATCTTGGTCATTCAGTCACCATATGCATTGAGCATCTCTCTGTATTAAGAATGTTGCAATGGATGCTGCAGGGAAATTATATAAGCAACCAAGGGTAAGTCACTATTCATACAGAACACACCATCTAGCTGGTTAAGAGTATGAAAGAGGACCTCCCCTGGTGGCACATACAGCTGGTTATATCCCAGTTCTTGCATAAATAAATAAATAAAAATCTTTTAAAAAGAAAGATTATAAAAGAATGGAGCAGAAGACTATCACAGTAAAGCCTTAATTAAGAACAGAATTCTCTGGCTCCCACCATGAAAAGAGAATAAAAGTATATGTACTGGACAGACTCCCTCATAGCATAGTCATCTTCCCTAGTGAATCTGATTGTAAAGATAACAAAAGACAGAACATGACTCTGTCAACAAGAGTTAAGGCTGATGCATCTTTATTTCACATGGTAGATGTCTACACACAGGCCATGGCAGGCTCTATTTCAAGTCCATTATGAAAAATGAGCAGGAGATTGATTTTGGTCCTGAACACTTTACCCGACCAGGATACACACTTCAAATCCTGAAACCTTCGGTAATCATGAAACATTCTCAGTCCAATCCTCTGCAAACAGAAAACCGTGTCAAGATTCTATCCCAAACAGTAGAACGGTGACTACTTCTGCTTCCATAGCTCAGAAGCAGGCACCTGGCAAAAGTGATCATAAAGAGAGAATAAAGTCATGCTCCACCACTATGAATGATTTCTTGATATTCCAATTTCTGAGTCTTCCGTGTTCATTTCTAAAATCCAGATGACAGGTTCTAGAGACTCATATGACAAATGTGAGTCCCTCTTCAGAATCTGACTGGGTTTATTTTGATATTTAAAACCCCAATTCCAGGACAGCTGTATAAACCCACAGAGGGACATTTTATGTTCAGGTCCCTTTCGATGTGACCAGAATGATTTCAGTCAGTTTGAGACAGTTCTTTGAAAAATACAGCTGCAATAGTCTAAATATTAGTGTCCTCCCTCCCCCAAATTCATGTGCATCAATGTTCTACAACCTAAAACAGAAACCAACTATGCTGGTACTCTGCTCTTGGACTTCCAGCCTTCAGAACTGCAAGCAATTACTTTCTGCTATTTATAAGCCATCTGGTCTATGGTATTTTGTTATAGCAGCCCAACTAGACTAAGAAAACACCCCAGCACACACTTAGGGAGGCCCAGCAACCCCTATACTTCCCACAGGTCTAGCATCCCCCATAGGTGTTAACATACTTGCTTACAGCTTGGATGACGGGGCACCATATACCAACATTCTCGTAAAGAAGGCTTCGGATAAAGAATAATAATGTACACTTTGCATTCATATATTATCATAACTGTCAACTGAAAAAACTCAATGATCTTTCCTGTATTGGAACCTGTAGGTTCATATAACTCAAGGAATGATTTCTATTTCCTAATAATCTATACTAAATCCTGTGGGTCCCATCTGTACTTAAATTATCTTTAATTAGTTCATTCATCATAAAATTTAGCCTGCTGGCTCTCTGAGCACTTTGTTGTCATCCAACAAACATTTATTGAGCAGCTACTAGGTTACAGGCATGTGCCTAACATCAGGAAAGACAGATGAGCGGGCCCAACTCTCACTCCTCCATCAGGTCACTCATAATCTAATGGGCCTGTCTGACAAGCAGGCAGTTGTACTGCAGTGCAGAAAAGTCTCAAGGCAAGATGGCATGGAGCTGACGGTATGGATGGAAAAGGGTGCCAATAGATTAGCCATAAAGGAAAGAAAAATCTTTCTTGAGATAAATTCAGACCCAAGCCTGGTCAGGGCCTAGGGTACCATTTTGAGTAGTAGGTGCTAAGTCAACATGATTGATTTTACTTTTATGATGTGACAACTGAGTAAAATATACTCTTTTATATTTTTAACTGGTGAAAATAATTTTTTATATTATGAGTTTAATCGAGCCTTAAATGTATTGCTGGGTGATCTTGACCAAGTAACTAATAAATCTCTCTAAACTCTAATTTCCTGGCCTGTGAAGTGGGGATTATAAACCCTACTCCCAGAGTTGTTTTAAATGTAGAATAAGGCACATAAAGTTTTTGGCACAAAGCCTGGCATGTAGTAAGTGCTCATTAAATGTCACAGGTTTAAATTATAAATGTCATTCATGATCCCTCTTTTGTCTTTGCTCCAGGAACTGCAAAGGAGTCCATTTAGTTCACAGCCTGCCCCCCAAGTGACCTCAATTTCAGCATGTTTCCCATTGCTTCTTTAAGATGAACCAGCTAATACCTAGAACCAAACTTCTACCTTACTCAGTAAAACATTCCATAGTCTTTTATCTGCTTCTGGTTCATATTTTTCCATAAGATTCATGGAAAGCTTTCTCTTTCCTAACATTTTGACTCAATTCTTGTTGGTCCTCAGACAGTAAGTATTATTCCAAGATGCCCAGACTAGACATGATAGAGAAGGCCAATGACCTATATCAACTGTCATAAGCCATCTAGGTAAAAGAACAGATACTTTTCCTGTAGCATCAAGAGCAGACTAATGAATTCGGCAGTAAAAGAGACCCAATGAAATCTGTTATATGTCTGTGCAATCAGCTACAATAAAGCTGAGTGGTTGGGAAGAACATGGCAAACCAATAATCCTGCTTCAAGTTAACCAGAATAACAATACAAGTATCTGCTAAAACAGACTCTGTGCTTTTTCTAGAGGCTTAAGTCTCAGTTTGGTGGTGAGTTATACCAAATCCACTTGAGTGGGTACACAAGGTCAGCCTGGTAATCAACTTGAAAAGCCTACAATCAGTATTTCCAATTCAGAAACAGTCCACAAAGGTATTATACAAAAGATGGGTTTAATGTGCCACTTTATTAAGTACAGGAAAATGATTTCTCTGGAAGGAACTGAATTTCAGCTTATACTTAATAAAGACTGTGGCTGTGCTACGGAAAGGAGGGAAGAGTTAATCCCCAATCATGCCCACATGTGCAGTGGCAGCAGAAACTGGCAAAAAGAGCCCTGAACTAGCCTTGAGTACTATTCTTGTCTTCACGCTGTCTAACTGTGGGCTCCCTGCCAGTAACTGCTTTTGTGAAGTCACTAGAAGCTGCTGACTGGTTGCATTTCCTTGTTCATTCAAAAGCTATATTTAGAGTGACAACCCCTGGAGGTTTTGGGGACCCTGAGACAGGTGAAGGGAAGTGGCTCTGTTCTGATCAACAATCACCTTGTAAGAAGACCTCCTTGACCCAAGCTTGACCCAAGAGAGTAAATTCAATATTGGAGTGAAAGGGAGGGAGCATGAGAAGAAAGAAGAAAAAGAGTGAACTCAGAGTACCAATACTGGGCCACTTCCCAAGCAAGGTGCTCTCTTGTAAGGCCTCACTTAACCTAAGCAATTATGCAAGGGAAGATAGTATCCATTTTCATGATGGAAACAGTAGGTAACTTGGGTGAGTGAAAAAAAAACAAACAAAACCTAAGTAGAAATCCAAACCTCAGACTACAAAACCTATTCCCAAACTTTCCATTATATGGTTCACTGCCACTGCATACAGTGCCCTCTGGTGGGCAGGGGGCATGCCTGGCCTGAAGGCTTTCACTAGACCTTTTCCCCCAGAGACCCTGTCCCACCTTTCCAGTTAAATGGGCCACAAGTCCATCTGGGTTTGAAAGGGGCACTAAGACAGTTGGGGATTTCTAGACACATCTCAACGGTTCTAAATATTTGAGCATGCTTGACAAAAAGTTTCAGGACAAACAGATCTCCTTTGGGGGTATGAATCCTTTCAAGAGGGGTGATCTCTGTTTAGATAAATGTTTCAACTTTTTACTGGCTCATCATCTGTAAAACAAAATTAGTGGGCTTCCCCAGTGGTGCAGGCAGTTGTGCGCAGTGCTGTAAAGCTGTCCGCAGCCTCTGCCATGCTGGTTTGATCCCTGCTGGCCTCGGAGCAAGCCACATGGCGAGCAGACCTCTCCTGTCTCGCCCGCTGCTCCCCTAAGCAGTGTATTTCGTCAGTCTGCCTGTTCTGTTCCCTGCTCTGTCTCTGGTGAATATTCTCACCCTCCCACACATCTGGCCTGTACCCCAGTTCTTGTTTAAATAAAAAATAAATCTTTAAATTTAAAAAAAAATTAGTGATTGACATAGTCTTACTGTAATAGAGACTGGTGGAGAGTTTTCAAAGAAGATTATGACTACTAGCTTAGTTTGAAAAGGGAAAGAAACAAAACCTTGCAGTTTACAAAGTTCTTCCTCTGGTTCTGAGAGAACTGGAGCTGCATTATTATCTCACTTTACAGAAACTCAAGAGGTTTAATAACTTGCTGAAGATAAAATGGTTAATAGAAGCCATGCTTTGACTCATTATTCTGACCTCAAAAGGCATGTTATTGTCTCTAAAATACTCTCTGATTATACAAAATACTCAACTCCAGGGTCTCCCTGGTGGCACAAGGGGTTAACTCTCAGCACTCTGAAGCTTTCAGCAGCCACTGCAGCACAAGTTCAATCCTTTGCCAGGGAGCTGACCCACACAGCACAGCAGACCTTTCCTGTCTCACCCCACTGCTCCCCTCAGTAGTGTATTTCAGTCAATCTGCCTGTTCTGCTCCCCCTTATGTCTCTGATATATCCTCTCACACACCCCTACCTCGTACCTCTAGCCTAAACCCCAGCTCTTGTATGCATCAATAAATCTTTAAAAATAATAATAATAATCAACTCCAACCACTGATAAGTAGAAAAAGGACAGAAATTTAAGCTACTATCTTAGCCCTGAAAAAGAATGCAGCAGCATTAGGCAAAATGCTTACATATCATATGGAGGAAATAGAAACTCATCAGTTCACCTCAACAGCAGTAAAGTGGGGTAGCAGGAAGGGGTGATGCTCAGGAAAGACTTTATGACATGTATAGCAACCTGAGTTCTGTGTGAAAGACATCAAGAATTCAAATCAGGGCCTCCCCGGTGGCGCAGCGGTTGAGCGCTGGGTTGTAAAGCTGCCAGCAGCCTCTTCAGCGCCGGTTCAATCCCCGGCTGCTCCCCGGCCACCAGAGGAGGGTCCCACATGGCGTGCAGACCTCTCCTGCCGCCCGCTGCTCCCCTCAGCAGTGTACTTTGGTCCTTCTGCCTGCTCTGCTCCCCGCTCTGGCTCTGGTGGATTCTCTCACCCTCCCGCGCTTCTGACTGTACCCAGTGCTTGTATAAATAAATAAAAACAAATCTTAAAAAAAAAAAAAAAAAAAAAAAAGAATTCAAATCAGAAATCAAGCAGATGGGTGAAGAAAGTCATGATGGGACAAAACTGAGAAATCTAATACGTCCAATCAAAGATTTCATGAGAGAGGGCCTCCCCGGTGGCGCAGCGGTTGAGCACTGGGTTGCAAAGCTGCCTGCAGCCTCTGTGGCGCCGGTTCGATCCCCAGCTGCTCCCAGGCCACCGGAGGAGGGTCCCACATGGCGTGCAGACCTCTCCTGCCGCCCGCTGCTCCCCTCAGCAGTGTACTTCGGTCCTTCTGCCTGTTCTGCTCCCCGCTCTGGCTCTGGTGAATTCTCTCACCCTCCCGCGCTTCTGACTGTACCCAGTGCTTGTATAAATAAATAAATAAATCTTCAAAAAAAAAATAATAAAGCCAACCTTAAAAAAAAAAAAAAGATTTCATGAGAGGAAACAGTAGAAGACAGTACTGGAAAGGTTGATATGGATGATCTTGAATGACCAAGCCAAATAAAACTATTAGGCCTTTTTTCTGCCAATGATGTGGAACCACTGAAAATGCTGAGTAAATGATGAATGATTCCAACTATCCTCATACTGGCATTACTGTGAAGGCTGACTGAAATGGTAAGACATTAAAAAGTTCTTTAGAATATATTTGCTTCAATACAGATTAGACAAAAACAGGACCTAGCAGGTCACCACACTGGGGATATAAAGTTCAGGTGAAATGCTGGGAACATGACTTGAGGAGAAAAGTGATAGAACCCAGTGACTGACTAGTATGAATGAGGGTTTGAATCCAGGTGCCTTAAAGGAGAATGACAGGAATAAGGTAAACAAAACAGGAAGGGGAGCTGGTATGGAAGGGAAAACGGTAAATTTTGCGCTCCCTGAGTATAACAAGGTTTGATTCATTTTTTCCAGATTGGGGTGATCAGCAAATTATTAGTGATGTGAAGTAGATCTGGAACACAGGAAGGAGGTAAAAGCTAAAGACACTGCAGTCAGAGTTTACAGCAGATAGTAGAAGTGATTGGAATGGCCAAGGGTCAGATGTGGAAACACAATAAACCCTTAAAGAAAATACATTTTAAAAGACCGTGGAGTAATAGCAAGATGGACAGGAGAAGACAAATGAGTCAATGCCACAAGATAAAGGAGTGAGAAATATGAAGAAGCAGACTCTGCCCAATCATACAAAATCCCACATAAAAGAGGATGTGGGTTAGGACTAAACTATTAACTAAGTTTCTGGTGGTCTTTGAGAGCATTTTTAATAGAGCTGTGTGGGCTTACACCAGATTGAAAGAGGTTGCAGAGAGAGAGAGAGCAGGAAGTGGAGGCAGGGATAGTGTAGGCTACAACTTTTGGGAAGCAGACAGCCTGAGGCTCATAGCCAACCATCTGGTTCTAAACTACCTTTCCAACTTTATCCACCATTTTGCTGCAAGAAAATAATTTTCTGTATATAGTCTTCTCATTTGTCTATCACCTATCCCAGGTTCATTAAACAGCCTGTTTCCTTGTTCCCTCTATACCTTTGACCCTCTCTGCCCATCAAAGCATTCTGCATTTTTTCAAGATTCAGATTACATCTTAATGCCTCCATGAACTGCTCTCCATGTATTTTTTTGTCCTGTACCTTTACTGTTTTCTCAGGTTTCAGATCTGGTAAAGTAACTAGAATATCCTGGATGACACATATAGCACTTCATTGTATGGAACTTTACAGTGCTATTTAAATAACTGTTAAACAAAGCATTGGAGATTTAAGTCTCCTTACAGAGAGAAAGTAAAATTTATCAGTCTTTTTCAGGTTCTGACAATGGAGTGGAAGAAGAAATGAAGAAGGCTTTAAGGAGAGAATGAGAGAGTCTCCATCAAAGTTTCACAGAATAGAAAAATAAAGATTTAATTAGTTATAAAAGCAAGCCATAGGACAAAAAGTACAATACATTCATAAAATTAGGAGTAGGAGATGGAGGGGTGAGAAAAAAATTTTAAATTATCAGAGAGAGCAATAAATATAAATTATGTATCAAGAAATAAGTGGTGGCTTAAAGATTTTTTTTTTTTTTTTTTTTTTTTTTTTGTGATCATAGCTACCAGCAGATCTAAAAACAAAGTGGTTAAAAGAGACTGATACTGGGTAGTGAGACTGGAAGTGAGGAACAGCAGGTCAGAAGACTATTTATTGTTTAATTACAGGCTCTTCTGTTATTCTATTATCTGTGTTGGTTTATCATGTACATGTATTACTTTGATAATAATTCTGTGTTACATTTTAATATACCCTGCCTTTCCCCTTCATTGTAAACCCTTTCAAGGAAGGTTTTTCTTTCATATTCTTTATAATGCTCTTGTGGGAGAAGGTACAGGAAACAGAAGTTGTAGGGTAAATAGTTTTCAAGCTTTTCTGCCCTCCACCATCGAGATTGGCCTGCCTGATGGGGCATCTGCAGTTGTTACATTGTTGTGCTGTTTACTTCTGTGGGCCATGGGAGGGATATTGAGATAGTCACCAAGAGGAGCAGAAGCAGCAGAAGAGGCAGACGAGAAGGGTAGAAAGCACCTCAGAGTGAAGACTTGATGGGGGCTTGGAGGCCTCCTGGTCTCTGGCCCCCCAGCACCCCTGCCTGCTGTTTACCTGGTTGTAGCACTATATATAAAAGCTCAATAAAAGCCTGAGAAAGCCACCGAGGGCTCCAGGACTCTCCTTTACCCACCCGGTCTGCTCAGATCATAGATAACCTGCGCTGTGCCTATCCTAGCACTACAGAAGTCCACTTTGATAAACCTGACAATGAACCTTATACCTTAAGTATTTTCAGGTACCTGGTACGGCCTTCTCCAGGTCCTTGATTGCAAAGGTTAGGCGAGACAACCCAGTCCAGGGAGATACCTATCACAAAATCCAAGGAGTACTTCTACGTAGGGATTTTTACTTGCAGTTCATTATAGATAGCTTACATATAGTTAATCTTCCGCACAATTCAATTTCCATAGAGTGAGACTCTGGTATCAGAAGTTGGTAAACCCTTAGCCGAGATGCTGGAGAATGATTTGCTGGCCTGTTTGCATGCTTAGTCCTCTTTTGCATGGCCTCTGTTCCCATCTCACCACCCTGCAAACTAGTTGCTTCGTTGTATCAGAGTTAATCTGTTTTCTTGTCTCCTCTCAAACTCTTTATCTCTTCCTGCAGGTGATCAAAGTTCAGGTTTTAAATCAACAGCACAAGTCAATACTACTTCTAAGGAGACTGCTTTCCATCAATACCACTTGCAAACTGCCTCTGTCTCCTTCCTATCTCCAGGCATTCTCAACTCAGTTACCCAGTGTTCTTTGGGCCTCACAGCTTCCTAGGTGGGAGGAAGTAGAGCAAGTACTTTTGTGGCAAGTAGAGCTTGTTGATTGTATCAAAATTGGAAGCTGGCCCCCAGTGAAGCTGAAGTGTAGCATCTTGGTATTTCCTTTTAACACTCTAAACCTCTCTTTTAACCTTCCTCCTACTTGCAGCCTCCTGGATCTTTCTCTGCTTGACTAATTCATGCCCAGTGTCATGCAAGTTTTGTTTGGTATATCAAAGACTCCAAGCTATTTATTCTATGTATATTAATTTGGCACAATAAGTACCAAGTTACAGAAAATTACCAGCAACCACCTGTCCATACTATTAAGTTGTTATAGACTGACTTGGATTCTGTTTCCTGGAAACAAGTCAGCCTTTCCAAGGTTTAGAACAGATGTTACATAGAAAACAAAAAGGAAAGCAACTCTACACTCCAGCAAGAGAAAGGAATTTCAAGATGTGTTTAATTTAAAATGCCATATCTGCCATTTGTTATAGAAGGAAAGGTCACTGGTTAGTTGTGTTGTTCATTATTACTTTACCTAATTTCATTTTGATAATTTTGGGGTCTGCATTTCAAATCCTCAAAGTGGTGGCACAGGCAAGTAAGCTACCAGCTGAGGTAAGGATTTAATATCTGATTGGCAGTAGGGAGGCAGGAGGAAGAGGGCAAAACAAGTCAATGTATCCCTGCTATTTATACAGCAGCTGCAGAAGAACAGTAAGTGCTACAGATGTGGTCTCCTGACCTTTTATATGAAGAGTCTCACTAAGGATGGAAAATAGATCCTGTTAGGTTTAGTAGGAATGCTTCAGACAGATGTCTGATAGAAGAAAGTCTGGCATTAAATTGTATAGACAACTCCTCACCAGAAAAGAACATGGCCTCTAAGAAAAGGGAGCTAAAATATAAGGTCTCCTAATAACTTTCTGGCCATGGGGCTGAGAATGGGATGGCAGAAGTCAATACAGGATTGCACTGACCAAAGTTTAAGTGCTGGTCTTTGTCACTGGGCTCATGTGACTGGGTAAAGGGCACAGATCAGGTGACAGTAATTCATTCATGTGTCTCAACTTGGTAGAGTTAATTTTTCTGCTCCTATATCAATTCTATCAGCATCAATACCAAGAGTAGCCACTATAAAAAGTAACTGACGGGGCCTCCACGGTGGCGCAGCGGTTGAGCGCTGGGTTACGAAGCTGCCCGCAGCCTCTGCGGCGCCGGTTCGATCCCCGGCTGCTCCCCAGCCACCGGAGGAGGGTCCCACATGGCGCACGGACCTCTCCTGCCACCCACTGCTCCCCTCAGCGGTGTACTTCGGTCCTTCTGCCTGCTCTGCTCCCCGCTCTGGCTCTGGTGAATTCTCTCACCCTCCCGCGCTTCTGACTGTACCCAGTGCATGTATAAACAAAAAACAAACAAACAAACAAATAAATAAATAAACATGCCTCTATTTAAAAAAAAATAATAAAATAAAAAGTAACTGACATTTCACAAACTACTGCATACCTGGCTGTGCAAAGAACTTACCTTCAGTATCTCTTCTAATTCTTAGAGCAAAACAAAATAAACTTGTAAAATCCTCCTTTTACAAAGAAGTTAAGGTTTAAGCAAGTTACAGAGCTGCTCTGCATGGTCCCCTAAATAAAAAAAAAAAATAAACTGAAACCTAAACTGCTTAGATTATAAAGCCTTTTAATTAAAAGAAAAGTAAACTAAGAGTAAGATAATTTGCCTTCTGGCCCTACTGCTTTCTAGCTCTCTGACCTTGGACAAATATGTATCTGAATTTTTACAACCCTATTCTGTAAATTATTTGGGGGCGGGGCACACAATGAGATTAATTTATCTTAAATACTCTGGAAGTTAACTGGTTTCTAGAACTCAATAAAACACTAGACAAATATGTCATCTTTCCTCTTCTTAAGCAATCACAAGAAGGATGAATTATATGTTAGCTTTTTAATATCACTTTCAATGATGGCAATGATAATATTTGGGTGTACACCTATACACACAAGGTGCGTGAAACTAAGAGGGAAACACAGCAAAACAAAAGTGCAGTGTGGTCTAGAGAATGTAGCTGCCAATGAGATGCCTAGAACACAAAGATAAGACTAAAACGTGAGATGCCTTTAAAGAGAAAAAATGCAAAGCCACAAGGAATTGGTCAAGGGAAAAATAAGGAACAAAGGAACAAGTGCTTGGCACATTTTTGAAGAAAATTAGGAATTCAAATCCATCTGCTCAATTTCCAACAAAGTTAAAAAAAAATAACAGAAGGCTAGGTCCGCTCTAATAGCTGGGTAAGAATGAAATACAAACTGGAAATACCATTTGGCATCACAATGCAGGCTGGGGAGGCACCAAGAGAACCAACATGTGCCCCCACATGAGATAACCTGATACCAACTCCACGAAAATGCTGAAGGTGGAGGCACAATGTAAGATTGGGGATGGGATTTGCAATTTCCTTTTGAATATCGAACTCTGCCTTTGTAAAATGTTGAATGAGGAATGGACTCAACTACATTCTGCCCTTTGAGTTCCATATGCCTGCTCACATGTCTGTTGCTTTTAACTGCCAAGAACATAAGCCACCAATTGCCAGGGAGAAAAGTCAAAGAAGGATCTATTTTCTCTTGTATCTTCAAGCATAGAGTATGCAAAGGGAACTGATGGCTACAACTCATTTTATTTTTGTCTGATAGAGGAGAATAATGGTTCTTTTCTCAATTCCTCTAAATCCTAACCAGTAAAGAGAGATATACCAGTTCTTATTTATGAAAAATGACTCTCCAAATGAAAGGATTTCTCATTTCACTATGTTGTGATGATTTAAATTTTTTTTAAATAATAGACTACTTTTAAGAGCAGTTCTAGGTTTATGCCTAGAACTTATATGCCTTCTGTCTACCCTCCTACCTTTTCCCCTATTATTAGTATTTTACATAAATACAATTTGTTACAATCAATGAATCAAAACACATGATTATGAAATGCTGTCCAATTTATATCAGAGTTCATTCCTTGGGTTGTACATTTCTATGGGTTTAAATGAATATCACATATCCACCAGTGCAGCTCCACACAGTTTCACTGCACTTAAAGGCCTCCTTGCTCCTCGTATTTAACACATCTTTCCTCCCCTCAAATCCTAATTTTTTTCTTTTAATATCTGTAGATTTGCCTTATCAAGAATGTCACATAGTTGGAATGCCATGGTATGCAACCTTTTTTAGAGTGGCTCCTTTTCTTAGCAATAGATGTTTAAAAAGGTCCTTTGTAGCTTTCCTTGGCAACCTGTTTTATGGTACTTTTCTAAATTATATATAACTTAGTGTTGAAATCAGCAAAATTACTTCTGACACTTAGCAAGGATGTCTAAACCACCGTCACTTCGCAAGATATTGCACATTTGCCCTCAGTTTCTATTTCATGGAGTAAAAATTTCCCACCAGGAAAATCTTCCTCATATCTGCCCTAAATTGCTTAAACCCACTTAGACTTCAGTGAAACACAAGAAAGATAGAATTGCTCTCTTTTCTCATTCAACAAGCATTTATTGTGCATCTACTGTGTATTAGGCACAAAGTCCTTACCCTTACAAATTCAAATGTCTTTGATCCTAATAATTTCTACATTCTTCCAATTCAAGTATCTCTGTCTTCTCAAGTTCGTTCCAGAAAAGCTGCTAGTTTTCTTAGTTGCTAAATGTATCAAATCAAAATCCTATGCCAAGCATTTAAGGTTCTACCATATTAATTTACCTAATTAGCTTCCATTATTTCCCAAACGATGCTTCAATAGTCACACACACACACGTAACTAGGATATCATTCCACACTTCATCCCACTCCCAGATTTACCAAGGGTTAAGTGATATGTAGAACTGTAAAAGTTGGTGTACAAGCACACTGACATGGAATTCATTGCGAAATGACTACCATAGTAAATTTAATTAACATCCATCATTCCATATAGATTTTTAAAAAATTGTTATTTCCTGGTGATCAGCATTCTCAGGAAGTACTCCCTTGGCAGCTTTCTAATATTCCACAGAGCAGTGTTAACCATAGTTGTCATATTGAACATCATCTTTAGTTCTCATTTATGTTACAACTGGAGGCCCTTACCTAAACTCTTTCAAAAGGGAGGTTCAATAAACCAGATCACGCTATGGTCATCCATCTACCAAGATGACCATACTTGCACCAGGTATCCACCATCAACCTCTTTGTTTAAATTATGAAGCTTCTCCAGCTCAGACCTCTTCATTCACATCTGCACCACTGCGAGCTACACAGGCCCACCTTCTGTTCTATGCCCTCCAGATCATGCAGGGCAAATAACACGGAAGCAACCACTCCTGGTGGGCATATCCTGCAGCCTTTCTAACATACTACCCTAAGCCTTGCTGGTGACATCACCTTCTTTGCAAGATTTCCTACAAAGAACCTCACTTCCTAAAATGCAAGATACCTAAACAGCAAAAATTCCAAAATTGTTTAGAGATGTTTCTGTGCCCCATGTTCAAAATTCAGTTATGAAACCCAAAATCTGAACATTGCTTATTCTAGAGCCCTGCAAATAAGCTTTAGCAAACTACCCTCAGGAGAGAGAAAATGAAAAGTTTACTACTGTCTGAAAGGCACATGGCAAGTTTAGCAGAAAATATGGGGGAAGATGAGCCACAGTCATAAATATTTCAAAGTACAAATTTCTAGGTTTGGCTCTACTCAGGTTAATTAAGGAGAGAGTGCCAAATCATGGTCAATTAGGATATCTCTCGTCACTCCTCAATGGTATTATATAGCTGCTCCAGGAATTACAGATCTGCATGGCTTGGTTGCAGAGGAGTGGGTGGATATATTTAGAAACATTCAATAATTAAAATCACTTTCTACTTACCTTCTGCAAACACATCTTAATGATAGAGTTCCCTTCAATTCCATTAAAGCACAGTTTTAATGAAATCTGTTATCTCAGCTTCTTTTAAGGAGATATGTTTCGGGATTTCTATTTTAAGGGGGCTAGCTTTTCTTTCCAGTGCTTACTGAGAAAACACACACACACACACACACACACAGTTGCCGTGATCTCTCCAAAAATAAATGAAGAAATAGTGAAAAAAAAAAAAAGGGAGGGAAAGTGGGGGAAGGAAAAGCATGCAAAGGAAGCTGCTAGCTCTTTCCAAGTCCTCAGGAAAATAGAGCATAAACAAATAAACCATTTTAGCAGTATAAACTTTAAGTAACCTTAATGATTCATGATTCACTTTCCAGAACAGCTCTCTGGACTCTGCTCTGTGGTCAGGGTCCCATGATCATTTCACTGACACCCTTCCAAGGACGGTGAGATCACACTTCTAGACTTTTTCTCGATGTAGGCTCGGCTCAGTAGGGAAGATTGATTTATGCAAAATTGTTTGTTTACCTTTTAAAGAATGCACAAGACAGGAAACAGAAATGGAGTGGTACTAGGCCAATGACATGCATCGTTTGCAGTTCTTCATTGCATGTCAACTGCCTTTTTGTTACAACTAAGGAACACTGTTCTGAAAATTTGTCAGACTGTGTTGGCTTTTCTGTAAGGTACTAAGAGAACCTAAGGGGATGTCGAGATCAGAGTTACAGGACCCGAAGGGCAGCTTATGGGTGGAAACAGCAGCTTCAGGGTTCTGTCAGTAGATATAATCAGTTACAATTTACTCTGGCTCCTGCTTTATTTTGGACTTTGAAATCTGCTAAAAGTTGGTGAGAGAAATAAATAACATTTTCTTCCTTACAGCTTGGCTTAGGAATCCCCAGGAGAGACTGCTTGGTAGTAGTGGCGGTGTTGGACAGAGCTATGGAGTTGTGGCCACAGTAGTAAAAAGAACAACAACAACTTATATTTACTGTTTTATGAGTACATGAGATTCTTATATCGAACCTGTGATTATAATGTTCTTCCACAGATAAGCTGAGGTTCAAAGGAAGGCAAGTGATTTAACTGAAATTACTCAGCAGGTAGAGGGCAGGGTCAAAATTCAACCCCAATGCTGGGATGATAATCCTCAAGGGTTTCCCACGATGCAGTCCTACGACATGTAGAACGACGAAGTAAAAACCATTACTTTGGCCTCTGATGAAATATATGCTGTCTAATTTTTTAGAGATATATTTTATTTGTTTATGCATACAAGAGCTGGGGTATAGGCCAGAGGTGCAAGGGGTGAGAGGATTCACCAGAGACAGAGTGGGGAACAGAACAGGCAGACAGACTGAAATACACTGCTGAGGGGAGCAGCAGGTGAGACAGGAGAGGTCTGCTGTGCCATGTGGGTTAGCTCCCTGGCTAGGGATAGAATTTGTGCTGGAGTGGCTGCTGATAGCTTCATATTGCTGAGACTCTTGCACCACTAGGGAGGCCCTACACTATATTTAAAAAGGAGTGTGACTGTTGCTGCATTAATATTCTATGTAAATACCACTCAATAAGTGACTGTGGTAGCGAGCACCTCATTAGAAAACTCTGACACAGAAATTATCATTTGTCCCAGAAAAGCTTCACATGCATTGCCATCTTCCATTTATACTTATCTAAATTCATATTTATTCAACAAATATTTATCAAATACCACCAATGGGCAAAGCGTGACGGTAAATACCACCACACATACATTCTTCCTTAATTTTATTTGCAGGTGAGACAGATTTGGATTCTTTCAATTGGCCAGAAGAGGTGATGAAGAGAAAATACAATATTCATTCATCCATTCTTTCACACAGCCAACAATTTACTCAGCCAATTTTTACTGAATATTAACTATGTACTGGGCACCATGAGAGGTAATAAGGATGTAAAAATGAAAAAAACAGACTAAGATATTGCTTGGCCAAGCTTTAGGCTAAAAAAGGTAATAAAACATCAACAAATGGGGTCTCCCTGGTGGTGCAAGGGGTTAAGACACAGCACTATGAAGCTACCTGCAGCCACTGCAGCACAAGTTTGATCCCCAGCCAGGGAAGTGACACACATGGCACAGCAGACCTCTCCTGACCCGCCCGCTGCTCCCTTCAGCAGTGTGTTTCAGTCAGTCTGCCTGTTCTGTTCCCAGCTCTGTCTCTGATGGATCCTCTCACCTTCCCCATACCTCTGGTCTGTACCCCAGTTCTTGTATGCAAAAATAAATAAATCTTTAAAATAAACAACAAAGATGTCAGATCATAGTAAGTGTTATGAAGAAAAACTCAACAAGGAATAAATATCGAGGTAGTACAGGGTGATGCCATTTTATAAAGAAAGTTTCTCTGGTGATGATACTTTAACAAAAACATGAAAGAAGGGGAGGAATGGACCTCTAGGAGAAGAGTATTCCAGTGAGATACACATTTATTGAAAACCAACTTTATGCAAATTCTTACCTACTTACAGAATATATAAAAATTAGTAAGACATGACCTTGACCCACCAGGAGCATTTGGTTAATTATATAAACATATACACACAAACACACAGTATGGTACATGGCACCCATCATGAACACATATAGGAAGTGTTTCTCACTCGGTTATATGGGGGCTGATAGTCCTGCAGCTGATAACATCTGAGCTGAGTCTTAACTTATAGTAGGCGATAGCCAAGTTCAGTGCTTTACCAGACTCATAGAGCCCAGAAGTACAGATCAAGAATTCAGATCTACATCTCTATAGTCAAAACCATGGCCACTGATATCTAATCAGTTTGCTAAAGTGTATTTGAGAGCAGTGGATCCACAGTTGTGAATAGGTATACTGGGGGAAAAATGGTTTTAGTGAGCCAATAAGTTTAAGAATATTCAGAATATAGAATTTTAATAAGACCCTTTATTGCAGAACTTTTCAGAGTCTTCATGCTTCTCCAAAATAGAAAAGTAGTATACAGAATTTTCAAAAAAGACTTTTTAAACAATACATTTAGCCCTATCCCTTAAGCCAGTATAATTAAAGGAACCAATACCCAACACTAAGACCAATACTTCTTCCTTCAGAAAGTCAATACCATGGCAAAGTGTGCAACTAAACAATAATATGGCTGGTGCTTATGATGCATACATTATATGCCCACATTTTATACTTTATACAATAGATACCACATATATGTGTGTATATGTGTATATATATATATATATATATATATATATATATATATATGCATAGGATTTCATACCCTTAACAACTCTGGAAAATACTATGGCTACTTAGAGTTGAGAGAAAATGAAGGGCTTAAAGAGCCTGAATAATTAGCCCAAAGTCAGGCAGCTTGCAAGTGGCAGACACAGTCTTCTACCTGGACTTTGATGGTTGCGGCTGTGCTCTCAGCCAGTAAACTATGCTGACGTCCTGAAGTCTCAGCAGTATTCAAGACTGCACAAAGCTAGCTAGGAGTATCTCTGGTAGACTCAGGGTTTTGAATAATAAATCAGAACAGTATTAATTCCAAGTGATTTGGGAAATAAATTTAGAACAAAATGAACCATGAATATGATTAACTCTACAAAGTTGATTTTGGTTTGGTTTGATTGTTTGTTTTCTGAATCTAGTATGCATCGAACTTCCTGCAAATTTTGAGTCATTATAAAGAAAAACTTACATTTTCGAGGTTTTTCCACAGGCAATGTAGTTTTACTCATAGCTTTTTTCACTCAATAGAGTGCATGCAACAATTTGCTGTATATTTTGAATTCAAAAAGGTCAAGAAGGGGGCTACATGAACCTTGCCCCACAACTGTGTGGCCAGATCAGGGTCAGACTCCACAGAGCTGCAACAGGCTTATATCTCAACCACAAACATTTGACCCAGTCAAATTTCTTCCATGCCCACAGAGGCTAACCTATTAGCTTGAACTCCATAAGCAAAACGCACAAAAATACAAGATGAATATGGAAGGGAGACCCAGGTGGCAGATTCCATGTGTTATTTTTAGTCAGGCTGCCAAAATATTTTTACCCTCATAAATAGAATGTATCTGGACTCAGTCTTGTTCCTTTGGAGAAGCTGATTAAATAAAAAAGGAGTTTTGCCACTAATAGGCAATGCCCA
Organism: Talpa occidentalis; assembly: GCF_014898055.3. Lineage (NCBI taxonomy): Eukaryota > Metazoa > Chordata > Mammalia > Eulipotyphla > Talpidae > Talpa > Talpa occidentalis. Next base: position 30,713,900 of record NW_023605083.1, read on the forward strand.
ACGAAAATGAGGCTCTTGTGGCTCATCTCAAAAGGAGAAGCTACAAGAAAGCACTGAATTTGCAAAGAAGCAAACCTCATAAATTGTGCACAAAAAGGTTTTGAAGATTCAGATAAAAAGCTCAGTTCCAGCATGACCATCTGTTATTTCCCCCTGAAAGAGGATAGCTAGTAGTTTATAAAAGCAATAAAACAGTTCCAGTGCTCAAAGGCAATAGCAAGAGACTTCCAGTTGCAAACCAGGGAACACACAGAGTAGCATCCAGCTGAGGTGGCTCCCTTACCTCTCACCACCACTCTGGGCAGAAACAGAGAGTCTTCTAGTAACTGATGTTTGATCCATTCTTTTCTCCTCCCTCACAAAGATTATGATTGGGTACCAAACCCCATTCCCACTTTTTCTTCTAATGATGTTCACAGCTTATTTAACTTTAATCTGGCAATTTTTTCCATACACAGGTGTCATCTTTGACCCATTCCTCATCACCGAAGCTCAGCCCCTTCCAAATCTTACTTAGTTTTCTTAGAAAATACTCTTTCCTCTGCCTCAGTGGTGATCCAAGAATGAAGCTGAACCCAGACTGATTAAAATGAAAAGTTACTAATACACAGCATGTCCTTAAATAACACCATTTTGTTCAATGTCCTTTCCTTATTAGAGATGAAAGAAAAAAGTAATCCCAGCTGATGTTGAACAAAAGGATGCTATTCAAGGACCCCGGGTCATTAAATGCCATTTTGCTTAGTCTCATTTTTTAAGAACCTATCCACAATGTTGCTGTAGTTGGATTCAAGAGAATAAGGCATAACCATGAATTAGTATAAATTATAATAGTATAAATAATAGTATAATAATAGTATAAATAATAATATTTAGCTCCTGAAGCTAAAATGCAAGTCCTCCCTTTATTTTTTTCCCCACACAACCTCCTTTCTGCTGTTTCATGTAGCATTATGGGTAAGATTTTGGGCAAAGACCCTTGCTGTTTGGACTGCAATCATGTCTCTCTGCTTACCCTATGTCTGGACTTGAGTGAGTTATTTGATTTCTAGATTCATCACTTTCCTCAATGGTTGATTGTACCTAATAATGTAGTTTCCTCATGAGGTAGTTAGAATTCAATGAAAGGATTCATTTAAAGAGCATAACACAATGCCAGACACATTTTAAAATCCCCAGTTAATGTTAGTCATCATTATTATCAGTAGTAGCAGCCTCTGCAGCCTTCTCTAATTAAACTGTTCTTATTCGAACTTATCACCATTTTCTAGTAATGACTATGGTCACAACTGTGTTTTTCCTGTTGCTTCATTACAAATATATACTGAAATTGCTTAAATACCAGTAAGAGGTTAAGCTTGACCAGGGATATTATCAAAAGAGGTGAAGCCAGGGAAAGATGCAGTCTAGCTAGTGAGTCTCTGGTTGAGGGACTGACCTGGAGTTTCTTTTTTTTTTTTCAAAGATTTATTTATTTATATAAGAACTGGGGTGCAGGCCAGAGATGCGGGAGGGTGAGAGGATTCACCAGAGACAGAGCAGGGAACAGAACAGGCAGATGGAACAAAGACACTGCTGAAGGGAGTAGTGGGCAAGACGGGAGAGGTCTGCCGTGCCATGTGGGTATCTCCCTGGCTGGCCAGGAATCGAACCTGTGCTGCAGAGGCGGCAGACAGCTTCACAGCGCTGCGCTCAACCTGCTGCACCACCGGGGTGACCCTGACCTAGAGTTTCTTTTAGAAATCTGATCTTGTCAGCTCACCAAGAATGGATCTATGTCTATGAATTAACCAAAGTCAGGGAACATCTATAAAACTGTAACACCTATCATAATACGTAATGAAGAATATAAATGTGACAGGGCTATACTACTTGTGGCACCAGGACCAAAATAATCTCTCCCTGTAGGCAGACTGATTTAAGAAGCCAAATTCTAACCAGAAATTATTGGGTGAATATACAAACAAAATTAGAGAGTAAACTGAAGGCAGCCCACCAACTGAAATAAATGGATGCCTCTGTCTGCAAAGAAGCCAGTCCCCTCGAAGGCCTGTGTCTAAGGCTCCCTCTGTGACACGCAATGCCACCTCGGGCCCAGCTAATGGATGTCCAAGTCTCTTTTTCAGTTCATCCAGGACTAAGAACTTTCTGACTTAAGTCTTTCTTTTTTGGGTATCATCCTAGAGGTCCAGAATCTATATTGATGTTTGAGAGACAACTTTGCTAATCCCTGCTCTGATAATCTTACACAAACTGTGTGGTTGCAGAGGGACATTTTTTTCCCTCATACACAAGCTCTTGGGATAAGCCTCAAAGTACTGACATTAATTGTTCCTAAGTTATAGAAAAAAATAGGCACATGGAAAAGGGGGGGATACCATTAAATATCCCAATGTATCAGACCCTTTCAAAAGAATGAGAACTTTAAGTTCCAAGTAAAATGACTTTACAAACTTTTTTGATAATTTTCCCCACTCCTTACCTCTACTCATAACATAAGGCTAATCTCACCTTTAAGGAAAAGGATTTCTATTTCCAACATATTTTAATTTAATTATAAAAGAGAATATTTTAGTTATTTAGCATGTATGTGGCTCAAAATGGGTATTTGTGCTACCATGCTTCCAATTAGGAGCTGTTAATAACTTAAGAGAATCTATGGGTTAATTGAAAAAAAAAATTGAGATTAGAAATAGTATATTCAAAATATAGTCAGTATATCCTAGGCTTGAGCTTTGTTCTGAAATTTATTGCCTGAGATAGATGTACTATTCTGCCATATCTTAAAGTGGAAAGTAAGTGATGTATCTCCTTGTCTCAGTTTCTTTTTTTTTTTTTTTTTTTTTTAATATTTTTTTTTTTTTTTAAAGATTTATTTATTTATTTTTACAAGCACTGGGCACAGTCAGAAGTGCAGGAGGGTGAGAGAATTCACCAGAGCCAGAGCGGGGAGCAGAGCAGGCAGAAGGACCGAAGTACACTGCTGAGGGGAGCAGCGGGCGGCAGGAGAGGTCTGCGCGCCATGCGGGACCCTCCTCTGGTGGCAGGGGAGCAGCCGGGGATTGAACAGGCGCTTCAGAGGCTTCAGGCAGCTTCGCAACCCAGCGCTCAACCGCTGCGCCACCGGGGAGGCCCATTGTCTCAGTTTCTTTATCGGCAATAGAAAGATTGTCTATCTCTCAGATAGTAATGAAGATTAAATGAGTTGGCACTAGTAAATTGTTTAGAAAAGGGCCTGGCACATAAGAATCATTCAGTAACTCTTAGCTAGTTACCATCTCGATCACAAGAATGTACAAAATATATGTAAATATTATAGCATCTGTTTCTAGAAAGGGAGATATGGCTACCTACTTTCTTCTTTGATGTAATATCCTGTGCTTTCTCCACAAGTATAATAGACCATCTACTATGGAGATGATCAGAAAAAGAATAAGTTTCTAAAAGGAAAATTGTCTCAGGTGGTGACACTTAGGCTGAAATATGTTTGTCCAAAAGCCCCTTTAACGATGCCATTTGCAGTTTATAACTATTATTTTTTTACAGCTGCCACAACAAATTGCCACAAACTCAGTGGTTTACAAGCAATAATAAATTTACAAATTTTTTAAAGATTTATTTTATTTTTATACAAGAGCTAGGGTACAGGCCAGAGGCACAGAAGGGTGAGAGGATTCACCACAGACAGAGCAGGGAGCAGAACAGGTAGACGGACTGAAAGCACTGCTGAGGGGAGCAGTGGGCGAGACAAGAGAGGTCTGCCATGCCATGTGGGTATCTCCCTGGCAGGCCGGGAATCGAACCTGTGCTGCAGAGGCTACGAACAGCTTCACAGCTGAGCCACTGGGGAGGCCCTAAATTTACGAATTTATTATCTCCAACTCCATAGTTCTGAAGTCTGACACAGGTCTCAGGTGCTAAAGTCAAGGTGTGGGCAGAGCTGCGTTCCTTCAGGAGACAGGCGACCATGGATCTAGGGTTGTACTGGTCAGTATGGTAGCCATTAGCCATATATGATGGTCTTCATTTAAACTAACCAAATATTACAAATCCAGTTCCTCCATCACTATAGATACACTTCAAATGAACAAAGCCACAAGTGCTAGTACCATTTTTACTGGACAGCACAGATATAAAATAATCCCATCCCCACAGAAAGTTCTATTAGGCAGTGCCAATCCAGAAATAGGATTCATTCTTGTCTTCTGACTGCTGTCTTTGCTGAGCCTTGCTGGTCACCATTATCTTTTTAAATACAGACTGGCTCATGCCAATTCCTGGATTTATAATTTTCTTTGGGCTCTATAGCCCATAGCAGATTTTTTCAACAGTTTAAAGTGATGAAAGCTCTAAGTCAAACCAAATCATATCCATCAGTCATAAAACGTTTCTTTAATTGTGGCTCTCAGAGGGGCTTTTGACGCAATTGCCCCATTCCAGGACCATAATACTCAGAGGATTTCCAGTATACAAACCCCTTAGCTTGGTGTAAATAAATACATAAATAAATAAACCCACATTCATCTAGTCCCAGCCTATTTACTCTTCCCCAGAGGGCACCCGACCATTCATTTTCACTATTTTGTAAGTTCACCCATAAATCCCCTTTACTGCTAAGTCCTTCTCTCTTTTCTATCTACAAATCCCCCTTGAGTCCTCCACCTCAATTTCCTCATCACCACTGAGGAAAGCTCCTGATGGGGAAAAAATTGTCAGGTGTCCCTCCTGGCCTTTGTAACAGACAGGTGCTCCTAGCTGGAGAGCAAACACATGGATGATAAACACATGGATATTTCTGTGCCCACCTCCCCCAAAACTGTACCCATAATTTTGTATGTATATGTATTTGCAAAGTAGATGCTCCCTGGTTTTCCAAATATTATCAATTATCTAAGGCGTCCCTTCAGCACTTTATGATCTTTTCTCATCTCCATTTCCAAATATACTTTATTTTTTAATTTCCTTACACAAACAGATGACAGCGCATGTAGTCAATGCTGCTGTCTCTTCTCTAGGTCAGAAGATCCTGTCCACTCTGCTTCATTCCTTCATTACTTAGAAGGCCAGGTACTCTGATACATGCTCTCCAGATGAAAAAAAGAGGAGGCAGTATATACCCTTCAAGTAGAAAAATGGTTCTCCCATTAACAATTTAAACAGTGTACACTTAGAAAGAAATGATTAATAGCAGCTACAGTGCTCTTATATGTGCGAGGTGCAATACCAAGCTATTTACATATAGTTTCTTTAGCCTCACATTCCTTGAGAAATATTATCCAACTTATACAGATGAGAAAATAGGCTTTAGACACATCATATATGGTCCAGTGGGATGTGAGCCTGGTCCATCAAGTAAGTGGGTACTAGAGATAACTCCATTTTTGTAGTGTCCCTACTTCCAACTGAATAATCCCTGCAAGGGATCTCTCCCACACTTGTGGTTGTTTAAACTTGAAGGTCCAGCAGAAAACTGCAAAGACAATTTCAGCCTAAAAATGAGAATCACTCCCTTTAAAAAAAGAGGCAAAGGCTAGCATTCGACAGTGACTATATTTTGGATCAAAATAGATCATGAACCCCAGATAACAGTGTCACTCCCTGGCTGTGTAATGCTAGTGGGTCTTCCTTACATTCTCAGGGCAGTCTCTTGATCTGAAAAATGGGAATCTTACAAACACTTTGTCCTTAGAGAATAAATCAAATAGCTTAGGTATCTGATGTAGTTCTACACATTCAGTTATGATTAAATCCATACTAGCAACCTTTGTTATTACTGTTGCTAGCAACAGGACTGAGCCAGGAAAATGTTCTGATTTATCGAATTAGTCTCCTTTAGTGAGCCAAGACAGCTGAATTGAGGTAGTCTGACTACCTCTTCTTCTATTTCTGTAGAAGGAGAAAGTAGATCAGAGAAGACCCGTGCTTCACAAGGAAGAGCTCTGTGGGAGAGTGACCACAGAGAACATTGCTTTTCTCTGACCATCAGGAGGCAGTGGGCAGCAGGCAGATGAGAATACAGAACATCTGGGTTGCCAAACAGGCTGGAGCTGTGCAATTGGCTTTACAATCATCAGAATGATACCTTAGATCCATCCAGCTCACCTCAGGACTGGACACACAGGAACTCAAACAGCTCAACTCTGCCCCATAAAGAGACACTGACATTATGTCCCAAGTAACCAACATCTACCCCAGGAAGTATTTCTTGATGCATAAGGGTCTCCTATCCTGGGACCAGGAGTGGTAAAGTACAATGGCTAAGTGACAAATGAATTTCTATTCTTTCCTTTGGGAACATGAAACTAAGAGATGTTTTTACATTCTGATTTTAAAAGTGTTGTATTAAAGAGAACTGAACACAGATGAACGACACAGGAAGTAAAGTGAGTGGCTTTCATTTGTAAAACTAGTCCATAAAATATTTCCTAACTTTTGAGTTAAAACAGGGCTATGCAAAAACTAAAAGTGAGGAAAATTCTGTGCTTTGCTCATGCTTTGCATTCTAACACAGTCCTCAGTCATGAAACATAGCGTTCTTTTAGCCATACTGTCTCCCCAGTTGTCTGTTTACTGTTCTGAAAACATAACTGTATTCTATGGTCTGTTCCATTCCCCCGAGAATATTTTTCCTCCTCTTTACATATCTACAACTTACCCAACCTTTACATTTTATACCAAGTCCTAACTTACGTTTAAATGTTAGGACTTTCCCAATTTCTGTTATCTCCAATCTCCTAGCCCACACTTATATAAATTCCACAAATCTTGAGTACATTCACAAGCCAGGTAGAGTGGTAGGCACTGGAGATATCACAGTGAATACAGCAGAGGTGGTAAAGAAGGCAGAGTACAAACAGATACAAATAAGAATGTGTTTTTCATACCAAGAGGTATTATTGCAAGATTACTGTCTAGAAAGTAATGAAACATGATCTCACCAGATATCCTGGAATCTGGGGTGATGCAAGACTAGGTCAGATTTCACTGAGAGGTGTCCTTGAAAAGAATCAAAGTTTGAGAAGAGTAGTTATTTCCACACAGTGATGTACAAATAGAAATAAACCAGGAGAATACACACACAAATACAGACACACACACACACACTCACACCCATACACACTCTGCATGAGCAGTCTGCAGCTCATGCAAAGCCTATCTTGCCCTATTAACCTACTACTATTTAGCCTGCTATACCACTAATGACATACATGCCTATCTTGCCTTTATAAAATGAACACGACTTCTAGAGTTCTGGTAGCTGCAGCTCTTCCAACACATGTTATCAATGCTATCTTTCTTCAAGGAGCATAAAGCGAATTTTGAAGTATTTTATTCTGATGATGTTCCTTGAAAGAGATCCATTTGTTAAGTAGCTCTCATGTAATTTTCAGTCTAAAGTCCCTCATTTGTAGACAGAAGTGAGGACAGCACAGTTGGAAAGAGTTCTAAAGCTGTTATTTTAAACAAACAGCTAGTTACAAGTGCTGGTAAGAGAAAGCTTTTCTATTTGTCTTTTCATATATACACCAGTTTGTCACCATAGCATTCATGTCCCTAATCTGATTAGCTAGAGGGGTGTCCAGAAATCCCTCAGCTACAATAGCCACTTGCAAAATCCAAATACATCAAAACAATGATTAATAAAATATATCTATAAGCCTGTTTACAGTCACGGGGGGTTAAGAGGGAAATGAAACAGCAGCTATTGCAAGTTCCTTTCCCCCAGAATTCATAATTTATTTACCTTGTCTGTCCTGCTCCCGGTGGCTACAATCAATTGCATTCAATGTCAGATCCGAGCACAACAGTCTACTGTGCCTGCTTTTCTAGCTCTTTGAGCTAAAATATCTACTAACACTTTCAAGGAAATACCAGCATGTAGATTTTAGTTATCCTGGTGAAATATAGCCGGTACTGGAAAATGACCTAGGGACTTAACTCTCCCCTTTCAAGTATTTTTTAAAAAGTATTAGTTAAGGTAGGTTTACTCCTAAAGCACCCCAAAACTTCAATAACAACATTATAAACATTTATTTCACATTTATATCAAGTGTAAAGGGGATTTTCTTGATCCCATAGCTCTCCTGGGTGGCACTCCTCCAAGCATCCACTGAGGATTCTTGTTCTTTCCAACTTTGTTGCTTTCATCTGCAATAGGACTGCCACGATTTCCAGGGAAGGGTAAGGGATGTGGGTGTGATCTATCCAAATCATCACCACCTCCTCCAAAGTAACACGCATCTTTTAGCTTACATTCCATTAGCCATAAATAGCTACATGGCCTCGGCTAAACCTAAGAACCCTGGGAATGCAAACCTAGCTTGGAATTTCAAAAATCATGAAAGGGGAGGACCAGGCCCATGAGGAGTGAGGACGGAAGAAACCACAAGATCCCCCACTAAATCTCAACTCCTATCGATTCTACAACAGGTATCAATGCCTGGGTCCTAACACCTCCGAGTAAGGCAGCAGCAGGCACCAGTTTAAAGACACGGGTTTAGGAATCTTGACCCAAATCCCAGCCTATTACTTAGCAGTGGAATAACCACATGCAGATAATTCATCTCCTTTATGACTCATCAGAAAAATGGACATGATAATAATATTTTATTCACAGAACTGTTGTGAGATTAAAAGATGGAATGTATATTATATAAATAAAAAACACCTAGAGAACAAACAGAGGCTTCATAGTAAGGAGTCAGATGCCATCACTTGCAAATGGCAGACTCAAAGGCAGGCAGGCTTGTATCTGAGGCTGTTGGCATGGGGAAGCTGAAGTTTGGCTAACTAGAAACACAGCATCTTAAAAGATTGTTTGAGAAGCATATTTGACCTTTTCTGCTTGACCCTGAGTTTGAAGCAAAAAATAGGAGAACTGGCAGTCACTGACCCACTGACCAAGACCTGATTTAATTGCTGTGAAGATCGTGGGTCAGAGTTGTTGTCCTATGTGGTCTGGCCACTGTCCCTTTGTATACGTTCAGTCTCTCATGAGCTCTTACTGTTCCACGCTGATTATCTTTTCCATTGACAGAGATAATCCTCCCAGATCTATATTTCTCTGGAAAAACTTTAATCAAACTTTTTATGTCCTTAAACCCTCAACGCCAAGGATAAATGATAGAGAAAAATACAAGAAAATGGCTTTAAATTCTGTGTTGCTTAGCACAGTCAGCTCCATCACTAGACCCCTCTGCATTAAGCAAACCTCTCAGAACCAGGTGAAGCTGCTATTAAAGTGCAATCATAGGCTGTAACATTCTGGGAATAATGGGCTTTCCAGGAGGCAGGAGAGCTATGGGCAAGGAGAAGACTTGATGAAAGGCCTAGACACTGCCTTTCCCCAGGTGAAGAAGGAACCCTCTGACATGAGTTTAGTTCAACAACCAGAACAGTCTCGAATTTGGAAATATCCCCATAAATGAAAGACTTAACATAGAGATTTTACTGAGTGTATAAATTCTTTCTGAATAGTTATGGTAGACATACAATGACTCTGGTCCAGCACAAAATAAGTTTCTGGGATCCTACAAGGCCTCATGTTAAATAGACAATGTTACTGGTATCTGCATGTCCCTCTCCACCCTTCAAAGATACTGGGGGCCAAGTGAAACTGCATAAAGATATTTTACATCTGTTTTTATTCTGTGTAGCCATATCTCTTCTGCTAATTTTCTATACCCTTGACTAAATAAAACTAAAACTTACAACGTGTGCTCGTGCACATGTGTGTGCGCGTGCACGTTCATGAGCATGCTTGCACTCCAGAGGTTGGGTAGTTTCTCTCATTAATACAGAAACTGCCTGAAATTAAGAAAAGCCTTGATCATATCGTAGGTATTGTCCAGGCTCAATCATAAACTTCTAATGAGACGTAGAATGCATTGAGAGAGAGCAGCAAACAGGACACAGGGGAGATGTAAATGCATGTCACATAGGAATGAAGTGGTGAAGGAAGAAGCTGAAGATATTAAACCTGGAGAAAGCAAGTTCAGGCTAGTACCACAGTCCAAAGATAGGTCTTCCCTGGCTGCGAGGAGGAAAAGGAGTCAGTTACCTCTCCCTATCCCTGGAAGTATTAGCAAAGTTAATGAAAATATTTTTGAAATGTTAATTAACTCTTTCTGCTCACCTCCAAGTTTTCTCTTCCCTCTTAACCCATCTTTCAAGCTACCTTCTAAGTCAGTGGCACTGTCTCAGGGAAGGAGCTAGCAGGAAGTAGAGACTAAGAATAGAGCCTTTCTTAAATTTGTATTCCAAAAAGCCTAGAAATATCAAGGAAGGAGAAGAGGCAGAAAAACAGAAACAAAAACAAAAACTACACCACACGAGGAAACAACATCTGGCTCTGAAGAGGAGGCTGCAGACAGAGACATTGATAAACACAGAGTCCGCCCAACCCAGAATGGCAAACCCTTACCTGGAAAGGCCTTCAGCAAAGAACCAAGGCCACCTTTTGCAGATGGTCCAAAATCCCCTGGAACAAAGCACATGCACTGACTGTGCCACAGGATGCTGCTGCTGCCACTTTCAGTGACCCCCGCAGCACTGTAGACACGTTGGTGCTGGGAAGGAGAGGAGCTTGTTCTCAGTCCTTGGAAGATGCAGCCCATGAGCAAAACGGACTCCCATTACACCCTTACAATGCCCCCATGCATAAGGTCCAGAGACTAAAGGATGGTGATGGAGCCCCAAACACCTAGCAAAACTGTTGGTGCTGAAAGAAACTATTCCTTAGCATTGTACTATGGTAAACCTGAAAGCACTGTCCCTCCATCTCCCTGAGTAAAGAGAATGGGAAAGACTTACTGATTATACACAGGCTGAATGATTAGCTGACATGAAGTTAGGTAGAGGGAATCACCTTACACTACACACTGAGTGTCGTTCCAGTCTAAAGGCTGGCAAGTTCAAGACCCCAAAGAGCCAATGTTTCAATTTGAATCTGAAAAATTCTCTTCCTCAAGGAAGGGTTAGTGTTTTTGTTCTCTTTATGTCTTCAATTGATAGGCTGATGCCCACCCACAGCAAGGGTGGAGGGAGGGGGTAGGGGGATGGGAGATGCTGTACTCCATCTATTTAAATTTAAATGTGGGCCTCCCCTGGTGGTGTAGCAATTGAGCACTGGCCTATGAGGCAGCGCCAGTTTGATCCCCGGCTGCCAGCGAGGGTCCCACATGGCACGAAGACCTCTCCTGCCACGCCTGCTGCTCCCCTCAGCAGTGTATTTCGTCGGTCTGCCTGTTCTGTTCCCCGCTCTGGCTCTGGTGAATCCTCTCACCCGCCCGCACTTCTGACTGTACCCAGTGCTTGTATAAATAAATAAATAAATAAATACATACATACATACATCTTTAAAAAAAATAAATAAATTTAAATGTTATTCTCATTCAGAAATACCCTCACAGACATGCCCATACTAATATCTAGTAATTATCCCAGCACCTAAAATGAACCATAACATGGTTCAAATAAAATGAACCAACACAGTATCTCAATAGATGACATTTTTGACCATTTCCAAAGTTAGATGCTAGGGGTTTTCATCAGGATGGCAAATCAAGATTCAGAACTTGAAAAAGAAGAAAAAGTGGCGGGCAATTTGTTAAAGCTTACATTTGTCTAATCTCGCTATTGGCTGATATTTTTTCAAGGAGAATTTCAGTGTAGCCAGTCTGCATTTATCCTCACAGGAACATGCAGGTATGGCATAAGCACAGTTAAATCCTCATCATCCACCCAGCACAAAACAAGCTTTTCAGGGATATAAATGGCAAACAATTCTAAGACTATAAAAAAATTGGTTTTTTCCACATTTTCCCATAAGCTAATAAATTATTGGTCCCAGTGAAATCAATACAAGGTAGAGATTAAAATGTGTTCTAGACCACACAGGCCCAGAATCAAATCTAGGCTCTGCCAAGACACACACAATGAATTTCAGCAAATTACTTAAATTCTTTGAACCTCAGTTTCCACATCCACAATTGTGGGGATAAAGACACTGCTTATTAAGCCATTAAATCAGAAGATGTCTGTAAATAACTTAGCACAGCACTGGTCGCACAATAAATGCTTAGTATGGGTTAGAGATGATTAATATAACCTGGATAGAGTGCTTTAAAATGAACCACCAGCATAGCCCTGAAGTCTTAAAAAAAAAAAAAAAATCCCTCATTTTACTTATCCTTTCTCCTCTTCAATTCCTCAACTTAGCCAAAATAGGACTGCTGATTTTCAAAATAGGACTGCTGATTTTCAAAGTTAGCAGAGAGATTTGCTAGGTAGAATACTGGGTGATAATCTCTTCAGAGACCCAGGCACCCTATTCAAGGATAGGCCTTTGACTTGAATGCCAGAAAGTTGGAAACCAGAAAACAAAGATAAATAATCCGATTTCCTCCTTCAAATTAAAGCTTTGTGTGCATGCATGTGCACCAGAAAACACTGACTTAATGAGAAGCATTCAATTAAGATTAGACAAAGTAAAATGCTGCATCAGAATTGAAGCTAGCATAGTAATCAGTGGTTATTTCTAAAAAACCAGCCTCCTAACAATGCTTAGTATCAGAAATGTGTGGCTATAAGCATTCCAAAAAGAAAGATAATTGCACCATTGGACAGTAAAGCAAGATTTTTCTTCCTTACTATGTGACTTTATCTCTGGCTGTCTGTTCAGAATTTTCTAGAAAAAAGACACTTGTGATTTGGCCTTGACTACTTGTAACTATAGACATCCCAATAAGTATCTATATGTAAATTTTGAATCACATAAAGAAGAAGTCGGGTCAGCTACAGTCTTCTAAAATTACATTATTTTAAACTACACTCGTTTCAAGCAATGGTTAAGAGTTAAATAACTTTAAGGGAGTAAAATACCAACTCGTTTCTTCAGAGAAAGTTTTATGGATATAAAAAGTAAAGTGACATGCTGTGTGAATGAACTGCCATTATTCCACGCAGAAATAACACCTTTAACTACAGCTATATAGAGAGAAATTTTACCTAATAGAAAAAAAATCTCACCATCTCAATGTAAGAAATGTAAAAAATGAGAGTGTGTCATTAGTTACCAGGAATATGCAAACTGAAACCCCACTGTGATTCTATGACACACATTAGAATGAATAAAGTTGGTTTTAAAAACCGTACATACTAAGCACTGGCCAAGAAAGTGGAGAAATCAGAACTCCCATATACTCTGAGGCGCTGAGGGGGTAATACAACATGGTACAACCACTTTGGAAAATAATTTGTCAGTTTCTTACATAGTTTCACATATACCTGTCACATGACCCCAAGTATCCCACTCCTAGGGGAAGAGAAACAAAAATATGTTCACAAAAGACATGTGCGAATATGTTCATAGCAGCTTTATTTGTAATAGTCAGAACTAGAAACCACCCGAATATCTACTGACAAATGGCAAAATAGAGTATTTCCATTCAGTTGGAATGCAACAGCAACCAAAAGGAACAAATTACTTACACATGCAACATAGGCAAATCTCTAAGTCATTATGCTATGTGAAAGAATACACATAAATAATATATACTTTATGCTCCTATTTACATAAAGCTCTAGAAAATGCCAATCACTAATCTATAGTGACAGCAAGTAGATCAGAGAGGTTGCTTGGGCGTGAATGAAGACCACCAGGAAACTTTTGGGGAGATGGGAATATTTATTTTCTAGATGTGGTGATGTTTTCACAGGTGTATATGTATGTCAACTCAAAACTGTACTCTTTAAACACATGCAGCATATTATTCTTCAATGAAATATAAAAACAAAAATACATGAACATGTGAACTGTCAGTGTCCAGCATATAATAGGTACTTCAAACTACAATGTAGTTTGCATGAACAAACTCTCATGAGAAGAATCTGTCTACTCATTTTAGAGTGAGTTCTGTGCCATGAGTTCTATGCAGTGTATTCATAGCTGGATTCCATGTTATCATTCAAGAGGATGTGGATGGTACATTCTGTATTAGTCTTTATGAGACAGCTTCTCTGATTTCTATGTTCACTGTGTTATCGGCTCCTCTATGGCCATCTCCTCCTCTGTCCTGTATTTCTCTTCCTTATACATATCATGGACTCTGGACCAGGATCTTCATTTCCCTCTAAGGAGTTTCTTCCCTGACTGTCCCCCTTCACAATAAGGCTGTGACTCACTCCTGTTTGAAGCAGAATATCCTCCTAGCCATAGTGAGTGGTTCATCGGTGAAAGTCCATAAGACAATGAGACACTAACTCTAGGTCAGTAAGAACATGACCTAGTAGTCCAAGGCTACATTTCTCTTTACATGGTTAAGAAAGAGCTATTTTCCCTATTCTGTCTGACTGAAGGCGAAAAGAGCTGTGGGGAGACATTGGGCCCCATCAAGGGAAAGTCTGCCTATAAGGGAGCCAAAACAGAGGAGAGATGTGAATTCCTGAGTCCAGATGTGCCTGAAGTTACACCTACTCTGAACTTTATTATCAATCACTTTCACTTTTCATTAAGCCAATTTCATCAGAGTATTTTGTCACTAGCCATCTCTCTGTCTCTCCTTCCAAAAGGATCTGGTGACATCCATGGAAAAGTATTATTTGGGGTTTGCCTATCAGTAAAAGATGGATGGGTAAGTTTTAAGTTCTAAGAGTATTTGAAACCACAAGTGTAGGTAGGGATGGAGTTGACTTCTGTAATTATGAAGATTACTACATGAATAGACAATTTGACAAGTCAGAAGATGCTAATTCATAGTGTGGTCCCCTCTACTAAATATATAGAAATGAAACTCAGATTAAGAGGAACATATGCAAAATAACTTTTCACTGTGTGGCTTTAGGCAAATTTCTTGACTCAAGTTTCAGTTTTCTTATTTTAAAAAAAGGCTAAAATAAGTATGCATTTCTTTGGCATTTAGGATAGTTACATTAAACTATACACTTCAGTCCTTAGTACAATGTCTGGCAGAGAGTAGAGCCTCAAGAAATATTAGTTATAGTGTTGCTGCCATTAAGAAAGATGCTATTAATCTTCATGTATCCTATAAAGTCATAATGGAGCCACCTTCTTTTCAAATCCTGTGCCTTGTTCAAGTCCTGCCACCTCCTCCAGGAAGACCTTCCTTTATTACTTTAACACATAATATACTGATTATTTTCTTATCTGAATTTCAAATCCATTTATTCTGTTCATATGCCTAATGTTCCATCATCTTGCATCCCAAGTTGGTATCTAATAATTTGCTGGAGCCAGCTCACATCAGCTTATGAGAGCAAGTTGTTAAATCTTCAGGAATTTTAAGAGATGGTTCTTAAACACAACCATTAACAAAAGTTAAATTTCATGGAATAATAACTTAAAGAAACAAAGGGAATAAGTACTCAAAATATCATACTTTCCTGGTTATTTCATTCTATTACATTTTACATGTTCTTGAGATTACTGATCAGTGAGATAAGTACATGGAGAAAATACTATCAAATGGAGGGTTACTGGGCATTTCTTTCCAACTCCACATGTAGTGACAACATGTTGGCAGCTTATAATCACTCATGGTGAGAGAATTTATGCCACAGAAATCAGCAAGTGCTACAAATCAGGTTTCTCCCTCCACTCCAACCAACAGAGTGAGTCGTTAAACATTTATTGGCATACCACTGATTTTAACTTTTTCACATTTGTAAACCGCTCCTATGAGTTCGTGAGCTTTCTGACAATAGGGATGTTTCACATTTCTCTTCGTCCTCTGTGTAGCTCAACATAATATTACAAACACAGTGGGTGCTAAACATTTTGCCACTTCCTAGCAGCCTAGAAAGAGGCACTCATTCCACAAAGAAGACTTTTTATGGCTATATCAATGAGACCTGAAATATTTAAAAATACTCAGCCCCCCACAAAAACCTTATAGGTCTATCACCGGTGGGTTGTAAATAATGGGTAAAATGCCAAACATGAGAGTAAAAATATTATAGCATGACAAAGTGAATGCATACTGACACATTCCTACCCAAAACAAGAGCTGAGATCACTCAGATTAGTATCACAGGAAAAGCCAAAAATAATCAGCAAGGTTTTATTTAGAGACATGAATAACTGTAGGTACACAGAGGGGCAATAAAATATGCCTTCAAGTAGTTGAAAGGTTATGACAATAAAAAAAAAAAAAAGACTGAGTATATTCTGTATTGCACAAAACAATGGTACCAGAATCTATGTTTAAGGTGTTACAGGGATACACATTTTGATATACTGAGGAAAAACTGTCCTGCAGAAATGACCAAAGGTAGATGGATGAAAGGCAGCAAATTCCAGCTCCAGTATTACTCCACAAATGTGTGGGTCGGTCACTGGGTTTGGTACATAGAAATGAGTCAAAGTTTTTACATGAATGAGTAAGTTAATAGACTAGCATAATTGTTCTCAATTGGCATCACCACTGCCCCCTAAGGGATGTTTGTAAAATGCACTGAGGCCCTTGGTGGGGGGTGGGGGATGAGGAGGAGGGATATGAAATAACTCAAAGCAAGTGATATCCCCACACAACAAATAACTACCCAAAATGCGCTACTTATGCTCCCACTGAGAAATAATGGATGAGAAAATCCTGGAGGGAATGTTTTATTCAATGATCACCCACACAGGAAGTGTTAGTTGAGCAAGTATGTTTCAAGCACTTTGCTAAACTCGAGTTAGTAGCACAAGATGAAATTTCTTATTATAAGAGGCACAAGACTAATGGAGGGAGATAAAGGAAATAAATAACCAGTCTCAAGAGATTTTGAACAGGTATTGAAAGCACAGAAGAGTTGCTCTAACTAATGAGGTGTGGGGCCATTGAAAGGGTGGGGAAGACCTCTCACAAGTAATGGTAACTTTAGTTTGGGTTTTGTAGACTATACATAGGAGTTCAAAATTGTAAGAAAGATGGGGCGTTTGCAATTGTATGGGGGAATATAAAAATAAAATTTAACAAAAACAAAATTGTAAGAAAGAATTCCAGAAGGATAAAACAGTACATGTTAAATTACAGAAGTGTGAAAGTACATGGCATTATAAATCTGGAATAACAATCCATTTTTTAAAAATGCTTTTTGCAATATTTAGGTACCTGGTAATTTTTTAAACACTTCCCCACAGAGGGCACTGTAAGAACTTAAGCACAGCTTGAATAAAGATTTGAGTATAGGGACTACTGAGAAAAGAGACTGGGAGCACCTCCCCAGTGGTGCAGGGAGTTGAGCGCAGCATTGTGAAGCTGTCCGCAGCCTCTGCAGCATGGGTTCAATTCCCTGCCAGCCAGGGAGATACCCACATGTTGTGGCAGACCTCTCCTGTCTCGCTCACTGCTCCCCTCAGCAATGTATTTCAGTTGTCTGCCTGTTCTGTTCCCTGCTCCCTCTCTGGTGAATTTCCTCACCCTCCTGTGCCTCTGGTCTGTGCCCCAGTTCTTGTATAAATAAAGGAAATATTTAAAAATATATATTTTAAATAAAAAAAAAAGAGAGACTGGGGATTTGGGGAAAGGATCCTTCCAACTTGGAATATCTTCTTCCCAGAGGCAAGAGGGAAGCATTATTACGGGATGCCATATGATAAGCCAAGACCAAATTCTCATAATCCACTTTCTTCCTTAACCCCATTCACTCTGCTCCAGTGACACTGATTGGTTATTTGTTTTCCTGCTACTTAATCCCACGACTAAGCTTGTTCCTACTTTAGGGTATTTGCACATGTTCTTCCTCTGCCTGGAACACTCTTCCCCAGATAGTGACATGATTTTCCCTTCTCTACCTTGAGGCCTCACCTCAGTGTCACGTTCCCAAAGAGGTCTTCCCTGTGCTCAAAGATAACGCTCAATCTAAATGCGCGTTAGTTAAAATTTTATTTCTTTACTTGATTTTTGTTTGTCTTTACAATTAGAATGTAGCTCTCCAAGAGTACAGGATCTCTTCCATTTTGCTACGCACTGCAGTATAGCACCAGGTGGCCGCTTCTTCACACCTGGGCGTTCCATCCTGTAGTATATAAAGAGAAAATGTGTCACAGGAGAGCGCCTGGGATGGTTAGGCAACTCTAAGCCACATTACATGAAGGAGGAAAGAGTTTGGCTTCTGGGAACCTTCTGGGAATCTGGGATAAGATTAGAGCTACTTTGGAAACCACTGCCTTTTGAGAAAAAAATTGGAGACCTAGGAAATTTAGCTCAGTGAAAAATGCTCTCAAATGGGGCGTATACTTATAAAATATCTGAGGTCACACGTGAAAAAGGAGTGGAATTGTTCTGAACTGATTCCCCGGGGCGGGGCAGAGGATAAGGGAGGAGGAGAGAGAGACTAGCTGACTTGAACTTCATGCAAAGAAAGGCAGGAACAGGGCCTCCCCTGGTGGCACAGCGGTTGAGCACTGGGCTGTGAAGCTGCCCACAGCCTCTGCAGCACCGGTTCGATCCCAGGCCACCAGGCGAGGGTCCCACATGGCGCAACAGACCTCTCCTGCCGCCTGCTGCTCCCCTCAGCAGTGTATTTCGTCAGTCTGCCTGTTCTGTTCCCCGCTCTGACTCTGGTGAATTCTCTCACCCTCCCACGCTTCTGACTGTACCCAGTGCATGTATAAATAATTAAATAAATCTTGAAAAAAAAAAAAAAAAAGAATGAACTAAAGGAAAACATCAAGCCTCAACCAGGAGAGCTGACCGAATGACTAACATCTGTAGGGCACTTACTGCATGCATGGAACACTATCGGAGGTACATGACAAATCATTAACTCGGCAATCCTTTCAACCACTAAAGGAGGCAAGTATTGTTGTCATTTTACAGCTGAACAAATGGAGATACAGAAGCCAAATAACTTGACCAAGGTCATCCTGACAGTAAGTAGCAGAACCAGTTCTTTTTAAAATGACCTTTAATGCCTCCTCTAAATTTCACAGTAATTCTTTTTATGCCTCAACTAGAAATGAGTTGATATCCTATTTTTATCCTCCCCCGGGAAGAGCATTACAAAATTTCCAAGTGTGACTGCCCGACACCACGGAGGTTAAGACTGTAGGTGGAACTTAACACAGCACTTGCACAGACAGAAACCTATTTTGAGGAGGGTCTTAGCCCCTGTCAAAGCCCATATTGCTTTATTTTTATTGTCTACCTCTTCCTTGACTGTAGTTGCCGACTACACATCCTCAGGTACTAAATAAATATGTATAGAAGAAAGGGAAGAAAGTACCTCCATGGGTCCCCCACCCTGGGTTCTGCATTTTCGTTTCTTTCTGATCCTGTCCATTGAAACCTACCAAGAGAAAGAAACCACCAGGAGCCCAGACCTGAAACTAAACAAGGAGCCCTTGGGGTTTTCAAAAGAATCTATCACAAACAGTTTGGTTTTTGTGTTAAAAGAAAAATAGAACAAGTACTTTTCAAGCCAGGTAGCTGAAGCATAGATAAAAAGTTTACAGTGTGTCTCTGCTGTCAAAATCCCACTCTGATTAAATGTAATAAAATAGAGTCAACACTAAAATGTTAATAAAATGCTGTTTTCCCCCAGTCACTACCATCTAATAAAGGTGGTTTGATCCTATTTATGAAATAAATTATTTTACTTAGTACCCAAGGGTGCTATTTTAGCTGTGGGAGGTAATCATATTCTAATTTAATGACAAAGCGGGAAAATATCAGGCATGACTAAAATAACTATAACACAGGCTATCCAGCTTCAAGAAGACTACAACTTGGGAGGGGCTACAGACATGCCAGCGCTTGTTAAGGTATTAAAATTAACAGGTCTCCATTTTTTCATTTACTGTATATGCAGTTTGCCATCTTCCAGAACCTGTAAGTCCATACCATGCGCCTCATGAATATTTAATTTATTTTTTTTTCCCCTGGGAATTCAGCGCTGCAACCATCCCTCTAGAAAAAGAACTGTAAACAAGGCTGAAGGGAGAAGGGAGACAGGAGAAGAGGCGAGAGCAAATGCAAAAGGACAGATGGCTAAGAAAAGCAGAGCATAGCAGTAACCCTCCAAGGAAGAGAGAGAAACAATTAGAACCCAGAAGTGAGCAGATTCATTGTGGAGGCATTTAAAGCTCTAATACTTTAACCAAATGGAGAAATGGCTTCTATTTTGAGGCAAAGGGGAGGCTCATGAATACTTTATAATGTTTGCATTAGAGAGCCTATGTCAGCATGAATAGATTGCATCCTTTGGATGAGTAAGCCACTCCCTGGCCCGTGGTTAGTGGTTAGAAATGTTAAATGTCTTCCTTGAAGCAAACTTCCTGGGGGTTGTTGAGTCACCAGTAAGGTGATTTAAAGGCAGACAGAAAACCTTTAGCAGAGGAATAATGAACTACTTAGTAAGCGTCCATTAGGCCCAAGACCATACGTGGGATCAGAGCGGAGTTGAATGGAAAACCATCAGATTAACCCCATTTTTGAAGCTAGGGAGGATCAAAAGAGTCTTCTCACCCAAATCATTATCTTCTACCTTAAATCAGGATGGGACTCCTGGGAACTGATTTTGTCAGAAAACAATTGTCAGTATGATCTATTAAAACTTTATTGCTGAATCAAAATTTCCAGAGAGAAATGTCTTTTTCTAACATTGGGCACCATTACTAAGGCCAGGCCACGGTCAAGAGCAGTTTTCCTTGTAGCAAGAGAAGTGCTAGCCTGATTGCGAGACTCCATAGCTTTGTGGAGGAAATGTATGTTTCCCTTTAGATTGCTAGGTCCTAACTAAATGCCATGCCTAATTAATTTCATTAAAATGGCATTTGATAGTTTAGGCTCCCTTAGAAGCCAATCTATAAGTTGAATATGAGAATGCAAGCAGGATGTGATTGAGGGAAACACCAAAAACATGAGGCCCCAAAATGGAAGAAAACTAGCAAGGGACTCACTATTAGTAGGTTATCATGATGGCAACTGGTGCTTCACCCAGAATTCTGGGACACACCACAGAACACAAGCCTCTCACTTATCTTCCCCAGAGGAAGGAGGTGCTGCTATTTTCACACACCAGCTCCTATTGTGGGCTGCTGGGGATGGAAGAAGGACCAAAAGTCTAGCACTTCAGCCTGCAGCTGGGCAGAGGTGGGCAGAGTTGGGTGGAGCATGACAGAACTGAGTAGGCTTCCGCAGCTAGAGAAGGCAAGAAAACGCTGAGGAAGAGAAGCATGCTGACATTGGAAGTCAGGCCCAGAGTGCACTGAAACAGCAAAGGCCTGGGGAAATGTAAGGAAAGTAGCAGAAGTATAGTAGGCTTCCCTCCATTTTGCAACTAAAAAAATCCCCTAGACTAAAAATTTAGGAATAAGTAGAATTAAAATCTGACCACTGAATTGTATTCCCTCTTTAGTATTAAATGTTAGCTCATTGAATTGCAGCCCCTTATATCTCTTCCTCATGATTAACCAACCATTAGCTGGCTCCAACGGTATTCCTGGAAACTTTGAAAAACTGATTGTGTTACATCCCAAACAAAATTCTCTGTGTCCCTTGGGGCTGACAGTGGCATCAGAAACATTTGATTGCTGAACAGAATGCCCTGCTGGGAAAGTTAGACACCTTGACTCTTGTCACCTAGACTGCCTGCTTCCAGAAGGAGCCTGAGAGGGGGATAGGGATGATTAATATGCTCCTTAAAACCAGATATGTAAATTTTGCAAGGCCAGAAACTGTAGAAAGGAGAAGAGTAAAGAGGATTAACAGTCATTGCAGCAAACCAACCTAACCTCAAAGTGAGAAATTCTATAGTGAGAAAATTCCACTAAAGAACAATGTATAGATCACCTCTGACCTTTTAAAAACACAAGACTTTGCCTGCTATGTCTATACAAGTGTCTCTTTTTCTTAATAAATTCACCATGTGATGGTTAAAGTTACTTTAAGTTGGGTTCAAGAACTCCCCACTTGCCCCACGTAAGTACCAGCTGCTACAGAAAAAAAAAGAGTCAAAAGGGGGAGTACCCACACCTTCAAGGTGGACTACTGTTTTCTAGTGAGCTAGAAAACAGTGGCTGAGTGCTTAGTATTTAGACAATGACATTTGTGACAGGCTTTCCCACAACTGGAGAGAAGTTATTAATATCACCCACCAACAGCAAGGCAGCCACCACAGAGAGCCCAGCTGCTGAAGGTGTAGGGAAAAAACTTGGACTGCGGCACTAAATAATTTGGGGAGTGGAGCCAAAAGTACCCTAAGAGAATCCTGGGAAAGCCCAGGGTCTTGGGTAATGTGTAAACATTGAGAAGGAGAAGAAATCAGTACCAGATTCTGATCCTCACTCCAAGCAGAGCAGCTGTGTAGAATAGGGAAAAGACTCATGGTATGAGTCTTATGTACATAAGGTGAACGCCCTCTCCTTGTATTCTTCAGAATGTTCAAAAAAAAGACATTATTTTCCAAAGTTTTCCTAGGGTAAATAGTTTTCAGGCTTTTCTGCCCTCCCACCATTAGGATTGCCCAGCCTGATGGGGCACCTGCAGTTGTTACAGTGTTGTAAGCTGTCTTGTTTACTTCTGTGGGCCTTGGGAGGGGTATTAAGATAGTCACCAAGAGAAGCCCAAGCAGGAGAGAGGAAGGAGACAGAAGAGAACAAAAGCCAGGAGAGAGAGAGAGAGAGAGAGAAGCCCAGAGTGAAGACTTGCCAGGGGCTTGGAGGCCTGCTGGGCCCCTGGCACCTCCGGCATTCCTGCCTGCCGTGTACCTGTTTGCCACACTACATGTGAAAGCTCAATAAAAGCCTGAGAAAGCCACTGAGGGCTCCTGGACTCTCCTTTACCCACCCGGTCTGCTCCGATCATAGATATCCTGCTCTGTGGCCATCCTGCAGCTACAGCTTTGATATGAGTTGATTTTAGTCCTATACTTCTCTGGTGCAGAAGGTGACTTAACAGGGGAGAGGTGACTTCTAGGTGACATCACTCACCGTTCATAGCACTTCCTTATATAGGAAAGTTCAATAGTTTTTGATATTTCATACAAGAAATTTCACCTTAATTGTCTTTCGAAAACAAAAAATTTATACAAAAAAAAATTATATACTGGGATACTTGCCTAGTAATAATTAGCAAAACAATATGTGTTATTTAGATTATCATAATCCCCACCATTTACTATTCTCCAAATATCACATTTGCACTTTTCCTTTCCTAGCAAAAATATATCTATGAAAAATAAGAAAAGGAAAACTGTCCAGAATATTCCATGAGTTTAGGAAAAAAAGGAACTCATATTCTGTGAAAGTGAAGCATAATCCTATGTTGAAAACAAAAAGTGTGCATTAGAAGTTTCAAAGAGTTCAAAGAGTCCTTGAGGGTGACCTTTGTGCTCAGAAAAGATCAATCTGATGGTACTTTGGTTTTAAATATTAATATTTGATTTATTCGAGTTATAAATTTAAAAGCCTAGTTTTTCCTTAAGTTCCTCATTTCGGCTTACAAATTTAATTCTATTTATAATCTAGTAAATTTTAGCAATTGCTTTTAGGGGGACTTAACAGGAATATTTAGCTCCATTTATAAACAGTTAATTAAAGCTTTTCAAACATTTAAAAATTCACTTATAAATTTAATTTATTTGATTTCCTTTAAATACCTCAATTGTCTGACTTAAAACCTTCCTGAGTAATTAAATAAATCTCTTAAATCAAATAAATTAAATTTATAAATGTAGTGAATCGAGTTCTTTTAAACATTCCAACACTGTAGATCAATTTAGTAATATTTCAACCTAAAACCACAAGGCTAAATCAATTACTCAATTATGCATTTTAAATTGAAATTATGAGGCTGATCTGTTTTACGACCAGACCAAATTCTTTTAAGCATTACACAAATTTGAAATACCAAATAAACAGACATTCCCTTTTTAGCACAAAAGCATTTTGCATTCATTTTGATTCTATTAAACCTTTCTATATTTAACTTAAAATCTTGTCAGGTTAAAAGAGACAATGACAACTTTTCCAGTTAATAAACACTGCTGTTGCTATTGACATAGACACTCACTGCATTTCTGTTGGCAAAACTGATGGGAGCCTAATTTATAGTCCACAGGAGGGATTTTGAACTAAAGTAGGTAGTCATATAACCAAGTGCCTAAGACATTAGTCATATCATTTCTAAATTTCAAATTAGATTAGAGTCTGTAGCTACCACTTAGGAAGCTTTACCACTTTGATTGGATTATGTATTTCTTTAGCTCTTAAGATAAATAGCTCCCTTTTTAAATCTAATAGAGCCATATCCTAATGGCAGAAAGCTCTTTCCTATATTTCCATTCTCTGTCCCAACACCCTAATTGATGTTAAAATGATGTGCAAGTGGATTCAGGACATTTCAGGTGCACTTATGTTTATCTGGTTGTGATGCCCAAGACATTTCTACTGACGGTGCTACATGTACGGCAGACCTGCTATTACAGGTAGAAATTTTCTTTCACCAACTGTGAGCAATACCATACAAGACGGGAAACCCAAAGGCTACTAACAATGGATCCCAGGTAAGCTGTAAAAGCACTACATTAAAATAATGGGAGGAGGGAGTAATGCATTAATTGCTCCTAACTTTTTACAAATCACCAAACTGTTAAAGAATCTGATAAAAGTTACAGACTTTCTGCATAGACCAACCCTTCAGTTTATAATTTCCAAGATCCTGAGCTTCCCCTTACAATCACTAATGGATTCCAAGTTTAAATTTAAAAAAACTTAGACTAGATGGATCTTGAAAGTCCTTTTCCAACAAAATCTATCAAAGTGGCATTATTACATAGGAAATAATACAGATATGGCTCAAAGGATTGATTTTCAAAATGACTGGAGAGCGCCACAGAGTCAAAGCAGAACAGAGTTCAATGGACTATGGATGGAGTAATTTTCTTTCTTACAAAAGAACATTTTATGTCTGTCCTAACTTTCACTAAACATACTTGTCAGCAATAGGTTGAAAATTAACCTAGAAACTTAATTTATTTTTTAAATTTAGCCTTCAGAATCAGCAGTGAGGAAAATTTTTATAATGGGTCTTCCAAGCAGGTAAGTGGTTTCTTTGCAAAAGGAGAAAATAAGTTTGTTTTCCACCTTTCCTTAATTTCAAGAAACAGGATTTTTTTTTCATTCATATTCACCACAGGTTTTGTGAATGAATGAATGAATGATTTCTTCCAAGCTCATAATTTGAAATGTTTCAAAAGCAGATCAGGTAGTTGTCTAAGATGAACATCAGCAGTTGTTTCATTCAAACATATTATACCATAATTTTTATTAAAAAATAATTCTTCATCCCACTATTGTATATTTTAGAGTCTATATTTTATCTAGTAATGTCAGATCTTTTGAGTTAAAAATCCCACACTGATAGCACAAGTTTAAAGGAAGACTGACAGCTACTTTAGACTCTCTTTGTGTCCTCTATGTGCTAAAAGCTAAAGGCAAACTTCTAACATGGTTTTACCTTCTGGAGTATTTTTAGAGGTGTGGTGGGTTTTTGAAACTATTTTATCTATATAGCCTCCAGAGCCAGGGCTCCTGCATCGAACACATTTAAGGCTTGGGTTTAAGCTGCCTGGCTTTTAGAGTAACACAGAAAACAAAGCTCTGATGCATGAGGCTGTCAACAAAAGCAACATGCTTTCTTTAAAGTTTCAGTTCAATAAGTGTTTGCCTTATGGAAAGGTCTTTGCTTTTTGAGACTTTTTCACTCAAAAGCTCTCACTTTAAATCATGTTTTTTTTAAAATGTCTTTATTGTTGTTAGAGATGGGAATCGCCCAGGTGCTCAGAGAAAAAAGTGGGGTTGTAGCAAACAGAAAGGTGGGAGGTATGAACCCTGTAACCTAGAGCCACTCCAAAAACCTCTACGGCAGAGGCAGTGACAGAAAATATCTCCAGGCATTGGTCAGTTAGCATAACTGGGCAGATAGCCTAAACACTCCTGATCAGGTCAAATTCCTGATCAGTGAAGAAGCCAGCAAGGCTCCCTACAACCTCTCCTTTCAGGAAAGGTGGCCTCAAGGTAAAATCAACTTCTATCAAATTTCTCTGTACTGTTGTAGTCTAACCTGTCAATATTTTTAAAAAAGATTTACTTTTATTTATTTATGCATACAAGAACTGAGAGGTAGGCCAGAAGTGCAGGGGGTGAGAGGATTCAGCAGAGGCAGAGTGGAGAGCAGAACAGGTGGATCTACTGAAATATACTGCTAAGGGGAGCAGTGGGTGAGACAGGAGAGGTCTGCTGAGCCATGTGGGTTACCTGCCTGGTCAGGGATAGAACTCAGGCCACAGTGGCCGGCGATAGTTTGACAGAACTGAGACATAGTTTGACAGCACTGAGACTTAACCCCTGCGCCACTATGGAGGCCCAACCTGTCAATATATTAGTAAATGTTTCCATTTGACCCTCACTTCTTTTAGGGCCAAGTCCCTTCTTTCAATACTGCAAATTTTACATAAAACACTCCAATTAACATTATGAAAAAAAAGGTTTCATGTTTATGTAAAACATACTATATATTAAAACATAAAGTCAGGACATGCAAACTCAAAATGAAAACAAAATACCAAGAGAAAGCAGATTGAAAGTTATATTTTAGTTGAATGATATTTCAAAATCCATAAATGATGTTAACTAAGCAATCACCAAAAATGGGATTATTCATCTGTTTATCTGATTATCCATGCCTTCATTTATTTAGTCATCATATAGAGTTTCTATTATGTGACAGGCAAAAAGGGTAAGGAGATTAAAAAAAAAAACAATCTTCTCAGGAGATACTACTTAGAAGCAGGCAGAAACAAGACACTGATCATAAGATAGTATATTAGAGGATTATGGAAGATGTTCTGGGAGCAAAGAGAAGGCAGACCTAGTTCAGTTAAGGGAAAAGGTTGGTGCTCCAAAGTCGTCTTGAATAAAAGCTTTAAAGGATAAACAGTAGTTATTGGCTAAAAATAACAGCATTTTAATTTTTTTTACACATAACAACAAAACATATTTCCAGTACAGAGATGTTTTCCAAGTCTATTATATCCATGAAGCTCCAGATCTGATCTGAGCAATCAATTATTTCTCAGAAGCTCACGGGAAGTTGGCATGATTTCCTGACACAGGTCCCAGTGATTCCTCCACCGGCACAGAGGATATATAGGGCAAACTCAACGGCATCTCAAAGATGCTGGTGGGAGAAGACAACAAAATATCCTTATTCATTCTCTTACTCCCTCTCCCCACAGGAGCACACAGCACACAATTATGCAGAGTATCAGAATCTTAAAGCCCTATTCTTGCAAAGGAACATTCATGCCTCTTTCATTTTGTAAACTCAATTTAAAAACAAGGGAAACTACCTTCTAGAAATAGTTGCAAATACACTTACAAGGAAAATTAATTCTTGGGACTCCTTTCATATTCCAAGCGAACCAGAGGAGCTGTACCTACATCTTTCCTCCCTGAAGTCACTTTTGTTTTCAGCTCACTGTACTTTTATCAGAACTAATTGGAACTCACTTCCTGCCAGGGTTTAGCATTTCCAGATTTTTTTTGTAGGTACTGATTTAATGGCGCTGACATTAAGGTTTCTATCCACTGGGTCACATAAAAGTCAACTAAAATGGGCTGCAAAAGGAGAGGTGTTGAAAATCAAAAGGAGTAGGAGGGCAAAAAGAAGACTGCCAATGTGCTTAGCCCGCTGTACAGACACAAGAGCTGGTGCTGGCTCTAGTTATTAGCACGGCATGTTGAAGGTCTACTGAGAGTTTCCAATGAGCCCTCCTCCTGATGAGAAAAAGCTCAGGAAGGAGGAGAAGGCCACAGTCTATCTTTGATCTCACAGACACTGAATGGAATATTCCCATCTCAGTAGAAATAGAGAACCAAGCCAGTCCCCACATTAGCTCTCTGCAGCCTTCCCAAGGGCCTCAGAGCAGACTGGCCACCCTAGTGGAACCTGGGCATTTCTACAGAAGTTACAGACCCTCAGGAAGACACAGCACTTTCAAAAGGAGCAAGCAAAGATATGAGCTATGACCGAGAGCTTAGTGTTCCTAAGCCTGCCTTGAATCAGTTACTGCTAAATTCTGTAGAAATCAGAGAAGTATAATCTTAGAAAGAAACAAGCGTGGGCACACTGGAGGGTGGGGGGGGATTGTGAGAGGCACATCCACTATCAACATCAGTCTTGTGTTTTGTCACAATAGCATGGAAGTCAACTAGGGCCAAATCTTCTGATATTTTAAGAAAAGCACAAATACAAGTTCTAATGTCAAATTCCCCAATTTTGAAATGTTGGCAAAAAGTATAAAACACATCCAACAAAATAGCTCTGGTGACAGATGCGGTTGAAAAGACAATGGTTTGTATAGTGATCAGTATTTTAATGCAAGAGTTTGGTGATTATTTCAACACAGGAAGTGTGCCAAGTAGAGACCCCACTAGAGTTGGCAACCAATCCATAAGGTACTCTAACCTAGAAGGGCTCCAAGGGGTATACCAGTTGCTGTTGGATATAAATGCCTTTCATGTTTTCCGGTTTTTTAATCAAAGTAAATTTAATATTAGGCTTAAGATTTCCAAGGAAGAAAAATAAAGGCACCATGATATTATTTTTAAAGTGGTACTATCAAATAGCTTGCACTGACTCTCTACAGACTGCTCCTATTTATTGAAATTAATTTGCTGTTTTTGTTTACTCTGATTTTCAGATGACTTACTTATATAGATAATAGGGCTAAATGCCTGAGCCTATCCAATAGTTACCTGTACAAAATGAAGGTTCTATTAAGTCAGCATTTCACAGGCTTTAAGAACAATTCATTTCACAAAGACTTCCAGATATTTTTGTGATGGTCAATAAGTTCTGGTCTAGAAATGATATTATTAACTTGATAAGGGCTTCACAGCCACTGGAACTGTTTTTGTGAAGCAGTAGTCAATGGCCAGGGTAGAAAGTTCTCTGCCCTGGACAGAAGGGGTAGCAGTCATTTGTTCGCTCAACCCCCAACAATGCAGGGCACAGACTTGAGCAAAGTGAAGTAGAGTCCAGTGGATGCATATAGCCATTCAGTAAACATTCATTCAATGCCTCCTGCAAGCCAGGTATTGTTCTAGGTGCTGGGAATCAGCAGCAAATCAAACAGTTTCTGCAAACATTAAAGAAAATTCTAAAGAAATACACAATGTATATTATAACATCACACAGTGTTGAGTGCTAGAAAGAAGAAATGTGTCATGATATAATAATAAGGCTGCTGCAGAAAGTTTTCTTTAATGTCATTTTCTGGACTCCTTTGGAAAGGCACAAGAAATATGGTCACATTCCTGCAATCCCCCTTCGCCCTGTAGCGAAAAAGCAGTGTTTGAAACCCAAACTAATAAAAACTTATTCTTAGGCAGATTCAGACTCCCTCTGCCTCAGTTTTCTCACCTATAAAATGGGTAAAATTAGTCACTCATGTCAAAGGAGAAAATGTGGGTGGCAGAGCTGAGCTGTGCAGAGAGCTCAGCAGATTCAACACCACAGATCCATATTCACAATCATCAGTGTCTAGCACAGGCTAGACACTGGAGGCAGCGCTACAGGAGAAACTGGTCTCTTCCCTTCTCATCTCCCTTAGCTTAAAGGCACACGGTGGGTGTGCACATGTATATCTGTGTTCCAAAGAAGAGTTCCTTGGTGGGAGTGTGTTATATTGAAGATATGCTGAGGCTGAAGGGAGCCAGTCCTTTTTGAAGCAGTTTTGATTTAGTGATTTCCTCTTCCTTCCTACTCATACAATAGTCCCCTTATCTGTGGCGATATGTTCCAAGACTCCATCTACCATGGTGGATATTACAGAAATAGGTATATACTGTGTTTTTCCATATATATATATATACATACACACACACATACACACACACATATACACACACACACACACACACCCCTATGATTAAGTAAAATGAGTCAGTTAGAGATTTAAAATAATAAAACAAAACAAATATAACAATACACTGTTACAAAAGTTACCTGAGTGCGGTGTCCTTTAAAATCTTATTGAACGTAGTGTTTTTTTGGATGGTGGTTGACCACATGTAACTGAAACAAGAGAGAGTAAAACTGCAGATAAAGAAGACTACTCTAGAGCGAAAATGCATTTAGTAATGAAGAATTACATAGCAATTTTCAAAGGTATTTGTAGGATTACAGTCTTACAGAGAATTTTTTTGTGGTCAAAACAAAAACCTCATGTTTCCATTAAAAAAAAACTTAAAAAAAAAATGAACAATTGCGTTTAACAGGATACTTTCAAATGGTACTGCTATATCTCTGTAAGGTATTTACCCAAAGGATATGAAAACTGTAAAGCAAAAAGACTTGTGTACTCCGATATTCAGAGCAGCACCGTCCACAATTGCCAAGTCATGAAAGCAACCTATGTGGCCATCAACAGATGACTCAGTAAAATGTTTTGGAAAATATACTCTATGGAATACTATTCAACTACTTCAAAAGATAGTTTTAAAAAACTATTTGAAAAACTATTTGAAAAAAATAGTACCTTCTAGGACATAAGGGATACACTTTGAGGTGATTATGGTAAGAGAAGAAAGTCAGAAAGTGCTAGACAGGTCAGACGGTTAAACTTATCTGTGGAATATAAATAGCCAAATATATATATATATATATATATATATATATATATATATAGGCAAAACGCAGTAAAAACAAATCTTACAAGTGAATGCAGTAAAAAATTTACTTGTTACCAGAGTGAACAGGAGGGAGAGAGGAAGAGATAGGAAAAAGAAATGGCAGAGTGGCAGCACTGGAGGTTGCTGGAGGGTGAGTGAAACAGTGCACATACGGAGGAATAAAAATGTACCCCCCCCCCAGTTATCTAGACATGTAAATGACAAACTTAATAAAAAATAAATGGTACCACTATAATGGAACTTTGATTATATGGGTTGATGACTGGCAGAAAGTGAGGAAATTTCTAAAGCAAAAGTAGCTTCCATGAAAGGAATAAAATGCTCCAAACATATTTTCTGATGAATAGGTTCAAACTCTAGTTCAATAATGACTGCCAGTTTCGAAATGTTTTTGAAAGTGGGTCCTGTTAAGAGTTCAGTATAGGATAAGTAGAGAAAATGATATAAAATTAAATGTCCAAACTTAATCCCCTGCTTAATCCCCTACATTTGGTCAAATCTGAATTTATTACATTTTTCTCACCCACCATAAAAAACAGTTTTTTAGTCTCAAAAAACTGCCCCTAGGAACTGTATTAGAAAAGTAATAAAAATAAAGAAACAACCATTAATTTATGAAGAACAATTAATTTGTAGTTGTAAGATACAGCATTATAACCAGCATACTAGTAAATTTATTCCAAATCTTTCAAATTAATAAATATATTAAATCAGAAGCTGCATAAATCACAATATATTACAAAAATTAATGTTTATTACTAGAGCTAACATATCTGTAGAGAAACCATGCCACAGAATTTCCATGGATTGCCACAAACAGAAGGAATCCAAGATTGGCAGATCTTTCACTTGAAAAAATGAACCTGCAGTGCCATTACCAGTTTTCACTATCCCATGTAGAAATCACAGGTCAAATACTTAGGTTTAGCATTAATCACATTTTAAAAATTGAATTGTATTCAAACTTTTAGTAATATCTATTTTATGTTTATATAAAACTATTCCTTTTAGCCACTGTAATTAATGACACAATACTCCTCATCCGAACTCCTGAAATCTCTTAACCTTATTTTATCCATAACACTTTCTTACTTTTTCTATATGTATGCATGAATACACTTTGCATAATAATACAGACTAATTTCCCTCAGATGACTGTATGATCCATGAGGATAGGTAACTTTAATTTCTTTGTGATATGACTTGCCCACTTAGAACACTACCTGGCACAAAGTGAGTCTTCCATACACGGGTCATCTGGATAAATTTAACGGTGTTATGCTAGCTCATTTTTAAAGTAACACACATTGGCAATTTTTTTTTTGGTAACATGAATTCTTCCCTCACTTATAAAAAAATGTATATTCATTTCCTACACATGAGCCCCTATTCTTCTCTGCCAGGCGCTCTTAAAGCAAGGATTAACTGCAGTTTATTTATCAAGAGGAAAAAAATGTTCACAAATGACCATGTGGATACAAGAGAAGGGGATTATAAAAATGCAACTCACATCCTCATAACTAGTGATACACATATTATCAGCTCTAGACTAACAACTTGAAATGCCAATGTACCAAAATACTTGCAGCCATACAAATGAGGCCCAGAAATTAAAACATGCAATGGAGACATTAATGTAATGAGCAAGCATCCTACAGGGACTGGAGGCCCCTGTGTCAGCATGGCCATTCAGCTGCTCACAAGGTCATCTCGATATACTTCATCTTATTTTTCTCTTTACAGGCAAAATGAAAGATACTAAAGCCAATTCAAGTATAAATGCAATCCCAAAGTATAAAGTTCTTCAGCGCCCTTACCTTGCCAAGTGCCTTTAATCTCTCATTTTGAGTCATTCACTAAATCATCTATTTTTTCAGTGTCTATAAAGAGATGTGTACTAACGTCTCATATTTAAAAATGACCCTCCAATTTGACCTCTGCTAAACAAGCCACATATGCTTTGGCATGTCATCTCTATTTTGAGCCCTCAATTTCTTCATTTGTGAATAAACAAGGTTAATGCCAGACAGAATTCTCAAGGCTTAGAGGTATTGAATGCCAAGCCAATACCTGGTTCCTGGCATGCAGTGCTATGGCATATCTACCGACATAATAATTTGCATTTCACTCACAGATTTAAGAAGGAAAATCATGAGGAGTATGATTCCTTTATTATAAAGCTACAGCTATGCCTTTATGATCTGAGTTCTGGGGTCCTGGGACTTAAAGAGACAAGAGGTGGCAAGGAAGAGGGGAAAGTCAGGCTTCCTTTAAGTGAGAAGACAAATAATGTGCTCAAGTGTGTTTTCCAAGAAAGTCTGCATGGTACCTGGAGAGTGAACACAATCCTGCAGCCTAGAACCCAGAAGAATGATTGCTGATCCTTACTTGCCTTTAAAATGGGACTTAAATGAGTCCCTCAATAACAACCGAAATAGATACTGTGTACTTTTACAGAATGTGGGGACTGCGTGAAGTCCTTTGGAACGCATGTAACCCTCTGGAAAGATCCCTACCCCAATTATAATTGGCATTAGACATCTTTCTACTTTGGTTAGTGCTTGGACTCAAATTTAATGTGAGTTGTGAGCAAGGATATGTAGCATTCATGGACCCAAATGTTACAGAGCTAATTCATACCCATCACTCCAATGTGGGGGTGCACACTAATTCTATGGAGGGTTTTTCTCTCCAAGTGCTTCATAGTGCATGCATCCTCATTTTGCAAGGGTGCTATCAAGACAACTCCAGTATTGTTGCATCAAGCCATTGAGTGCAAAGTAAGTTCCAACATCTAATCCATGCATCAAAGCACTGGAAGAGCCACCCGTTTCCTCAATAGAGGAGCTGCAATTCCCTCACAAAATAACTATTCAACATTCAATTCATCGCAGATTTCTATGTTACAGCTCAGAGCTGCTTCAAACCATGTCCAAAAATCCCTTGTATTAGTCTTTAACATGTATGCTAAAGATGCCTCCTAACCTTATTTACTTGTTAGGGAATCATCAGCCTACTTCTTGACAGATTCACTAGTCAAAATTTTCAAATTGATCTTAACTACACCTAGTCATCTCTTTCTTCATCAAAATCTCACCACTTTTCCTCTGAAATATTAGGCATTGACAGAATTGTCTAAACCTTCTCTTGACCCTGCTTTGGAACCAGGACACAGGTGACAGAGTTGGCCAGAAGTTCTCAAAAACTCATGCCCTTTCTCTGGGCACAGCGTAATGCTGGAAAGGGGCTGTCCAGTCAGAGGCTTTATTTCTCAGCTCCACTACTTACAGTAAGGTGTGGCCATGTGAATTAGTTCTAGCAAATGGAATGTGAACAAAAGTGACATATGCTACCTCTAAGCCAGGCCCATGGGCTACTCCCCATAACGCTCCTTTATGCTTCTCCCTTGTTTGCTGGAAGCAATAAAATTTAAGGTCCTTAGGAATGGCAGAGTCACAAGTGGAAGCAGCCTGGATTTTCAATTCCCATGAAAAGAAACATTCAGCAACAACCTATGTAACTGCTACATTAAGAAATACACTTTACTGTATTAAGTCACTGAAATAATGCAGTTACCTTTTTTTTATAGCCCAAAAAGCATGAGGACTAGAAGCAGGTAGAGTTACATAGTTAAAGTGATCTCCATGTGCATGAAATAAGAGCGCAGTGGAACTGCCCATGATAATGACTTAAATTCTTAAAGTAGACCATTTGGCTTTTGGAAAATAATTATCTTTATTAAAAAATAACCACCATTAACTGACCTCTCCTTTTTTTTTTTTTTTTTTTGCATGAGGCAGGGATAATACCATGTATTTTGCATACCTTAATCTTATAGATGTAAGATAGATATTGATACTGTGCTTCATTTTATAAACAGTCAGACTGAGGCCCAGGAACAGTAACAATACAAGCATAGATGATGCAGCCAGAGAGCAGCATGGCCAGACTCAAACCCTATGGCATTTTCTCCAAAGCTCATGTCTTAATTGTTTGCTACATGACCTTCTTTAAAAGCAAAAAAAGGGGGTGACAGGATAAGAATACTGTAAATAGCTCTTGCTCCAGATACCAAGCAAAACTATACATTTTGCAATGTGAATGTAAATCTATTTTCTGCCATACAGAATAAGCAGTCTGTTATTTTAGTTAGCACCACTACAGAATTGTTTAAGTCTAGCTTCAGGCTCCCAGGCTGATCTCAGCAGATGTATCACGATAGGATGTTTTTCTATGCCTCACACTCCAGGAAGTGTTCCACCTTTCACTCCATGAGTATCTCCCTCACCTTGAGTGAATGCCTCTCACGTTACACGTGTACCATCTTTGACCATCTTTTAATTCAACTACCAGTTTCAGAATCTAGATTTCTGACTTGGTTTGCAAAATAGGTCCTCCTTAGAATGTGGGCTAAAGGGTAAAAGAGCTAAGGCAACCATTCATCATGCCTTAGTTTTCTTCCTTTTTTCAAGAAAAGCCACATGACAGTAAGTATCATGTCTTCTAACCACCTTGAGAAATGTATCAGATTCTAAAATAAATTAACAAAATAAGTTGGATTTTTAAAAAATTGTATTAGATTTTACATAAACCATTTTGTTTATGGCCAATCCCCTTCCAAATTACAGGCTGAAAGAACACCTATCAGTCAGTTTCCTGAAACAGAGCAACTTGTGTGACAAAGCCCTTCCCAGAGGACAACAGGGGAGCCCACTGTGAATCCACACAACAGGGAGGCTGGGGTCATCTCTCAGAAGACATGAACTTTTACATCCATAAAAGGTGCCCACAGGTATTTTATGTGCCAACCTTGGTATAAAATGTAACTTTTTGAGTTAAAATGGAGACAAAGATAAATTAAGCACTTCCATGAGAGTACTGTTTTTTTTTTTTTCTCTCTTATTGCTATGGCAACACTACTCCATTTTAGGAGAGAGAAAAGGAAGCTATAAAATTTGTCAATGATGTATCAAAAGGGACTTGAAAAATATTTTTTTCCAATGCTAGGAAACTGATAAAAGCACACACACACACACACATAAATATATAATAAAAGACTTATGATAGTACTTTATTAAAGCGTGAAATTGGAAAAGTTTTAAATGTCCAACCATTAAATAAATTATGGTGTATTCAGACAGTGGAATAGGAGTGAGCTATTATGAGAGATGCTGATGTTTATTTATTTTCATGTTCCATGTATACTTGGAAGACAGTACACAAGTTACAGGATAGTATGTATCACTGGGCTCCATCACAAAATTTCCCCAGGGAAAAATATGTAATGACATTTCTATAAAATACTAACAGCAGCAGTTATTTCTAGTGAGAGAAATTTAGGATGATTGGAAATGTCTGCCATGTTATTTTCAGGATGATTTTTCATTATCTGTGTAATTAAAAATAAAGAAAAATGCAACCATGGCTGTTTGTATTATTTATTCAAAAATATTCGCTGCCCTTTTCCAGTGGTTTGTTTCTAGTGTCTCTTCTTATGAGAAAAATATAATTCTTGACTGCACAGATAATCTGGCTTAACTGTGTGATTTACATAGGCTGATAAATCAAAGCTAAAATAATACACAAATGGGAAATGTGTGACTCCAAACAGAAACTTGGACTGCTATCATGTGCTTCTACCAATTTTTATTTTCCTTTTACCCTGAGATAGGAATGTTTTAGATAGGCCATTCCTTCTGCTTGGAAGATGATGTGAAATGGCCCTAAATTGATTTCCAACTGCCATACTATTGACTGAGAAAGAGATCTTGGGTTATCATAAGCCACTGCGACTTTGGAGTCATTTGTTACCATACCATAATAAATTCTAAAATAACTAATGTATTAATTTTTTCTACCACTCCCAACAAGACCCAAACTAAGATTTAAGCATAACTGTATCAGCCTCTCAGTTACCCACCTCTGATTGGTTCTAGAGTTTCTGTCTAGCACAAGCCTTCTTGTTGAACAGTATTTTAAAACTGTTATTGTAGAAGAGTTTATTGCACCCAGGTTTCCTTTTTTTCCTTCTTGCCTTCCCACAGCCTCCTTGAGTCCCTTTGATTACTCTGCCTTTCAGAACTGTTACTCTCAAGTCCTTATTCTCCACGTAGGCCTGCCCTTGATTATTTTATGTCAACATATGGTCGCCATGCTCAATGACACAATCTTTTCAGTGTTGTAAAATTTATCTTCCTGAAACACTTATTTGCAATTTACCACCTCAGTTCAAGTCTCCCTGACCCAATAGTCCAGAATTCAGGCCACTGCCTAATTCTTTAAACTCACTACCCTCCTAATAGGCACCCTCATCACCAGCCAAACTTGCTCATTCATGGTTTCCTGTACACATTTCATATATTTCAAGAATCAGGACCTCCCTTCCCATAGTTACAGTGATGGTGTCAACAGCGTGAACCCTCTGGATAAAGTGTGGTAGAAGATAGGAATACAGACAGCATGGCCTTGAGGAACAGGTGACAAAGTGGACATTGTGACAAGACATGGTGATAATCTCTAAATATGATCACCAATATTTCCTATTCCTGAACACACAAAACTTTTCTCTCTTACAGTCTGTGTTGGCTTTGTGACTTGCTATGACCAACAAACTGCAGTAAATGTGTTGTTACAGAGTTCCAAGACCATAAGAGATCTGGCAGCCTCCACCTTCTCAAATGCTAAGGCGTAGGGAGTCCAGGAGAGCTGACTAAAGGCTGAGAGCCATGTGGAAAGAGCCCCTGGCAGGTGGATGGTGACCTCAGACATCTCAGCTCCCCTGATTCCAGTTGAACCAATCATTTGTGTGGCTCCATCCAAGAGCACACAGAGCACAAGCACTGCCTAGGTTAACCACAAGAGACTCACCGGGGGAAAAACTATGCTTCTTAAGCATAGTTTGTTTCATAGCTATAGATAACTAAGACAATGGGTATCCTCCTTACTGGCATCCTAAATACAACCCCACTCAGCACCTCAGGGCACAGGGAATTATGGAGCCAGAGAGATGGTGTGTCTGGCACAGTGACAGTGCTAGGGATCCCTAGGGTAGCTAAGACAGTGAATTTAAACAGGACAAGGGGTGAGGTTCACATGAAGTGGGAGAGGGAAAAGGTGGCAGATAGGATATGACTAACAGACTTCCCTATAAGATATAACTAGATGGAAACCTCGAGGTGGTATAAGATCCCTGCTGAAGATGTGGGCAAGAGCCAATACAAACCGAGTTACAGTTTCTGTGGCCCTACCTGCTCCTACAGGCTGGTAAGGACTTGGAAAGAGTTAGGTAGCATCAATAATGACTAAATCTGTTCCTACCCCTCATATCTGCCATGCTCTGGCTACAAATAAAGAACATAAATCCATCATGGGCAGAAGCATTAATCTGACAACATCAGAGCACATAACCCCCAAGTGGCAGAGTTTGTATTGTGGTCACCAGACTCATTTCTTTTTGTTCCTGGTCCCCAATCTTCTGTGCTGTTCAGTGTGATCATGGGACTAGGTTCCAGCCAACAGAATGGAGATGGAAATGATGGTTGCCACTTCCATGCCTGCACACTGGAAACTTTGATGCACTTCCCTTTATAAAGTCACTTTAGAAGTCCCAGGAAGATGATGGTAGAACCTCAAGGACAGATCCCTCCAATCTACTGCTTGGAGGAAAGTCACAAACAAACCAATTTCGATGACTGAAACAGTGGTGTGCTACTAAGATTAAGGCATTTATCCTTTATAGCATTTTATCTTCTATAGCCTGCTAATATTTCCTCCATGCTGCATGGCTGCACTGAGCAAGTGTATCTGAAAATGTCCTTCAGGACAAAGGTATGCAACAGGGGAACTCCAGATACTTCGGAAAACTACAATATAACAGAAGTTCCAAAGGTGAATGCTTCTGGAAAATCTAAAACCTGCCAAGCAGGCCAGCTTGCTGGGAATCTCACCTGGACTCAGTGTTGGAGTGTTGAGTATCAAGGTGATGTAGACAGAATTCCCCCAGAGACTGAAATCCTTTCTCTTAAGACTTTTAACTGAGGGCCTCCCTGGTGGCGCAGCGGTTGAGCACTGGGTTGCGAAGCTGCCCGCAGCCTCTGTAGTGCCGGTTCGAGCCCCGGCTGCTCCCCGGCCACCAGAGGAGGGTCCCACATGGCACGCAGACCTCTCCTGCCGCCCGCTGTTCCCCTCAGCAGTGTACTTCGGTCCTTCTGCCTGTTCTGCTCCCTGCTCTGGCTCTGGTGAATTTTTTTACCCTCTCGCGCTTCTGACTGTACCCAGTGCTTGTATAAATAAATAAATAAGTAAATAAATAAATCTTAAAAAAAAAAAAGACTTTTAACTAAGAGGTTCAGGCCCCAACAGATTATGTAGTCAAAATCCACCAATTTAAATGTTCATCACATCTAAAATATTAACTCCTGCAACATCTAAATGTGTGTTTGACCAAATAACTGGGCACCTTCTACAAGCCAGGCTGATATTTGAAATGAACCATCACGCCAGTTGATGCCAAAGTTCTGATACTGCTCTTGGGCTCACTGCCCTCAGGACTGTGGTGAAGATACATGGTAAGAAGTAAAAACAGGGCCTCCCTTGGCGGCGCAGTGGTTGAGCGCTGGGCTGCGAAGCTGCCTGCAGCCTCTGCAGCGCTGGTTCAATCCCCGGCCACTGGTGAGGGTCCCATATGGCGCGCAGACCTCTCCTGCCATGCCCGCCGCTCCGCTCTGCTGTGTACTTCGTCCGTCTGCCTGTTCTGTTCCCCGCTCTGGCTCTGGTGAATTCTCTCACCCTCCCGCACTTCTGACAGTACCTTGTATACCTTCTGACAGTGCTTGTATAAATAAAAAAATAAATCTTAAAAAAAAAAAAGAAGTAAAAACATTTGATCGCAAAGGATTTCCATCCCTCTTTTCTTCCTGACAGGTCTTTTTTACTTTTAGTCAGCCAGAGAAATCAGACTTTCACTTCCCAAATATTTTAGAGTTTATTTGGGTAAAAGGAGTATGTGTAAAAATGCTTGGCTATGGTTGTTTTCTAAATTCAAATAATCATTTTCTGGACTGGTCCCTTCTTTATGTTACCTATGTTCATTCTCGAGTCTATAAATACAAAATCAAATTTTGGTTATGGTGCCAAGATTGCCATTCTCATGTGACAGACATGGGCACTAAAACATTAGTATGGTTTTCATCCACCCCTAAGACTTCTCAAGCCTTCATGGCTCCAGAACCAGAAAATTGAATTTTGCAATGAATGCTGATATTCTGACCAGGTACTTAGTAAGTACACGTTACATAAACATGATGAATAATTTCATATGTTGAAAAGTTGTAAAATGATGATATAAATGAAATGCTAATTATTCTCTTTTAAGGCAGTTGCTTCTTACTAGGATTAAATTCTTGCTTTTTTGACACATTTTAAAAAGCTGCACTTCACAGCAGTTAGGAAATAGCAGAATTTGGTTCTGATTTAATCAGATGAGAACTAATTCAGCTTCAGGCCAAAATGACACTTGGTGGAAGAGGTTGGGAAGCTTTCACACTCGATTTTTTTAAAATATACAAATTTCTTTCTCTCATCACTTGAACTTTCACTCTGGTTGGTGCTATTCCTAAATTTTAATTCCTAATTCCCCAAATGGTAGAGAAAGCCACCTAATGTATTATAATGTAAGACATACTGAGAATAAAAGATTTGTGTAATACTAGAATCAAATCAGCCACTAGTTTAAAAACTGATTTGAGCAAAGGAAATAGCAATAACGTGTGTGTGTGTGTGTAACACATACACATATATATGTATATACACACACATTCAAATATACATAGATACACACGTGTGTAATGGGTGTACACAAACACATGAGATACCTTTTTGACCAAAACACTATCACCAAACACGTTTGGATATCCTTATATAAATTCACAAATTATGCTCTACATAGTTCTCTGCAGTAGGCATTAGGAAAACAAGCATTAGGAAAACCTGTGGCCCCTTGATTTTACAAAGTCTGATTTTTTAATGTTAACATATTCTGTGACTATGAAGACA
The DNA here is from genome assembly GCF_014898055.3 of Talpa occidentalis. Classification (NCBI taxonomy): domain Eukaryota; kingdom Metazoa; phylum Chordata; class Mammalia; order Eulipotyphla; family Talpidae; genus Talpa; species Talpa occidentalis. Next base: position 30,754,656 of record NW_023605083.1, read on the forward strand.
CACACATATGTGTATGCTGTAGGGTGTGTGTATGTACACATAAATGTAGACTGGTTCCCAAGCTTGTTTGTGAACAACTTTTGTTGTTTCTCAGAGCCTTTCTCAAGATTGGGGTTTTACTAAAATATGATAGAAAGGTGTTTAACAGTATATTCAGGAAGAATATACCCTAACCATTGCTGGCCCTCTATTTAAGGAAGCACTTATAAATAGCAGGTTCTCTCTGTCCTGAACCAAACTCAGCATCATAAGGCCAACTTCTCAACTGCAGGAAGGAAGTATCATTAAGCCTGAATAACAGTGCAGCTTCTCCATTTTCAGCTTCTCCATTCAAAAAAAACCTATTTCCCTGTAATAATGATGAGTCAAACCAGTATGGACAAATGGTGTTACCTCTGCTAAATATCCTAGGGAAAGAACGAATAGAACACGATCAAAAAAAATATATCTACATACATCAATAGTGCTCATTTCTAAGTTATGAAATTATAGGATTGTTTTTGTTCTTCATGCTGCTCTGCCTTATACAAATTTCCTAAAATGAGCTATAGCTCATTTGCTTCTCCAGGGAACCTTCTATAAGACAAATATTTGCAATGCCATTTTAATTTTCATAACCAATAGACAGAAAACCTAGATCAGAAATTAAAACTATATCATGGAAATGTCCAAAATTTGCTAAAGTTTCAAAAAGATATCAGCACTATCATAAGTAAATTACTTCTAGAATGGTTTACATGCCTGTGGCAAGCTAACTAGTGCCCTCCTCCCCAAAAGATATTTACATATTAACCTCTAAGGCTATAAAAATCACCATTTTAAAAAAGGATATTTCAGATGCAAATAATTTAAGGATCTTGTGATGGGAACATTATCCTGGATTCCCTGGGTGGACCCTAAATGTTATGTGTGCTCCTAAGGGGTAAGAGAGAAAGATATGACACACAGACAAGAAAAAGCCAGTGGTCACAGAGACAGATATTAGAGTGATGTGACCATAAGCAGGAATGCTGGGAGCCACCAAAGGCAGAAAAGCCCAGCAGTATTCTCCCTCAGAGCTTCCAGAAAGGAGTATAGCTAGCCAATGCCTTGATTTTGGCTCAATGGAACTGATTTCAGACTATAGGCCTCCAAAACAATGAGAAAACATACTTCAATTATTATGGCAATTTGTTACAGCAGTCACTAAGAAATCAATGCAATGTCCTCATTCAAAGCAATGGAGTGGTCTTGACATACACCAAGCTGAAAGAGAGTAACATTCTGGCTGACTTGTTCCTAAAGACAATCCCCACCTCAGGTGACTGACCCTTGGGTATTGTTCAAAGATGAGCAGGGAATGGTCTGCAAGCTCTGGACATGCGCTGTTGAGTCACACACTGGTTTTTTTTGTTTGTTTGTTTGTTTTAATACTATTTTGTTTTTTATTTTAAAGATTTGTTTGTTTGTTTATTTATTTATACAAGCACTGGGTACAGTCAGAAGCTAGGGAGGGTGAGAGAATTCACCAGAGCCAGAGCGGGGAGCAGAGCAGGCAGAAGGACCGAAGTACACTGCTGAGGGGAGCAGCGGGCGGCAGGAGAGGTCTGCGCCCCATGTGGGACCCTCCTCTGGTGGTCGGGGAGCAGCCGGGGATCGAACTGGCACGGCAGAGGCTGCGGGCAGGTTCGCAACCCAGCGCTCAACTGCTGCGCCACCGGGGAGTCACACACTGTTAAAGTGAGTTAACTTTGGGAGGTATGCTCAGTCAAATGAAAACTCTCTGGAGCTAAGGTGCATTTATTATTAAACACATTATTTCCTGGGGTTTTTAGTTTACATTTAAAAACATCTGTCTGGACATTAAAACATACACCTAGGCCTCCCTGGTGGCTCAAGGGGTTAAAGCACCGCACTGTGAAGCAATACACAGCCTCTGCAGCACAAGTTCGATCCCCAGCCAGGAAGCAACCCACATGGTGAGGCAGACATCTCCTGTCTTGTCCGCTGCTCCCTTCAGCAGTGTATTTCAGTCAGTCTGCCTATTCTGTTCCCCACTCTGTCTCTGGTAGATCCTCTCACCCCCTGCATCTCTGGCCTGTAGCCCAGCTCTTGTATGCATAAATACATAAATCTTTTAAAAAAGTACACCTGACAAAACCACATACACAGTTACAATTCTAATATCAAACAAAAATCCTATAAATCTAGAAATCAGAAAATGTTTTAAATAAGAAATAGGTGAAAAAGAGATATTTCACTTACCTTTGTTATTGATTAAACTATAAAAGAATAAAACATATACTGTAGAAAATATCAGCAATTCAAGAAAGAATTGCTGCACTTGTAAATCAAATTCATTCCACTTAAGAGCGCCATTATCTCCTAGTAGTACCAAATTGAAAGAGGTTATTGCTTTTAAAGGTTTAATTTAAATTTAGGCCCTTCAACTGCAAGTTCAATGATTTATCTCACTGATTGAATTCTAATTCTATGTTGAATTCCAGAAAACCATTTCCTTCAAATATTAGTACCACTGAGAGACATACCATACTTACAATCCTCCAAAAAATAATGTAATTTATACAACATTTAATTGAACGAGACAGTTTTACCATCACATACTGGTGAAAGTAGTGGTACTACAATATATACAAGTAGTTTATGATGAAGTATGATTTTTTTTTTCCACGTGGTCTAGAAAATCTGGCTTTGCAAAATAAAACATTGCTTACTTAAAAGAATACATTAACTACTGCAACACAAAGATAACAATCTAAACAAATCACTTTTCTTTACCATTCACTCCACATCACACTCTACATAAAAGTGGTTACCTCAATAGAAATAGTAAGAGTATAGGTCTGAATAGAGAACGATTCTAAGTAAGTGTTATGGCAGAAACTCACTAGCAATTCAAACCACTTTATCCTTCTCAGAGAAGTCTAGTTATACTAGACTCCCCAAGTTCAACTGCAATTAGGGTTGATGTGGGACTGAGGTCCCCCACTACCCCCCACAAATAAATGCAGGTACAGGGATGTACATTGCCTCCAGGTCTGGCCTGTCACCCCCAAGGAGATGATCCTCCACGTTCCTTATTGTTTTTTCTAGTACTAGGAGGCAGGTACTTAAAAAATGGCTGGTGGAGCAACAAAATAGAAGATGCCTGGAGAAATGCACTGTTAGCATTTATTTTTGAAATAGTGAGCATTACTGTAATACAGTTGTTTCGTTTGGTTTAACTTTTAACGTAAGGCAATTTTGTTAAAACAAACAAAACACTGGTTATTCCATATAGATCAGAAAATACAGATACAAGTAATTTGAGCAACCCAGAAAACTCACCAGTCAAGGAAACTACACAGGCAGACAAAATCCAAAGGTACAGGTGCTAAATCCTACAAATGTGTGTCTGGTAGATTCGCTACAAGTATCTTAGCTGCAAGCAGTTTTGCCCCAAGCAGATTCGCCACAAGCATTTTCCCACACAATTAACTGGCTATAAGGCAATTTTGCCATTTAAAAAAAAAAAAAAGGGACATCATGATTTCTTTTTCAGTGAAACATGTATCCAAAGAGGTGTGATCCTATGCCTCTGAATTATATAGTGTTGTAAACCAATGCTACCTCAACTTAAAAAAAAAGGAAGAGAGGACTATTCACAAATACATCATAAAACATGAAATAGACAAAATATTCAAATGTTTTAAAAATGTGTGTAAATTCAAGGCATTACTGCACAAAGAATTGATTTTCTTTTGTGGAGGTGTCTAAAGCACGTCTTGCAAGACTTTTTCACTCATAGTATACATATATATGTAATTCTTTAAAAAAATTTTGGCATTCAAACCTACTGGGAGTATGAAATCAGACTCGAAAGCCAGATCATATACTATACTAGAAAATGATGACACATCAGTTTTCAAAAAACTGTTTTCTTAATTTCACCAAAGGAGAAGTGAAACCAAACTCATAACTACCTTAAGTACATTAAACAAAGGTGCTGAAGCCTCCTGGTGTAATGAAACAAAGCTATCAACTAGTTTTCTTTCCTGCAAAATTGCCTTACAACCTATTAGTTATGCGGAGAAGTTTTTTTTTTTTGGAGTTTTTTTCGGGGGGTGAATTCCTGTGGCATTCCCTATGAATGAAATATGAAGTGTTAAGGTTCTGGAAATTTTTGTGGAAACTGGTGATCGGGTCTAAGGAAGCAGAGGCCATGATTTCTAAGTTGATTATTGAAGCACAAGCATGGTAGGAGATTTTCCAATCACAGGAAAAATTATAAGGCTATAAACTGCCAGAGATTGTGGGTCCTATGGTGTATGGGATGGAGATAAGTGGCAAAGATAAGGCAGGGAGGTGATAACAGGCTTGATATTCTACATTGACCTTCAAACAGTAGTACCACCGACCAACAGTGTTCACAGCTTTGCTAAGGAAAACTGGACTTTATTGTCAAGGCAAAGGAAAGTCACTTAAAGATTTTATGGTAGGCACAGATAATTAATTCGATGATTTAGGGGAAAAATAATAAACACCAGAAAAACCCAAAAAGAATTGTTTTTCCTTTAGGGACTGGGTGGTTAAGGAGGGAAAGAAACTAGCAGCAAGGGGATATAGTTCATAAGCTACAAGAATTCATTCACCACCAATCAAGGATTCTGCATGTATGATTTTAAATCCACTTTCTAAAATTAACCCAGGATGGTATTTTCCACATATATGTTTTGTTAGGCAAATCACTGCTTTATAAATCTATAAGTTTTACCACTTTTAAATGCTCCTATTGACTATTTATCACAAAAAAATCCATCAAAAGGGGCAATAAATACAAAATAACATTCCATCTATCGAGCGCTCAGCTGTCAAGCAACCACATCAATGAGAACTATTTAAAGGGTGAGGTTATTGAGTCAGAGACATCACAATGGCTAATGACTAAGACATGGCACTTTTCTCCCAGAAAAAAATCTGAAAACCTTATTTTGATAAACTTTTAGGGGGATGAAATTGTGTGGAAAGGGGAAGAATCTCACTTTTTTGTTCAAAGACTTCATTTCTTTTTTTTATTGTATTATTTTATATAATTCTTACATCATTTTTCATTTTTGCACAATGTGTGCATTTTCATTTTGGTTATAGTCCCCATACAATTGCACCCCCCCCTTATTTTGACCCTAATCCTTCCTCTCCCCACCCGCCTTGCCCCCGTAATGTGTCTCTGGTTTATAGTTGCTTGTTGATTTTGATTTTTACTTTGTATTAATTAGTTTTTTTCCTGGTCCCTTATTTAGGTTTTTTAAATTCCTGATATGAGTGAGACCATCCAGTATTTTTCTTTTTCTTTCTGGCTTATTTCACTGAGCATGATCCCTTCCAGCTCCATCCATGCTGCTGCAAACTGCATGTGCTTATCTTTTTTGACTGCTAAGTAATATTCCATAGTGTGTATGTACCACATCTTCTTGATCCAGTCATCTATTTTTGGGCATTTGTGTTGTTTCCAAAGCTTAGCTATTGTAAATAGTGCTGCTATAAACATAGGGGTGCAGGTGCCCTTTGGAATTAATGTTTCTGTGTCATTTGGGTAAATACCTAGGAGTGGAATTGCTGGATCATATGGAAGCTCTATCTTTAGTAGGTTGAGGAATTGCCACACAGGTTTCCATAGTGGTTGGACCAGTTTGCACTCCCACTGGCAGTGCGGGGGAGTTCCTTTTTCTCCACAACCTCGCCACCATTTGCTGTTGCTAGTTTTTTTTAATATGTGCCATTCTCACTGGTGTAAGATGGTATCTCATTGTAGTTTTGATTTGCATTTCCCTGATTACAAGTGCTGTTTTGTTCATATGCCTATTGGCCATTTGCATTTCCTCTTTGGAGAAGTTTCTTTTTAGCTCTTCTGCCCATTTTTGACAGGATTATTTTCTTTGTTGTTGAGTCTCATCAGCTCTTTGTAGATTTTTGTGATCAGGCCTTTATCATTAGTGCTGTGTGCAAAAATTTTCTCCCAGTCAGTTGGGTTTCTCTTTGTTTTGGTTATTGTCTATTTTGCTGTGCAGAAGGTCTTTAATTTGATGTAGTCCCAGCTGTTTATCTTTGCCTTCACCATCACTGATTTGGGTGATGTGCAAAGATTTCATTTCTAAAAGCAGTTTTAGGATTACAGAACAAGTATGCAGAAAGTATGGTTTCTATATACTTCTCACCACATACATATAGCATGCCCTATTATTTTTTTTTTTTAAATTATTTATTTACACATACAAGAACTGGGCCTCCCTGATGGCACAGGGGTTGAGTGCTAGGCTGCGAAGCTGCCTGCAGCCTCTGCAGCGCCAGTTTGAAACCCGGCCGCCGGTGAGGGTCCCACATGGCGTGGCGGACCTTCCTGCCATGCTCGCTGCTCCCCTCAGCAGTGTACTTCGTCTGCCTGCCTGTTCTCTTTCCCTCTCTGGCTCTGGTGAATTCTCTCACCCTCCCACGCTTCTGACTATACCCAGTGCTTGTATAAATAAAAAATAAATCTTTAAAAAAAAAAAACTGGGGTACAGGCCAGAGGCAGAGGTGTGGGGGGGTGGAGTCACTAAAGACAGAGTGGGGAACAGAACAGGTAGACTGAAATATACTGCTCAAAGGAGCAGCGGGCTAGACCAGAGAGGTCTGCTGTACCATGTGGGTAGCTCCCTGGCTGGGAATCTAACTCCTGCTGCAGAGGATGCAAATAGCTTCACAGTGCTGTGCTTAACCCCTTGCGCCACCAGGAAGGCCCTAGTTTGCCCTATTATTAACATTTTTTGTTAATGTACATTTTCAGAAGTGATAAACTATCGGTACATAATTATTAACTTAAGTCCATATGTGAAAGCAGCAAACTTGACCATAGATTCCTGTGAGCCCCTGAAAGGCTGCTGAGCAGGGCCTTGATGTTGGCACCCTGCACCTGGCTGCACAGTAAAGTCCAGCTCTTGGGCACCTCTACCTTCAGCTGCCCCACGCCACGGACTGCCGCCTCAATTTTGTCCTGCCATGTGGTGGTTGAGACTTCATTTCCACTGCTCAACGTCCTAAGCAGGGCTGCTGGGAACTGACTGAAATCAGTCACCAGGAAGACCCAAAAAGAGGGAGCATAGGCTGGCACACAGTCCTTTTTCTTCCCAAAAGGTGTAGCTCAGGTCTCTTCTTTGGTGGGTCGTCTGATCCCCCCACATGCACACTTCTAGCCCCGGGTTGCTCTCGGGCCTCATCAGGTGGCCAGGCTCCATGTGGCCAGCTCCTGCTTGCTCTGTGCAGTGGGCCACTCACCACATTGCTAGTCAGCTCCTGCTTGGCTCCGGTCTCTGCACTGCCCAGGGTAGGACAGACTACACCCAGCTTCATGCTGGTCTAAACTCACTCTCTCAGCTCTTCCTTTTCTCACTTGCTATGTAAATAAATCCTGTCATTGTTTTTCTATGTCCTGTACTCAAAAGGCTCATCAAAATGAGTAATCCTTGGTCCCTGGGTTTGTCCTATTTCACATAATTTATATTAGGGTTCATACCTCATGTTGTACAATTCTATAGATGTTGGTAAACAGAGGAGACAATAAACATGCTATTGTATCCACCATGTCATTCAGAACAGCTTTACTATCTTAAAAGTCCAGTGCCCCACAAATTTATTCCTCCTTTTCTCTCTCCCCCAAACCTTTTGGGTAACAATGGGTTTTTACTGTCCTTAACAGTTGTGCCTTTTCCAGAATGCTATATGGTTGGAATCATAAAGCATGTAACCTTTTCAGATTGGCTTCTTCCACTATGAATGTAAGGTTCTTCCAAGTCTTTTCATGGATCAATAGTGTATTTCTTATCATTCAGTAATTTTGCATTCTGTGAATATACCAGTTTATTTATCCATTCACATACTAAAGGAAATCTATCTTGATTACTTCCACTTTTGATGGTTATGAATAAAACTGCTATACACATTTATAGGCAGGTTTTTGTACAAACAGTCTTCTGTGCATTTGGGTAAATAAGTAAGAGTATATTTGCTGGATTGTGTGGTATGACCATTTTGTAAGAAACTGCTAAAATGTCTTCTAAATGGCCTACCATTTGGAATTCCCAACAGCAATGAATGAGTTGCTGATGCTCCATATCTTCAACAGCATTTAGTGTTAAAAGTGCTTTGGATTTGGGATCTCCCTGGTGGTGTAAGGGGTTAGGACGCAACCTATGAAGCTGACAACAGCCAGTGCAGCATGAGTTCGATCCCCAGCCAGGGAGCTACCCACATGGTGCAGCAGACCTCTCCTGACTCGCCCCTGCTCCCCTCAGCAGTGTATTTCAGTCAATCTGCCTGTTTTGCTCCCCACCCTGTCTCTGGTGAATCCTCTCATCCCCCGCACCTCTGGCCTGTCCCCCAGTTCTTGTATGTATAAATAAATAAATCTTTTAAAAAAGTGCTTTGGATTTAGCCACTTTAATAGGTGTGTAGTGTACCTTGTCTTGTTGAAGTTGCAGTAGGACATATGATATTGAACATCTTTGCACATGTTTATTTTCCATCGGTTTATCTTCTTTGATAAAATATCTATTTGGCTCTTCTGCCATATTTTAACTGGTTTGTCTTCTTAATGTTGAGTTTTAAGAGATTTTTGTATACTTTGAATACAAGTCCTTTATTAGACATGTCATTTGCAAAGATCTTTTACAGATTTTTCTCTGTGACTTGCCTTTTCATTCCCTAACGGTTTCTTTAGCATAACAAAAGTTTTACATTTTAATTAAGTTCAACTTATCCCCTTTTTTTCTTTCATGTCACTTGCCCTTGCTGTTATATCTAAAAATTTATCATCAAATCCACAGCCATCTAGATTTTCTCCAAGGTTATCTTTGAGGATTTTCAGTTTAGACCCTAACCTATGACTCATTTTGTGTTAATTTTTATGAAGGATGTCAGAGCTATGTCTAGATTAATTATTTTGTATGTGGATGTCTAATTTTCCAGCACCATTTTTAAGGAAAATACTGTCCCTCCCTCCAATGCATTGACTTTTACTCCTATAATCAAAAAATCAGTTGACTACATCTGTACAAATCTGCTTCTCAGCTCTCTATTCTTCTCTACTGATCTACTTGTTCTTTTACCAACTCCACACTGTCATGATTACTATAGTTTTATAGAAAGTCAGGTAGTAATTTTTTAACTGTTAATTAGAAAAGACAAAAAATTTCCTGACACCTGAAGGTTCATAAGTCACTCATTACAGATATGTAACTTGGAAAGAACAGAGCCCCTAGAAACAGCCCATACTCTTCAACCAACCTGGAGTCTGTGAGGACAATGTGGGGCTGAGACCTCAGTGGAACCATCATAAATGTGATACATGAGTAAGAAAGTTATTTTGCTATTTTTAAACCAAAAATATTGAGGTTATTACTATTGTTTTTTAACTGCTATATAGCCTAGTCTACACAGAATCCTGGAATGGGAAAACTTTTCACAACTTGAATGAAAGAAAATACTTTTGATCTCTGAATTGTTCATCAGGAACAGAACAAATAGTACCAACACAGTCACAAAACATTAGATATGGTTCTCTGAAGAACAAAAAAGCCCCCAGGCAGAGAGTTATGGCTCTTAATTCAGAGTATCTGTGCCCAATAAAGAAACAACTTTGAGTTCAAAGTTCAACTAAACAGAGACTCCTACCGTTCAACATGGCAGAATATGATGCCTGACACTTCTGCACAGATTCCGAAAGAATGAGCAAGAAAACAGGTAGAGCCCCCAAAACACAGCACACAAAGGCACCAAGTCCTCCACAGTCAGTGATCTGTTGAGTCACTTTATGGAGAAAATGGGATTAAAACCATTAATAAGTAACTGAAAATACTTTATACTGAAAATCATTTTTATCAATTTCACTAGAAGACCTTGAGAAACCTGTGCAATGAAGGTAAATGATTTTAGAATAGATTGTTGGGAAAATATGAACAGGGAAGGAGAATCAGCAAGACACTGAAGACATAACCAGGCTGGCCCAAAGAGTGACTTCCTTAACCACAGTTTACCTTCCTCGCAGATCCTTTCTGAGAACGAGCTAAAAAGTTCCTATTACACCCCATTCTCTGAACTGTGTAATTATTGTGAATAATGACATTTTAATAGCTACAAAATATTTTATTTTTTTTTAGAGGCATTTTTTTTTATTTATTTGTTTGTTTTGTTTATACATGCACTGGGTACAATCAGAAGCGCGGGAGGGTGAGAGAATTCACCAGAGCCAGAGCGGGGAGCAGAGCAGGAAGAAGGGCCGAAGTACACTGCTGAGGGGAGCAGCGGGCGGCAGGAGAGGTCTGCGCACCATGTGGGACCCTCCTCCAGTGGCCGGGGAGTGGACAGGGAGCAGCCGGGGATCGAACCGGCGCCGCAGAGGCCGTAGGCAGCTTCGCAACCCAGCGCTCAACCGCTGCGCCACCGGGGATGATTCAAAATATTTTAATTAATAGAGCAGATACTAGCAAACAAGGGTGTCAAGTCCAAATCCAGCTACTACTGCAAATAAAGTTTTATTGGAACACAACCATGTTCTTTTGTATATTCCCTGTGGCTATTTTTACACCACACAGAGCTTATGTGTAACAGGAGCCACAAGGCTTAAAAAGTCTTAAGTATTTAATATCTAATCCTTTACAAATAAAAAGTTTACTGCACTGGATCTAGAGTATAGGTTCTGTCATCCAGTAAGTCTTTTTTTAATTAAATTAAGGAAATTTCAAATTTTATTGAAAGGTTTCACCATCCTTATTTTAAAAGCCACTATGTGACCACTAATAATATTCTTATAGCGATAATACCAATATTCTAATACTCCAAATTAAACTGACGATGGCACTTACTTTTAGGAGACTAGAGCATTTGTGAGAGGAATGGCTATTCTTAACTGTTCTTTCAGCTATTTTTTTCTGTTCATTTTGAACTATTTCATCATTAAACCAGATTTCCAGGTATATATCCATGCACATATACCTTTTTATTAATTAAAAATGGTTCTAGCCACATTTATATAAAATAGAACTTTTATTGGGGCTAATTCAACTCTGCAATTGTAATGGTAAAGGAGCAAGAAGGAAAAAATTGAGTGTTTCCTTATCTGAGATGAATGTTATAAAATTGATGATGGTGGCACAATTCTGTGACTATACTAAAAACTACTGAACTATACACTTTAAATTGTATGGTATGTATATTATGTATCAGTAAATCTACTATGAAATTCATATGAAGCCTCAAATTAACCAGATTTTCCTATGAAGGGTATAAGTTAATTGGATATATATGTATAGCTGCACCCAGTTCCTGGAACAAAATTCCTAAAATGTTGGTAATTCCTTAAGTTATGAGAGCACTAGGAGTATCTTTTATTCTAATAAGGAGACTCTGGATGGACTCTGGGGTGGGGGCTGGTCACGAGAAAGACCAAGCTAACATTAGAAGCCAACAATTTCAGCCCCACATCCCTACTTCTCTAGAGGGGTAAGAGAGACAGGAAATGGACTTTATGATTTATTATGCCTACATGATCATAAAGTTCCAGAGTAAGGGACTTGGGACACTTTCAGCTACCAGGTGGAGGTATGGGGAGAGTGGTATGCCTGGAGAGGACATGAAAGCTCTGTGCCACTTCACACTACCTCATCCTATGTACCTTTTTATCTGGCTGTTCATCTATATCCTTTATCATATCCTTTAATAACCTGGTAAAATAAAAAAAAAAAAGGTGAGTGTTGAAAGGGTGTTCGTAAGTGAAAAGTGGAAAAAGAATGCACAAAGTGGAAGCCACTTAAATATCCAATTTTCTAAGAAATTACCAAGGAAAGGGTGTGGGGTATATAAATTACAGTATATATCCATCCAATGGAATTCCACACTCATTGCAATAACAAATTAGATGTGCATTTATTCACATGGAAATATATTCACACTGACTTTTTTATTAAGTGATAAAAACTAGACAATATGAATCTCATGTAGCTATTTTGGTTTAAAATCTATAGGAATGAAAGGATATACATACATCAAAATGTCAAAAACATGTATTAAAAGAACACAATGCTTTATTCCTCTTGTTTCTTTGTACTTTTAAAAATTTCAACAGTGAAATTTACAATAGCTAAGCTTTGGAAACAACCCAAATGCCCAAAAATAGATGACTGGATCAAGAAGATGTGGTATATATACACCACGGAATATTACTCAGCATTCAAAACAGATAAACACATGCAATTTGCAGCAACATGGATGGAGGTGGAAGGGATCATGCTCAGTGAAATAAGCCAGGAAGAAAAAGAAAAATACCGAATGGTCTCACTCATAGCAGGAATCTAGAAAACCTAAATAAGGGACCAGAAAAAAGAATAACTATAAGAAAGAAAAAATCAAAATCAACAAACAAATATGAACCAGAGACACACTATGGGGGTGCGGGCGGGGAAAGGAGAGATTGGGATCAAAATAAGGGGGTTGCGATTGTATGGGGAATATATGATCTCTTCTCATTACTAAAAGGGAAGAAATTTTTAAAACATTATGGAGTGAGTAGAAGGGAACACAAAGCTTCAGAGATGCTGATTATATTCTGCTCCTGATCTTGGGGCCTATAACACGTGGATGATCGATATGTAAAAATGCATCGATCTGTACACATAAGAGCACTTTTTAGTGCATATATATATTATACTTCAGCAAAACATTTCTGAAAAAGATTATAGGCCTCAAAAAGGTTGGAAAAATATAACTACACCATCACTTAGAGAAATTCATTGATTCATTAAACACCAACTACCTTCCACAGACTGGAAGCCACACTAGGTATTAAAATAAAGATAAACAGCATGTACATTTATAGAGTTTGGAGGCACACCAGCCATTTATATGAAAACATACAAATAACATACATCCTTACATGAATGTAAGTTACAGGGCTCAGTAACAAGTTCATAAATATTCAACTGAACTTGCTTAAGCAAAGGGAAAAATCACTGGCTCAGAAAACTCCAAGAAGTGCTGAAAAGCACACTAAAGACAAAAAAGCAACTAAATGAATGCTTCTTGACAGAGATGATTTTGACTCCATTCCTGGGACATGTCTTCAGAAGTGTCTGAAGACACTTCTGGTTGTCATTACTAGGGTAGTACTTAGGTAAAGACCAGGGATGGTGCTAAACATCCCACAGTGCACCTGACAGTTCCCCAAAGCAAAGAATAATTTGGCCCAAAACATCAATAGTACCAAGGTCAAAGCCTTGACTCAAGGGCTTTATCACTGTGTAAGCAGTGTTGGTCCACAGTATGCAGCAGTACCTAGAAACAGATCGGACATTCAGAATTTTGGTCTCAGTCTCATTTATTTTAATCAGAACCTGCATGAGATCCTCAATGTTTCTTAAGCACATCAAGGTTTGAGAAGCATCACCTTCAGCTCCAGCAACAACTGCAGTCAAGTAATGACTCTGCAGGAAGGTCTCTCCCTGTGAACTTGCCTTCTCTGAAAAATAAGGACAGTTTGTGATTTCACTCTGATTCGTGTGTAAAATTTCAGATCTCTGTCCCCCAAGCCCAGGCCCTTTCATCTATCATGCAAACTCCATACAATTACACATAATTAAGATATTTGTGAAATATTTCCCATGCACCTACTTGTTCCAGATGTGTCCTGGCCCCAGGACAGCACCTGTGAAGGAGGAAGTCTTGACTGTGCTTTTGAGGAAGACCTTACCATGTACTTGTCAGATTCAGACCAAATGGAAACAAAGGGACAACTTAATACAATCGCAGCACATTATGAATGCTAAGTGGATGGAAGGCAGGAAAAAAATCTAAAGAGTAAAGAATGATGTGATAGCATACCTAGGGCACAAGGAAAGTATTTTAAGAAGTATTCTCCGAGTGAGGTAACATTTAAACTGAGACCTGAAGGGTAAAGAGTCAGCCAAGCACCCAGAGGCAGTGCATTCTATAGAGAGATCAGTAATGAAAGAGCCCTGAAAAGGTAGTGAGCATAGCAGGTTCCAGGTTGAGGAGGCAGCAGGAGGTGGAGGAAGCAGAGAAAGGGAGAAGGCTGAGTTGCAGAATGAGACTGTGGTCCTGGTGGTTACATTAATTACAAAGATCAACCTTCAGGCAGGATCGACCTTCAGGCAGGAGAGGAGTGCAGACTGAGGTGGGCTCCTGGCTCTGGCTGCCTTGGTTTGATTGTGGGCTTCACCATTTATTAGAAGTGTAAAGACCCAACACAGCTGTGAAGATGCCTTAGAAAAGACCCACTGCTTATTTTGCATGGTGTGTGACCTAAGATTTTTTTCCACATTTTTAAATAGCTACATTTTAAATGATTATATAAATCCCTATATTATGTCCTCGATTTTGCCCTTGGTACACAAAGCTGAAAATATTTACTATGTGGCTGTTAACAATTTTGCCATAAAACTGTGTGTGCAGTAGGTATGAGCCATTTCTATCTTTTGCCATCACTTGGTGACCTTGGTACTACTGATGTTTTGGGCCAAATTATTCTTTGTTTTGGGGAGCTGTCAGGTGCATTGTAGAATGTTTAGCACCATCCTGGCCTCTACCCATGAGCATTACACCCTAGTAATGACAACCAGAAGTGTCTTCAGATACTGCCAAATGTCCCAGGAGTGGATTAGCTGATCCCCTACTCAGCACTTACCTGGGGCTTTTCCTATAATACCATGAAAAAAAAACCATCTGCCTAATTTACAGTTAAAATATAGGCAAATAACTTGTGCAGAAAATACAATTTAAATCTGAATCTTGAATTAAAATTCAGATCTCTATGTCTCCCCAAACCCACAAAAACCTTCTGTTAAACCTTTTCTTCGAGCCAGGTATTTTGTAGCTGATACATTTAGACAGTTAAGATGGATCTGAATGAATTTATATTATGTTGCTAAATGCATAACCAAAAACAAGGAGGGGCCTGGAGGATATGGGATAAGAAGAGGTGGTGGTTGTTTCTGAGGGTGATATTTAAATCAATTTATTACCCCTCTTTTTACTTTTCTCCTTTTCCAAATTATCCACAGTAATATGGTAAATGCACCTATTTTCTTATAAAGAAAGAAAAAAATAATAATCAGTCTTACCCAGAGTATCGACATTGTACTTTTTAAAGACAGCACTATTTTGACAGCCAAAAAAGACACTTAGGAATACAGCATTACAAATTCAAGATCATGTCTATGAACTTGGCTTGAAAAAAACCTCCACAAAAATACAAGCTACCATCTGTACAATGTATTCAAAAATGATTAGCATAGTATGAAAAAATAATGTGGAACAGCAGAATTTTTTTCAAGTATGCTTCCTGTTCAATATTCTTTCCAGACTTCTTCATGAGGTAAAAAAGCAAAGGCAAAATGGAACATCAGATCAAGGTAGAAGCAGGAAGTAAACAAAACAAGAAAGGAACATTAAATACTCTTTACCAAAGATGTGGTACAGCTCTAAAAATTTCACCTGGCCCCAAGAGAGAATCTTTGTCTGTACCTACGTGAAGACCTGTACTGGGAAACCTCCCATCCTGCGCTTCAAATTGAAAGCATGAGTCCTACTTATATCTCAGCGATCAAAAGCTTTAATGCCTTTGCTCTGACAGAAGGACTTTCACTCCTGTGGCATAAAAAGTGAATCAGCAGAGCTTGCAGACACTGAGCCAAAAAGTGCCTCTCGGATGACCTTGCACAGGAAACAAAGGGCATGCTGACTCCTCAGAGCGCAGCCTGGTAGCCCAGATTCAGCTTCCTGAGTCACCTTGCACGGCTCTCAACATCTCTGAGCCTTAGCAATAAAAGCCAAGTTAAGTGAAACCCCATCCCCCGCCAGTCATTCTACGCTATTGGATCTTAAATCATGATATGGCAGTCACATTATATTAATACACTCTGATAACATAAAGTTATGACCCATTCATAAATAATCTGACATTTTCCCCAAAATTAAAAATAATCACCGTATCAAATTCATACCCATTAGAAGATATTTACCAGATGAAGCACCCTGAAACACTCAGAAATACTCTATTTGCATCTGAAAAGCAGGGTGTGTGGGTTTTGTACCTAACTTATTAGTGGATACTGTACGATTTCTGTTGGTGGGCTTCTATTTGTAGAAAAACTTGGCCACACCAAGAAATAATCAAAGAATGAACTCCAGTCCTGGTTGGGAGCTGGATGCCTAACACAAAACTTCACCTTTGGGCCAGAATAGCTGAATCAAATCAAGACCAATTCCTAGAGAATTTCAATTTTATAAAGAAAGCATTTAGATGAAGAGGGTCAATAGGTATGATATACAACATTCAGTCATAAAATAAGACTGGGGATATAATGTACAGCATAGTGATTATACTTTATAATATTGTCAGTTAATAATATTTATTGTATTGCATATTTAAAACTAAACAAAGATCTTCAAAGTTATCAGTTTGAAAAAAGAACTTAATATGTAGAATAACAGTATTTTTTTTTTTTTTGCATAGGAGATCCGTGGTATAGGCCAGAGATCAGGGGGTGAGAGGATTCACCATAGACAGAGTGAGGAGAACAGGCTGATTATTTACTGAAATATGCTGCTAAGGGCAGCAGCGGACAAGACAGGAGAAGTCTGCCGTGCCATGTGGGTTAGCTCCCTGGCCAGGGATCCAACTCAGGGCATAGGTGTGATAACACTGAGACTTAACAGCTAGGCCACCGGAGAGGCCCAGGTTTTTTTTTTTTGCTTAAGTAACACTGCATTATAATATTGCGTAAGCTTCAGATGTTTACTGTGGAGAATCAACCTGTGCATATACTACCAGGGTCACCTACAGCTAAAAATCCAAACCCAGGTGATAGAAGTTAATGAGAGTTAGTGTGATGATTATTTTGTACACCTGAAATTAATTAAATGTTCTTTGTGAATTGTACCTCAATTAAAAAAAATAAATAAAAGGGTTAGGTCTGAGCTGCTGTTAGTTTTTCTCCCTTAGCTTTCTTTGTTCCTCCACACTCAGGGCAACCAAAGTCCTAGAGATTGTTTTCCCTGCGACACTGCCCATCTGGACCCCTCCAGGACTGGTGATGCATCCAAGCCCAGCAGGATCGTCGCTCATCACCTCTACAACCTCTTCAGTTTCAGAAGCTGTCTTAATTGGCTGTTTGCCTATATCAAGGCCCTAATGCTGATAAACAATATGCCTCTTGATTGCTGCCTCTTCAGTCTCCAGTCAGAAAAAGACAAAAATTCACACCTCTGACAATGTCCCTGCCAAAAGGTGCATTAGGGTTAGAGGACACAGATGCATAAACATCAACACGGATTCCAAGAGACTGTTGAATAATAGCACTGGGTTGGCACACTTCTTCTGTAAAAAGTCAGATAATAAATAGTTCAAGGTTTTGCAGGCCACACATTCTCTGTTGCAAGTATTCATTTCTGCTGTTCTTGGGCAAAAGCATTTATAGATTTCATGTAAACAAATGAATGCGGTCCATAAAGTGGCCTATAAACACTGTAACCTGAATTTCATGTAATTTTTACAGATCACAAAATATTTTATTGACTTTTCCAACCATATAAAAATATAACTTTCAGGCCATACAAAAGCAGATGGGTTCTAGTTTGTTCATTCCCTATGAGAGAATGAGTTAACTATCATATTCAGCAACCCACTGTAGAATCAAGGGCAGCTTCTTGCTCATAGGTTTGGCAACACTTGATTTCCACCTTTCTCTCTACAAATCCAATCCAAACTCCGTAATATTCCTCCAATGTGACCACATACCTTCATGTCCCTTGTCTCACCTCTCATCATCTTGCCTCCACCTTGCCTAGTAAGACTGTCACACCTTCAAAGTAGCCTCCATCCAGCACCAAGAGTAATGGGCTTGGAAAGGAAGTGGGGTGCGGTCATTTCTTCCATGCTCCAAACTCATTACCTCTATCTAACCTCATTTATATTCCTCTCCTTATCTTTGATCCTGTAATGGATAATTTTAGGTCAACTTGGCATAGGCCACAGGGTGCCTAGACATATGGCCAAACACTATTCTGGGTGTATCTGTGAGAGTATATTTAGATGGGATTAACATTTGACTCAGTATAGGCATATGCAAAAGAATTAAACTAGACTACTATCTCACACCACACAGATAAATTAACTTAATTAACTAAAAACAGTGTAAGACCTGAAATGATAAAATACATGTAAGAAAAGAGGCAAAAACACTACATGACACTGGTTTCAGAGATGTCTTTGGAGACTGGACTCCAACAGAAGGAAAACAAAAAGCAAAAATAAACAACTTGGACTAAATCAAACTAAAAATCTTATATACAGTGAAAGAAACTATCATTAAAACAAAAAGACTTCCTGTCAAGTGGAAGAAGATATTTGTACATCATTCATCTGGCGGGGGCGCTAATATCCAAGGTCTACAAAGAAGCTATAAAATTCAACAAAAAAAGAAAACAACCCAGTCAAAAAATAGAACTGGGCCTCCCCTGGTGGTGTAGTGGTTGAGTGCTGGACTGCAAAGCTGCCAGCAGCCGCTGCAGTGCCGGTTTGATCCCCGGCCACTGGCGAGGGTCCCACATGACGTGACAGACCTCTCCTGCCGCCCGCTGCTCCCCTCAGCAGTGTACTTCGGTCCTTCTGCCTGCTCTGCTCCCCGCTCTGGCTCTGGTGAATTCTCTCACCCTCCCGCGCTTCTGACTGTACCCAGTGCTGGTATAAATAAATAAATAAATCTTTAAAAAAATATATAGAACTAAAAACACTTCTCCAAAGAAGACATATAGGTGGCCAAAAAGTAGGTAAAAAAAAGGTTCATTATCACTTATTATGAGGGAAATGTAAATCAAAACCACAATGAGATATTACCTCCCACCCTGAGTGACCCATCTCTGAGAACAGTCTATCTAAAAAAAAAGGGAAAGAGAAACAAGTGTGAAGACATGGAGGAAAAGGAAGCTTCATACACCACTAGTAGAAATGTAGACTAGTCAGTGTCTCTAGAGGTTTCTCAAAATATTAAAAATAGACCAACCTATTCCACTCTTCATGAATTCAAAAACACTAATTTGAAGGAATATATGCATTCCTAAGTTTATCAGCACTATTGACAATAGCCAAGCTATGTTAACCTAACTGCCCAGTGACAGCTGAATGAGTTAAGAAGATGTGGTATATATACACAATGGAATATTATGCAGTCATAAAAAGACAAACTCTTGTCATTTGTGACAACATGGATGGAACTAGAGGGGATTATGCTAAGCAGAAATAAATGAGATGGAGAAAGACAAACATCAGCAGTTTTCACTGGTATGTGGAGTATAGAAAAAACAACAACAGATAAAACGAAACCAAAACAAGACCTAGAAATCTGACTGCAGAACTGAAGCTACCACAAAGGAAAGGTGGGGGGGTAGAACAGAGAGGGAGCGCCCAGTGGACTGTGGTGATAGATTATGGGCGCTTTGTGGCATGTGTGGTGTAGTACCATACATCTGAAGAGGTATGAACTTGTATCTCTAAAGCATTTACATTGTGATGAAGCAAAGTTAAAACAACAAAAAATACAATTGAAAAAAACACATTTGTGTCAGTAGACGGAATAAATGTGATCTACTTTCTGTAGTCAAGATTTTCCAGAAAACAGAAATAATGTATGTAATGAAATTGACTAGCGATTATAAAGGGTAGGAAATCCCACGATCTACATCTCAGATAAGGACAGATGAAGAGTGAGGACCAATGTACCCCTCTTTAATCTGTCAGGCAGAGAGATTCAATCTTCCTTCACCTTTTGTACTATCTGGGCTCTCAGTAGGTTGTACAGCACCACCTGCACGGGAGGGGACAATCTGTTCTATCTAGTGTATGAATTCAAGTGCTGATCTCTTCCCAAACACCAACATAAACACACTCAAAAATGTTTAATTCGGTGTCAGGTTGACACATAAAATAAACAATTACATTTCCTGATGTGGGTGGGCCTCATCTAACCGGGTAAAGGCCTCAACAGAACAAAATTACTGACCTTCAGGTGAGTTCAAAGGAACTCCTGCAGTCTTTCTTTGAACTGGAATTGCCATACCATTATGTCTCCCGAGTATCCAGCCTGCTGACTCATTGTACAGATTTGAGACTTGCCCAGTCATAACTGCATGAGCACACACACACACACACACACACACACCCCTACACCAGTGGGTTCTGTTTCTCTGGAGATATAACCATAAGTGGTCATAAACTAAACTAAAACTTCCTCCAACACACTTCCTCCATTTTCAAACCTTTGTGTTCCCCTTTTTCTGGAAGCTTCTTCATACTTTTTACAACCACTCATTCAAGTCTCACCTTAAATGTCTTCCAATATTCATTAAAAAATAGCTTTTTCTCACCCTCTGATAATGATTTTCTATCTCAGTCTCTATTCTGCTGCCGTAAAAAACATCACAACTGATAAGCTGGGGCTTGTTTACCTATTTCATGCTCTATTCATTGCGGTAGGTACCATTTCTCTGCTCTTCATTGCATCCTCAGGCTCTAGAGCAAGGCTGGCATAGCATATACTTTCAATTAAAAATGTGGAACAAACAAATAGCCAAGTGCTTACATCTCCCTCATCCCTCCCTGGAATCCTCTAAAGTAACTGTTAAAAATGATCCTTGTATGAACCAAAGGATGTTACTGATGATAAAGTCTGACCTTCTCCTCCAATAAGAAGATACTTATTCTGCTGCACTATTATAAAGTTCTCTTGTCTCTCTGGACCCATCACTGAAATGGTGTCTGTTCCCTTACTAGGTAACTGGGTATTTATGCTGGTGATCAGGGTTAACATTTATCAGGGTTAACACCAACCCACACTGTCCACAGTAGAGATGCTTTCTCCCACTACCAGGCTGTCTCAATCTTCTGGGTACCTCCAGTTCCCAGCACATACTAGAAAAAGGCTTACTGAATAAATTAACTCATCAATTTCCTCATTCATTCAGTGACTTTTGCTAAATTTACAAGACCCTGAGTAACAGTGAAGGACCAGCGGTGGGGGAGAAAAATAATGAGCACAAGGTTTAAGAGGAAGCGTTTCTTTGTTTAGAAGTGTACGACTTGAGACCTCACATTGCACTAGTAAAACTTGCTTTTGCCCTATTACTAACAGCTACCTGTGGCAGCTTCCATTCCTTCAGTTCTGGCTTTCTGTTCCTCATGCTGGCCCTGGGGAAGAGTTCTTACGCCCACACAGCACAAAAAACAAAATGAAAATAAGATGGTATTCATGATTTGTGGTTGGTTAGCGGTAAAGCTGATGAGCATCTAACTACTGTGGCCTGATGATCCTGAGTCTTTCCCCTGCTTCACAAACTGCAGCAGAAAAAGCATCTTTAATTCAGGGAGAACTATTTGGTCTCACGACATGCTCCAACTTAACCGAAAATAACCTGTCAGCACTAGTTATGTGAGTTTGTTTCCCTCTACTTGAAAGTCCCCCAATGAGGCTAGACACCAGTACCTGAAACCTGCCAGCAAACCTGGGAACTAACCCTGGGAAAATCATAAAAGCTAAAGATCCTGGGGCTTGTGTGTGCCCTGGGTAGCATTCTGTTCCCCTAGTTCTTTAACGTGGAACACGTGATGGGATGTGAAATCTATTCATTTTCTATATAAGAATTATTTTCCTAAGTCAGAAGACCCCCTCATAACTGCCCTATTGAGACAGGCTTCCTCCTTTCCCTTTTCCAGTGTGTATTTCATGCTGTCAGGGGTAAATTTTGCAAAAACAAGGCAGTTATTTTTATACCTGCCCAACTTTCCATTCACACAGGCAGACAGGATTATAGTGGTGACGCCTCCTAAAGATCTCTTGAAAAAGATCCTTGATTTAACAGAGACTTACATCTGGGCACTACCCCTTTGAATTTAATTCTCTTCAGAAAGCAGCACCTTGAGGTACAAACTTCAAAACAGCAACCGGAATGAAACTGCAGGTATTCTTTCCTAGCTCCAACATCACTATGTAGGCTGTTTATTTTTCAGCTCTCTGATATAATATTGGGGTGATATGTCTGCCATACAACAGTAAGAAAACCAATTATGTGGGTCACACTCTAAAGTGATTAAGTGCTGGCCGGTGAAGCCAGAGCTGCTTTTGATTTACTAGAAATACATTCTCATGTCCTGCATTTTTGCAAGGTGATTCAGCTCAGCTGGTACTACAGTTCTTCCTATACTTCCTTATTTGACTCAAAGTATATATATTCGTGAGAGACTGCTAAAAGTCACCAAGGGAAAGAAGGCATTGATCGTGCATCTCTTAAAGCTTTATTTCCATAGTACAAGTATGTGCTAGAAATGAGGAAATGTCTCAATTTGCCTGAAAACCTCCAACATGGCTTTCTAATAGGTACAACTACAGGGTGAAGGCACTCCTCTGCGTCCGACTAGTGAAGACTCCCACAGCTGCTCAGATTAGGTTTCTAGCAGGACTTCCCCCTCTCTCAATAGTATGAGCTAGAAATACAATGGTCTCAGCTTGATTCCAGATATACTTGTTTCCCAAACTTACACTTTGGTTTTCTTTAGGGTAGAGCTGTTTAAAGTCAATGGCAACAGTAGAAAATAGCAACATTATGAAATATTCTTATTGTAAAACAACTGCATTTTTCTTAGACACCTAACTATACTCCTAATGTAAGCATGCAGGTCTATAAAAACCAATTAATGTAGCCAGAAATGCCTATCCTAACAAATCAAAACAGGCTGGCATTTCCAAAAAATGTAGTTGACTAAGTGGGAGGTAAAAAGTTTTCTCTGAGGAAGTACAGGAAAGACAGAGTTAAATAAGTTAAATGGGAAGCTCTGCTACAGAACTTCTCTTGAGTCTTGACTATTAGAACGAGTACTTTGAATCTCAACTTTTTACTGCTGCATTCTTTTTCATAAAGTGCAATGTTTTATCGGGCTAGTGTTCCATGAAATAAACTTTAGGGATCTCTGGAGTAGGCCACTTAAAAGTGTCAAATATATTATTATCTTTCCTGTCACACATGCACTTCACTACTTTCTACTTTTTTATGATAAGGGTATTTTACGTAGTGCCATGTAAAATACAGCCTTATACCAAAGAGATATGACAATGACTATGTTTCAAAATGCTCATTGGCATCATTACTCCTATTTCCTACGTGGCTGAAATTTCAAGCAATTCTGGTAACGGCTTTTTCTCCAAAGCTCACAGTGATCTGAAGAAAGCATGAATGAACAAAAACGGGGGGCTGCACAGAAGTGTGACTGACACATCTGTTAGCAGTGCATTTGGTAAGCCTTCCCCTGTCACTATATATATTCAGAAATAATGACAAAGAAATGTAGTTCCTCCGGGCAAATGAAATGGAGGTGCAAATTAGAATCACACCTCCAGTCTCATTTTGGTATCACTTCTTGTCTAGATAAACAACACTTACTCTCACTTTCCTACTCATGGCAAGTAGCCACTGTTAACACTTGTATTAGGGATCAGTCACAACAAATTACAGTTAAGTTTCACACTGCACTACAGGAGGCAGCCAGGGCCCCAGGGGAGCAAGGAGCTAAGCTAGGCCCTTTACCAATTTTGAAATAACTAGCATTGGGGCAGGAAAGGCCCCTGTGCCTCAGCCACATGAAGTGGTTAAAATTCTAATAGTCTAAGTGGTATCTTAATATTTCTGGCTAAGGCAGTAGAGAGCAGCAGTGGGTAACTGCTTACACAAAGGGTAATTTTAATCACCAATCATTTTCAAGAACACAAGAGATCAGTAGTACTCGACTGTGAAAGCTTTACTATAATGGGAAAAAGCCTGTGTGGATTAAAACCACAAACAGATTTCACTTCAAGATAATTGTGTTAGATGCTAAACTTTCAGGATGTGAAGAATATGCAGAATCTGTGAGCCACACAAAGAAGTCCAAGGGGAAGATAAGGAAAACACAGACTGTGGACTCCTTGTATCTGAGAATTTGCCCTGTCAATGGGTAGCTGGAAAAGGGGATTCTGTAGCCTGGATCCTACAATGGCTAGTTGATTAGTTACTTAAGCAGAGTCAAGTTCACCTTTCTTAGCGAAAATACACAGGTGAAACACACCCCCTCTCCAAGGCTATAGAATGCATGTAATGACTCATTTTTAAAAATGTAAAAAATAAAGTAAAATAAAGCCTCAGGAGGCATGTAAGAATCAGGATAGAAAGCACAGAATTAGGGCCTCCCCGGTGGCGCAGCGGTTGAGCGCTGGGTTGTGAAGCTGCCCGCAGCCTCTGCAGCGCCGGTTCAATCCCCGGCTGCTCCCCGGCCACCAGAGGAGGGTCCCACATGGCGCGCAGACCTCTCCTGCCGCCCGCTGCTCCCCTCAGCAGTGTACTTGGGTCCTTCTGCCTGTTCTGCTCCCCGCTCTGGCTCTGGTGAATTCTCTCACAGTCCCGTGCTTCTGACTGTACCCAGTGCTTGTATAAATAAATAAATATATCTTTAAAAAATAAAAATAAAATTAAAAAAAAAAAAGAAAGCACAGAATTAAGTATTGTTAAACATTATTTAAATGAAACAAATTCAGGACTCATTCTTTGTGAGACTTTTTTTTTTTTTTTTGGCAATTTATTTACTGAGGGCACCCAAGTTTCCCGAGTGATCCTGATTTTGTAAGATGAGGAGGAGGCATCCAAGTAGTGATAAGAAACTAAATGTTTTTTCCCACATCTGACATTCCTTCTATAATTTAGTGAACTTTAAAAAGGGCGGGGGGAGGTTTTTGATGTGCTTTAATCCCAAGTACAATATGGTTTGAGTCTGTAGTGCTCTTCTCTACCAAATTCCCATCAGTGAGTTTCAAGTATCTGCTACTCTTCTAGAAGCACAAGAAGATTATTAGAATCCATCAGTTGATTGTCATACATGTCCTCTCTTATACACACAAAATCGTTGTGTGAAGTTCTCCTCATGAACCTGTATTCCCATCACTACTAGTAGTAGTTCTCCACACAAACACCTGACCTGTACCCAGTGTGATGGCAGGAACTGGATATGCACAATCTAACATCCTTCACCAAAAATCTAATCAATAGGTTTTCTTATAATTATTTTACAAATGAGGAAGTTGAATTTCAGAGGGTAGAGTAAGTTGTTCAGGAAACAGACAAGTGATATGATACACACATGCCCCCCACCTGTTTGACTCCAAAAAGCATTTTCAAATCTTTACTGAGAAACCCCCAGATATGAGAAAGGAGACAAGCATAAATGAAGACATATGCCATCAGGGAGTGTACAGCTTAGCAGAACCAGGTGTGAGAATCAGGAATCACGATGCACTGCAACAGATTGCAGGCCAAGGGGAGAGAATGAAAACGGAGGTGTTTAGAGTGAAGCTTGGGAGAAGAAAAGGTTCCCTTTTTCTTACTGGAATCTTAATTTCTATCCCGGGCTCGTATGGGTTTGAAAAGTGGGATAAGGGCCATTAAGATGAAGAAAAAAATCAAGGGGAAAACACAAAAACTGAAGCTCAAACGTTTAAAAAGTTGCAAACTATACAGGTTGGCAATGTTAAACACAGAAAGGAAATAGTTAAGAGTAGAAAGGTGGGCCTCCCCTGGTGGTGCAGCGGTTAAGCACTGGGTTGCAAAGCTGCTTGCAGCCTCTGCAGCGCTGGTTCGAACCCCGGCCACTGGCGAGTGTCCCACATGGCATGCAGACCTCTCCTGCCAGGCCCGCTGCTCCCCTCAGCAGTGTATTTCGTTACTCTGACTGTTCTGTTCCCCGCTCTGGCTCTGGTGAATTCTCTCACCCTCCCGCGCTTCTGACTATACCCAATGCTTGTATAAATAAATAAATAAATCTTAAAAAAAAAAAAATTAAAAAAAAGAAGAGTAGAAAGGTACAATTGGTGCAGTTGCAAAAACAGGATAAGCTCTGGGATTGCACCTGACTCTTCTGTAACACTGCAAATTCCATCCATGTCTACTCTCGCTTTTTCTTGTAGCCTCATCCTTCCACATGCCACTTTCTACAGCCACTTTGCCTTCTTCTCATTTGGCCCGAAGCCAAGGACACTAGTTCCCTAGTCCTCCTTCCAATACACATTCCTCATCTGCAGACCTGGCACATAATCAAGAATTTTCAAGGATCTCCCTAATTTGATCCTACTCCACATACCTTACACTTGTCAATATAGGACTCTTCCCAAGGTTTTATAATATTCCATGAACACGTTTCCTCCATCAACCTTGTTTCTCTCCCACTGCTCCCCATCTCCACAAATGAGCTTTACTATGTGGTAAAGCCAAGTTAGAAGTCTCACCATCATCCAAAACACCTACCTTTCCATTGCTTTGATTTTTTTTAAAAAGATTTATTTATTTATACAAGAGCTGGGGTACATGCCAGAGGTGCGGAAGGGTGACAGGATTCACCGGAGACAGAGCGGGGGGTACAGGCAGATGGACTGAAAGCACTGCTGAGGGGAGCAGTGGGTGAGACAGGAGAGGTCTGCCGCACCATGTGGGTTTCTCCTTGGCTGGCTGGGAATCAAACCCACGCTGCAGAGGCTGCGGACAGCTTCACAGCACTGTGCTCAAGTCGCTGCGCCATCGGGAAGGTCCTCCATTGCTTTGATTTTAAATGGAGTTTTTAAAAAGATCCTGTAATCACTTATTCCTAATTGGACAGATTTTAGAATCGGATTATCATCATCTCTCATTTTCTTTATGGCAATGATCTAACTCCTTCCAATCTTATCCTCCTTCTATCAACCCTATTTTCCAAAAGGATCACATTTAATTCCATCACTTCTTGCTTAAAATTCAAGGGATCCTGGGGGAAAAAAATAATCTTTTTTAAAAGGTATCTAAGGCCCTTCAAGATCCGGTTCCTATTCATACCTGTAACTCTTGTTTCTTAGTATTCTCTCTCTTATGCCTAATAAAATTCAAAGTTAAAATGAACCATGAGGAAACATTTAAAAGTCTATTTCATCACTGCACAGGCCTGGCTTTGTACATGACATGCCAAGCCCTGTTTTCTACTTGTGGCTAGCTAACTTCCCCCTCATATTTCAATCTCAACTTGTATGTTACTGTTTTCAGGAAGATGGAGCATCTCCTCTGTTCTACAGCACCCTCATTATTCTGTATTGTAACTGCCTTTTTGTCTCTCTCGTTATCTTAAGAAGCAGTGGAGGAGCTCATCAAGTCCCTGAATTCCATCAATATCCCTGAACTATTTTCTACAATACTACCATATCTCGTATGTTATCCACTTTTTACAAATGTTCCTCCAATTCCAAAGAAAATACTCAAGAAAAAAAAAACATATCTATATACACACACACTCACATAATTTTCTCTACTCTCCTCCTTTTACTTACTTTGATCTTAAATAGCAATCTTCACTATTGTAGACTTCTTAAAAATTTGAGGACTTCTTAAAAATTGTTAAGAGTACGATAAGTGAATAACATGATATATAATGGAAGTATAATAAGAGACAACTCTATATACCAAATCTCATGAGATTATTACATAACCATTAACCAATTAATAGTATAGCGCCTATAAGTTAATAATTTGCCAGTCGAGGAATAATATGGGAGAAAATAAGCAAGTATTCATCCCTCAATAACACTACAGTTCTTTTCTTTATTCATTTTTCATTTATTCTTCTCTATTGTTTGACAATGAATTATTCTAGGAAAACCAAGCTTTTAGGTGCTTAAGGCACTAATGGCATCTGAAGTTCCCATGTATTTCCAACATGAAGATGGTTAAATGGGACACAAATAGTTGCCTCATTGTTTGAATTATACAGTCAAACAAAACTAAGTCTTAAAACTGATACATAAATATGAACACAGCCTTTCAATCACCTAGTAAAGATGTTAATACTTCTTAGCACATATTCCTCATCACAAACACCATAGACCCTCTTACCATGGGGAATATCTCCCTAGATCCCTAGTGAATGCCAAAAACCACAGATAGCACTGAACACATACTGATTTTTCCTATATACACATACCTAGCATAAACGTTGTCTCTCTTAAATTACCTTATTGTGTGTAATATTTTTGGACTATAACAAGGCAAATAGAGCCCATGTGGAACAAGGCATTATCTCTTTAAACGGGGCAGTAAAAGCAGAACAATCTTCAGATGGGCACAATTACCTCCCTCCTCAGGGAGAATGGAGAGGAAATGATGCAAAATCACATAGAAATATTTAAGGGTATTCACATTCTAGCTTGCAAACAATTTCTAATTCACTTGCCTAGTCAGTTAGCCATCAGTATGGATATAAAGAATTTAAGCCCAACCAAAAAACAGGAAGCATCAGTTCTGTCACAAGTGTGCTTATTTTTGGTGGCTCACATCTGCAGCTTTTCCCCCTCAATCTATCCTTTCAAAACCAGAATGGGAAAAGAACAAAGTTACTGGGCCTAAAACCATCACTGTGATTGTGATAAACTGAACCACCCACGGCCTCTTTTGAAGGAAGTTATTAGTTTCATGATGAAGAACTCCAATCCATATGGAGGCAAAGCCTAGAAGCAAAGGAACAGTCTATTCAACATGATTGACTTTATTCAGTATGCCCAATGATGTCCTAGGACTCAGCTAGTCACACTCAGTTTGGAAGCAAGATACCTTTAGTGGATGTGTTCAGACTGATGTTCAAAGGCCTCTGGTATTCTTCTGGGAGTTCAAAAATCAGCCTAGAAGTTCTTGGTGTCAACTTATGTTGGTAATAAAATTACTTCCAAATAACCAAAACTGAAAAACAATGACTACCAAGAAGGTTGAGGGCAAAACTACCTTAAACATAATCCACAAATGCAGAGGGTACAGAATGCACAATATTAGCTCTGAGTACTACGTTATACGAATCCAAATCCTTTGATGAAAAAATTTCCCATATTTACTGAATTCTTGTAGTTTAGAACAGGATTTGACAAACTGGCTTACAGGCCAAATATTGCTGGCTACCTCTTTTTAAAAATAGAAAGTTAATTTTACTTGGGGCACAGCCATGTGCACTCACTTGTGTTATTATCCATAGCTGCTTCTGTGCTACGATCGAAGAGCTGAGTAGTTGTGACAGAGATCCTATGGCCTGCAAAGCTACATTATCTGGCTCTTTAGAAAAAAAAGTTTGCTAATCCCTGATCTAGAATGATGGATCATTCATCAATCCCTGGTCTACAAAGCTAGGCTCTGGATCAAAATTATTTTGTCTTGATTCTGTATTTCCTCATGATGACCCAATACATAGGCTTTGGGTTGGTCCAAAGACAGCCCAACCCTCCACTTGGAAACACTATAGGAACGGGGCCAGGTGGCAACCCTGTGGATATGAACAGATGCCTATTTTTCTTCTGCCCATGAGACAGATGGTCCTCAGAGAGGGGAGAAGAATTAGTCCATAAGAGAGAATTCTCTGTGCAGTGCTAATTTTGGAAATGTATTCCTGATCCATCTGGCCAAGAAGGATTCCTTAGGAGTACCTTTACTGTTTGAATTTGCTCAACATTCAGGAGGGAAATCCCAGTTATCAAAGCTAGAACCTCAGGCATTGCTTTCTGTCAAAAGGTCAGTAAAGCATTCCAACTCTGCCTGTGAGATAAGAAATCTCAGATAATTATAAGAAAACAATTAGAAGGATAAAGACAAGTGACCACTCATTTAGGGACCCCATCTCAAAGAATTTGTTCACTTCTCTGACAGTAAATAAACCTTTAGTTGAGACAAAATAACACCCAAATATTTGAAGTATAAGGAGCAACACTGACTTTTTGACTTGTTACCAGTTTCCACTACATAGAGCCTTTGGTCCTCTTTGTCATAAACCACTCTTAAGCATCTTTTTTTTATATTCTTTTTTAAAAATTTATTTATTTATGCATACAAGAGCTGGGGTACAGGCCAGAAGTGTGGGAGGGTGAGAGGACTCACCAGAGACAGAGTGGGGAGCACAACAGGCAGACTGACCGAAGTACACTGCTGAGGGGAGCAGCAGGCGAGCCAGGAGAAGTCTGCTGCACTATGTGGGCTGCTTGCTGTCCAGCGGGGAATCGAACTCATGCTGCAGTGGCTGCGGACAGCTTCATGGGTTGTGTATTAACCCTGCGCCACCAGGGAGGCCCACCTTTATTCTTTTTTTTTTTTTTATTCTGACCTCATTGCTCTAAAGAATTTTTCTCCCTGAAAAATGCATATTTATCAAGCTTTTTTTCCCCTCATTTCATTTCCAATTATGTTCCATAACGTAGAATGTATATTGAGTCTGTTCTATTCATAGATAAAATTTAAAAAATGACAAAAAAGTGAGGCAACTAAAAACAGGGTGATTAATAAAAATAACTGTGGACAGAAGCTTTTCATTCCACCTTCCTCAACATCAGGCCTTTGACATCAGATGGATATAGGTCAAGTTTCAGTTCTACCACTTACCAGCAGGGTAATCTAAGGGTCCTCATCTAAAATAAAATATTAATCTGGTTACCTGTTAATCTAGTTAAAGGTTGAATAAAATGGGAGTCAGTCATTTAACAGTGTGTATGTCACAATCAGCCCTCAACAAGTACTGAGCATCTGAGCAAAGTTCCTGCAAAGAGCACAGTTGTCAAAAAGAAAGAGGTGGACTAGGAAAGAAGGAAAAAACACCTTTCTTGACTTTCTTCTAAGTCATATACTTGGGAGCCAAAGGAAAATTCTTAGAAAAGTCATTACATTCTACATTCACTCTTCCTATCATCAGGGAAACTAACACAACTCCCACCTTTAATGCTTTTTTGGTCCTCTGTGATGTTACTTGTGAGTCAGTCAGCATTGCCTCACCTAGTTTCGATATCAAGGGGAAAGATGTCACATCAAATAACTGGAGATCTCTGTAGATGATGCCAAGCCACATAAATTAATCAAGTTATGTGCTCGGTATTATTTAGGCATTTAACAGGTTGTGAGAGTATACCTCCCACAAAGAAAATATAAGCAGCTGCAATATTAGGAAAATAATTATCTTTGAAGCCAATGTGGTAAAGGCTAAGCTAAAATTTAATTTTGTAAGAAATTTCCTAAGAACATACTTTTTATTAGCTTATAAAATCTAACTCAGTATTTTCTCAAGGTAGAATACCTTCTACATAAGATCACCAGACACATATACAAAATGAAGGAACAGACAATGAACAACTAATAAACCAAAGTCCAAGAGTCAATTTTCTAGCAAACCAGTTTGGGGACAAAAATGACAAAGGGCTTTATAAATGAAAATCAATACCTGAATTGTCTCTAAGAAAATGGGTAGCCAGGATAGACTACAGAATGCAGCTGCAATGACTTCTAGCATCTGGTAATCTCATAGAGCTCACCTCCAGGGCAACTTCCTGAAAGCAAAGCAAGATTATCTCACTCCTCCTAGGCAGATGCTTCTCTTTTCCCAAGCTCCATGGATTTAGCTGCCTTTCACCAATGTTGCGAGCTAATTACAAAGAATCCAGAAATATGGAAATGACCTGGGAATACTGTAGGCTGCTTTAACAAATCTTAGCACCATCTGCTGAAATATTAAGATGCTTGTTTAAAAAGTTGGCTTCCAGAGGAGGAGGTCACAGCACTGACAGTGGGGAAGTTCATAATTACCTTTTACTTTGCTTTCTTGTACACAAGCAATAGGGCAGTGGGCCAAAGGTGAACAGACCAGGGATAAAAGACCATTTTTGCTTTTCTTCTTCTCTTGTCCAGGTAGAAGAGGGAGAAAACCCAGAGAGTTTGGTCATCAAATTAGAAGAAATATGGTCAATAGACTGTGGTGTGCTTGTGCATTTCACTGAGCAACAGCAGTGATTTGGGAAATATACAAGATTTTGATTAATATGCCTTTCTTTTATAGAATTAGTTGGCAGAGATACATTTAAAGTGCTTACACACTTGGACCTCCCTGGTGGTACAGGGGTTAAAGTCTCAGCACTATCAAGCTATTGCCAGCCACTGCAGCAGGAGTTCAATCCCCAGTCAGGGAGCTGACCCACATGGCGCAGCAGACCTCTCCTGTCTCACCTGCTGCTCCCCTCAGCAGTGTATTTCAGTAGATCCACCTGCTCTGCTCCCCGCTCTGTCTCTGGTGAATCCTCTAACCACCCCAACCCATCCCCACCTCTGGCCTACACCCCAGCTCTAATATGCATAAATAAAAATGAATCCTTTTTTAAAAAATGCATATACCCTTAAGATACCATATAAATATGGTTTTATCCTGGTATAACATTCATCTGTAATCTGAGATTCATCGGGTTTGGGGCTTATTTTGCTAGATATCTCTCTCTCAAATAGGAGCCATGGAAAACAGTCACAAGTCTGTAGACAAAGATCAAGCCAACAGTCAGTTCCATGGGGCTTAGGAAAAGGAAAGGCATGCCTCGTATAATTTAATGTCACTGCTAAGAGGCCGCAAAACAATCACACCAACGGTCAAGAACTGCACAGCAAAAGTATATTCATTATTCTCCAGTGAGTGATAATATTTGTAACAATAATAATAGTAACAAATGCAGCTAACATCTTTTGTAAGCATACCATATACCAGGCATTGCACTACAGGCTTCATCTGTTATTTTCCCAACACTTGGAGGCAGGCACTATTATCTCATTTTATAGGAGAAGAAAACTGATGCTTAACACAGATTATGAATCATCAGCTAGGAATGGGTTGAACTGGCATTGAAAGCAAGCTGTCTGACTGTATTCACAACCATTGTGCTACAGAGTCCAAGGAGAGAGCTTCTTGTGGACTAGCTTAAATAAGAGTGTGTCATCACGAGGATATCAGTAATAATGAGGAAGACAAGGATCTCACAAGAGTCCAACAGCATGCTTCTTGGAGACAATAAGTAGAGACAAAGTGATTGGAGGGGTGCCACAAACGAAGCTCAAGAATCATCATCCTTATGTGCCACAATTACTGGGACTCAGCTACTAGATCTGCTTCTCTGACCCTTTACCAACTCACTTCCAATTTATAAGTGGCCAAGACATTAAACTGACTAGCCTACAGGCTAGTCTATACTGATATTCCAATCACCGGAGGTCAGGGATGAAAACCTGGGCTGCAGAGGGCCTTGACTTCAGCATGAGTTATGGGAGAGGCAAACATCCATGGAAGTGAATATGAGCACAGAGGCCCCATGCTGTTCAATTAGGACAGACAGCAACTCTACAAACTTACTTACATCCTACCTCACATTTTTGGCATTTACAGGAATTATTTATACTCAAAAGGGCACATAAGATTATTTCTCAGGGGCCTCCCCTGGTGGCGCAGTGATTGAGCGCTGGGCTGTGAAGCTGCACGCAGCCTCTGCAGCGCCGGTTCGATCCCCGGCCACTGGCAAGGGTCCCACATGGCGCACAGACCTCTCCTGCCGCCTGCTGTTCCCCTCAGCAGTGTATTTCATCAGTCTGCCTGTTCTGTTCCCAGCTCTGGCTCTGGTGAATCCTCTCACCCTCCCGTGCTTCTGATTACCAGTGCTTGTATAAATATTTTTTTTAAAAAAAAGAGATTATTTCTCAGTCTAGTAGTCTATGTGTAGCGATCATACAGATGAAAACATACATGTATGAAGCTCTTTCCTACTACTAAGTGCAGAAGGTACTAACAAAGATAGATAGACAAAAACTTTGGAAAGGTTTTCCTCCCCCTTCTTTACTCTCAATGTCTATTTATCAGAATTAAAAGGTACATGGGTTCTGATTTCCACTTACCAGGAGTCTGGTAATTTTTCATCATTACGTAGAAGGGTAGCTCTGAGTTTGGCCTGGCCATCTGTCATCCCTCATAAGCCTGAGGGAGTCGCAGCAGGGCCAGGAAAGTTTGCCAACCCTCTCAAGCAGGCTCTCAGAGCAGGGTTGACCAGTCACTTTCCAAGCCTGGAATGGTCAGACAGGATGAACAGACTCAGACAGATGACTAGACCAAGACAGACATGAGGGTCTGATAGGTCACAATGGAAGCAGTAACCCTCCAGGAAGAAAAAGATAACCCACCCCTGCAATATTCACTTAAAAAGTTGCAAATGTTCACACTAGACACTACCTTCAAAACTCCAATATCTCTCGAGAAAACAGGCTACAAATATTCTCATGGTTAAGTAAAACCTTTTTATGCAAATGAAAATTAATGATGCAAACAAAGTTTCAACATGAGCCAAAAGATCAAGAAACTTCTATAGTAGGCATCATCAATCCACTGCAAAGAATTCAGAACTTTTAAAAAGGCAGGGCACTGAAAAATTTTTTCATAGGAAAATTAAGCTCTGAAGACATCACTGTTAAGTATTATTAAATTAGACCCCAGACTATTAATGCATTTCATCCAGTGGCCCTCAGCAGCAATTTCCAGCTATATTCAGTTTATAAAGGATACAAGGGGGGTGGGGGATATGGAAGTAAAGAGGTATTTTATAAGTTTTTAATTAAATGTTACCATCCTGAGATACTCTGCTCCACAACTTCTCCAGTCTCTTTTAAATGCACTTTTAACCAACTGGTAGGCCAGCAGGAGAAAGCATATGTGGTTTGGGGTCCACATGAATGTTTCATTACTACCCTTGTTAAATCCACCAAATCCTGGGCCTCTCTGGTGGTGTAAGGGGTTAAGTTGCAGCACTATTATCGATAGCCACTGCAGCACCAGTTCCATCCTTGGCCAGGGAGCTAACCTACATGGCTCAGCAGACCTCTCCTGTCTCGCCCTCTGCTCCCCCCAGCAGGGTTATTTCAGTAGATCCGCCTGTTCTACTCCCCATTCTGTCTCTGGTGAGTCTTCTCACCTCCACACCTCTGGCCTACACCCCAGCTCTTGTATGCATAAATAAATCTTTTTAAAAAAATCCACAAAATCCTTCAATTTCTCTGAGCTTCAGATCATACCTACCCACCCCAATCTTACCTTTTAATAGAGCATATTTTGCTCCTGCCCTATCAATTTTACAAACTTGTAAAGGTCAAATTAGAACATATATTTAAAACTTCAAAAAAACCCTGAGGTAGGCATTAGGTATTTTCGCTTTTGATGGCATCGAACCCCAAACAACTTTACCTAGCTTTCAAAAAAAATAAGGCATATGTCAAGAACGGCTTCCAGAATCCATGTTCAAATCCAAATTTAAATTTCAGCTTTGCAAAGTATGTTAGAAATTTATTTACACCCTATTTCTTCAGATATAAGAGTAGAGCATACAACTCATTTTACAGAAGAGTGACGTAGGTCACACAGTGCCAGGCTCACCAAGAAACATTTGTGTTTTTTTTCTTCCAAATCAGTAATCCCTTCCAAGTGAAAACTCTGGAGTTATCTGACAGCTCTGTAATACCTTAATATCTTGCCTCATAATAAGTAAATATATATGACATACCCAAAATGAACAATAAACTCAACTTTTTCCTAGCATACATTTTCCAGAAAATATAGTTGTAAATTTTTCAACTCATATTGTTTCAAAATCACAGAAGGTTGAACCAAGAGAAATTTATAAGGAATATAGCTTTTAAAATCCTGAAACCTGGGCCTCCCAGGTGGCGCAGCGGTTGAGCGCTGGGTTGCAAAGCTGCCCGCAGCCTCTGCAGCGTCGGTTCGATCCCCGGCTGCTCCCCGGCCACCAGAGGAGGGTCCCACATGGCGCACAGACCTCTCCTGCCGCCCGCTGCTCCCCTCAGCAGTGTACTTCGGTCCTTCTGCCTGCTCTGCTCCCCGCTCTGGCTCTGGTGAATTCTCTCATCCTCCCGTGCTTCTGACTGTACCCAGTGCTTGTATGTATGTAAGTATGAATAAATAAATAAATAAATAAATAAATAAATAAATAAATAAAATCCTGAAACCTGTCCATAGGAATTGCCTCTCCGTGAATTTTATCTACCTGTGAATTGTTTAACTTTACTGTTAAAATAAAGTGAGTTAAAAACTAAGGGCAAGTGACAAAAACCCTACACACCCAAGCTTCACCTACAAACAAAGCAAAGTTGGCTAAGTAGTATACCCACCGCAAGTACTGAGCAACCTTTTTTCTTTTAAGACAGACAGACCAGATACTTAATGCCAACCACTGGAAAAAAACATTGTAGGGACAAGAAAAATTTATTTTTGGGATGTGTATGAATTTTCCAAAATCACTGCTATTTTAAAATTTCAGGATACAAACCAGAATACACATAAACTCTCAGAGTTGTCAATTAATATGGAAACTCATCTAATATCCATATCTTCTCCAAGATTAGCAGTCTTATGGGTGGGGGTTCACTATTCCTGACTGCATGATGAACACATTGAGTATAATCCCCTAAGGTAATTATGCTGCTGACGGATAAACAAAACATCTTGAAGTGAAATATGAGGCAGCCACCCTCAGATGCACACAATTGCCTTAAGTCAATTTAAAGGGGATCCTGTGGCCATTTTAGCTGCTAAGTTCTGGTCTGTGCTGTACTTGGCAAAGGAAGTGATGAGAAGTTATCAGAATTCTTAGAAGGAAGTGGAATCTTAGAAAAGCTGAGATGTGCAATTTTTCATTTTTTTGATGGATAAACAGAGCAGTGCTTCTGGCCAACCCAATAAATAGTTTACGGGAAAGTGTTCAGACATTATTCCCCTGTTCTATTTATCTTTATATATATTGATCTTCCACTCTCCCAGTGACCACAGAACAGTTTTCCATCAACCTTAGTCCTTTGCAGGGTAATTTTTCAATAAATCCATGTGAACTGTTGGACTCCACCTTCAGTCCTTGGTAAAAGTACCCAAAATTGGCTGCATAGGACCTTAACTGCAATGAACCCAACCAACTAATGATACTTGGAATATCCTTGTCCCGGGGGTATCCAAACTTACAAGGATACAAGGTGTCCAGGAACAGAACAACTGTCAGTGTATGCACTAGACCTGCCAAATGAATCCTTAGGCCCAGGAATCTGTATTTTAAAAGGATCACTATTAAGCATTTCAAGTTTGAAAAATACTACTTTACAGTATGCCCAAACTTTAATGTGCATATAATTGGAGTTTGGAGAGAAAATGAGTCTGCAGGTCTAGTAAGTTCTCACGTGATACCAATGTTGATCAATGGAGCATACTTAAATGACAAGACCTTAGAGAACAGAATCCACACTCTCATTCAATGTACTATAAAAACTTATTAGCAGTGCATATTTGGGGAACAAGATTATGTGATATTGAAAGGGGAGAGAACATGATGGTAGGCAATCAGACCACTGCCTGAAATATTGTGCACTTTCAGAAATGCCCATGCTTTACATCTTTATGCACTTCCATTTAAATAGTGAGTTTGACTGCAACATGTATTTCCAGGCATTTCACAGGATTCTGCTCTGCTTCTAAATCAGCCTGGTACTTGGAGTTCTGAGGTTCTAATCACAAAGCAAGTGTTAAACATTAATCAAGTCAATCACTTCTCCTTCACCTGAGTTCCTCACCTGCCTAACGAAAGCATTTACACCAACTAATCCCAAGGCTAATGAACTCCTTCCAGGTCCACTGAAATGCATTACCAATTGGAAACAGAACAAACGATGTTAGACACAACTGCTTCGAGAAAGAATTCTTTTTTCCAGTTTTACTGAGATATAACTGATATACAGCACTGTGTTGTGTAAGTTTAGGGTATAGAGCATAATATCTGACTTAGATACATTCTGAAATGATTACCACAATACATTTAGTTAATATCCATTATCTCATTTTTCTTTTGAAAAAAGAAAATGAGGTAAGAATTTTCTACATGCAGAAAGCAGAAGATAACTGAATAGCTTACCACAGAAAGAACAAATGCTTTCTTGCTTCTAAAGGCAGAAAAATAAAGATTTTAATCTGAACTAAGTTTCATTAAAACTTGTAAGCTTTCTGATCCTTGGAAGTCCATGTACCACTAAACACAAAGGAACTAATCTGTTTTAGTGCCAATTTTTTTTTTTTTAAGATTTATTTTATTTATTTATTTATACAAGTACTGGGTACAGTCAGAAGAGCGGGAGGGTGAGAGAATTCACCAGAGCCAGAGCGGAGAACAGAATAGGAAGATTGACGAAATACACTGCTGAAGGGAGCAGCGGGCGGCAGGAGAGGTCTGCGCGCCATGTGGGACCCTCCTCCGGTGGCCGGGGAGCAGCCGGGGATCGAACCGGCGCTGCAGAGACTGCGGGCAGCTTCGCAACCCAGCGCTCAACCGCTGCGCCACCGGGGAGGCCTGTTAGTGCCAAAATTTATTACCCTAACCCTGCTTCAGTTACCAAATACATCATTTATCATTTATCTACCAGAAAAGAATAATCTTTTCCATTTTATTTTGCAAAGATGAGGGACGTGAAAACACTACAAGGGTTGCTTTGTCTTCTCAAGCATGGGTTTCTCTATTTGTAAATTGAGCATAACATTCTGTATCTTTCAAAATTATCACAAAAATTAGCAAAAACACATGTGAAACACCCAGCCTCATGACTAGGTCATGGATGACATTCAACAATGAAATAAGTCATTGTGACAAGTTTTATGTGATGAAAGTCTGATAATGACTCAGAAAGGTATCTGCCCAAATATATCCCAGAACGCCACACTCCATGTTATGGATTATATGTGTGTATCCACTCTCCCCATTCGTATGTTAAACTCTAATTCCTAGTGTGATGGCATTTGGAGACACATGTTTTTGGAAGTAATGAAATTAAGGTCACAAGGGTGAAAGTTTATAAATAGTATTTGCAGAGGCCAGCGTTCTTTCCACCATTATCAGGTCACAATGAGGACATGGCAGTCCATAGCTTAGAGGACAACACTCACCAGGAACTGACCATGCCAGTGCCCTGATCTTGGATTTTCAGCATCCAGTACTATGAGAAATAAATTTCTGTTTAAAAGTCTACCATTCTATGATATTCTGTTATAGCAGCCTTAAATGACTAAGGCACTAAACATTCTGTCTTTCTTGTATGACTCTAGTTTAGGACCTAGATTTGATAAAGAAATGGCACTAATCGGGCTATAATCACAAAGCAAGGAATGTTAATTCTTAGAATAAATTCAAAGAAGACAATTACTTTATAGCTTAATACCAATTTTCCATTAAAAAGGGCAGAGCTGTGAAATTTTATATTTATACATAAACACCAAATACCAAGATACCTGAGAAACAAAACCAAAGGCATTTCAACTTTCCTTTACATTACTGTCTCGCCCTTACTGATACATACATCATCAGGCATAGTATCAGCTTAAACATTGTCCAAGAGAAAAGACATTAACTGATCAAATCCCTAACATTCACACTTAGAAGACCTTCTTATCCAAGAAGAGCAGAAACAGATTATGTAGAAAAGTCCCTGGGTGTATGGACTTGCATTTTCTACTGCAACACAGTAATTCCTTTTCTATACTTTTCCTGGAGTTATCATTTTACAATTTTGGTATTATTTTCAACACTGATTCATCCTCAAAACAAGCAAGCAAACCTGAAATGTTTAAGAAACATGGATATTATCAGCACTGTTTCAAATTGAAAAATATATTTCAAAATAAACTAGATCTCACACCAACCTTAATTTTGAGTAGGCAGCAACTTCTCAAATTTCATTCTTCTCCATATTGTATTCTACAACCATTCTGGGTGCTCACGATGTATGGCACTATGGTGGACACAAAGGGAAAGAAACATCAAACTGAAGCACAGAAAGTTCCAACCTTCAGGAATTTCCCCGTCTAGAGAGGCAAACAGGAACAAATTTAACTATATTATAGACTTCACAGATAACAACGAGAAGCTGGGAATTTTTCCAAGAGCAGATATATTTGTAGCAGTTCAACCACATAACCTCATTTTAAGGTAAAATCAAATATTTCCAACATGGCTGCCTATTGTTAATCACTACAGTATATCAAGTCATTAAAACTACAGGCTCCAAAGTTAAAGGGTGAGCTGCAGCCCCGGCCAAACAATTTACTAGCTATCATCCTTGGACCAGTTTTTTAATTTAAGTCTCATTTTATACCTTTATAAAATATGGATTACTAGAGTACCTCTCTTGTGATGTTAAGATTGCTATAATGCAAATAAAGCATTCACATGTTGCTTGACCCAAAATCCAAAGATGTTAAGTTTTCTGGGTGAAAATGGGTATGAATAGGCAATCATGGGCTTCCTGAAACCTCCAAAGCACACAAAAGAGAAGATACAAGCAGAGTAGGACACCTTGGATTCCTAGACTCTCTACAGCTCACTCCAACCACTAGACCAGTATGTCTCCACCTTGGCTGAATCCCCCAGCTTGTTAGCAAGAGGCAAAAAAAAAAATCAGAATCTAGGAACAAGCCCCAAGCATCGACATAAATATACTTTGAAGTTGTGTGTCATTCCACAACTGAGAACCACTGTGGAAGACAAAACGTTTTATGTAAGTGCTTCAATATTTGTTTAGACAAGATTAAGCTAAAATCTGAAGCTTTACTTTGAAACAAATATACCTGCCTTGTCTTTAAAAAAAATGCCAGGATACTGTCTAAAAATGCCATCCAGAAATCTTCCTAATGGGATTTTCAATGATTCATTAGCACCCATTCCCCCCAGGGCTTTCATTCATCGTGATGGAGAGGAGAGCATCACACAGAGGTGCCATCACTGCACCATTCTGATGGTCATTCAGGTTTCCAAACCTACTTATCTGCATCTCTGCTGAGTCTATAACTCATTTATTGCTTTCATATATATATGGAACAGAAGGAGGTAGAGGGGAAATATGGAGGCAGAGGGGCAGAGACAGACAAATGGACCTCGCTTCATTACATTTAGTTTTATTGGGCTTTGCAGATACTGCTTTTGGACAAATTGTTTGTAGCAACCCTGGTCAAGCAAGTTTATCCAGCGCCATTTTTCCAACATATACTCACTTCAGTCTCTGTCACACATTTTTATTTAAGGTACATACATTGCTTTTTTAGACATAATGCTATTGCACACTTATAACTACACTAATATCAATATAACTTTTATATGCAATGGGAAGAAAAAAATTGATTTGCATTATTGTGATACTCATTTCATTACAATGGTCTGGAACTGAACTGGTAATATCTCTGAGATTTGCCAGTAATCAACTCTGGCACACAAGTACTAAAAAAACATTGCTTAGGGCCTCCCTGGTGGCGCAGTGGGTTGACTGCAGTGCTGTGAAGCTGTTCGCAGCCTCTGCAGCGTGGGTTCGATTCCTGGTCGGCCAGGGAGATACCCACATGGCGCAGCAGACCTCTCCTGTCTCACCCTCTGCTCCCCTCAGCAGTGTATTTCGGCCAGTCTGCCTGTTCTATTCCCCACTCTGTCTCTGGTGAATCCTCTCACCCTCCTGTGCCTCTGGCCTGTATCACAGCCTGTATCATAAAATCTTTTTTTAAAAAAAGAATTGTTTGATGAACATATGTGAATTCTAATGTTTATGGTGCTCTAAGATATACTGGCTAGACTTTCAAAAGTTTAAAAAAATAAAATTATGTCAAAGTTTGAAGAAACAAAAAAGTCACAAATAACTTATATTACTAAAATTATTTAATCCTCAGAAGGGAAGAAAGGCCAAGTCTTGCATCGTACTACAATTTTTTTGTGATAAATTCAAATCATGGTACTTCAGGAGGTTACAGAATCATTTAAAAGTAGTCATCTAAACAAGAGACAAAGTATTTATAGAAAAATTTCATAAAAATAACTAGATTAATTTTTTTTTTTTTTTTTTTTTTAAAGATTTATCTACCTATTTGTGCAAGCACTGGATACAGTCAGAAGCGCGGGAGGGTGAGAGAATCCATCAGAGCGGGGAGCAGAGCAGGCAGAAGGACCGAAGTACACTGCTGAGGGGAGCAGCGGGAGGCAGGAGAGGTCTGCGCGCCACGTGGGACCCTCCTCCGGTGGCCGGGGAGCAGCCGGGGATCGAACCGGCACTGCAGAGGCTGCGGGCAGCCTCGCAACCCAGCGCTCAACCGCCGCGCCACCGGGGAGGCCCGTAGATTAATTTTTAATTCATCATTGTTTATACCTCACCAATTACATGAAATTTTTTACTGGAGGGGGATGTGATTAAAGAAGAACTACTCCACTTGACTCAGTAATAGATCCAAGCTGGCTGATCAAACAGATTGCCATCTGGTCAATCAATTGCCATTTGAAAGACCACTCTAAAAATATCTTCATATAATAAGAGTTTAAATCTCATCAAAATGTAATGACTTCTAATTAATTTATGCTTGCTGGCAGGAAACAAACTTTCACTGTACATTTGAAATTTCTACTCATGGTATGATTATGAAGACCCTCCAAGATTCCCAAATTATTTCCCCAAATAAAGATGAGGTAACGTATCCTGATTTTACTCTATTGGTAAGCCACTATAATTTAGTCTTGTGGATTAGAGCAATTGCTAGCAGCTTTTAAAATAAAGGGGAGCCCATCAACCTACTGAGCACAACAGCTGGTTACAACCAGCTGTAACATACACAAAATACGTGTTTCCTTACTTGCACAAAGTAAATGCCTGCATTACAGAAAAGGAAGAAGATGAACTGGTGCCTACCAACTCTCGGTCTATCCACTCCTCTGTAAAATGGGGACAACACAATTCCTGCATCACCCTTTTATTGTGAGAGTCAAATAAGAAAGTGTACATTAAAAAAAAGCTGTAAATTACTCAATCAGTATGATTTAAGCATGTACACAAATATCCATTTCTCTACTAACATTAGATTCAAAGACAAAAATGTTGACACTATAAAAACAGTGCAACAATCCCTTCATTTGAGCTATTGCGGAAGTGCAGGAATTAA
Source organism: Talpa occidentalis (assembly GCF_014898055.3). Taxonomy (NCBI): domain Eukaryota; kingdom Metazoa; phylum Chordata; class Mammalia; order Eulipotyphla; family Talpidae; genus Talpa; species Talpa occidentalis. The sequence continues at coordinate 30,797,590 of NW_023605083.1, forward strand.
GCTAGAGCCAAGATCTTCTAAGCCACTCTTTCCTAAAGAAATAAACTGAAAGGCACCAGATTGTATCTGTGAGCCTCTTTCTCACATTTACACAAGCAGATTATCCCCTGAAAAACCCAAGTCAAGAGCAACAGAAAAGAAGTAAACACAAAAGGACAAATTCCTGAGAAAACATCATAGTATTTTGGGATGAGCCAAACCCAGGCTTACGTGGGGAGGCTCAGAGAGAACGGATGGTACAGGTTCTTGCTGTACACAGCAGTCATCCTGGTTTCCACAAGGCAAGGTGTATAAGTGACTTTGATCAACACAGCGTGCTGAGGATCCCATCGTACATTTGATTTGGCTCAGGATCACCCAATCAAATTTGCTAACACAGTAGACTCCAGAAGAATCACCCATTTTAAAACAATCCAAATACAGACTCTAAATGTGCATAAGGCCTTTTGTGATCTACGCTGGAGCTTATAGTATCTAACAGCTGCAACTGTGACTGTTCTAGCTAATTGCTCTCCGCAACAAAAATAAACAATCACTCCAGGAAGAAGACTGTACCCGCCAAATAATAATGAATTTTTTAACAGTCAGAAAGCTCAAATCTTGGTTTAAAAGGTTTGCTACTGGTTAAAAGCTGAGGGGGGGGAGGGGTTGTCTAAACAGAGGTTGAGGAGGCCCAGAAAGAAAGTCCTTATTTTGTATTTAATCATCTCCTCTTCCCACCCCTTGTAGACCCCCAATAAGAGGAAAAAGGAAAGTGGTTTTTGCCTGGAAGAATTCAAGCAATCTGAGATATTTTAACTCATGCATAACTTTTTAACATATGGGGGAAAAGAGTCGCACTGATTGGAGCTATTTTTAAAGTGCAGCTCTACCGTAAAAATAGACATTTACTCATAAGGATGCTTGAATAGAGAACAAGCCCAATCTACGTCTCATTGTTAAGAAAGGGGTGAAAAAAAGGCTGTCGTGCTTTCTGGAGAGCCGTTTATGGTCCGCCTGTGATGTCATGACAGGATCCAGGTGCACTCTAACGAGCATCTTTCAACCTCCTCAATCCTTTTAAAAGTGCTCTTCTACCATCAGCTACTTCTCTGCGCACATGCAATAAGGAGCCAGTATTTACCAGAACCTCGCAAGAGAGATCACGGCAATCAGACCCAAGGAAGGAGGGGGAAAAATTACTCACAATTGGATTCAATGTCGTCCTCTCCTCCTCACCCCTACTCAGGAATGGGGAATTTTCTTTTGCTAAGGAAAGAATAGATAGAAGTTGATTTATCAGTACTCTAGGACATCTATGTATCCTCTGATCTTAACGAGAAAAAGCATCATAATTCTCTCCTCATCCAGGCCTGTGCTTGGTTGAAGAATAGGGGCAAGGAAGGCATTTAAGACACCTCTGCAAACTGAGGTTTGGCGACATAAACCCAGTTCTGGATTTCAATAGTCATATTGAAAGCATTTTATAAAGTCCAGGCTTTATAAAAAGCCCACTGGAATAGAGTTGTAATAGGACACCAAATAGAATTCCTGAATTTTATACCTCTCTGACATGTTGTCAGCAGCAATCAATACAATAAAAGCCAGACAACTGCTCTCATGTGCCTGTCTTAAACTGAAATGAGAAAAGCATTATTTTATGTCTGCTTGCTTTTGTGGTAGGTATGTTACAGTAACATACATGTGAAGAGGTGTGAATCTATACCTCTAAATCATGTAAGTGTTGACAATCAATAGTTACCTCGGTCGTAAATACAGGAAAAAAATTTTTCTCCATATACTCAGGAAATAAAATTTTAAAAAAGGTAAACATTCTTACCAAGGAGAAAACAAATCTAAATGTTTAAAATGTTAGGGAAAAGACTTGCTATATATTTACAAGTTAAAACAAAATCAGAGAAAGAAGGTATTCAAATATATTCTTCAGGAAAGGACTGACTAAATTTTGACTTGTCCTTTATAAGCTTTCTACAGTACCTATCTCATCACTGAAGTTATCCACAAAAATACAAATTATATGGAATGTATCATACTATATTACATGCACTTAGCTAGATTAAATTCTAGATACTACATATATTCTGCAGAGTTCAAGAAATCTGATCCCATAAAACGATAAGAGTCTGTGAAAGACAATTCAGCATGTGTTTTAGTGAAGGGCAGAGTCCCAAGAATTATGAGAGTGGGGTTCAAGTGCCAGTTCTCAGGTTAACAAAAGAATCTTAGAGAACTTTACCTTTTCTGGGCCTGACTCACATCTCTGTTTTAGTAAGGTCCTGAACAAGACCCCCAAAGTATCTTCCAGCTCAAAACAAGAGTGAAAATAGCATAAATGAAACATAGCACAGGAACTGATTTAGAGCAGATGCTCAATGTACATTTAATTAAAGAGTTACAGGAAGGGATGTTTCAAAAAACAATAGAAAACAGCTCCCCAACCTGTTTGCTATGGTACACTCACATCATTTAAGAGGGTATAAGATGTCCATAAAGAGTGCTGAGATGATAATCTTCCCAGAACCCTAGCATACTACATGAAAAGATTTGAGAAGCAAAACTTCTTAAGTATCCTACCGTTACACCAAAAGAGAAACTTTCCATGGGATAAGTTTCAGATAAACCTATAAAAAAAAATCTCACCACCATTCATGTACGAAAGGCAGAATGTTTGCCATAACATCTGGTATTTAGGTCATTTAATCTTAAGACAGAGACATGCATATAATTTACTTGAAGAAGCAAACCAGCTAACTTATACAGGAATGCCTTTTTAAAAGGTACCATGCTAAGTAACTCCTGAAAACTAGAATACTTTCAACATGAATTGTGTACACAGCAACAGGCTCTCAAGACATGAAATTCTGCTCAAGAATATGTAACACAGAAAAACCTTCAATTTCAAGTTCAACACTTATAGGAGTATTTACCCCTTTCTTGATAGCAACTTGGGGATTTTGAGGTGTGCAAGTCTGCATTCTTGTAATTTTTCCTATTTGCAACTTCATGAAGTATTTTAAGAAAGATCTATAACATGCCTGTAAATACACCAGGGCATACTTTCCATATGGTGCTCAATGGCACTTCCCAATTACCTGCTTTTCCTTCAAGGTCCCAAAAACAAAAGCTCTGCATCTTCTGGATGCTGGACTACTTTCATTTATGAGTCATAACCTCCTTTCTGCATTCTGACCAGAGTTGCTGCACACTGGTCACAACTACAGTGCAATCCAGATAACAAGCTTGCCAACTGTGCTTCATTCCAAAGTGTGGCTGCTGGTTCCATCATGTCTGCAAAGAGGTCCACAGAGGGGCTGGTTGCTTCTGAAACTGTACAGGGAGGATTCTCAGCAGAAGAGTATAATGAAAATGAGAGTTAGAAATAATGTGACCAACAACAACGGCAGGTCAGAGGATCCTTCAGAATAAAAAAAAAAAAAATTGTCAAACCCTTTCACTAAAGGGCTACTGAAATGGTCTGCCTTTCCTTTGATTCCTCACTGAAAGCATGGCTATTAACTCAGCTTTGAAAACACTAACAATAAGGTAAAAAGCTTCCAAGCTCAATCCTTATCTTGGAATTATCTGGACTTCACACATTTGGATTTTATCATTTTCCCCTCACCTTTTATGAAGGTGACACTTGAGTGGCATAAGGAAAATATAAAATATAGATCCAGTGTAAGAGTAAACTGGGTACTATGGCAACTAGAAATACTTTAAATACTAAAGATGAATCACTTCATCATTTTAAATCATTGAGTTTGAAGGGTATATTATTCTGAGAAATAGACTGGGTCAGTGTTGTATTCCTGGGGAGATTTTGGTTTTGTTTGGTCTTTTTGCATTACATATTCCAAATAACATATTCCAAAATAAACTGCCTCTTTTAAAAGAAGGCAACATTCTTACTAGGAAATTCTATGTAACTCCTAAAGCCATATATATATATATATATATATATATATATGATAGCAAATATTTCTAGTGTTATAGAGTAGAACTGGAACAAGAACATAGTTTGGATTTTTAAGTACTCTGCATTTAATTAGAGACAATTTTCTAACTAATCTTTGATTCAACTAGTAATGGGCCCAAAAATGTTTAATGAACTCAAAGGTCTAAATTGCCCAGAAAAGATTACAAGTGGACAGAAGCTTACCTACAGGTGACCAGAGTTTTCTTCGTGAATTTCTCTTCCCCAATGTTTTAAATGCCACCTACTCTTAATGACCCAGCTCAGCTGCTACTACTTCTGTGTGGTTTCCCATCCTTGTACCACAAACGACAGTTCTCCCAAAACACACACACACACACACACACACACACACACACACACACACACACACATTCCCTTTCTCCTTTTCTTTTGATGTACTTTGTGCACAGCACTTTTCACTTTTTACTGTATAGTTACTTGTAGAAATGGACAAATCTTCTGAAGCACAAGACAGGCTTTGTGAGAATACAGAAGAATAAATCTTCTATACATATAGGCCTGTCCTTCTGAGGCATTGTACACAGCAAAGGTTCATGCTTGGTTACTGTAGATATTTAATAGAAAAAGTAACATCCATGAGTATTTCTGGAAGTTTGAACCAACTACTACATCTCTAGTTATTTGAACTAAAAGTAATGTTAGTACTGAGTTTGAGATTCTAAGACTGTGATGTTTTAATTCAAATTAGAAAAAGGTCAGTCCTTTAATATTCAGGGTATTTTACCATATTAGTGCTTTGCAAATTGTGATTTCATACATTGTTTAAAGAGAAGGAGAACATCCAGCCATTTCCTCCATCAGTCCAACTATTCAGACTGTGACTTATTGTGTTATAGTAACTTTCATTTTGCTTCAGAAAGAATATAGACAATTTAATGAACGAGAGATTCTAAAGATTCACTAAACTAATGACACTGACCTCAGGTTGAAAATTACACAGGTGAACTAACAATCCAAAAAAGGGAAGAAAGAATCTATAAAAAGAGTAGAGAAAGCCATGGTGTGGTGGCTTGTCTGGTCTCCCCATTGAAACTTTCCTAGAAAATAAGAGCTGCGTCTTATTCTTATGAGGGACACAGCATAGTACACAGGTAACCAATAAATTTGTGTTGAGCAATCGAAAAATACTTCTGTTTATTTCTATGAACAAGAATTCTGGAAAGGTTAACTTCAGGAACTGTACATCATCAATAGGCTGTGTACATTAATAGTGTAGATGCCTAATCCTAACCAACCAAAGGAAACTGAGCCCACTTTGGGGGATTTTTCCTGAAGAATTCACTGAGCTAAGAGAAAAATGAACCATTCACTGTAATAAATGAAACCATAAATGCACTTCAAACAATAACAAATTCTTAAGATTTTTAGCATTGTTTTCTTCCACTGTTTAAGATTCCAATATGGCCACAGAGGCATGAAAGATCAAAATGACTGCCATTTTTTGTATCTTTTGCCCTTTAAAAGGCTCTGGAAGCATATTAAAATTTCAACATACTTATTGATATAATAGATGCAATTTCTCATTTCTGGGTTACCTCTGAGCAGGAAGCTGTAAGTTTTCACTACAATTTTAAGGGTAGGAAACCTTGCAATGTGTTTAGTTTCAAAAGTTAAATTGCTCATGCTTTTCTTCAAGTCAGATTAAAATAATGTAAAGTGATGTTAAGATTAAAAATGTATGTTGGTCAATCTGACACTGAATTGTGATACTCTTTAGAAAGGTTTTGCAAGAACAAGGTGTGAAAAGATTCTAAGGAAAAAAACATTTCTCCTCAAATACACCAGTAGCTTCAGAAATCTCATCTAGTGAGAATTCTTCCACTATCTGCTCAATTATAAAAGAACTGCTGACATGCAAACCAGTCATAATACTGATAAGCAAGCAAGAGGAGAGAGGTGAGGAGAGGATGTTCCAACATCACAAAATTAGAGTATTAAATTCATATAATAAAAAGGGAGTATAGAGATTTGAGATTAATTGCATGTTGGAAGAAAAGGAATTGTCTTGTCATTCAGCTAAGCTCCTGACTACTAAGTTGTGACTTCAGGACAATTACTTTTAGAAAGGCTTTTTACCAAAAATGCTGACAGATACAATCAAATTAAAAGAAGCCACTTAGTATACTTTGGTTTCTTTTTTTTTTTAAGGTACTTCATCATTAAATTTCCTTCAGTTATATAGAAGTACAATCTTTTCATAAAAGATCAGTAAGAAATGTTTTTCCTTCTAAATTTCATACACCAACAATTAAGACCGGGGTGAATGAAATCTTGCCAAAAGGAAACAGAACAAGTTACCTTCCTTCTATTTGGCTTTGCCTTGGTTTTCAAGTAAACATGTGAGGACTATGTTCATTTGTTAAAAAAAAAAAAAAGAAAAGAAAGATCAGAGGTTATTAAATCAGAGCTATAGAGTGATGCTAGCATTCAATTACCCAAACTACAACTAGCAGATGAAAACATGTATTCCTATGAAAAGTACTCATTGAGTAATATTTGAAAGCTAATCAAATGGTGTCATTCAAGAACTTTTGCGCACCTTCTATTTCAGTTAACATGTCTTTTGATTCTTACTTTAGATAACACTGCATTCAACTAAAGCTCTGAGGGAAACTCATAACTCAAGAGAGTAAGTTTATTAGACTGAGCACAGGAGCCCCCAAAATGTGTATAAAACCTACTCACCACACTGTTCTTTCCCTTCAACTTTGTTTATTGATGTACTGAACATGAAAAAGTACAAAGAATCCAAACACAAAAGAAAACATGTACAGCCTCTTAAATACTCAACAGAATATATTTTCTATTCCAACAGATGTGAATTAAGTCATACTGTACAACTTCAAATAAATACCAGCCTTACATTTTATTAAGTGCTCTGATAAACACTGTAAAGTGAAGCACAATTTGCATGCCCTCTCATCAATGCCTTGGTTTGCTACAGTAGTATAGGAAAGAAGCATGTAGCTGCTGTTTTCCCGTGAGGGAAACCTTATTTTTTTTTTTTAAGTATATACATGTATTTTGTTTTTTTAGCTTTTTTTTTTTTAACGCAGAAGGTTAACTCTGACAATCTAAATGCACCTAAGGATATGAGAAAGTGCTAAGCCAATTGATTTCTGAATAGCATTGAGTGGGTCAGCATGAAAACTCGCTTATTCACTTTAGCACGCGCCTCACAGTATATGTACTGTACTATACTGAAAATTTTATAACTACAATTTTAAATAATAAAAAATAAAACTCAACGCAACCGCAAAGATAATGTACAACTATGTTATGCATAGCACATTGCCTGTTCTAAGGGGAAGCATGTGAGCATCTCAGTTTATACAAAAAGCAGGACGTAACTATATAGTTCTCAGTGCATCCTGATGAAGGCATTTTTGCCTTCAGCTTTTTTGAAAATTTATTATAAGCTAGATGCTAATCAGAAAATATTTTGTATTTTTTAAAATTTCTTTCATACATGGTAAAGACTTATTTTATTATTTCCCCAAATAGTGGTTTAAGCATCATACAAAGTTAAATTTCAATAGCATACAGATATTTATGATTTTTGTATGAAAAATGTAAGGAAATTTGTTCAAAACCTATGGTTATACTCATTTTTTTTTACCACAAACATATTTATAAATGAAAATGTAGCATCACCATAAACAGCTGAAGCTAGACTATCTACAGACAAAATTAGCAACAAATCTGATGCACTGTAAATTCAAGTCCTCAGGACAACAAAAGTGATTAAGCAAGACCTCAAGTAACAATGTTAATGCCATTTACAAAGGAAAAAACTGATACAAAAACATTCAAAACCTGAACATCACTTGGCATGTAAGGGAAAAATAAAATAAAATTAGCTGAAAGGTTCATAAACACAAGGTCTTATTTACATTACACAAAGCTCAGGTGTTAGCCTTGAACATAACTTTCAAAATACCTTCAAATATATCCAACTCAGATCACTTTTGCCGATTTGCTGCAGTACAAATCATGTGCAACATCTTTTTTTTTTTCCTTAAGACAAAACAATTCTTCAAACAATACTGCAAGTACATCACTAAACACCATGAGCTCTATCTGAAGGGATTTCTTTAGGAAGAACAGATTTTTTCCCCCATCTCTTGGTAATTTAAATTTCTTGCCTGCTCTTATATATTCTTTTGTAAATTTTTTTTTATTTGTTTCAAAATCACAAATCAATGTGAGCCACCTATCACATAATAACCAGGATGATCAGACGCTCCACTGGTGATTACAAAAACGAAACCAGCAGTGTTCCCCCATTGATTCTACTACTCCTTTCATACAAAGATCTCAAAAGTATTTTCTACATCATAAATCTTTCTAAATTTTCCAACCACTGCAAATTTCCTGGTAAATTTTAAAAGCTCACTAGGTGTCATATGAAGAGATTTCTCAAAGTATTCAAGTCAAAATATTTGTTCCAGGACCAGTAAAAAGTTTCTCCAAATTTTCTTTTTTATAAAAATAGATGCTTTTTTTAAACCCACATCAAAGAGGCTCTTATCTCTTTGGCAAGGTACTGCTTTACGAAAAGTTCTCCAGTATTCTTACAATAAGCGTTTATAATGTAGCCCCCCCCTTCCCCAACCCAAATCATAATTACAAAATAAATACTGTTTTTAACTTCATAAATAAAAATGTAAACTTCAAAATACTTTTCTTAGACATAACAGCAATGCTTTAAATGTAAACCAAACACAAAGCTAATCAGAAAAAGAAAAAAAACGGGGGAAAAAAAGACACAACCAACTGAAGGAATTACAACACAAAGCCTCAATATTTACTCACAGGTTCAAGGCAGTTATGTAAAAAGAAAAGAAATGTCTTCCCTTAGCTGAAACACTTTAAAAGGTCCACCTTCTTCAAAGAAGGCAATAGAATGCAATGTGACAGGTAAAAACCCTGTACCTCTTGTCCATATTCAAACATAAAAGATATTTAAGAAGTTTTAATTCAAATACTAGCAATAAAAAATCTCACATATTTCTTAGGATGCTAAGTAGTCATTTTATCCCCATCTCAACACTGACTTACAAAGACATTTACTAATGTATAAAGTTTCTCTTAACTTGCCTTTGTTGTATAGTTTTCATATATAAATGGACTGAGGACAAGAGCTCATTAGGCTTTGTGCGTTTTGTTTGTCTTAAAGGAGACCTGCAGTACTCTGTCCCCCAGACGGTATCCATTGAGGCTAGCTATCGCCATGGCAGCCTCATCATAGTTTGTCATAGTCACAAATCCAAAACCTTTGCATTTATTGGTGTTAAAGTCACGGATGACCTTCACGTTGGTGACAGCTCCAAAAGGCCCAAACATTTGCCACAGGATACTCTCATCTGCATCAGGAGCCAGGTTGTACACAAAAATACACCACCCTGTTCCTGGATGTCCGGGGATATTAATTCCAGCCAAACTGGTCATTCCATCAATGGTCATTGGAGAAAACCTACTAAACAAAATAGGAAAAACATACACATACACACACACACACACACACACACACAAACACACAACAGAAAGAGACTGGTTATAGCAATGGACTTAAATACTTCTTTTCCCTTTCCCATCCCAAGAGTTTAGGACCTCCCCTCCCCCAACTTTATATATAATTTGATGTTTCAACAAAAGTCTACATGTGGCTTGCAGTGACATGCTATACTATCACAGTATTAATAAGTCATGAAATGGCCATTCTATGTCATATTGAATATTATTACCCACAACAGCACGGGAATATATTTAGAACTGGCATCATGAATTAAGCAGGGTTTGGGGTGAAGGGACCAACACATACGTAAACATGCTATAACGTCGCAATGCAATATAAAACAATAATGGGCTTTAAGGACCAGGTGGTATCCAGTGGCATAAATATTCCTTGAGTCAACTGTGCTTCAGAGAACAGTTTTGCATTAGATTGTACATGCAAAAGAAAACCCAACAAAAACTTATGAGGGGTGTCACTCCCAAAATCAAAGAAACTGATCAATCATGGGAAGGGATTATGAGTATCATGAACCTCTATCATTACCTCTTTACTCCATAAGCCATATTGAGCAGATTGTCCAACCTGCAAAACACACATTTAGCAAACTTCAGTTTTTAATTTTTCCCCTTGATGTTCAAGAAAGTTGGGCTTGTTACTGCCATCTTCAAAGGGGATAAATATCTATGTACTAACTGTATATGAAGTCTCAAAACAATGGGTGTTTTCTCATTCCTGAGAGAATGGGTACCCACTGCCATAGGCACACTCAATTGTCCAGTGGATATAGGTTCTTTTTACAAGAGTCAGTGCCAAGACAGGAATCTCTGGTGGTCATTAGAGGAAACCATTCAGGGAGCCCCTGGAACAGTGTACTTTTGTCTCATCTTTTGCCAGACAGGTTCTAAGTGGTACACATATGCACCCCTATGTACTTCAATATTACTAATTTTCATAAGTCTATTGGTTCCTGAATATGCTAAGGAGCACAGATTGTTGCCCTGTGTTGCCCAAAACCACAAGGTTAGTAAGTAAATGATGGCAGCAATATTCAAACTCTGCCAAATCCCATAAATTTCCCCTCAACCTCCCAACTTTGAAAGCTTTTAAGTCCTTCAAAGTGGTGCCACTACAGGAACAAAGAACCTTATAGACAACCTCAGCCAAACCTCAATGTGCTCAGCTAAGATTTAGGGAAAGAAAAACATACACACTATTTCAGTGAGCCACAAAACAAGGAGTCAGACCCCAATCTGAATCTGTACCTAGACTATGTTATAAAAAACTGTAGCCCTATATAAGGTGTAAGAAGCCAGGCAGACCTTGAGCCTCTTCTAAAATTTTAAAAGAAAGTAGGTGGAGGTTATGGGAACTCTTAAAAACTCACTACCCTCTCCCTTTTCTCCTTTTTCAAAAGTTAAGTTGATTTTGCAGTATTTGACTCTTCTTGCTTCATCAGTTTCACAGAGACTATTCTGATGTCCCATATTTCCACACTGCATACCTATTAATTACATTTGTTTAAAGGAGTCAGGCACAACTTAACACACTACCCATACAACCCTCGATCGCTATTAAGTTCAACACTCTCCAAATAAGACCCATCATCAGAAAGGCACATTTTTTTTTTTCCTTTTAACATCTCTAAAAGGTACACAAGAAAAATGTCTCACCCCTACAGCCTAACCTGTGGCCTCAAGTGAGGCTCTAAAGCTCACATGAAAAAAGCATGAAAACTTCTAGTTTCATGAAGAAGAAAACCCATCTCTTTCTGGTCTTTCAGAATCTCAAAAGGAGCCTTAGAGTCACACATTCCTGTTCCCAATCACTTCTGGGCATTTTGTGTATTTCCTTAAAATGAAAAGAACTGTGCTGATATGATACAAAGTGTAAGGAAAGGAACAAACCACACTGACCAAGGGTCCTCATTTCTGTGTACTGACCCCATGACCCTCTTAGGAGCACCACAAGTTCACTTCTCATTGTCCCTCTAGCATAGAGCACAGGTCTAGATGACAGCTTGTTTACAATAAATACCTGTTAACTGAATAAAAGAAATGAGGTTGCCAATATTATTCTAAACTACATAATCCAAAATCCAGAATGAAAATTACCAGGAAGGTTGACTGGCAAGAGAAAAGGCACGTATGTGAAAAGGGGGCATTAGGTGGGAGGGCTTTGTTACTGCAGAGGTGATGAGTATAGCCACAGATGGCATGCATTTATACTCAAAAACACAGGGGACACACACCAGGAAAAAAAGCACACAAATTAGTGTTATCAACCATAAAGTCATGTGCTACAGAAAAATTCATAAGACTGCTAAATGATCAATTCATTTGTAGCATAGGACACTTGTAGAAGAGAATAGCATGTTGAGGTGTCCTTCCAAAGCACTGAGAGGCCCAGATGCAGAGACTGATTCATTCAAAATAGAGTTCTACCATCTGTGCCCATTAATCAGTCTTAGGAAGTGTTGTCACGCTCTGCCACCACTGGTGTAAGACACCAAGCGAAGTCCAGACACCACCTCTCAAACAAGTATTTTCAAGACAGAATGAAAAACAAATCTTCTCCAGAATGCTGCCTTCAAGGACACATATTTCATTCTCCACCATCCACCCCAGGAACCTCAGCAAGAGGGCTTGGACTTTTATACCAGAATCGTTGAGTACCTGCTCAATGATCCTCATATTTGCCCTTCATGTGATGTTCTACATGATCCCATCACTGATTTCTTCATTTCGCATTTTAGGAAAAAGTTAGCCCTTTGAAATTTAAGACAAGTTATCTACCTCCACTCCCCCCTCTCACTCCTCTCCTATATACAAGGAAAGTAGAGAGGAGCACCAGACCTAAGAAACAGAACACAGGCAATGCTGAAAACCCCTGGCTGCAAAAGTTGATTCCAAAAGTTTTGGATTCAAAAGTTGAATCCATAAGTTTTCCCTGGCCTCTATACTACACACCCATGCTTTCCATGAGAACTGAGAAAAGGCAGAGGGTTCTCCATGTGGAAATCATGTACCCTAAGTATTGTAGCCATTGGAAAACTGTAAACTAGGTAGTTACCAAAAAAAAAAAAAAAAAAAAGGATGCATGCAGCTTTAGCTGAACTGCAAAGATGACTATTACACATCTTTGCTCAGTCTGTCCAGAACTCAAAGCAATCATCTTTTATACATGGCTATTAGAAAATGCAAGCCAATTTTTAATGCAGACCAAGTTAATAACCTCCAGAATGACTTGTGTGTGTGACTGCACATGCATGATGACGTACTGCAGTAAGGCAAGTAAGTATAAAAGGGTCTGTTAAACATATTTTTAAACCTTAAAAACAATATACTGTATCCAATATCCTCTGAGAGAGAGGAACGAGCAGTCCTCAAAGAAACAGTAGCACTTTCACCTATGCATTAGCTTGGCAATGACTGACTTTACAAAAAACACAGTAAGTGGATTTGGAGAAATAAGTTGGGAAAACTAGCTTTAAGAAAAATAATCCTCAAAAAAGAGGTAACTTCAAAATGATTCCTGCAAAAATCATCACCACCACCATCAAGAAAATGAAGGTGAGCTAATTACTTCTCTTCCTAGTACAAGCTATATTGTGAGGTTTAAACACAAGATAATCAACCTGTCTCACATGCAGCCAGATTAGAAATTAAAAATCATCAAGGTAATTTTGTGAATCTTGCTTTTAAAGTATATTATTTATTAAGATACTGGGTAAAATAAATGTGAAGCCGGTCAGAATGATAATTAGTAACACATTTATTTCATCTTTACCTATTTTAATTGTATTTGATTAGGGTTTATGAGTTAATGAATATAGTAGCACAAGTCATTTGCATATAATTTATTAAAAAATATATTTTGAGGATACACTGTTCTATCAATAGAAATACAACTTTGACTATTACTGGGGCAATATTTGAATAGAATAGTATGTTGAATAGAATAATATGTTGGTTTGTTTATTTTTTAATTTTTGCATCAAAGAACTGAGGTAGAGGTGCAAGGGGGTGAGAAGATTCACAGGAGACAGAGCGGGGAGCAGAACAGGTAGATCTACTGAAATACATTGCTAAGGGGAGTAGCAGGCGAGACAGGAGAGGTCTGCTGCTCTTAAGTGTGCTAGCTCTCTGGCCAGGGATCAAACTCAGGCCATAAGGGTGATGGCGTTGAGACTTAAACCCCTAGACCACCACGGAGGCCCTGAATAGAATAATATGTTAAGCATTCCCATTACAACACTCGATATTTATATGCAGAGAACAAAAAGAAAGTGCCTGCCTAGAATCCACAAAATTTAGCTGATGGATTATAAAAAGGGCCCACATGCAAGTATAAGGAGAAAAGAAAAGTCAACTAAATTAAGAATGAAAACTCTACACCCTACAAATAACTCTCAAAATCTCTCCAAGATACTGACCAAGATCTGCTTTGAAATCATTAAACCATAACAAGATCATCAACTTACCACCTTATCCAATTAGATGGTATCATCTGTCCTCTAAGAGAGAAAAAAATTATTCAAGAGGATTGATACCAGTTTCCTCCAAAAGGAAATCATGATAGTGCAACTAGTACATTCCTTAACTGTAATGCAAGTTCTGGCTTAAAAAGGCTCCTTTAAAAATGCATAAAGGCTTATAGAAGCAGGCACAGAGGCCATTAGACTAGATCACATTCTATAAAATTAAAGCTGCTCCACAAGTACAGATTGGAAAAAAAAAAAAGTTGGCTGAAAGTTTTATTCAGATACCATGTCCCAAGAACATACTTAAGGGGCTTGAATTACACTATCCATCCAAATAAATAAGGCTGGTCTTCTTTTGAAAATTGTAGTCTACTAAGCAAGCATATCAGATCACCAGTGCTCATGTTAATATAATTCTAACTATTCATATGGGTTAACTGCGTCATAAGCCTCACAAGCCCACTTTTAAATTTAACCCTTATTATATGAATTTTTTTAACTTTAAAAGATAGTATTGCATTATTGACTATTAAAAATATCCTTGATCTCCACCTCTCCACAAATCCCAAGGTACTAACTCAACATAAAAAATACACAGCAAAAAATTTTCTAAGTGTCGGCTGGAGGGTGACAAATTCAAGACAAGGCTAAAATACTTGCCTATCTAAGACCTGAACTAGGTAAAATTCAGAAGAGTAAAAATACCAACAAAACAAGCAAGTTCTCAATTCATGAGTCATTGCGAGGCGAAAGAAAGTGATTCAACCTTAATTCAACTAACGAAGGAAAAAAAAGATCAAGGTAATGACAGCCACGTTTTTAAAGACATTAAAGAAAATCAATCAAACACACAACAGATTAAACCTGAATTCTAGGAACAGATTCAAATTTCTTCTACTTCTAACACTCAATCTAGATCAAACTTCCCTGAGCTCAATGTCTCGTTCATATTTTATTATCTGGAAAGAGATCCTTGAGGGAGGGGGATCCTGAGACAAGAGTTAGGAATATGGAGAGAAAACAAGTATCTTCCCCATTTTCCCTATAAGGTTTCCCTTACAAGCAACAACTCTTCCTTTTCTCAAAATTTCTTTGCACAGGAATCAAGGCAAGGAAGACTTCGCATGTTAATGAGAACTTGAATTAAAGAGAAAAGCACAGAATGGATAAAAGATTTTTTTTAATTAACGACCATCACAACATTCTGTCAGATTTTACCCTACCAAAATTGAGAAGCATGGCATGTAGAAAGGGAGGAAGGTGAGTTAAAAGCAGATAGAGCAGCTGACAACACCCTAGTAGCTGAGTCACCTACATGCCTACAAGCACTTCCCCTGAAGATTCTGCCATTGCAGTCCTCTTGCCCAGTCTTCCTTAGAATCAATCTTGAGTCTAAAGCAGTGTTATTTAATAACTACTCTAAAACAAAAATAGAGCTTAAATCAGAAAACACAAAACACAAATAACAACTTAAACTAATACAAATATCTACTAAACATTAAATATTTCATACTTTCACAGTGTGAAACTGGTAAGTTTTAAAGAATTTTCCTTTAGCTCAAAATCCATGCTAGGCTCCAAAGAGCTCTGAGATTATTAACTAGATTGGCTGCCTAAGAAACACCTCAAAATTCCTTCAGGATTGTCTGTGCAAAGTTTGCGAAAAGAAATATTATTCATTTAAGATGCCACAGAGGTAACCTACTGGCAATGCCAAAAATTTGACTTTGGGAGACTTCTTTCTCCACAAGGACAAGTATCAAGCAGCCAAATGCATCTGTCCCTCCAGTTCAATTGCCACAACTATCTACAGTCAAAAGCAGCAGTTATTCTAACAATATCACCTCTTCTCCCAGGGCAAAAGCCAACCTAAGTAGAAACTGAAGATGGCATAGCCCATGGTAATTTCTTTCTCATACCTCAAATGTGATTTTTTTTAAGGAGATATTTAATTTTATACCCACACTCTTCAGCACTCTAAACAACCACAATGAAAAAAATGCATGTGACTTAAGCTAAAAAATTTAATTCTTTACCAAATGACATTTATGATAACATTTTTGGGTAATTATTCTGCTCCAGTAAGGAAATAAAATTGATAAAGCTCTTGTGATAAAGAAAAAAAAATTGCATGGGGGTTAAATGGCATTATGGCTGTAGTACACCATATGGCAAAGGAGGATATTAAAAAATGTTCTGGAAAATAAAAACTGAGTGACCTTTGCTTATGAACCAAAAAGCTCTTTTGCGCTCTGTTTAACTTCTTAAAGTCACTGTTCTTCTCACATCCACATTAGGGGTATTTTATAAATGACTTGGTTTTATAAATGACTAGGGGTATTTTATAATGACTTGGTTTTATCCTAACCCCCAGGGTTAGGATAAAACTTGAGAATCTGGAATATATATACTTGTTTCTGAGAAAAAAATGTCTTCTTTGAACTAAAGAAGCACGGTCATTCTCTGGACTTTACAGAGGTCAGAAAACTACCACCCACAGGCCAAATCCAGACTTCCATCTGTTTCTGTATAGCCCAGAAGCGAAAATGGTTTTTATGTTTTTCAAGTTGCTTAAAAAAAAAAAAAAAAAGACACATGCAAGAAATCCACAAAATCTACTATCCAGTCTTTTACAGAGACTATTTGCCGAGTCCTAAATTATAAGAAATAAAAAATTTAAAAAGGGAACAGGGAGCCATTTATAGAAACTTAATATATTCACAAAGGTTATAATATATCCTTAGTGGTACACATTATAAAACAAAGTAACTGAAAGAGCTCGACCTAAAAAAATGAAGTAAAAATAAAATCTCATCAGGAAAAAATACTTTTTAAAAAGGAGAAATCAGGAATAATGAAATAATTAAAAGCATCCCATTTAAGGTTGGGATTCTCAGTCTAGCAACACTGATATTTGGGGCGAAATAATTCGTTGTTTTGAGGAGCTACACTGCCCACTATAGGGATATTTCGCAGTGTCCCTGGTCTTATCCCACTCAATGCCACTAGAACCCTCCACACAAGCAATGCTAATATAAATGTCTGCAGATACTGCCAAACGTCCCCAGAGTGGCAAAATGGAAGGCCATTGCTGTGGGTTATTTTCCTCTTGTCCCCCTCCTTCACTTCTGGCAAAATACACTATTTCCCAAGTTGGTTTTCTCTGTGTCCATAAGAAAAAGAAAACATTAATAATAACAACAGCAAACCAGAGAATTCTGTCAATAAAAGTACTGGACAGGGAACCTGAGAGTTCTGAGTTTAGCAGCTGGGCAAAATAATCGGACCATACTTACCTAAAACGCTGTGCCTGCTGCGCTAGAGGTCCTGGATACCTTCTGTTTGGAGACTGGTACAGCTGGGAAAGAATGGCCTGATTGGTTTTTTGGCTTGGATTATTAGCAAATTTTACAGTGATTGGCTCTGTGGCACCAGGAGGTTTCTGGCCATTTAGGCCTTTGATAGCTTCTTCTGCTTCAATCCGCTTGTCAAATCGAATAAACCCTACACCCCTTGATATGCCTATGGAGATTTGGGTAAAGATTTGGGAAAAGAAGGAGCAGAAGAGAGGGGAAGGAAAGAAAAAAAGGATGAATTAATTTTTCCTTCACAAAAACATCTTTTCACCAACATATAACATCTTCCAAAAATCAGAGGAAAGTTTTACCTTAGTAGCAATTCAGGCTAAAATTTACCAAAAAAATAAATAATGCATGGAAGTCCTCATACAATTAAAATAGCTATCAAATGCCTACCAATAAGCCAAGAAGAAAAACAGCACACAAGTATGTCGTGTTTTCTCTCCCCCACTGCTTTTTGTCTCTCCCATATACTCACTCTGTTTCAATAATGTCAGTAGCATGCCTGAGTTCTATTTTTCAAATTATGCTATTGGACAATGAGTTCAGAAATGAAGAGCCCCCTTTCTTGTAACAGGAAGAACAGAATCAGGCATTTGCTAACAATGTTTAAAAGCTATGCTAAAAATACATGCATAGTGGTAAATATATTTTCAGCTAAATTCTTAAATAATACATTCAACTTGATAATACTACATAGGATACCAGTCCTTACAGAAAAATTTCTAAAGAGTCTTTTCCAGTTCACTCAAGCTCCCCCACTACTTGTAACTAGTTGTACTTTATGAGAGAAATATTATTCTATGGAGAAAAATGATAAAAGTGGACCTATTTTTTAAATTGATAAAATAGAACACCTCAAAGATTCCTAGCTTCGGCAGCATTTCCTGATCATGGAATATCATTCCCTGCCTTGTGCACCACCTGCATTCTGAGAGACAAGAATGGGAAAGCAGAGGGTTGGCCAAATACCTGTCCAGTTTTTCAGAAATGGTAGAGGGAAACCCAACTCATTCATTTCATTAGTTTGAATGAGCTAATTCAACCCTAGTCAGGGTGGCCATACCTGGCCATCATGGGATAAGCAGTTGCAAGGAAATGTTTTCTTGGCAAGCAAACTGATGCTAACAATATCAGCCTGGGACTAGCAGGTAGAAATTCTGGATGTTTATGTCACTGGATAAAAAAGAATGATGCGTTAAGAAATAGATGCTGGGAAAATTCACTAACCCATCACCATTAGTAAGAATTCTCCAAAGGAATGAAGGTCTACTTGCTTTACAATTAATACTGCATAAATTCAATGTTTTAGACTCTGATTCTAAGGTAGATAAGCATTTCTCCCCATAACGTATACCTCAGACAGTCCCTATCACTTAACCTTTCCTATTTAAATTAAATCTCACTGCACATTATTGTCACCTGATGGATAACAAAAGCAAGATTTTGTTTTTATTTACAGTGAATAGCTTTTCCTTGAAAGCTATAAGTATAAAGATGGAATGGTGAAATGACAGCAAATATATCCTTTTAATTATCTGCTAACTGCTATTAAGAATTAGTAACCCCTAGGACTTGAATGTTCCATGAGGAAAGCATCCGATTAACAATGAAATGATCTCTACACATGCTGAGTCACCAAAACTCATGAATCAGAATAACCTGAAAGGCTAAGTAAAAGCCCATCCTCAGAGTTTTATCTTTAGATTTTGGGTGGGGTGGAGAATATGTATCTTTTGTAAGGTTCCAGAAGAATGCTGATAGGGCAGCTTGCAAGAACCACACTTGGGAACCACTGACTAACCTACAAGGTGGTGAAGCAGATCCACCTATGAGCTCACATGCTCAGAACAGACTAGCAGTTAGGAGATGGGCTTTCTCTAACATAACTGAAAACTACTACCAATTTACCAAATTCTAATTAAGAATGAATAAGTTTAGGGGCCTCCCCGGTGGCACAGCGGTTGAGCGCTGGGTTGCGAAGCTGCCCGCAGCCTCTGCAGTGCCGGTTCGATCCCTGGCCACTGGGCGAGGGTCCCACATGGCACGCAGACCTCTCCTGCCGCCCGCTGCTCCCCTCAGCAGTGTACTTCGGTCCTTCTGCCTGTTCTGCTCCCCGCTCTGGCTCTGGTGAATTCTCTCACCCTCCCGTGCTTCTGACTGTACCCAGTGCTTGTATAAATAAATAAATAAATCTTAAAAATAAATAAATAGCTCTTTTTTTAAAAAAAGAATGAATGAGTTTAAAAGCATAGATGATATGAACGAAATTAATTTTTTTTAAGAAGCAAAAATTCCCTTTTATGTGAATTGCCAGGCAGGAATTTCTGTTCAACCCCATCCTCAGCCTGTGTGGTATAATGTATTGTGACAGAATGTAAATGGAGAATTTTGAAATGTCAACAATAGGGGGAAAAATGTTTTTATATACCTTCATTTGACCAACTTTCCCCCCAATAACAATATGTACAAGCCATTCTCCCAAGCATGTATGTAATGACAGCTCTCTTTCTACCTGGAACTTTAAGAGTAGTACTTCTTATGAGGTAATTAACAGCAAAAAGGGGCATAAAATAGGCTCTTTCTGATTAAATTCATAGCAACTAAACTAATCATCATTTGAAGAATTAAAAACCTGGCCTCATTTTATTATGGCTATTTCACTGTCTCCCTAGGGGAAAAATACAGACATTGCAACATACAATACATTTTCCAGTGGTGTTTTTGTCATAAAAGAGAGAGAGGAGAAATAAGTGGGGAAGAGCCGAGGGAGTAAGGAAAGAGAAAGGAGAAAAATAAAGAAAGGAGGACAATCTACCATTTTTTTTTTTAATATCAACGTAGCTACTTGAGTATATGGCACTACTGGTGACTTATTCCCCCTCCATGCCATGTCTCCCTGTATTTAACATTTTTTAAAAGAATCAGTATTTTTTTTTATAATTGAAATGTATATCTCAGCTTTTAAAATCCATACTATATAGCTAGCTTTTCTTTAAAAGCTTTGCCAAAAGGGACCCTCATTTTAAAAAAAAACAAAAAAACTAATAATCTTATTAGTCTTCTCTTTTCAGTTTTGTTAAGTTACAGTATACAGAAAATAAATTTTTAACATTCAAAATTGTCAAACTCTTACAATATGTCTATACAAGACAGCAAGGACCTGGAAAATAGCCTTATCAGCAATTACCAGCATAAATGTAATGCAATCCTCTCTTGGAAAACTAGCTGCATATTGCAGCATTCAACTATGCTTCAAAAAAAAATAAGACTGCTTTATTAGTACTTTATAAGGAGGATGGGGGGCTTTTTTCATGCAGCAGCTTGGAAACAAAGATTATAACATCTGAAAATTTATTACAAGCTATGAAACAGGCTTCGAACCTATACCTTCAGGGTGGAAATGACTCAAGCTCACTCACTACCCTACACAATCTATTTTTATCCATGCATATTTATGAAGAATTCCAGCAGAAAATTGCATTTTCTGGCCCACATATACCTTTGATTTGTTCTAGAGGTAAGACTGCTGTATGGGGAGGTTGAATATTTCACAATCTGCCAGTCAGAAAAAGCTTTTCTAGAGCAGTTGCCTACTTACCAGTGACCTGGTCAACAAGAATACGAGAAGTAATAATGCGTCCATATTGTGAAAAAAGCTGTTCCAACTCTTTCTGGGTCATTGTTTTCGGAAGTCCACTAACATACAAATTTGCATCTCTGATAGAAGCTGAACTTGGGCGAGCATAGGAAACCTGGAAAAGGGAAGTAAAATTACATGTACAGGCACACTCAGTTTCTTCCCTCTTTCAGAAACGCCAAGGCTGCCTGAAGTTAGCTAGTAGCTTTCCCATAAGGGGCATACAACAAACACTGAAGTTAAAGCAAACACAACATTAACTATTTTACTCTAAATGAATGGGAAGTGTCATTCCCCTGGGTGGAGTATTTACCCCGACAGGGCTTATTAAGTTTTCAAAATAGACCAGTGGTACACGCAGCACAGTACTGCTCATGATAATAGGCTATTTTCACTGAGATCAATTCCCCAAACTAGGGATTTTGGGCTCACTGGAATTATTTAGCTTAAGGACTCTAAATTCATTTCACGCATTCTTATTACTTTTTTTCCAAACCTTTCCCATCTCTAGGGGTGGTGGTGCAACTTTACTAAAAAATTACCCTATAATCAGCACATTCCTTTTATTTATTCCAAAATAGCTTCCTACCATCTCTAAATTCCCAGAAACTTGAAAATGTGAATGAGCTATCGTTCCTGTTATCATCTATTGTCTCTTGTCCAGACGACCTTTTTTAACCTTGCCTTTCAAAAAGTTTTAAGTCCTTTCCTGGACTTTACCCACAATATTATGCATCCTTTCTAAAAGCTTCATCTGTAAAAAAAAAAAAAGTATCCAAAATTCTACAAGGTGGAAGACAAACTAAAGTAAGTTCAAGCACACTGGTTTAACAATTGACTTTCTTCATGTAAGCTTCATGAGGGAAAAAACTACCACTCTCTTTTTACTTTCATTCTCAATTATCTTGGCATGTGATAGATGCAAGAATATTCGTTAAGTCAAACTAACACATAACACCCCCACTGACCCTAGGAGAGCAAATAGCTTTATGGGCCAGTTCATCAAGTCATCTAGATCTTGCCCAAGTTATAAGAGAGAGCTCTTTGCCATCTTTGCCAACTTGTAGACAGCCCTGAGTCTCACATAACTATTTCTGGTCACATTTCCTTTGGTTGAACTGTTAGCTCTTGGACTATCTGCAAGGACAGAAATGTCACAATATACCTATTTTCCAGGTGATGCATAAAAACATCAAAGAGTTTAACTCTAATATGGATTTGCTGGTTTATAATGGTACAATAACCTCAGCCTGCACATTTCATCCACTGGCATCACCTTTAACCCAGTTTATAACAATGCGAAAATAAAAACTTCAACTTGAACACTTTTGATATAAAACACCAAATATCTTCACCATAGTTTAAATTATGCCTACATAGGCCTCCCTGGTGTCGTAAGGGTTAAGTCCCAGACTATCACATCACTGACCGCTGCAGCTTGAGTTTGATCCCCAGCCAGGGAACTGACCCACATATGGAATAGCAGACCTCTCCTGTCTTGCCTGCTGCGCCCGTTAGCAGTGTGTTTCAGTATATCTGCCTGTTCTACTCCCTACTCTGTCTCTGGTGAATCCTTTCACCCCCAACCCCACACACCTCTGGCCTACACTGCCATTCTTCTATGCATAAATAAATAAATCTTTATATAAATTATGCCCACAGTTCTCTGTGTTATCACTTTTAAGTCACAATTTACTATTTTATAAAGGTCTCACTCTATCTTTCACTGCTGCCCCAGTACTGTTAACATTTAATATCCTTATCCCATATTCAATAAGTTTGTTCAACAAGTGAAAATATACCATTTGTTCCAAAGGTCATTATTTGGAAGTTGCATTGGCACTGTTCTTTCCTATGACTACAAGGACTTTGGAATCATCCTGAGAGAAGATACATAATTAAGCTTTCACAGGACAGTGAAGTCCTAGAAATAGCAAATTAAACTTCTGAGAGCATGCCTTTGTTATAGATGACCAATCCAAAGCCCACATACCCATCTCTTATCAAAGGCTGACACACAAAGCCAGTTATTCCTGCTATCCTAAATCACCCCAAGTGCCGGATACTAGACCACAGGGACTACCCCTTCCCGCCCAGAATGCTCCAAAATTACATGTAAGGGTTATGAGATGTCACCAATTGCAAATTACTGCAAATATTTTTGGGGGCCTCAAAACAACCCTATTAAGTACGCAGAACACACATTAATTAATACATTACAGCTGGGAAAAACAAAGTGAACAATATGTCTAAAGTCATACACAACCAGTGTTGAATTCTGGATTCAAATTTCTTCTAACCTCGTGTCCTTGTTTCTCAGTTCAGTTTTCTTTACATGACACATAATAACTACCTTATTGGCATACTTGTTTTGAGAATTTGAAAAAGATATGTTAAATGCATACACTTAGACTGAACATAGATTGCAGAAAAAAGAATGGAACTAGAAATTATAGCTATGGCTTTTATTTCTTTTTCTATTAATGTGTTTTTCAAAAGTGACTACCCCTCAAAAAATATGTGAATTTTCCCAAAAAAAAGATGACTGGCTACTAAGTGAGACTATTGGAAAACTTGTACACAATTAGATTTTGAACTTAGTTTTATTTCTTTCCAATTCTCAGAATGTAATTAAATACTTTCAGGAAATAAAGGGCAGTTGTTCTCTTTCCAGGCTAATACACCATGTCTTCTTCCTACAACTTGCTTTGTGGGATTAAAGCAGCCTCCTTCCCATGCATATATCATATAAGATATGCCACTGTCATTAAGATCCTCTTCCAGGAAAAGGAAAATATTTCATTTTTTTCTTCATCTGCTTTAAAGGGTTATAAACAGACGATGCACTTAAGACCAAAATAGGAAGAAGTCTCATAGTGGGATAAGAACTGCACTTTGGAAATTCAAATCAGTTTCCAGATCAAATCTTCTATCTTTCAATTATCAGTAACCTCCATTCTGATTTTTTTGTGTGCGTTTGGAACTCATACTGATGCCTCGCTTTAACACCCAACAGAGAACCACTCTTGAGCTATATTAAACCTCAAAGCGTAAGTCTATCTTTGTGGTTCTTCAAAACTAAAATCCCTTGGAAAAGACCCAAGAGATGGTTTTGTTTTATGACAAATTCTGTATTAGAAATACTTCAAAACAATGAACCTACAGCATATGTTCCTTTGGGGACAAAACAGCTTCTTCCTTCACCAAGTGAAAGCTATTCTCCAAATCTACACTCACTGTATTAATAGATGGGTTTGGATTTTAAATTTTAACTGCCATTTAAACAGGTGAATATTTAAAGCCTGAGGAGCAAGGTTATGAAATGTCAAAACTACTAAGTGAAGGATCTAATTTAAGAGGCAGTCAGAGAATATGCAATTTAAATATTTAAAGATGATACATGGAGAACAACACTGAACACCAATCTACTCCAAAGATAGCAATTTAAATAAAACTCAGGTTTATTCTGGAATTTCTCACAACCCTACAAGTGATATAATAAACAAAGACATGCAATACTGAGATTACTTGAGGGGAAAAAAAGGGAGGTTGTTAGAAGTACCAGGCAAATAAATATTCTGGCCAGTGGCTTCTCAAATTATTCTGCATAAATGAAATCAGACTGGACAAAATAGAAGTTAAAAAAGGATTTATCAAAGCAATTAGGCTGAAAAATGAAATAGTTTGAAACACAGTATATTCCTTATAATTAAAAATTCATTTTTCATCAGAAACTAAAACTAATTACAAAATTCAAGAACAAGTAACACACAAGGGCTATCAAAATAAGTTAAACAAAATATACAGAATTAAAAAGAACAAAAATATCTTCATTATATGTACATAGTAAAGTTTTCATTCTCAGGACATCTTTTAATATATGTCCATCTACAGGCTTTTATTCAAAAACACAACTTCTCTTTCTCTGATTCATCAACAGAAAGATCAGTGACAGCGGACATTAATACCAACAGATTAAAGTGATAAAGTCTCTAAATGAACAAAGCCAATTCCTTCTTTATCAAACTATAGACATCTGAAACATCTCCCACTAGCAAGATCACAGAGAGAGCAATGCCTATGCATTTGTCAATTACTGATCCACGATTAAAAACATGAAACCTTAAAATATTAGATACTTGACACTTGCCACGTCAGACTTTCTTCAAAAGCTCCATTCAATATTCAGGTAAAAGGGTTGGACAAGGTCATAGTTATGCCTATTTAAACTGAGAGTTAATTGTAGATCATATAAAAAATGGGACTCTTCATGGGACTGTGTGAAAGAACACTATCACTAAAATAAAGTTAGTTCTGAGTCTGGTAGGCAGTTGCAAAGGTCTCATGACAGTATCAAAGCTTTACAGACAGGTGGCTACACTTGTCCCTCCAGAAGAGCTCAGAAATAAAATACAGAGAAGGATGTGACCTCTAACCACAATTCAGGCCACAGACCTCAAAATTTACCCCAAAGGAAGAAGTGTATACTTTGATCTACTTCTAAATTCAAAGCCCTACCAGGAACAGGTCTCGAACACACATCAAGGCATATGCACATCACAGTCCAGGATTAAGTTTTATGTAAAGTTGACTATGTTTCACAAAGGGTTGCAAATGAGTAAATCTGAGAGAACAAAGCATACAGAAATAAGTCCATAAGAAATTAAAGATTAGCTCTAGCAAAGGTGTTAAGAGCTAAAATAATCACACCTAACAGGAAGGATTAGAAAAGGTTTTACAGATTAGGGCAGTTACCTTTAATGGGTATTCTAAAATACAGAATTTTTAAAACTACATCAATGGAACCTCAAATTTTATTGAGGGTGGATTTGTTAAATGTTTTACATCTATATAAAGATTGTTTTAATTCAAGCGATTACATTTGATCACATTATTCCCTGCTTGAAATCTCTTAGGGGTTCCCAAATGCTTTAAAATTTATTCCATATCTCTTCATTATTTATATGCTCAGGGCACTAGCTACCTTTTCTATATAAATACACAAGCACCAGCAGTTTCCATAAGCTCTCTTACTTCCCCGCGTCTTCCATTTATCTAAATTGTAGTCAATTCAGACTCAAGGTCACCACCTAGTCCCTATATAATCAATTCTCGTTTGTCCTTTCCACTCAGTCTGAGTCAGGTGCCCCTCATGTGTACCCACAACTGTATTATATGCCTTGTTCTCTTAAATATTTAGGAAAAATAACAAGATGTACTTAGCTATTACCCTGACTTGTAATTGGTAAAACTGCTTCTTTCCTTGAAATAGGAAACCTTGTCTTTATCCTACTTTGTACACCTTGGTACCTACCACATATTTGTGTGATTTATAATCACATACTAATTGGGGAGACTGTACTCCTGATGTTTAAAAATTAACAGACAGTAATTCACTTTGCAACATACCAAAGACCAGATGTGATATTTTGTGCATAGCACAGAATATAAATTCCATTAACACTTGAAAAATGAAGTTTTTGTCTTGCAAATTGGGGATTCAAGTCCCTAGAGGCAATCTCTTTTACAGAATAAGTTGTTTTAATTTTGGAGCAAAAAGAAAATACATCATTTTGTCCAATTTCTTTATGGTCAGAAAATAGAGATGAGGTAAACAAAGGTGGCGTGACTGTTCAAAGACACAGAAAAGAAGTTGGGTAGAATTTAGAGGTTTTGACTCTGTCACAGGATTTTTCAATAAGTTTCTAGCAAAAGGGACAGTTATTGAGAGTATGAGCAAATGTTTACTAGGAGATACCAGAAGATATATACAAGAAGGTAAGAACCTTCGCTTTGCTAAGTATTTCTTACACACATAAAGACACGTCAAACACATCAAGATGTATTCCCTTACAACAGCTGCTGTATTTCTTCTATTAATAATGCCTGAGAATTAGAGATGTTTGAGAAAAATCTAATAGGGATGGGGTGGGAGAGCAGACTAAAGAGAAAAATCAAACTAAGTCTTAGGACTCAAGCTTTAAATCAATTAAGTCAAAATGTTTCCTAGAATAGTCAGATTCTTTTGGGTATTAAACATGCCATTTTTTAATTACATAACATTTAACAGAAAGTGAAAAACAGCAACTTGCTTTTACACTAGAGAATCTATCCTGTGTCGTATCATGTTCAAGTTTTAGTGCAGCATTATTAAATAAAATTCAAGGCAGTTGATACATATATCCAAAAGGACAGATTAAACTCAGTGTAAATGTCATAAGAGATCACATCATATACGGGATTTCTTAAAAGAAATACTAAACCTACTGAACAGCCACGTGGGTGGGACAGAAGTACACTGGTTGAAAGAGCCATATTAAGCAACTGATCATATACCAGACTTGACAAATTAGATTTCCTTTTTCACACATCTTAAACTCGGTCTCTGAAAAACTAAACTGAGCAGTGTTTATTAAATGTTATTCAAAACAGGTTCATCCATGTGTATCAATTAAATGAGGTTCCAAACAGGCTATCCTGACAAACATCTTTATTTTTTTATTAAAGTATCATAGTTGCCAGATCTTATATGTCCTTTTATTGCTGCTTCTGCTTGTTTGTAGCACACAGAGGTTGTTGAATAAGGACTCTCCAGCCAGTAGAGGCAAACATTTACAGTAAAGACGTTCTTGAAATGCAACTTAAAGAGGCCACAAATGCTGTCCAAATTCCTCAAGATCTATACATACATAGAATTTAACAAAAAATAAGACAAAAGCAGAGCAAAGGTTGTGGATATGGCATCTGAAAAGGTGGGTAGTTAAATCATATCCACTACTGCATTGGTAGTGGATTAGTCATTCCAAGGTCTAAACAAAAATCCGTCAAGCAAAATGTTCTGTGTTCCATTTCCAATTGTGTGACTTCACTTAAGCCCATCAGAATTTTAGAAAGTGATTACATTTAAAGTGGTCTGGGAAAAAAATAGATGGGAGTTTCAGCTGAAATCACCAAAGAATCCACTCCAAACCTCTCTATACTAGGAAGTTTTGAGTAGTGATTAAAAATACAAATTCCCTTACTTTCAACATGAAAATTGAGAAAAGAGTCTGTTAATTTGGTCATGTAATTTTGAGGAAATTCGATCTACAACATATTATTAACTAGTGGTCAGAAACTAATGCTTATGTAAGAACTTTCCAAAGTTAAGAAGGAATAAAACATATACAGGCAGCTAAGACCAAATCTTGACTCTGTCATTTACCAGTTAAATATCTCAGGAATAATTTCCTTAGGTCTTTTGAAACCTGGATTTCCTAATTTGTAATTTGATGTTAATGATAGTACTAATCACAAGGGACCCTTACAAGTATTAAATGAAATAATAAACCATTAGCACAGAGTTAGAGCACCATAACAATGTTCTAGTCATAATAATAATGATTTCATATATATATTCATAGTAATAGACAATGATAGCTCCTAACATTTAGTAAGTGCTTGCCATGTGCCAGGCAGTATTCTGGATGTTACGTATATTAATTCAACTGATCCTCACAAGTGTATGAATTTATTATTATCAATAGCATTCCCAATTTGTAAAAGAAAAAAAAAAAAACAACAACAATCTTTACTCTTGAATTTGAATTTGAGGTCAGGTAAGAAAAAAAGAGTGATGCTTAGTATAAAGAAGATAGATGCATTTGAACAGAAAAAGTTTCTTCTAAATTCATAGTAATTAGTATCAAAATTAGTTCTTGCACATTCTAAGTATTGTGTAAGGTGATGGGAGAGGAGTATATTAGCTTTCAGTCTGGCTGAAGCATCAGAAAAAGGCTGCCCTGCTGTCATAGAGAAGGTCAATATCAAGCACCTTTAAATAAGCTGATAGAAAAAAACAATTTAATTTTATTTCTCCAAACTACCACATATTAAATCTCTCCACTTCCTTATTCTCTCTCAAAGAGATCTTCCAAGAACCTAAAAGGAAGTGCAAAATGAGAAAAACAGGATACTTTTTTGGGGGGAGACAGTGGTAGAAATCATGAGACTTCATGGAATAGCACCATCAGGAACACATGTTCATTTCCAAATGTGGGATGGATTACAAGTCACTGTGCAACCAGCAAGAATGACTCAATACAATTTCACAGTATGAAAAATAACAAGGACACATCACTAACAGATAATACTGTAAACTTTTGATTTTAGATACATTCACTACATATACTATCAGGAAGCAGGAGAGACTTGAAAATGGGAAATCTCAGTATTTAGTATTCAACACTCAGATGTGTTTGGGGCTTTTTCAACACTGCCAGAGCAGCAGATCACTTCAAAGCCTCCTCCTAGGGTTACAGCACTGTAATTCACTTACAGAGCTTTTATATTATTAGGCTTTAAGCTCTTAGAGGGCAGAAGAAACTACTGATGATGTATGCTTGTCTGACAGACCCACATACCAAACATGCACTCCAATAACTGTTGAGTATTCTCGATGGTCTCCTGTAGGGACTGGTTTTGAAATATCTCTTTAGCATGATGATTACAAGGTATGATGCTCAAACAAGCAATCTGGCTTTTTATGCTTCAGTGGAAATAATACAAGTTAATTTGACTTAAGAAAAAAATGAATGTTCTCATCCAATTCTTAGAAAGTCATTCTTCAGTAATGGCTTAAGGATTTTTTCAAATTTCTAAAATCTGATCAGATGACAACAAAAAACTCAGCTACCGAAATATGTGTCATAATTTTACCTCCAAATAGCACATCAAAATATAATTTAAATATAATTTATGTGGTATTTAAGCATCTACTATATCTAAGGCACTGTGAAAGGATTAAAATATTGAATTAGAAAGTCAAGCCTAAATAAGAACCACACACTACTGGTGTAAGTAAACTGCAGCTGTTTAGGCATAAATGCCAGCTAGCACTGTGGGTAATGTATGGGAAAGGTTCTCAAGTAAATTTTGATATATTACACATCCTGGGGTTTTCACATCATTCTAAGCTTTGAGAGAGAGGAGAACAAGAGAGAGACTATGAAATCATGAGACAGACGATGAAGACAAGGTTAAGGGAAATTATGTAGAAAACCTCATATAAAGGGATAAGGCAATTTAAATCTTCATCTATTGCAAAAAGAAAAAGCAACAGGTAAATAAACATTCTTCATTCATCTGTAACTCAATGAATAATAACATCTACCAGGAAGTGAGTTTCACGTTTAATGTAACTAAAATTGCAAATTTTTCCATCTTTGAACACACAGGTCTCCACTATTTCTTGTGATATACATGTGTATGCGTGTCTCTCTCTGTATGTGTGTATCTTCATTCAAAAAGTATAAATAAAAGTATAAATATCCTGTGAAGTGTTCTGAAGATGAAGATCCCTTCCCTCAGAGAGCAAATGATCAGACAGGAGAGAAAGGTAATTATGCAGTGAAAAAACTAACTACTTTTATGGCCAAATAAAACCTCCTAAGAAATGACAGCTGTACAGGACATTATAGACAGAGACTATCAATTAGACTTGACATACCCAAGACAGGAGCTGAGAATTAGACTTGTATATTCAAGGATGAAGAGGCCAACTGACCCATAATAAAGATTTCTGGAGGACACTGAAAGCAAAGGAATAGTGAGTTGGGGAAGACTTCTGAGTCCTTAAATGTCAGGGCAAAGGTTTTGTAAGTGACAGTCTAGAGAAAGGTATATGAATGTGTCATAAACATAGATAATATGGAGATAGTTCTCCCACAAATAATTGAAATAAGTATGGCAATAAAATGAAGTAACTTAAATACCATCTATAGCAAGTGCTCTTCTATAACTGGAAGAAAAACGGCTTTCTACGCTGTTCATATCCAAGTATTCTTTGACCTACTTATATCTATTCTAAAGAAAACATAACGATTCTATCTCTATATGTCCACCAAATACTCTATTTAGAAATTTCCACATCTTAAATGACACTCACAGGTGACCAGGGTCTTTGTGGAACAGGCAGATTAAGTGTCAATGAACAAATGAATTAATCTGCCCAAAATTTAGCTCTCTGGTTCCCCTTATAAATTAGGTCCTAACTAAGAGAGAATAAATGTAAAATATGGAGTTAGGTTTTAATGACATTTCCCTACCAATCATTTTTATGGAAGGTTACTGTTAGAATAAATATACTTTATAGTTCTAAGTTTCTTCCCAAAAGTACATGTCACATAAAGGGCTATGTGCCTTTGAGACATTCCTTCATGTTAACAGATTTCTTCTTTCTCTGCCTGGATAAATGCTAATTTGTAAAACACTATCACCTCTGAAAACCACAGCAGAGGCTTCTGCATAGTGACATATCTATTTCCACAGCACTCTTCACTTATCATACATCTAAATAATGATAAAATAAAGTAAGTGCCATCTCACCTCCTAACAATGACACCAAGGGCAAGACTATCTCGTCATATTTTAACAATGCTCCAATATTGAGCAACGCTAACTGGTACACATAAGACACTCAAAATGCTTGCAGAATTAAGTACTTATTTTAATAACTCATGGAAACTGCCTATATAAGATAAGACATTTTGCCTTTTTGCAAATTTCACAAATATTTTTCAATGTTACATCTGTGATCTGTGCCCTTTCTTTTGGTGATGAGAAGAAAAAGCACATGCATGGCAGATATTAATAACTTTTAAAGCCAGTTATCTTCCTTATAAACTTGGGATGTTGCCCGCTGGTCTTGATATGGTTCCATCTTATATAATAAAAAGCCCTAATAATACATGGATGGGAAGAAATAACCACTTAAACTAAACATTTAATATACTTCAAAAAACATTTAATATTCTTCAAACTTCCCAAGAAAAATTTCTAACAAAGTCCTCTTTTAAACAAATACTTTAACAATCTACTATCAAAATACCTGTTCTAACTGTGAAACAGACTGCAATCTATACCTATAAGTAAACTCACAATAGTCAAAGTTTGATCAT
This sequence comes from Talpa occidentalis, assembly GCF_014898055.3. Lineage (NCBI taxonomy): Eukaryota > Metazoa > Chordata > Mammalia > Eulipotyphla > Talpidae > Talpa > Talpa occidentalis. The sequence continues at coordinate 30,829,521 of NW_023605083.1, forward strand.
TTCAAGCTCGATGTCACCCAACTGTCAAATCCTAGCTAGTAGCCAATGTTTATGTATACACATAGAAGCACAGAAAAAATCTGAGGAAAAAATATTTTCTTTCAAGGAGACTGTCTCTGGTACACCTCAATCGGTACAAAGTAAATACCAGATTTTTTCCTTAGGACATTAACAGGAAACACTTTGGATTGCCCATGGCATTTCTTATCTCTCATATAGACCTAGATGGAAATTAGTCTGTGAAATACACACATACACACACAGACAGAGAAAAGAGGTACTAGAAATGTTTTCATAAGCCCTCACCAAAGCCAAAGGAAGTTTTAACTATATGTATTTCATGGGCCTGACATAAGTTACACAACTATGAAAAATCTGTTCAATAGATAATTTCAAGGGGATAACCCCTGAAATATTGCTGAATGTTTTACAACATCAAACCTGCCAAGACATTTTTCTTTCAACATGATTCGCCATTAGAGGATAATCACAGAGAAAGCTTTTTTAAATTAACTGATTTGCAGGACTAATAGTCTCATTCAAAGGCAATTCCTCATTCTCCAAATATCTATTAGACACCTGAGCTGTATACTCTCCCAAACAGCATTAGCAAAAAGTAATTACTATATTACTAAAGCCTTTTGTATGACAGTTGTGAAGATTTTATGAAAGTGTTTTTAAGGAAAACACTGACAACCTTAACATACACAATGAAGAGACCTTACTGCCATTTATAGAACTCCTCCGGATATTTAAAGATGGGCAGTAAAAAGGATATAAGCACCTTTTCCTTTGTTGCAAGACAAAGTGTTCTGCTTCAGATGTTTGGAAGCACCTCACTTTACCTTGAGAATCCAATCCTGTGGTATTTAATTACACTGTCGGGAGCACGGAATGGTCTGGCACCATGCCCTTTCTCTCGGTCTTGCTGATTGATAGCATCAATAACATTCACTGGCTGTAATTAAACCGCCAAATAGTATCCCCTTTGCCACTTGGTAGATCAATGTTCTTTAATACTCAAAGAACAAAGTACAAAGGTGAGAGGGGTGTTTTTAGCTCTCACCTTCACAGTTCATTTGACTTTGTGTGCCAGAGCCGTTTGCAGGCGATGCATATTTCACAATTCCCTCAAGACACTGGTTAATGAAGAACACCACACTAAGAAAATCCTGCAAGTTGGTGACAATTACTTATTAATCCATTTTCTTTGCAAGTATGAGCAGGATGGAGACATTCTAAGCTTTGTGGCAATAGTATGCTCTCACAATGCTTTGGGACAAAATTCAGTTTACAGGGCAAAATTCAATTTATGTGGCAAAAAGTTTATATATTAAGTCAGCATATGGTGAATATTTTAAAATTTACTTACAACATACATAAAATAGCAAATTCCCATTTATTCAAGCTCTGAAATATCCAGAATAGTGGAGAGGGGTAGTAGTGGGGTATGGCTGGAAGCCTATAAATATGAGACATTTTTATTGCCTTTTAAAAACAACTTTCATAATCTAAGGACTCAACCATTTCAACTGTACTATGAAATATCCACTTTAAATTAATGGGACATGGAAGAACCACACCAGAAATTCCCCACTTCCAGAATCAAATAATACTAATTTACTTAAAGTGCTAAAATTATTTAATGACATTCAAATACTCTAAAAATGTACAAAGTGTCTGTGTGTCTGTGTGTGTGTGTGAGAGAGAGAGACAGAGAGAGAGAGAGAGAGAGAGAGAGAATGAGAATTATTCCTTAGGTAAGTTCAGCATTGTATTCATTATTGAATTTTTATAACATTTAAACATTGTTAGAATTTTTAACAACAAAATAGATGTTTCTTGTGAAAAAAAAAAATTACATCTGTTTGGCACAAGCATTCTGGATAGCTTATAAAACAACCCACGAATGAAAATCTCAGTTATAGATTTGAAACAGGCACCATAGACCTATCCAAGTGCAAGTCACTAATGATGGCTCCCTGGTCAGACCACCACATGTCATATATGAATCACTTATAGTAGTTGTTAAAAACAAAACAAAACAAAACAAAAAACCCAACTCCTTGGCTTCTGTCTGCATATAATCAGATTCAGTACTCTTTGTGTTTTGTGTGAGTGTGTGTGTGGGGGGGGGACCCTCACCGGCAGCCGGGGAACAAACCGGCGCTGCAGAGGCTGTGGGCAGCCAGCCCTGCAGCCCAGCACTCAACGGCTGCGCCATCAGGGGAGGCCCAGATTCAGTAACTCTTGATTGGAGTCTAGAAATGTTTATTTTATCAACTGCCACATCCCAGTGATTTTGATCAACATGGAAGTTTTTATAGTCCCTTATCTAATGGGATTTAAAACAGGTAATCTTCACACTCTGGGGCATACACAGGTTTCCTAGAAAGCTCATAAAAATTTCTGATGCCAAACCCTCCTTCTTACCACACCCCAACACTGGTTTCCAAATGAGGAGATAACTTCCCAAGTAGCTTGAAAATAAAGTTTATGTGACTATAAATCACCAGCAAATATGAAAATGTAAAAGTACAACAAGGCCCATAAAATCCATCCAAAGGTATTTCCAAGAACTGGACAGACTGGATGTGGCTCACAGCTGGGCGAGGGGACCTACCAGTCGGGCCAGTCTCTGTAAAAGGCTGCTCAACTTGATTCTATGAGGTCAGAACTGTTCTCAATGACACCGAAATCTCTGAATGAATATGAACAGTGTTATTTGGGTATAAAAAGGAGAAATAATCAAATTTCTAAAAAACGGTCATTTAACAAGATTTGTAGAAACTAAAGCTTTTTTTTTTTTTTTTGAATTACCAATGTCACATACCATGCAGGTGCTCTGATTATCCTTGCCCTTCCTGCTTGCTCACCTGAGGGTCATTTCAAGACTCATTAGCAACCCCATAACCTCTGTAGGAAGGATTAAACTTCTCGTTCCTGTGGGAGGAGGTAACCTTATACTAATGACCCAAAAAACAGAGCACATTAGCACGATTTATTGACTTCTTTCGAAATCCACTTCTGCATAAGGCAAGGCAAATTCAGTAATTTTTTAACTACCGAACAAAATTCAACCAAAACACTAGACATTGTGACTGCTTTCTTCAGAATGATGGTGGCTTTTTCTTAATTCTTTCTGAACTAGATTTCTGAAATGCAACTTTAACATAGACAAGATGAGTGAAAAAGAACTCAAAATTCTTGATTCTTGTTTTCCATTAGGAATAGACCAGCTTAAACTATTTCCTACCCCTGGATGTAAAGCAAAACTCTTTCCTTAAAACTGGGTGGCCTAGTACCAGCTCTACCATTTCAGAAATGAGAAAACCAGACCAAGACAGCAGGAGCAGAACACAAATCCAGGACTCCTGGCTTCAAGTCCTGCTGTAACAAAGAAAGGAGCTCTTCACCCCAGCAGGGTTGGGGAAGGAAACCAGCAGCAGATTTCCTGTATTGTTGTACAAAATATAGCCTCTCTCTCTGCCTACCCATAAACAAAATTGTCAAGAAATTTCCCAAGTAAAACCAGCAAAAATTCTCAGAGTACTCATGGCAGAGAATCAGTGAAAAAGGCAGTGACAGAAGGTATGGCAGAGATAGCAGTGACATAAAATGGACCACACGTGCTTTCCTAGAAAGTGCACACAAATGTAGACAAATAAAATTCTGTCTAATTTTTAAACTAGCATCTAGAACTGACAAGAATATACCAGAAAAACATTCTTGAAGAATGGGCGGTGTCCTATAAAGCAGATTCAGAAAGTTACTGTATTTATTTTACTGTCCAATTACCTTTAAAAAACATTTTTTTTTTTTTTTTTGTGGGACCCTCGCCGGTGGCCAGGGATCAAACTGGCACTGCAGAGGCTGGGGGCAGCCTCGCAACCCAGTGCTCAACTGCTGCGCCACCAGGGGAGGCCCAAAATATTTAATGTTAACTCCTCCATGGAGTTATCCTAAAAATGACCTCCAGCTATCAGTTTTTTTCTCAAATAACAGTTCTGATAGTCTGAAAAGCTTGGTTTCAAAGAGAGAAGAGTTCTTCCACCACTAGCATGGCTCCATTCCAGGTCACCTAACAAAAATCTGATTCAGAAGGTCTCAAGATGCTTAAAGTAACCCAAATTAAGGTTCCCACAAGTACTTTCAACGGCATCCATAACTTCATTTTAAGCTAAACAGTTGAATATAGATAATGTGAGATGAAAAAATGGTCAAAGTCAAGTCTCATTTCTAGTGTCAAGTAGCATTACTTATAATAAAGTTCTCGAACAATTTCCTTCGCTGATCACACAGAGTATTTGCCTACCAGAAACTACTGTTTAATAAATCCAGGCAACCACAAGGATAAAAGTCCAGTGAAAGTGTTCCCAAAAAAACCAGATGAGCAAGAAATTAAGGAACCAAGAGTTAAGGACCCACTCTCGGAAAGTTAGCAGATGGACCTTACCTATCAAGCTGGCTTGGTAAAAAAAGACTAGAGCCATACTGGTCTAGCACCAAACTGGTCTCTGGGTCATAAACAAAAGAACATAAATCCTACCCTTAGTTGGAAAGTTAAGCAGGAAGGTAGAACAGTGTGATGGTCAGGAAAAAGAGTTGGCTGACCATCCAGATCAGTTTACATTGATTTCACTTTAACTGTGAGGTTACAACCCAAAACCAAACAGGTCTGAAAAAATAATTCTACTATCAGCATCTATCAAGATGAAAATAATTTGCTTGAATCTCTTGCTCAGTCTCACTGTTATTACAAACTAATTTTGCACTTAATATCCTAGGCCTGCATGTAGTTTTCCCCTTTTAAAATGTGAATGACTCAATGTTCTGATTAATAATATTAAGTGACTGAAATTTCAAAGACTTCACTTTTCAAAAACAGCAACAATTTCCTGGGCCCATACAAGCACTACTTTCATGGTCTTCCCTCCTCACAAAGGGGCAGTTACTATTCTAACTCAACATGATTTATAAAACCTAAAATCTCCCTTGCTAGTTATGGAAATGAAACAGTCAGGATTTTCTGGTACAGATCTCACTTCAAATATTTCAAACATCTCCCTGACCATGATGATCCACATGGTCCATACTTGGGTAATAAAATGATGAATAAATGCCCTCCTATAAAAAATGACATCTACAGAAAGTCACTCAGATAATGTCAAGTCACAGTTCTCTGGGAATTTTCAAATGTCTACCTAATTACCACTCTGAAGGGAGCTTAGAAGGGACAGAGAACTACAACAGGCATGAAGTCAGGGCTACCAAGTTCTACCCTGCGAGGCTACTGGTCCACTCTCTCTAGGCCATTCTAGATAACCACCTTTGGGATTTCTGTGTAAAAAATAGTAATAAAATCAAAGCTGACAATGGAGTATTCTACATAAGATATGATAAATATTATAGAAATAACATACTACTCAAAAAAAAAAAATCATGTGGTTCCTCACTTCATATAAGGGCTATGTATGTATTAACTTTGGTGTCTGTTTTCTGTTAGAACAGTGTTTGTCGGGGTGTTATCCAAAGAGACTGCACCTATGTGTATAAAAGAGGAGGTTTTACCTTCCATTTAGATTAAAAGCTGTGTTCAACTCTTCTCATATGGATGGATGGCAAGTATTTAATATAATTCACTATGAATATCTCCCCCTTCTCAATCCTATCTAAATAATCCTAAAATATTTAGTTCAGGTAAATCTTCCATTTTTACTTTGTTAGACAGTGTATTACTATTATAGAAATGCAATACATGTAAAAGTTTGCATTTCCCGGGGACTGGGGGCGTGCAAGGGAGAGAAATAAAATAAATGAGGACAATATAAACTAGATTCAATATAAATGTTAAGAATTCCATTTAAATGCACTGAAGACTTTTTAATAAAAGTTGTAAGCATATACTATTAAACCCTGGCACATGGCTCTAGAAAGTTTCTGACCACGGGTTAAAAGGGAAGTCAGGAAAACATGCATTCAGTCTATTTTTAAAAAGGCAAAGAAATACTTCACCCAAAGTCTCTACTTTTGCCTTCATCCATAGTACATATTTTTTCAACTATCTTTTTCCGTACAAGGATCTGACTACCTAAACAATAATTAGCCTAGCATCTCATAAATTTTAGTTAATTGGAAGCCTGTCTTCAGACTATTCCAAATTTTCAAGGTAAAAGGTAAATATCTATATCCAGATATTGAAATGAGGGGCACTTCACAGGAGACGCTTTTAATATATGTAAATTCTGTATTTCTTCTATAAGCATCCACACTTGGTATCTTACAGGAAAGTAACAACAATTACATACACCAGAAGAATTCCAGTATGGGCAGAAATGCTCAGAGAGCTGTGAAGTTCAAAGAAATTTAAAGCCAACCTTCCCCTCATAAATATTCAAGTCCAAACCCATCACTACTCTGTTTGAAACTCTTTGGTGGTTCTCCCTCACCTGCAATATAAAACCAGGACATCTTGGCATGGCACTCCTACCTTTTATGATCTGCTCGTAAGCTCATTTCTGCATCACTCCCCCATGCTGCTTTCTGTTCTAGCTAATTCTATGTAGTTCCCCTAACATCTGCTTTCAAACTGCCATGCCTTATAAAAGCATCAAATCTCAACATTATTGCCATTATAAAACGCACTTGTCTCTCCCACCCCAGAATGGTGCTATAGATATTTTAGAAGAGCACCTACCAGGTGGCAAGCCCTTCACTTACGTTCCAGCTTCCATGCCCTTTCCTTTTCTACAATGGAGAGCTGATTTATGCAGCATCTAAAGAATATTCCCTAATTGTCAAAATTAAGTTTTATAAAAGAACTTACAATGATAAATTAAGTCCCACTCATTTCAGAAAATCTTGTACCAAAAGGAGGGTGAACTAGAAAACGATTTGCCAGCATAAATTTTACTATGGATGCTCAACTGTCAGCAGTGTTAGAGGAAAACAGTTAAAATTTCTACCTCCTAAGCATCGAGTACTACATTTCATCACTAAATCTCAGGAGTCCATTAAAAGTTTGTTAACATGCAATTTGGTACACCATGGAAAGTTAGAAAGAAGTGACAGGTAATAAATATTCTCACTGATGAATAAATTCATTCATTTTACAGATATAATGGAAACTTAAAGTGGTCAGAACACTTGTCTAAGATCACAGAGCCTGGGAATCACTTTAGCTATGTCAGAGAAGCAAAGATTTCAGCAATGAAGTTCTATATACCTCCTACAATAAAGAGAAATTTCACACTAAATGGGAAAAAACAGAAGTCTGCAAACATGATATTTACTCATTGAGAAAAGGATAGGCTAATTAGGAAAGGTATAAATTTAACAAAAAAAAATTAAAAGCAGTACAATAGCTTCAAGATTTATAAGCTTTACTTAATTTCTCTCTAACAAACTGAACATTTAAATAGATATTACTATTTGTAATTTTCCAATTTTTATATAAAATGTTTTATTGTACTTCAATGGTGAGCTTGTTCTATGTCTAAATGATTTAAAAACATATTTAATCAAAACCAAATTTAGGAAATTTTTTTATATAGGTTATACTTCTTGATAGTTTTTTTTTTTTTTCATTTGCAAGGCAGAGTAGACATGGATTGCTATGGTAGAACCTATCAACAATAACAAAAAGTCATATTCCTGGTGATAACAGCTCTGACTTTCTAGACAAAGCCAGTCCATTTGCAGCAATAAGCTTCCTAGGTCATTCCCATAAGGGGAAAAGCTGGAAGATTTGCCAGAATTGAGGGCACCATTTCACTCTGTAGGTAATAATCACCTATTCACAGTGCTTAGGAGAAAACAAAGTCTAAAGTATTTCTGGAAATGATTTTGCTTGATGAATTTAAGTTAGATGCCATTAATGCAGACAAAAAATACATTTTCACTTGGGCCGGGGTGGGGGTGGGAGTATTTGCTTTAAGTCATAAATATTTCATGTACAACTTAGAGTCTATCAATATTTGAGATGCCCCCCCTCCATAAAACAAAATGAGAAAGGAACACACACACTGAACACAGTAGACACACCACTGTTCCCTTGAGCAGTCCACAAAAGAAAAGGTTCCCACAGGGCAAAGGACTCTTGAAGACAACCCTACCCCATCAGCTACTGTTTTCAACATTGCCATGAGATTGCACCCCCGCTTCTGGATGACTGAATTCTACACCAACTACCTTTCCACTAACCTCCATAAAAACAGATGTTTAAAAACATCTGTAATTTTCACACTTCATGATCTCAATAGTAGGGGGACAACACGGCCAGAATGTACTCTTTATGACCCCTATACATGCAGTTCAGGGGGTGGGGTGACAGCACCAGTAAGGGTAAGTGCTGAGACCTCCACCCAATCAGGGAAAAAAGTGATTCTGAGACAAGAATAACCATCTCAAGACCTTAACCGATGAATGCTATTATACTGTTCATCTACTTTCTAAGTCATGCTGTTAAAAAAGTGATTCTAAGCCACACTTTTTAAGTGAAAACTATATGAATTGCTTTTTATTTGAATGCAAAACTATTATTCAGCATCCTCAAGAAAAGTCTAATTAATATTCCAGTTAACAGAATTAACCACAAGAGGACTGTAAAGGTAAAAGCTGAAAACAGACTTACCTTTGCCCACAAAAATACCTAATAGAGAATTCAGCTATTCTAAAAAGGTTCATGTGGGGGTGGTGGTCCCCTACATGATGAGTCTTAGATTTGCTGTCACAAATTACCTAGAAGTGTATCAAAACACAGATTCCCATAGTTCATCTCTGGATATGTATGTGTGGTCCCAGAATGTTTATTTCTACCTTTGTTTCTAACTCACTTTCTCCTTGTCATTATGAAGAAACCAAGTTTAGGGATAACTGTCTTAGGTTCTTGCAGAGGCAGAGACTTTGCACCATTCATTGCAAAAGTACCGAATTGTCATTTATTCAACATAGCACCCATCTATTGTACAAAAGTCCATGGAGCTAATGCTATTAGGAAGCCCCAGGAGAAACTGCTAACTAAACCCTCTTTCACAGCACTTGATTCATTCTTAATATTTCAATAATCAGGAATTCCACCAAACCTATACTAAACGTTACATTACATAGCGTGGAAGACCTAACAGAAACCTGAACTTGAAGAGCACATTTGCATACCTGTTTCGGTATGTGTATCAGAAAACAGGAATTTTAGTCATAGCTCTCTCTTCAACTGCCTGATCTTAGCTAAACTATGTGATCATCAAGGTTGCAAGTCTTTTAATGGGATAGAGAGTAGTGGTCAAGTCTAAATTATAGATGGGTCACTTCAATTCTTAAATTTTTGTGGTCCCTCGTGGGCAATGAGAACGTATTTCAGAAAAGTTGAAACATTCATTCCAATCCAAGTTGGAACAACCCAGCAAGGCAGCACTGAAGGAAGGACTTCAGATGGGCTCCAAAAGATGGGGTGGCAGCTATTCAAATAAAAAATGAGTGGTAAAGGGTATGCCAGGAGTGGGAGCTCCATGAGCATATGTGCAGAGACTTGGGGTAAGATCAGCTCGTAAGGGAAGAGCCAGTCTGACGACTGTGGAGAATAACAACACTGGGTCACTCCTCAATTAAGCCAGGTGATATGGTAAAATATTAGGGAAACACAAGAGAATTTTGAGTGAGAAATACTGTAAAGAAAATGGTGTCTTTGTAAGATTAGCCTGACAACCACCAACAAAAATGCAGCTTCCAACAGTATTTAAAGCCATGAACTCTTGAAAAACCTGTAGCAAATGTTATATAAGAATACAAAACATTGAGATTAAGGAAAAATCTAGTTGAAATTAAGGAGAAAAACACAGAAAGAACAGACAAAAATGGTGCTATGTGGTTTGGAAAATGGCCTGCTTTTGCCTCTCAAAGAAATCTGGGCCAAACTAAGGATACCAGCTGTTATCTAATATTTTTGCAGGAATCAAATGGGGGCAGGGAAAGAAGTCCTGCTGCCTACCTACCACCCCGCTTCAGAAAATCTGAAGTAAAGTAGCAGATGTCAGTGCAAAAGCCACAGCGCATTACTGTCCTTTCTTCCATGTAGTCTGCCCAAGCAACCCAGCTCTGAAGAGAAGGTCAAGAGATAGACAGTGGTGAAACAGTTATCAATGAAGGCCATGGACCTTTCTTCTGTAGTGAACTGTTTCCATGCATTTATGACTTCTTGTGGACTTTATTGCAAAAGAACAGACTTACAGCAAAAGAATGACTCACTACAATGAAACAGGGTGGTTATTTTTGGAATGAAGGAAAGAATATGTCCTGGAATGAGCCTTCCCAAACACCTATTCAATTTTCTTAAACACAGCACAGGACCCCAAAAGTAAGTTACACTAGCAGCTATCCCAGAAATTAATTTAAGATGGGGAGACCTGCAAAAATTTGCAGTAGGGTACAGAACACATGAAACAAGCTGAATGTCTTTTTTTAATAGCACTTGATTATTACCAGCACTATTAAAAGTTACTCTGTGACACAAAGAAAAAGTATACAGAGAAATATGTACAATTAGGGAAAACAGCCTACTGACTAGTCAATATCAAAACAAATGTTGAGTCTTTGTATGTGTTTGTGTTAGAAATCTACATTCTTTCTCAAATTTTTGTAACAGAGAAAACAGTTCTTTTTCTGATTCAAGGGTGAATCTTTCATAAGACATTTTTTTGATCAAGAAATATGTCACGTCCATTCTGGGGTATCTTACATCCAAGTACATTTGAGAGTTAGTGCATACAGTTTCCATTAAATGAGACAGAGCTGAGAGGCGTTTTTCCTGTGGGCCAATAAATATAAAAAATGAGTTGTCAAAACTACCTAGGCTAACGAATTACCTTAACTGATAATTCTAAAAGAAGCAACTTTTAAACACAGAGATGACACTGCATTTCCAGGTACCTGAAAAAATGAGAGAACTCTTCTAGACAAGTCTCTAAGCAAGATAGATGCCACAGTCAGCCTTGACTAACTTCCCCTCAGTACTTCAGGCTATAGCATAAGCTGACTTTTTAAATTAAAGGTAGAAAATAGGTTCCAACTTGAGGCAATTGATAGAGGTTGTCTGGAACACTATTTTGAAAAATATTTGGGCGTCACATCTAGACTCGTAAGAAAGATGTACATGATTGATTGGCAATGTCCGCACTGGGCAGGAGAGGGAAAATTGATGACATGTGAACTTAAAGAGTCCGCCAGAGGCAACATCTCTTTTCCAAAGGAAAAGAAATCTATACCACAAATTGGATTAACTTCTTATCCAGAGAGAATATACATAAGATTTTTAAAATTCACCCAAAAAGTGGGAAAATGTCCACAAATTACTTATCATTTGTCTTGAATAGAAAAATATAACAGGAAAAATAACCTGCCTGGCATATAAATTCTTGCAATTAGTCTTCTCAAAATAAACTGGATCTGCTAGAACAGAGTCAAACTAAAACCCAAGGGCCATATCCCTGCTTCCACTTGTTTTGTGTGACCCATGAGCTAAGAATAGTTTTTAGATTTTTTTAATGATTGGGCCAAAATACAAAGACTATTTTATGACACATGAACATTACACAGAATTCAAGTTTCAGTGTCCATAAATGTACTGGGATCAGTCACATCTATTCATTTGTGTAGTGGCTATGGCTCTCTTCCAGCTACAAGGGGCAGATTTGAAGTTATGACACAGATGATATGACCTGCAAAGCCTGATGTATTTATTACCTGGCCCTTTTAACAACAAATTTTCCCAACCCCCTGTGTTAGAACAGTTTTAAGATTTCTTCAAGTTATACAACAAAGTAATTCCTTCCTTTTTAAAGCAATTCTTTATACTACTAAATACTACTGTATACTACTAAATTATATATAAATATAAAAAGCAATTCTTTATAAAGGAAGGCAATATATCATTTAGTAGGTTTTATATACCCTTCTAAGAATGTTGCTACTTTGTTAATAAGGAGTGATGACATGAGTACTCATGAATAAAAATTTTTCCCCATCAAGCAACAAACGAAAACATTCTGCTATGCTTCCCAGAGAAATATCTATCTGGGCATTAAATAAAAAACTACAAGTAGATCTTAAATTTTTAACCTTCATTCTGCAAAAAGATTAAAAAAAAAAAAAAACAACTTTTAACATACTTTAATTGTTTTGGTTTGAAGTCGCAATCCATTCAGGGTGTTGATAGCTTTCTCTGCATCCTTAGGGTCAATGTAGTTCACAAAGCCATATCCCAAGCTCTGCCCTAATGAAAGTGAAGGGGAAAAAAGGCACATATTAGTTCTACACCACTAATGACAGAAATCTACTTTCATTTTGGCATATGGTCTTATTAACACCCGCATATTTTCTCAATAGCAAAAAGAAGTTACCATTAATTCTTCCAGAAATATACATGTGGTCTTTTTTCAACTCTTGTCTACTATTATTTGCAAGTTTACACATCAGTTAGAACTCAGCAATCTGTTCTATTAAAAAAAAAAAAAAAAAACACACACACACAATCCCAAAGGATTCCATCATACATGTCCTGCTGAGCAGGAACACCCAGAAGCAAGGCAACATTCAAGCCTCTACTGAGTTGCTGAGTAGGTTTCAAGGTATAACTTCTTTAGCTTCAGTTTCTTTATCCATAAAATTGGAAGGTGGTAAGCAACAACCAAGAATCTGTCAATTTTCTATGCATTGCACCTTAATAAATGTATAGTATTTACTAAGTGCAATTTTGAGTTTAAAATGTGAAGGATCATGTGTGTAAATGTGAATGTGTGTGTATGCATCTGTACATTTTTTTAGAGTTGTTCCTCTTCAAATAAACAGAACCCAATTTTCTAAAGGGAATTTGATGATACAGATATTATTCATATTTGCATATAATCCCTAAGATTTGCACAGAGGACATCCCAGTCAAACATGTGGGAAAGGAAGAAAAACAAACAAAAAAAATTGTTAAGAATTGCTTCAAAATAAATCTTGTTGTTATTCCCTCATAACCTAACTCAACGACGACACAACTTTAAAAATGGGAGGCATCAAGGAGCTGGAGTCAGTGGAATGTACACAGAGGCCAGGTCAATCCTAAAGGTCTCAAACTCCCAACTAACAGAAAACTTTTCAGTTTGAAAGGATGAGAAACAGTACAGAGTTGGTACTAAAAATGAACCTAAGAAATATTCAGACTACTGAAAGTCAAACCAAAGATTTCCTGGAAGATGCCCAGTTAAGGTTCAAATGCTTCACTAAACACCATTTTGTATCAATTTCACATTGAAATGATGGCTTTTTTTGGGGGGGGGGGGAGGCAGGAATGGGAGAAGTGATAATATAGATTTTTAGGACAGTAACTTTGATTATCTTAATGTGGTTACTTGTAACCACACCCACCAAAAATAAAAGAGCAAGAAGCTAACTAAGTACTTATTAACCATGAAAAACTGTGGCTTTATTTTAGGGACCACTATCATTATTTGAGATATTCATTGCTAACTGTTTCCCTCTTATCAAACTGTATTTTTCCTTGTTTGCATAAAAAAGGGGTCAGAGCTGAACTAAAACAAATTTAGTTCATTTTTTCCTCACACTAATCACAAAGATTTGTTTTAACTTACACTTCTGTTTTTTAAAGTTGCATATGAAACTATTGTATTTTTTAAACATTCAGCTTTTTACTAATTCAACAACTATTCATCATTTATCCAAGTCTACCACATATGCATAGTGCCGTCTTACAAAACGTGTTCAAATTCCATTGTCACTGAGCAAGATTCAAATTGGTTCAACATTCTGCTTGAGCCAAGAAAGCAGCTTCTGATAGTATATGGGATTCAGTGACAGGCAGTATCAGTCCTTGCACTGCCATTTACCACCCGTGTGACCCTGAAGAAGCTTCTTAACCTCTCTGAGAAGTAACTTCCTCATTTCTAAAATGAGGATAATAAATCCTCCTCAATGAGGCTGCTGAGGCAATGAGGTGAACATTCACTGTTGATGGGAGTAGATCATTCTAATCAAAACAAAGTGAGGAAAAATAATGTATATCTCAAGAGTTTTGAGTGTATTTATTTAAACTCAGACTACAAAATTGCTATAAATATAATGGAGAGGCAAGATAAACATTGTTTTGTCAAACTACTATTCTATGACAAAATGAATAAAATTGTCAATGATACCAGCACGAAGAGACCATTTCTCCCATCTACTGGCACTACCCTCATACTTGCATTTCAGCAGCTTCTAATCAAAGTGCTTCTCAACCTTGGTTGCAAAATGAAATCATCTACAAAGTTAAAGAATAAATAAATAAACCTGATGTCTGAGTCGCATGCCTGAAGATTTTTATTTCATTGGCCTTATTAGGAAGTACTGCAAAATCAGGTTTTTAAAATCCTGGTGAATCTAGCAAAGCTTGAGAATCAGTTTTAATAGGGGGATAATCCAAGGTTATCAATGGGGCTTCTTTCTGTTAATCCAGAGAGGAGCCAAGTGCTGATGATCTAGACAAATGAAATGACTCTTGCAGGGAAGACTACTTTTTTACAGGTGTACTTTTTTTTTTAAATGATTGCCTTTATTTTTTTAAAGATTTATTTATTTATTTATACAAGCACTGGGTACAGTCAGAAGCACGAGAGGGTGAGAGAATTCACCAGAGCCAGAGGGGAGAGCAGAGCAGGCAGAAGGACCGAAGTACACTGCTGAGAGGAGCAGCGGGCGGCAGGAGAGGTCTGCGCCATGTGGGACCCTTGCCCGGCGGCCGGGGATAGAACTGGTGTGGCAGAGGCTGCGGGCAGCTTCGCAACCCAGTGCTCAACTGCTGCGCCACCAGGGAGGCCCTACAGGTGTACTTTAAAGGTATCGGTGGTTATCTTTCTTCTAAAATCTTCAAGTCATCTACCACTTCAGAGAAGTTTATTTAGCCTCTTGAGGTCACGCTCAGGCATAGTAGTGTCCATGGAGTTGGGTCAGTGGTTAAAATGAACAGTTTGTCCTGCTGAGTTCCTGCTTAACTGTCTCCTGCTGGCTTCTGAGCTTTTGCTCCTAGCACACTATAGGAATTCAAAAGTTTGCTAAATGAATGAATGAGAAGCATAATACTGTTGTGTGTTTAACCAAAGCTATTATGAACATCCCCAAGAAAGGATTCATGTACAAATTGGGTTTCGGACCCAACCCCCTCTTAAGCAATCACAGCTAACTATAATATCAGCCAAATTTCTCCTCTCTGCAAATTAAGCACTCAGACAACATTTATCCCCAAATGACCTCTCTTCCACATACAAGGTTTCCAACTTGCTCAGTGGCATTACAGGGACGAGGACTACCCAATCAGAATGTTTGTGAGGTATGCACAATTTTACTATCCTCCAAAGCAAAATATGCAAGTGCACATCTGCATTTAAAAGCTGCATTCCTAAACCCATTGGCATAGAAGCATTAAAATGTCAGCACTGGAACACAAAGGAGTTAGGAACTTCAGAAGGAATGAGTGAAATCAAGTATTTACTAGATACTTAAAAATAGATAAAGACATCCCATATGACATCAAGATAAGCAAGACCCTCACCATTCTCACCTTTCAGCTATTTGGTGTTTTACTCTTTAATTTTAGCCTCACATTAATCAAGTAATTCAT
The DNA here is from genome assembly GCF_014898055.3 of Talpa occidentalis. Classification (NCBI taxonomy): domain Eukaryota; kingdom Metazoa; phylum Chordata; class Mammalia; order Eulipotyphla; family Talpidae; genus Talpa; species Talpa occidentalis. Next base: position 30,845,173 of record NW_023605083.1, read on the forward strand.
ATTCTTCTCCTATAAGGTAGAAATAGTATCAGGAGGGTCAATCAGCTTCCTCAAATCAAAAAACAAGATAGGAACTAGTGGTCAGGACTTGAATCCAGAACTCTCAAATACTATGGTCTTCCCATTCAACTCACAAATGGTCTACTTGCCAGCAAACCATGTTCAAAATGACTTAAACGTAATGTAACCAGGTATTTTCTAACAGGACTTTACCATTTAAAAAAAAAAAAAAAACATGTTTTGAGACAATTAACTGTTTCAAATTCCTGTACTTTGTGTGCAAATGCCAGTTCCACTATATGTGAATTCTAGTCATTCCTATGACAATGCAAATCACATCTTATTTATATAGTGACTATTTCACATTATTATAAGAGTGCAGGTTTTTTTAAAAATAAAAGCAGTAGAAAGTAAAACATTAAAAGAAATATTTAGCCTGGATCCATTTTCCCCCACTCATATTCATCAGCTAGTAACAGTCACAAACCACAAGGGAAGGCTTGGAAACCAAGCATCATTTATCTATATCATCCAAATCCATTTTTCAAATCATTCTGAATTTAGAATGTGCATACTGACAATCCAAAAGCCAAGAATCACTTCTTTAATAAATGTATAAAGCGCTACATTTAAATTCCAAGTATAACCATTATGGAAACCAGTTTGACTGAGAGAAAATTCCAAACAAAATGACAGAGCTAAAGTTTTCCCCCAAAAAGCCAAGACAACCAATAAATCCTATCCTCAGAAAGCAAAAAAACTCCCCCCAGGTATAGAATATCAGGAACTGTCCCCACTGTCCTCACTGGCTACTTGTGGCTCCACACTCTTAGGGATTAAGGAACGATTACTTTATGCCTTAGTGCTAACAGCAGGGCTGTCTAGAGTCCCTTTGGGCAGGGACTCCAGATCTTCGCTATGGAGAAAGCTATCTAAACCATCAGCTGTTCAGGCCTAAGCCATTCACACAGCTGCTGAAAATAGAAAACTCCAGGTCAGTATTGCACTTCAGCACATGTATTCTGTATCCCACACGTGTGAATGCCTGTTTTGTATTTTCCTCTTTAACATATATGATCTCTTTTTCACAAAAGATAGGAAAATCACTTCTAAACTGCTCCTGGCATAAAAAGAATATCCTTAGAACCATAGTCAAGTAATCTGAAGCATAGAGTTAAAACACTCCCTAGGCTTCTAACTGGGACAGAGGCCCAAAGAGAGAGTGAAGTGGGGGATCAGGGCAAGCAGAGGAAAACAGGAAGAAAATTCATGTAGGTGACAACTTACTAGTGGGAAACACAGTAAACTCCAATTTATCCCAAACTGTGTGTAATTCAAAGCAGCAGTCATTCCATTGCCACCTACACTGCTTTCAAAAGCATGCTTTAATTAAAATTTTAATTGCATATTTTAATTAAAAATACACAATCTTCTAGACCCATTTAATTCAAAGGTCACTTTACTTCATCTTTTTTCTATTTCAAATTGCTATCAATGCTCAGAATATCAAATTATTTCCTCAGGTTTAAAGGTAAAGGCAATAGTAAACCATAATTCTTGATTATAAACCTGATAACACTAATTTAATATTATCCAACCAATATGAAGTGAGAACCCCCCCCCCCAACATGGAACTGTGGAAAATAACATTCTGTTTGCCGCCAACATTTAGCATTGTTTATTCAGCAATTATAGCAAATCTACTTTTTGCTAGGCCCTGAGGATACAACAGACAGACAAAAAGTTTCTCTTCACAAAACTTAAAATCTGGTAGAAGACAAACAAGCTCTACATTCTATTAGAAGAAAGTAAGGGCTAAGGAGAAAAAAGGAGCAGCAGAGGGATGAGATAGGGAGTCAGGGATCAGGGCTACTGTTTAGAGTGGTCAGAGTCCACCTTCCTCCTCCAAGTATTATCTGATTCAAAACTTGATCAACATAGAAGTAGCTCACAGGCTAATAGGAAAGCTTGGCAAGTGGATTTATTTCAGCGCAAATTCTTCCATACTATTACCACATCCTGCCATTTCTTGAATTAAATCTGTCCATCTTCACTACCCCATCTTGGCATTAGCACAGGACTCATATATTATTCTAACTCGGATTATTACCACAGTAATCTAACCCATCACTTCTTACCCAGATCCTGTTAACTCGAAGACCACTCATCCTCCACCATAATGTACTGGTGCTCTTCCTAAAAGACAACTCCAATTTTGGTCTGGTTTTCAAGGTCATTAACATCAGTTTCATGCTTTATTATTCTTATATACCCTAAAATGCAAGTTCAGTTTCCTGCCCCTGCAACATACTTCTTCAACTGGCCAATCCCACATATCCTCTGAGACTATTTATAATGATTATTTGTCCCACTGCCAATGTAGTAAACTGTTCAATATTTTTTTCCAGTCCTTCCAATATGCTTTTATCTAGTGCAAATGGGTATTGAGTCCATTTGGATACCTACCCCTCATTTAGACAGTTAAGCAAGGGCAAGCTGAGCACAGTTCCTGACAGATTATTAATTACATGTTCATTGAATGAATGAACAAACGAACGAAAAAACAAATGAGCTAATGAACAAACTAAGAACAAATGAAAAAAACAGCCCTCTGCCTTCCAGGAGCTTATGTTTTAGAAGCGAGATGCCCTTCTAAACATGCTCCCGGTGTCCCTGCATTGTACCAGATGGATTACAGAACAAATGGAGACAAGATGCTCAAATGTTACAGTATTCTGTCTTTATAAGGGAGTGATGGGAGATATTTAATAGTTCATGTAAATTTTTTCATATGAAAATTTTCTACAAATACTGTTTAAATGAATCTCAATTTTAAAAAATAATGTCACCTAGAGTAATTTGATAGATTTACATAAATCTGTTTCACAAATCTGTAAGTATGAATTATGGGATGTCAGCATATAATTTTGTTGAAAGTGCTTTTTCACTAATATAATTAAGTCTGCCGAGACTATTCATGTACAAGTCAAATAAAATGCAGAGTGAATTCTGTAAAAACCTGGTAGTTGAATCAACAATAAAAGGTGACTACTCTGATTGATGTGTATCTATTATTTCATTTAGAGCAGTAGTAATGTTTTACGAAATAAAAAAGGACAAAAACGACATGAATCTTTTTAAATCCAGATAGCAGAAACAGGTCAGTACAGTCCTCTCTTGACAAGCAAGACTATTTGCAACCTGAGGTATAATAATTTAGCACTTGAGAAAAGCAAACTGAAAAGATTCACCGTTTCTATATAAAACTCCTTATTTTTTAAAAAAAAAATAATAATAATGTGACAAAGTTTTTACTCCAAGGAAGGACAAGTATTTTTTTTCTTAAAGACAAACCAAGTCCTGCCTCTCATTGTAACACCCTACTTGCCTCCTCCCCCGAACACACAATAAAGTCCCAATGTGTTGTATTTCTTCAGATGGACTTTCTGTTCTTGGGCACTCATAATGTGTGTCTGTTCAGACAGGCTGTGCACTGCAACTCTGGCATCAAAGCAACATGCACCAGACTTTACAAAGGAGCGTTCCTAAAATCTCAGCTCTGATATGTAATAAAACCATGCAAGTGCTACAAATCAGGGGAAAGGTTTGAGAGAATTTCACAACAGAGGGACACAACTTCTCTAGTGACATTGTTATAGGGCAGCCCCGATATTGAACGGGTTGCCTGGCTGTGGGTCCTCACCCGCGCGCTTAAAAGGGACTTATTAATACTCCACTACAGGCACACACAAAAGGTTAATAAAAGGTTATTTACAAGGGAAAAGGAAATAAGGAAAATGTACAACTCAGGGAGAAAATAGGCAAATAAAGTCTTTAATGCTTCCTACCCGATTGACCGATCTGGAAACCCAAAAGCACTCTCAGAGCTGGCTGGACTCTGCGAGCTGGTGGAGAGCCAAAATGGGGGAACCCCTCCAAGCCCACGTGTCAGGCTTTATACCCACCTGGCTGCTTAACCCCACCCTCAGATTCCAGCCACCTTCCCTTTGGTGGTGATGGGATTTGGAGTTCCCAGTGTCTTCTGGCTTTGGCCTGGGGTGGGGGTGGACTCCACGAAGCCTCTATGGGATTAGCTTTAGGACATCCTTTTCCCCCTAACAACACTTCTTTCCAAATTTTAATTCATGACCTAGTCTGAGTCCCCACAGATCCAGCATGCCAGATGCAGCAGGTCCCTCCATTTAAATACTCAACTAACGCAGGTCAAATTAAACAGGCCTGCCTCGCCGCCTTCTAATGAGTAAGGCCAACCTGTGAGGCAGAGGACTGCTGAAAAATTCTATTGCTACAGACCAAGTCAGCATCCCCAAAAGCTGGGGGCATTTTTACCAGCTTCCCACAGGGCATTATCAGGGATTATCACAAGGATGGCGAATTCAACCTAGACACTAAACATAATACAGAAAACAGATGGCTCAAAGATTGATCTTCCACACAAACCCTAATAAAGTGAGCTCTACACTAAAATGCCCCAGTATTTTTAAATGATTTTCAGACTTTCCAGATTACTGAGATAATATAGAGTCTTCACTGTAACTTTTCTGCTGAAATCAAAGTTGTAAATATTGATCATCTGGAAAATATTACCTAAGCAGCATAATTCTACAGGGAGCAGTTAATGTCCTCAGCAGCAGGACTTTTGCCTTTCAAGTTAATTTTAGTGGTCCTATCTGTCCTCTGATTATGCAACTGGTAGAGTTCTATTTTCCTATAGTTTCAGTCCCAGTAATTATGAATTTGCTGGCAATGCAGTGTGACCTTGCTTAAGTTGGCGAAACTGTGGGTTCTTAATACATCACATTTTCAGACAACATTAAGAACTCCCACACAATTCAGTCTTAAGCTGTGAGAACAGAAAACAGCATATTAAGTCCTCTAAATTCTTGAGTATTGCACAAATATATGAAGATGTCTTGCATCTAAGTCCAGGAACATTAGGGAAAATGATTTTTAAGGTGGGAAAATGAGCCAATTCTTCTAGAATATGTCTTTCATGAAGACTTTAATTTGAATTGTATAATGTTACAATACAAGGGAAAAAAAAAAACTTTGGAGAAGAATAAGAGACATTTTAGCATTTCGACACCACAGTTAAAACAAAAGCTAGTCTCATTACTTATTGACTTAGGTATTTCTCTAAAAGAAAAACGATCAGTTCTATCTTCAAACACTGTAGCTGCCCTGTAATGAGAATAAAAGCCAAAAAACTGTCAGCTGGTTAGAAAATGAGACCCTACTATTCAAGAACAGGACATTAACAACTCTGAGCTAAGGCACAATCTTTTCTTTTTTTTAAATGAGATTTGTATTATTGCATAGAACAACTGGGGTGCAGGCCAGAGGTGTGGGTGGTGAGAGGATTCACCACAGACAGAGTGGGGAGCAGAGCAGGCAGATTTACAGGTCATTGCTTTTGGCCAAGCTTGAAAATTGCTTTGAGGCAGAATCCTGTGACTGACAACTCTTCAACGATGATATTCATAATTTCCAAATATACCTGTATTTTATCTTGTTCTTTTGTCATGAAACAGATTCCATTCTTTTTTAATCCAACAAGATACTACATATAAATGAAAAAAGAAAACCCCAAGAAAAGGAATGGCATCCTGCAGATGCACAAATAACTTAAACCTCCAAAACAAATTCATCATTACAAAACAGACAGATTAGAGATATCCACATTATAAAAAGATTCACTTAAAAAAAGGACCTGATTTGCATACTCCTTTTCCAGAAACTCAGAAAGCAATTCTTATGGCTAAAGCCAAACATGTTTGCTACTGCCAAAATTATCTCCCACACAAGACACTTCTCTTGTCAGCAGATTGCATTAAAATGCTTTCGTACGCATAGTATGGTTTCTCTCAGAAAAGCAGGTGGGATCAATACCACATGGTCTCTGCCCTTAAGATCTTAACTCAAAAATTAAAGCATGACAGTAAAAAGGGGAGATGTGGGCACCTAATAAACATGAAACAGGATCAGTCACTGGAATTTCATGCTTAACTGGGACAAATGGAGAAATCTTTAGTTGGATGACACAAGAGATGAAATTGAGGAGTTTTATGACAGAAATTAAGGAAACAGGCATATAGAGTAGAGCTCTTCTGTAGAGAAGGAGAGAGGAGATGGTCAAACTAAAACACACTAAACAATTATGGGATACATGTAGAGGTAAGGAAGCAGACTCTCGAATAGGGACACCGTATGTGAAAATTAGTAGGTCACACTGGAGGAGGCATCAAGCAGGGAGGAACAGTGAAGAAAGGAAAATCAGAGAGGTTAACTTCGGAGTCTGGAATAACCACTAGGAGTTGCACATCGGCCAAGAAGGCCAATAAGGAAGAAGCTGTGACAGTCCAGGAAAGGGAACTAACCCAAAGCCCTTTCAATCAAGTTCCCAGCGATCTCTAAAAAACAGAATTACAGGATAAAAACCCACAATCTCCTTCACAAGTCCCTACACACTGTCCGAATCCTGAAACTCTCATCTGAAAAAAAGCCTTGCCTCTGTGGTCTATCCCTGATTCTCCTATTCCACAATACTTTTTGTTAAGGCTCCCCCTTCTCTGAGCCTCTTATAAATGTACTGTGAGCTTAGAATAAGCATGATTAACTCAGAGCAAGTCCCCATTCCCCTCAAAATTGAACTTTCTGCACTTTTTCTTCAATGGGCCTTCCACATAAGAGCTAGGATTGGAATCAAAGGCAACCCCTTAAGCCCCAGGAAGATGTGTTCTTGGTAAGTACACTTCTCAAGTGTAACTTTCTATTTTTTTTTTTTAGATTTATTTATTTATGCATACAAGAGCTGGGGTACAGGCCGGAAATGCGGGGGGGGGGGGGGTGAGAGGATTCACCAGAGACAGAGTGGGGAACAGAACAGGCAGACTGATTGAAACACACTGCTGAGGGGAGCAGTGGATGAGACAGGAAAGGTCTGCTGCAACCTGTGGGTTGCTCCCTGGCCGGCCGGGGATCGAACTCATGCTGCAGAGGCTACGGACTGCTCCATAGTGCGGTGCTTAACCCCTTGCCCCACCAGGGAGGCCCACAAGTGTAACTTCTCACCTTCATAAAAGTAAGGAGACAAGGTACCTTTTAAACTAAAGTGATGATTATAGAGCAGCAACCCAACAGTTTCACAAATATTCTTTCACCGTGTATCTTAACAGGTATAGACAATCCCAATCATTGGGAAAAAAAAAAAAAAAAAAAAAAAACCCACACAAAGATAACTGCCCTGAAATGGCTTATCATTTTCTGAGATGTCATATATATACCTAAAAAAAAAAAACATATACCTGAATCTTTTCACCCCTATTAAGCTGCTATTATGAGTGCACTGAGTGTTAATTAATGTAAGTGGGCACAAAGTGTTAACATTATTTTGACATTGTGCATGGTAATCACAAGGTTATAAGTGTGTCTAAGTCCTTCTCATAATATGGTGATGCCAAGTCAAGGGGAGAGGGGAGGAAAAGCCTAATTCATTTTAAAAAGGGACAATGGATAGCATCAATCAGGGGGAAAAAGTTCCAAATAAAGTAAAAACACAAGTATTATTTGACCCTCTGATCTGTAACACTGATAAAGTATCCACCAGATATGAACAAGGATTCCTCCTGGAGACAATTCACTACTTACTTTAGTTCACCTATTTCAAAAAGACAATTAAATTAGTGATAGTTCTAGCAAATACAAAAGAAAGATTCCAGGAATAGTCATTGTCTCCAATTGACAAGAAGACTTAAGTATAAATAATGTGGTTTTCCTTGCATTATTACAGGACATTTTGTTTAGCTTATATTAAAGAAAGCAGTTATATTTTCAAGAGAATATAAGGAAAATGAATTTTTCCTTCCCCTAAATTAAAAAAAATAAAGTCACACAAAAGTACTTTTTTTATACTTAGGAGAAATCCCCAAATGGGCCAATTTTGTTTGGGCAGGTTAGAGTGTAAATGCTGACTATAAAAAGGAAACCTATTTAAATACTGCAGGCATGGCTTCAAGGACCTCAAGAAAGCCCTCTCTGAAGCAGTAAAGGAGAAAGAATCCCAGGGGAACATAATCTACTGGAGGAAGCCAAGCTATACATGGTAAAAGTTAAAAGACTACAGGTCAGATGGGAACAATGGCTACAAACTGTCAAAGAGGATCCCTGACAGAAATAAACATCAATTTTGTTTTCGCTAAGGGACAAGCTACGTTACAAACCACTCTGAAACCACAGGGCAATTTGCCCAACAATTAACAGATGGCTTCTAAAGAGAAATACAGAAATGATCTAGTCCTACCATTGCCACATTCATATCACACACAAGCATTTCTTGCAAAATAACCCAGTTGAAAAAGTTGAAAAGATTAGCTGCTGTAATCCTCCAAACTTAAAATTCACAAAAACACTTTAAGAAGCAAATGCTTAAAAGATTTTGCCTAGACAATGACTCATTAGCACAAGTCCACATCAGCATCACAGTGATCACATCAATAAGAGAAGCAAAGGCGTGTCTTTTATCACTGACTAAAATGCACAGTAAAAATGAAATATTCAAATCATATACTCTACACCTTAGTACATCTTGGTCACTGTTGCTAACTCCAGATACATTTTCCCCATAAAACAGGAAAAAACTAAACAAAAATCATCTTTTTAATTTACTACCATTTTATCATTTCAGGTACCCATGAATCTATAGCAAGATATAGGTAAAAAGAGACTCAAGAGCATCTTAATTTTAATTCACCTTAAAAACCTTTTATATAATGCCACCTTTATTTTTTTAAAGATTTATTTATTTATTCATACAAGAGCTGGGGTACATCCAGAGATGTGGAGGGTGAGAGGATTCACCAGAGACAGAGTGGGAAACAGAACAGGCAGATTGACCGAAGTATACTGCTGAGGGGAGCAGCGGGCGAGTCAGAAGAGGTCTGCTGCGCCATGTGGGTTGCTACCTGGCCAGCTGGGGATTGAACTCGTGCTGCAGAGGCTGCGAATCGCTTCATAGTGCAGTGCTTAACCCCTTGCACCACCAGGGAGGTCCTATAATGGCACCCTTTAATCTGCTGTTATTGAAGTTACTTTATTATTCACATTATCTGAGGTTCGTCTTGGTGAAGATGCTGTGTTTTTATAACACCAGGTGAAATACTAAAATTATGGACCATCTGATGTGGAAAGAAACTTCTATAGAAGAGCTTCTGGGCTACTGGGGCCATATTACCTGGCAACTCTGCAAAGATTTTTCAGGATTCAAACTGGGAAAGAGCAAAAGGTGTATTATTTAGAAGAATCCATCTTTTTGCTACACCGTGTCTCCTCAAGAAAAGGGGTTAGGAGTTAAAGGGCTCCTGCAATGTATATGTAGTCTTATAACCTGGAGACCTAGATTTGCTAAATGGCATTTCATGTGTGAAAAAAGCTCAGCTAAAAGTACTCTCTACCACCTTGTCCTTGACAAAGAGTTTCGGGGATAAATACGTAATGCATAAAAATATAATGCTGATTGCATTACAATCAGCCATGTTAAAGAGCTTCCTTAACTGTTGAATGCCATACAAAAGTTAGGTATTCGATTACAAGTATACCACTCAAACGAAGATTTCACTAAACAGTAGTCTGTTAGCTCATAGCCTTTAGTGTCAAGGAGTTTGCCTATTTTGTTGCTGGCAATTTCTTCCTTGCTATTTATAAAGGAACAAAGTGCTAATTATACATTACAAGCCAATCTCCTCAATTTTAGGAAAAAGTTGAAAAATCTTGCGTATGCTGTAGATGACCTACTAGAAAAGCCCTATTCTCAAATATAATACAACCTATAAAATCACTGCTTATTCTAGCTCTCCTGATAAACACCAACATTAAACTATTGCATTTATACCTAGAGTTCCAATCTTATTTTTTCTCTAGCAAGAAAAACACTTATGTACAAAAAGCTGCATCTCCTTAACCCAAGAGCCTATACTGTATTTGTATTCTTAATCCTCTGCTCCTCCCCCAAAAAATTACATCTAAGACTAAAGGAAGTTAAACTTGCACTATATGTAAAAATCCTTATTTTCTCTTTATAGTTGTGACTTCTATGTGTATAAAAAATTCAGATTAGAGAATTTATTTGAAGAGAGGCATCTTTCTTAAGCTTCCAGAAGATTATACTTACAACTTAACAATTCAATTAACTATTCTATGTGATTTCACATCTTAGTTTCAGTCCTTC